>NC_064559.1:52581631-53206631 GCF_937001465.1 Orcinus orca
GATTAGTGCAATGTTAAGTAAAACAGCTGGATTTTTCCCAGCTCAACCATCCAATTTTTTAAAAAGCATACTTCCCCCAAAGCACCAGTGGTGCTTGGATGTGCTAGCTCAATCTGCCACATCTTTACAGATTCAGTTCCAAATGTGGGAAACTTTTAATTAAAAATATAACTGAAAAAAATGCTTATTGCCACACAAAATCCTGTACTCCAGTGCAGGTGAATTTCTGCTTGGCGTGGCAGTTATGATTCTAGACTGCTTTGCTGAGTTCTTGGAAAGACAGCTCAGCCATAAACTGAGTACAGCAATATACGTTTGTATTCACCAGTATGTGTTCCTAAGGCACTTTACCTTGTTTGAAAATTTCCCAGGTAGAAATTAATAATATTCAGTATCCTAATACTCTACCAATAAACTTACAAAGGGTCTAATCAGTTTTTTAAAAGTTGCATCTGAGCTTTCACTTTGGGAAAAAGGCAGCTTTACTTGCTCCCCAGATTTTATTGTTTTTCAACCTCGTATCTGTGAAACTATCCAACTGATGTTTTCTGTTTGAAAGAGCAGATCCTTTCCTATAGTACTGAATATAAAGCTTTTCCTACCTGGATTAAAAAAAAAAAAGAAAAGAAAGAAATTAGAGCTCATTCATCAGAGTTCTGCTTGTGTGCTAAAAAAAATGTGCCCCCGAGGATCCTGACAGCCCTAGCTGCACTGATTTACCTGCTGCAGTTAAAGCCAGTCCCTACTGCTTATACTACTCACTGGTTTTTATGTTTACTTAAAAAAATACCATACAACCACTCACACAAAAAGCTATTATGGGGCTTCCCTGGTGGCGCAGTGGTTGAGAGTCCGCCTGCCGATGCAGGGGACACGGGTTCGTGCCCCAGTCCAGGAAGATCCCACATGCTGCGGAGCTGCTGGGCCCGTGAGCCATGGCCGCTGAGCCTGCGCGTCCGGAGCCTGTGCTCCGCAACAGGAGAGGCCACAACAGTGAGAGGCCCGCGTACCGCAAAAAAAAAAAAAAAAAAAAAAAATGCTATTATGAAAACGTAACATGTACTGCTGATCTTCCTTCTCTCTGTTCTCAGCCTCTGTTCTGACAGGATAGTCTAATGAACCCAGCTGCTAATGGTAAAGAAGGATGTTTGTCAGTCTGAGTTTTCTCTTAAACTCATGGTAAGGAAATTTATCATCACGGTCAAAAACGACATTCAACCTATTTTTGGTACATATACATGTATACAGACAATTATGACCAGCACAGAATGAAGACAAGATTATAAATATTAAAACATGTTCTGAAGGGCAGAAAACTCAACCAGCCTCCAATATGACAGGCACTAGGGAACAATCTCCTTACAGAAACTGTACCATATTGTAACACACCTTTTTTTGTTCTTAAATTGCAAATGGAATAAAATCTACTAGTGCCTATTAAACAAATTCAATGTAAACACAACTATACTGAATTAAAAAAAAAACCATGAAACTAAACCAAACCACACTCATAAACCACTCAATTAACATACTTACTAGTGTAAGAGTGAGTGGAAAGATTAGGTTTTTTTTTCTTTTTTTCTGAATTTAGGCTTTCAGCCTCATCGTTACCATAAAATTAAGTATGGGTGAAAAGAGGGTAAGCAAGTTAGAGGGAATTCCCTGGTGGTCCAGTGGTTAAGACTCTGTGCTTTCACTGCCAAGGGCATGGGTTCAATTCCTGGTCAGGGAACTAAGATCCCACAAGCTGTGCCGCGAGGCCAAAAAAAAAAAAAAAAAAAAAAAAAGAAGTTAGACACGGATGAAGTTCAATGACACTTACTTCTTAATCATCCCTAAATTCATGACTATTTGCTTTCCCATTAGTTTCAGCCATTATTTGGTTGAATAAATGAATATATGTATGAATCCATCTATCCATTCAATAGTTACTTTGTGTACATTATGTGCCAGGCACTATACTAGATACCGACGCAAGGAAACAAAGGTGAAGAAGAAAGGCAAGGTCCTTGTACTCACACACAGTTTATAATCTAGTGAGTTAAAAATCTATTATAATACAATGGGATAAGATCTAGGAAAAAGGATGCAATAGTGGCTCTGTGGGCACTTAGTAGGGGCCCTGGATCTTCAGCTGGGGATTCAAAGAAAGTTTCTTGGAGTTAAAAGTAATGTGAAGTTGTGAACTAAAGGATGGTGTGGAATTAGCTCTATGAGGATGTGGAGGTACTGAGCATTCTAGAGGGAATGGCCAGCATGTGAGAAGGCCTGTAGTGAGAACATACAAATCTGGGGTGTTTGAGGAACTGAAAAGAATTCAGCAGTGTGGCTCTGATGCAGTGTGGACGTGTGTTGGGGCTGAGAGAAGAGGCATGGGGACTAATGAGGCTTGAGAGATACCATGATGGGACCCGTAGTAACGTGGGTGTTCCAATTTGATCACAAGGCCAGTGGATGGACATAGAAAGGTTGTGGGTGGTGGAAGGTGAATGACATGATCAGATGTGTGCCTTGGCAAGAGTATACTTTGGCTAAAAAGTGGAGAAAGAGAGGGGTACACAGAGGAGAGAGAAATAATGAAAGACTTAGAGACTGGTTCATTGGTTATGATAGTAACCTGAGTAAAGATCACAAACTAGATCAGCAGTAATACAGAAGAGGATGGATTTGGGGGTAATTAGGCGGTAAATAGGCCTTAATGACTGCAATGCTGGAGGCATCAGGGAGAGGGTAGAGTCAAGGTTGAGCCACTGGGTAGAAAGATGGTAATGTCCTTTACAGAGATGGGAAGTGAGAGGCAATGTTGGTTGAACCAAGGGGGGAGATAAAATCAAGTTTAGTACAAGTTTGAGGTTCCTATGGGAGTAGATGTTTGCCGCAGACTGAATGTCTCACCCCAAAATGTATGTTGAAATGCTAACCTCCAATGTGATTGTATCAGGAAGTGTGACCTTTGGGAGGTGATCAGGTCAGGGGGGTGGAGCCCTCGTGAAGGGGATTAGTGCCTTTATAAAATAGACCCCAAAGAGATCCATCACCCTTTCCCCCATCTGAGGACACAGAGAAAAGGAAGCCTTTTGAACCAAGAAGCAGGTTCCTACCACACACTGAATCTGCCAGAACCTTGATCTTGGACTTCCTAGCCTCCAGGACTGTGAGAAATAAATTTCTGTTGATTATAAGCTACCTAGTCTATGATGTTTTATTACTGCAGTCTCAACAGACTAAGACAATGTGAATACTGAAATAGGACATGTAGACTGAGAAATGCTAACATTTAAATCTACAAAACTGACAGAAGAGACTGAAGAATCTGAAAGACAGAAGGAAAACCAGGAGACTCAAGTATCATAAAAGCCCAGGGAAGAGAACTCTTAAAAGGATGGTTGTCCATTACTGTAGAAAATAGAGTGTGTTAAAATATTAACAGTAGCCACTGGGTATATGAACTGAGAGATAATTGGAGATAATTGTAGCAGTTTCAGTGAAATGACGAGGACAAAAATGAGACTCCAGACAGTTGAGAAAATGAATGGGATATGAGAAAGTGGAGACTAACTCATAAAGTCTGATGGTGAAGGGGTGCCAACTGGGAAACAGCTACAGGGAGGCATGAGGTTGAAATGGGGTTGAAGGAGGTATTCTCTAATTATTTTTTCCCCTTAAATAATAAAGTAATAAATGCTTTCGGTAATAAATGCCAAGAGCTCAGAAGGACAGAAGGTGAAAAATAAGGGTACCTCCCTCAATTTCCTACGGAAAATACTATTAATGATTTTTGTGACCCCTCCAGAAATTTTTTGTACACAGACAACCAAATATTATACATATACATATATGTGTGTGTATGTGTGTGTGTGTATGTATGTATACACATACAAATGAGATTCTACCATACTTTTTTTCCTTAAGAGTATATTTTGGAATTTTGTCTACACTGGAACATATAGATATAAATTGCCGCTTTTTAATGATCACTCTGAATTCCCTTATATGGGTCTACAGAAGTTTAACCAATCCTTGATGACCATCTAAGTCTCTTTTCTTTTCTCTTTTTTTTTGGTGATCACCACCAAGGTTCAAAAAGTATCTTAGTACATATACCTTGAAGCACATGTGCATGTATTCATGCTTTAAATTTCCAGGTGTGAAACTGCTAGATCAAAGGGCACATACATTTAAAGTTTTGATATTGCTAATTTATCCTCCATAATAGATGGCATCAATTTAAAGTCCTACCAATAGTGCATGTTTCTATACACTATCACCAAAATGAGATATGGCTACACTTCAAACATCTTTGCCAGTATAATTGGTAAAAAAGGGTATTTCATTTCTATACTATTGCTTTAGTATGAATTTCTTTAGTTATGAGGTTGAGAACATTTAATCATGTATATTGGCAATCTCAGTTCTCTTTTCTGTGAATTATGAACTGTTATTTCATGTTCTTAAACCATTTTTCTAATTGTTTAACAACTGATATGTATTGATAAATATTATGTAAATTAAGTAAATTAGTACTTTTTCTGTCATATTTGTAATTATTTTCCCCAGTTTATGCTTAGAAAAGGTTCTTCCATTCCAAGAGCAAAAGAAATCCAGCTATATTTTCTTTTACTGATTCTATTTTAATTTTTCATCCAAACCACTTGGATTTGGAGGGAAGTGAAGATGATAGGAGCATAGTAGGGAGTTTGCTTTATATTTTACCAAATCGTGAAAATATAATGACCATAAATTGACTCACTGATTATTACTGCATAGTATTCTACTCTTATTAAGAGTTGTTGTTTGGGGCTTCCCTGGTGGCACAGTGGTTGAGAGTCCGCCTGCTGTTGCAGGGGACACGGGTTCGTGCCCCGGTCCGGGAAGATCCCACATGCCGCGGAGTGGCTGGGCCCGTGAGCCATGGCCACTGAGCCTGCGCGTCCGGAGCCTGTGCTCCGCAACGGGAGAGGCCACAACAGTGAGAGGCCCGCGTACCGGAAAAAAAAAAAAAAAGTTGTTTGAATATGTTTGTGTGTATATATATGTGTATGCATGACTTTTCCGTTTGATCTTTCCTTCTTTCTCAATCATCTTCTCAGCAGGTTAGGCTTCCTATCAACACATGCAACAAAGAGGATAATGGAAAAGGCAATCAACTTGGACTCAAAAGCCCTACGTATTCATGTCAGCTCAAATCACTCACTAGCCATGTCATGTGGAACAAATAATTTATTCCTTCTAAACCTTAGTTATCTCATTTGTAAAATGTGGATAATGATTTCTGTTGCTATACCTCCCACAGTTATTGTGAAAATCAAACGCAATCATCTATGATTTTACAAATATCTCATAAACTACAGTACCATACAAATGGGACTATCATTGCAAACATAGTTTTTCAAAGTGATATGACAAGCATTAGTTCATTTTATGTAAACTATTAGGTTAGGATAGCTATTCCCAAATATATTCCTTGCTGGAAGAATATGAAGATAGAAGGTATAAATGTATGGAAACAATTTTTTTCTATTAAGATAAAGCATTCTAATGAATTTAAAATGCTATCATGACATAATTAGAAACTTCAATTGTATTTTAGTTCACAAAACTAAGGGCTCCTTAACTGGTCCATATCAGTAAACACTGGTAAGGGAAACTATAATCTAGTTTCAATTAATCAATACAGCTAGGCTGTATTGATTAATTAATGGCCTGGAATCCAATAATTTCTGAGAAGTTGTCATTCTATCCAAGTACACCATAGTGAAGGAGATTCTTCACCTCTATTATCTGGAATTTGTTTGGATTCTTCCCTTTTGTTTCAGGCCAAGAAATTAAGTTCCTTAATAGGACAGGCAGGTGGTAGGGGGTGGGGATACAAAGATTGTACACTTGCGGAGCTTCCCATCTGCTGCAGTAAGCAGAAACATGAAAAGATAAATTCAATAGAAAGCAGTCAGTCCTATAATAAGGTGTATACAGTTGGCCATGGGTGGGTAGGGTATATGGGGTAGATGCTTAGTCTAGAATGATGCACAGGAAGAACAAGGAAAAGAAGTCAGGGAGCATATGACTCCTGACTTGGGTACTGCTGCATATCAAAGGACACGGTGTAGGAATAGGATATGGTATTTGGGATAGAGAGGGCAGCAAGATTAAAAGTAGAGAAATATGAAACAGTTTAGTAAGTAAATGATGGACTTCTGGTAGGAGTGGTAGGAGATAATGCTGAGAGTTAGGGAATGGACAGAGCCATGTTCCATTTTGTATGTTATGCTCAAGACTGTAGATTAGTAAAAGTATTATATACATATGTGATGAGATATTAAAATTGAAGTTTCAAATTGAGACTAAGGTAAAACAGGTGCATGCCGCAGTGAAGTACAAAACTGTAGAATCTACAAAGGAAATGTTTTGGAACCTATTCCATTACCTTGAACCTTTCAGTCAGAGCAGGACTATAAAAAGTGGTGACAGTATGGAGAAGGGAAAGGATTTTGTGAGAGATAATTTTTGGAGAAAGCTGTGAGGCTCATCCCTCCCATCCCCCCCTCCCCCCAACACACACAAGTGATATTGGTAGGGAATGCCTACAAGGTGGAGTTTGATTTTATCTGGGAAATCTAGAGGATGACAAATGACTAACTGTTGGTAGCACAGCCCAAGTTGATACTTTTGGATTAGGCTGCACTCCTAGAGGTTTGTCAGGGCAAAGTATGTGTGAATATTTCCTGTAGACCAGAGGACTGGAAAGGTGAAGACTAGACAGCAAAAATTCCTTCCTAGAAACTGTGGAAGGAGTTGCAAGTGAACACCTAGAATAGAAATGTACCCAGGAAACTCAAAAGAACCATAGATGAGAGTTCCTCAAAGATGAGACATTTCTGAAGAATTCTTCAAAGTACCTCATGATAGAAGAGTCAGCTTTAAACATCTACCAGACTCAGAGAGCATTATGGAAGGCTAAGATAGTACTAAAACTTTTCTTATTACCTTTCCCCTCCTTTCTGTCTCTCCCCTTGCCCCAAATCTGGAGGGCACCTAAAACCACGGGTAGTTAAGCTGGATGCGAAGAGTAGATGCGAAGAGAGAAGTAAGTAGTTTATAATACTCCCTTCTCCCAAAGCAGACTGTCTGCAATTGGCTTGGCTGGGCTAAGTATGAAGTTTTGATTACTATCTCGAAGTGAACACCAATAGGCTCGGAGTCAACACCTTTGATTTAGAGTAACCATGGATTAGCTACATGGATCACAGACCTAAATATAAAAGCTAAAAATCATAAAACTTCTAAAAGAAAACAGAGGTGAAAATGTCTTGGGACACACACACACACACACACAAAACCCATAAAGATTGCTGGTGGGAATGTAAAATTGTACAGGTACTCTGGAAAATAGTTTGGCAGTTTCCTCTAAACCTAAACAAGTACTTATCATACAACCCAGCAATTGCACGCTTGTGTATTTACTGCAGAGAAGTGAAAACTTATGTGTACACAACTGTTCACAGCAGTTTATTCCTAATAGCTAAAAATCAGAAACCAGTGTTCTCCAGTAGGTGATTGGTTAACAAATTTTGATACATCCATAAAATGGAATACTACTCAGCAATAACAAGAAACACACTATTGACAGATGCAACAATTTGGAGGGATTTCAAGGGCATTTTATTTAGTGAAAGAAAAAACCAATCTTAAATGGTTACATACTATATGATTCCATTTATATAACATTCTTGAAATAACAAAACCATAGAGGTAGAAAACAAAAAGTGGTTGCTAGGGGACAGAGATGGGTGTGGGGAGGTGGGTATGACTGTAAAGAGTAGCAGAGGGAGTTCTTTTCTGGTAATGGAATAATTCTGTATCTTGATCATGGTGGTGGTTACACAAATCTATACATAGGATTAAATTGCATAGAATTATAAACACACACAAATGAGTGCACATAAAAATTGGTGAAAAATAAAATCTGTAGTCTAGTTAACAGTATTGTACCAATGTCAATTACCTGGTTTTGATATTACACTACAGTTATAAGATATCACTATTGGGGGAAGTGCTTGCAAGACTCTACAACTTCTTGTGAGTATACAAATTAAAAAAAAAGAGAGTTAAAAAATTAGTTCTAATTAGGAGAAACTCAAGAAGCTGAGTATATACACCCTACAAATGAACACTACACTTATTCTTAGGTATCCTCCTGACAAAGAATAAGCGGACTACTTTAAAACCATGCTTTGTCAGTGAGCCTCAGAATCGAAGACATTACTGCAAAGGTTTTTACTTGAAGGACGTTTGAAGGAGTTGAGAAAATTCTATTCCATGTGCTTATCTTTACCTCAAGACTTGGTAAATTTAAGTAGCACTTCCAGAGTAACGTTGGCAACCTGACAGGCATTCGAAATCCTGGAATGCCTGACAATCCTGTATAACCACGGGTTTTCAGCATTTCCTAGTTTTTCAAACTTTTCAAAGTGCATTTCAATATAAGGCAGAAATAAGGCAGAGTCTTCTCCTGTCCCAACACCCTTCCACATGACATGGCTTTAATGTGAAAATGCTGCCAATATTGATTCTAGGAAATCACTTTACTGGCTTTTATCTGATTAGATGGCTTTGGAACAATGATGATTTTGTGACATCCTATTGATTTTGCCTCTAAAATGTTTCTCTTATCTTGTCACTGACTCTTCATTCCCACTGCCAACTACCCTCTTTAGAGTCTTTCTTATTTCCTACAATAGCTTTTTTTTTTCTAATCAGTCTCCCAAACTTAGTCTCTGTAAACCAAGTCATTTGAAATTCCATTGTTGGATTAATCTATAATTGGCACAATTCTGATTAGGTCACTTCCGTGCTCAAAAATGTTTAAAGACCCCCCATTGCTTATACAATAAAATCCAAACTCCTCATCTGACATTCAAGGACTGTCCTGTGTATGGAATACTGCGTTGAAAATAACCTCCACTCAGAATTTTGAAAACACTGCTCCACTGACTTTTGATTTTCAATATTCTATTGAGAATTCCAATGCAATCCTTTCATACCTCCTTTGTATGTAACCTATTTTTTCTTTCTAGAAGCTTTTAAGATTTTTTTTTTAAAGCCTTGGTGTTGTGTTCTTTCATGATGATGTGAATTGGGGTGTGTGTGTGTGTGTGTGTGTGTGTGTGCGTGTGTGTGTGTGTGTTGGAAAGTCTTTTGTCATTTTTCATTCACTGTATTGGGAATTTGGTGGCCTTTCCAATCTGGATATTTATATTTTCTTGTTTTGGGAAATTTTCTTGTATTATTTCTTTGACAATTTCCTCTCCAAAGTTTTCTAATAAAACTTTTCTTTTACTAGAACCTTCTGGATTGATTTTCTCATTTTCTGTTCTACTTTCTGGGAGATTGACTTGACTTGAGCTTTTATATTTCAATTTCCAAGCTCTCTTTCTTGTTTCTTTGAGGTTCCTTTTCTTATAGCATCTTATTGTTTCATAGATGCACTATCTTATCTTTTGAAAATATTTATTATGCTTTGAAGTTGTTTTTGGCTCTATGCATTGTCTCTGTTTCTTCCGGGTTCTTTTTTCTCTCTCCTATTTATTTGTTTTTCTCTCTGCCTTTCATGTTGAAGAATTTCCTCAAATATCTGGAGATTCTTGGCCATCTGTTTATATTTAAGATTAAAGCAGTAAAGGACTCAATGGAAGCTTTGTGTGCTGGAATAGAGCTTACAGATTAGTGAGTTTCACTGCAGAGTACTTCCTGGCCAGCTGTTGTTTTTTTAAAAAAAATTAACATCTTTATTGAGATATAATTAACATACCATAAAATCTACCCATTTAAAGTGTACCATTTTCAGTATATTCAGAGTTGTGCAATTATCACCACAGTCTAAGCTTAAAACATTTCATCACTCCAAAAAGAAACTTCATGTCCATTAGCAGTCATTCTTCATTCATCACTTTCCCCTGCCCTATATCCCCAGCCTCTGGCAACCATTAATCTACTGTCTCCATAGATTTGCCTATTCTGGATATTTCACATAAATGGAATTGTACATTATATGGTGTTTTGTGATTGGCTTCTTCCACTTTGTATAAAGTTTTCAAGGTTTGTCCATGTTGTAGCATGTATCAGTACTTCATTCCTTTTTATGACTGAATAATATAGCGTTGCATGGATATATCATGTTTTGTATATCCATTCATCAGTTGATGGACATTTGGGTCATTACCACTTTGGGGCTACTATAAACAATGTTTACGAACATTCATGTTACAAATTTTTGTGGGGACATACGTTTTTCACTTCTCTTGGATATACTTAGGAGTAGAATTACCAGCTGACATTGTAACGTAGGAACATAAATGTTGGTATCTGTACGTCTTTTTATCTAGTTCAGTTTCTCAAATTTGCTGTGTGATGAATGTACGCCTGGCTGCTGGCCTGCTAGAGCTGGGTGGGAGCTGAATCCTTCCAGAGTTCTGGGGGTGAGTGGGTATATCAA
This sequence comes from Orcinus orca, assembly GCF_937001465.1. Classification (NCBI taxonomy): domain Eukaryota; kingdom Metazoa; phylum Chordata; class Mammalia; order Artiodactyla; family Delphinidae; genus Orcinus; species Orcinus orca. The sequence continues at coordinate 52,592,124 of NC_064559.1, forward strand.
CCTCTTTCTTCTGTTAGAGATGCTAGCTGTCTTCCTAATGCCCATCTTTTCCTCCTTCCTTAATAACAGACTCTTGTATTATTGGGGGCAACAACATACCCATGTATAACATTTCCCAGTCTCTCTTGCAGATAACAGTGACAATGAGAAGCCACTGGGTGAGGTTTCAGGGAAATTGCTCTAAAGGGAGATAACTTGGTTGGAAGACAGGTGTCCTTTTATGGGCCCCTCTTTTCTGGTACCTGAAACATGGATGCTATGGCTGGAGCTCCAGTAGCTAACTTGTGTTCATAAAGAGATCCTTGAAGACCTTGAGAATGGCAGAGGAAAAAGCCCACAAAGAGCCCTGAACCCTTAGTCCTAGACTGCCCACCCTCAGACTTCTTATAGGTGAAGAAAATATAACTTTACTTTGTTTAAGCCATTACTGTTTTGAGTATCTGTTAATTAGCAACTGATCTGAATCATTAAGCGATAGACTTTTTTTCAGAATTTCCTTCTGCAGGCAACTACGTCTGATCTTCCTCTAATTTTTTTTTTTTTGTGTGGTACGCGGGCCTCTCACTGTTGTGGCCTCTCCCGTTGCAGAGCACAGGCTCCGGACGCGCAGGCTCAGTGGCTATGGCTCACGGGCCCAGCCGCTCCGCGGCATGTGCGATCCTCCTGGACTGGGGCACGAACCCGTGTCCCCTGCATCGGCAGGCGGACTCTCAACCACTGCACCACCAGGGAAGCCCTGATCTTCCTCTAGTTTTAAGTAATCTATCATTCAGATTTATCCTAGTTTCATCGAAGATGGAGTTCATATTTCTGTTTCTTATACTGAGTCATTTTTAAGACAAAAACACACAAAGTTTTTTACCTATCAATGTAAAAATTGGAACTTTACCTTTCCAATCATTTCCTACCTCACTCCTTTATATACCATGAACTATGCAGTATTTCTTTTCAAGCTCTGTAGTTTCCTGTTTTCTTCTTTTGCTCATTATTTCCATTCTGAGGAATGCTCTCTCCATGTGTCTGTTTCTCAGTTCAAATTATACCTGCTTTTTTAAGGTTCAACTCACAGGCCACTGCCCTCTAAGGTCTTTCTTGGTCCACCTAACAAGAAGTAATCTCACCTCCCCTATACCATTTCTTCCTGAGTATTTACTTCTTCTACTGGACACCTTGAGATTGGGGCTGTGTCTTTAGTTACTCTATATTCCCTGGTAGCAAATGGCTTTCTAGTCTGTACATAACTGTCACAATTAGATATGTTACTGTGTATCAAGAAATTTGGTTCTTAAAAATATTATTTGGCAAAGTTTTACTCCTTATGCCTATGCCCCACAACTTCACAAAGGAAATTCTGAGTTTAAGCATCATCATAAATTGATCCCCAAAGCAACATTGGTACCAAATTCCATCAGGGCCTTAGAGCAGAATCTACAACTTGCAGATCACTGGGCTAGACAAACCTGGAGGGTCTTTTTGATCAATTAAGTCTGCATGTTAAAATACCCTATGTTCTTTTGCACAGAAAAGCTTACTTATCATATGTAGTAAACCTTCTTTAGATGAAATTAACTCATTTACAACTGTTTTTCTGCCATCTGAAAGCAGTAACTCAGACCTCATGAGGATAATTTTATCTTTTTAAAATGTAATGAGTGCAGATAAGGTTTGTTGTTATCAAAAAGCCTGAAGAATTCAAAACATCATGATCACTACTTCATTATCCTCCTAATACCCCAGGCAGAATATTTCCTCCTCCTGAAGAAGTAAGATATAGTGATTTGAACAGCATCATAATGAGAAATTTAATGAGAAAGAGATCCCTGGCTTCTTGAGTTCAGCGTTCTGGTCAAATTTGGCCAGGTAAGCCAACAAAGAAAAAGACTGACATGTTGGACCAAATGAAAATCTAAAACTTCTATATAATTCAGAGACATGATTTAAAAACACAAGAAACAGACTGGAAGAAAATTTTAACAACGTGCATAATAGTGGCTTACAATCCCTAGTAATAATAAGCACTACTTCAAAGCATAACAAAAAGGACAAATAGCTCAACAGAAAATGGCAAAGGGATGAATAATCAAGTCATAGAAGAAGAAAACTTGTGAAAAGATGTTCAACTTAGTAGGCATTAGGTAACTACAAATTAAAACAAAGAAATGCTCCCCACCTGCCTTTTTTGTGAGAGGCAATATAGGATAAATTAAAAAATATGGACTCAAGAGCTAGAATTCTTGGATTGGAACCGCAGTACTGCCATCTTCTAAGCTGTGTGAACTTGTGCAATTTACTAATTTCTCTGTTTCAGTTTTCTCATCTTCAAAATGAGGTCATGACTGTAACTAGGGTTGTTGTGTTGATTAAATGACTTCATTTATGTAAAGTGCTTAGAACAGTGTATGGCACATAGTACATACTGTATATGTGTTTATTATTACTATTCATCCATCATACCGATAAAATGTAAATGGTTGTGTGAATGATAAAAGTAATTTTAAAAAATTGATGTACAGTTGATTTACAATGTGTTAATTTCTGCTGTACAACAAAGTGATTCAGTTATATATAGTTCCCTGTGCTATAGAGTAAAATCTAAGGGAAAAATATGAGAATAAAAGATCTTTTTTTAATGATTACCTTAAAACAAAAAGGTATAAAAGACATATTTAACAATACAATTACACTGCAAATTGAACATACTTGCAAATTTCACAGAACACCTCTAACGTGGTTCAGGGATAAGAAGAGCTGATAAAGCAGTAGCCTCTTATCAACTCAGTATGGGGGACAAGTTACTTCACATATAAAACGAGAGTAATTCTCTGCCTGGCAAATCTATAATCTGCCATTATAGAGATTATAATCTATATTTCTGTTTGTTATGCAGATAACTGGAAATAATGGACTTATTAACAAAAGTAAAAAAAAAACAAACATACACCCAAGTATAAATAAGAGTATAATTATGAAAGGCAGACATGAGTTTAAATCAAAGCTCTACTCTTAGCTGTGTGACCATGGGCAAGTTTCTCAATCTCTTTTGCCTTAGTTCCTTATCTGTAAAATGAGGATAATAATAGTATCTAGGGCTATATTACATAAGATACTACATTAAAAATACTTGGCACAGAGTAAGCACTCAATAAATACTGGTGATGGTGGTGATGTGTCAAGAAACAACAAGTACCATTTCCTAAATTTTGAACATTGTAGAGATGTGAAGTATTACAAATGTGTCCTAGCATACATTCAATCATTTTAGAGGGTTGTTATCCTTAGCAAGCCATGCATTTGAGGTTTGCTTAAGCTGGTAGTCCTAATTATTGAAATCCAGGCTTCCTTTTCATACATATCTTCTAGATGTGACTGCAAATTAATGAGGCTGAGTCCATATACTATACACAATGAACAATGCAGCAGTGAGGACCATGGACTCTTAGAGCCAAATTGCCCAAGTTTAAATACCATTTTTGCTATTTACTAAGCAGTATAACTTGGGCAATATTACTTAACTTCTCTGTTCCTCAGACTTGTCATCTATAAAATGGTGATAATATTAATATTTCTCTTACAGGGTTATTATTAAGATTAAACAAGAAAATGAATATAAAGCATTTAGTACAGTGCTCAAAAAATGTTAGCTATAGCCATCGTCATCCCTTATGGCCATCCTACAAAAGAAAGATACACCTCTGACCACTAGATCTTGATTCGACAGAAACAGCACAACCGATTCTTAAATTAGTTCTTAGGTATCCACACAGTCTCCAATATTGTAAGATTTTTAAACTGGTTGGATATTTAAGCCAATATTTTGTACCTTGCCTCAATATGAGCAAGACAAAAAAGTAAATTTTGTATCGGATCTTTCCAACTATCATTGATGCAAAGTTGATGAAGACCAAAATGCACTGTAAAATTTCTTTCTTTGTTTTAAGCAAGTGAACTCCTACCTGTCATCTGTATTGCGAAGGGAGGGAAGCCGAAAGCTCGTGTTTCGGTCAAGCTTTGATTGGCTTTTGGTCCTCTTGATGGAGCCTTTCAGGCGCTTGCTGAAGAACCCCTAGAATGAAAAGGCAGAAAGTGATGGGAAGAAGAATCAAAAGGGAACCTTGCTGTCTCCTAACTCATCTGCACTGCCTTTGCAAAAGATACTCAGATTCTTATAATGAAGACCAGAAACAGAATTCAGCTTTTAATTTTTTAATTTGTAAAATACAGCTGCTGGAAACTACCTGATAATGTGATAAAAAGTTTTTTCTTCTATGATAATTGGGAGAATTAAACTTTAAAAAAAATTATTTATTTATTTTAAAATATCTTTATTGAAGTATAATTGCCTTACAGTGTTGTGTTAGTTTCTGCTGTATAACAAAGTGAATCAGCTATATGTATACATATATCCCCATATCCCTTCCCTCTTGCGTCTCCCTCCCACCCTCCCTATCCCACCCCTCTAGGTAGTCACAAAGCACCAAGCTGCTTTCCCTGTGCTATGCAGCTGCTTCCCACTAGCTATCTATTTTACATTTGATGGTGTATATATGTCAAGAATTAAACTTTTTTTTTTTTTTTTTGCGGTACGCAGGCCTCTCACTGCTGTAGCCTCTCCCGCTGTGGAGCAAAGGCTCCAGATGCGCAGGCTCAGCGGCCATGGCTCACGGGCCCAGCCGATCCGCAGCATGTGGGATCCTCCCGGACCGGGGCACGAACCCGAGTCCCCTGCATCGGCAGGCGGACTCTCAACCACTGCGCCACCAGGGAAGTCCAAGAATTAAACTTTTAGATGGCACTTTATTTCTTAAACAGTTTCTATACTAGCTATGGTAAAGAAACTTCTAACTTCTAAGGTAATATGTTGGTGGTCTCAGCAGTGGCAAAATCTGATCTATGTCACCTTGGATATGGTACTTGTGAAGTTAAATTTTAAATGTAGTTTAACTATTTTAAAATGAAACAGGTATGTATCATGTATGAAACCAGTGAAGCACCCAGACTTCAGAAGAACAAAGTGCCTTATAGTTTTTAGCCCTGCTTACCTTCTGCCACTTCCACCAAACTATCTAGAGTGCCTTGTCTTCCTAGTCTTAGCACCTGGCAAACAATGGGCATTCAAAAAAGTTTGTTGAATAAAAGAATAAATGCAAGAATGAATTGGCAGTTCTACTGTTGGCAGATGAAAGGACATCTTACAGAAGTATATCAAAATGTCTTGACAAAAGACTATAATTCAAAGAAAAGTACTTTGATGTATGGAATTGACTCTAATCACCTTGTAATGAATATTAGCTTATAGAAGCTGTGTATAATAAATATTTCCATAAGGAAGGAAAAAAAAGACTAGGCCAATACCAGCACATCAAATCTGTTGTATTCTTTTAGTTACCATTAAAGCCCAATGTTTTGGGGTGAAGACTATATTAATCATGATAAGCTAGGTTATGCTTATCTAATAACTCCACAATCTTACTGGCACAAAATGTATTATGCGTCTATGAGCAGGTCAAATATGACGGGGACCTGGCACTATGCTGTCCTCACTCAGGGACTTAGGCTAAGGGAGGCTCCATCTTTGTGCTTCTATTAGTTGCTGCCTCAGGATAAAGGAAGTGTGGTAAATTTTGTACTTGCTCTTAAAGCTTCATGTCATTAGTGGTCTCATTTTATTGGACAAAAAAGTCACATGACCACACCTAACTTCAACAGGGAAAGAATGTACAATCCTATAATGTATCTAGAAAGAGATATTTGGTGAACAGTAGTGTGGACTACCACAGTGCTTTTCCATGCCAAGTAAACACACAAGCACTGCTAGAGAAAAAATGGAAACAAACTTATTTGAATCAGAAGTAGAGCTATTTAGCTGACTGAAGAAAAATGCTTATGTTATTTCTTGTACTTATAGCCCAAAGAATAAGGGTAAAAACTAGAAAATATCACATAGACATAATTCCTTAAGCTGTTCTTTATTCCCCAGGCTGTTTTTTATTGTAGGTGTATTGAGATTGATTGGAGGGAAAAAAAACAGGGCTATTTTTTAAAGTACTATATTTCTGGGCTTCCCTGGTGGTGCAGTGGTTGAGAGTCCGCCTGCCGATGCAGGGGACACGGGTTCGTGCCCCGGTCCAGGAAGATCCCACATGCTGCGGAGCGGCTAGGCCCGTGAGCCATGGCCGCTGAGCCTGCGTGTCTGGAGCCTGTGCTCCGCAACGGGAGAGGCCACAACAGTGACAGGCCCGCGTACCGGAAAAAAAAAAAAAAAAGTACTATATTTCTTAGAGACAGGCATTTGCCTGATCTCCTGTATAATCTTAGCATCATTAGAGAAAGTACTGTCATCTGTCCTCTAAGGCAAAGGCTTTATTTACTACTTTCTATGATTCAATCAAGATGAGTCACCACATTTCCTTGTAAATGTAGTCAGCAAACCAGACCTAAATTTATAGAATTCTATTAGGATCATTTATAGTTGGTTCAAAAACCACTGGCCTAAGTTGAGATTCAGCCTAAGGACCGTACCAAATACCATATATAAATACAGTTCTAACACACTACAGTTAAGCAGTTAATTGAGAATTTACTAGCAGATGTTCACTCATATAGTACTTTACCTTCCTGTGGTACTTACTGTATAATACTTCATATTTTAATCCATTTATTTATTATTTATTTTATGTGTATATGTTATAAAGCATTGTACTAGGTGTTGTAAGGGAAACAAAGATAAAACAAACACAAACTCTGCCCTCAAAGAGCCTGTAGTTTAATATAAGATTAGAAATAAATACAAATATAAATGACACAACATGTATTGGGAAGGTACATGCTCTTAATGCCTGGCATATTTAATCACAAAATAACACTATCATATTTCTTTGAATCTAGGACACCAGTGATTGTAAGTCACACCATTATTTTATGTATACAAAGAAAAAAGCAGCCAATTAAACTATAACACAATGCCTTACCACTTAAAATTTTTATTTTGTATTAAATAAGTTTTTTAAAGACTTACTTTGGCTGGTTTTGTCATATATCACAGTGTACACACAAAAAGAATATATACAAAATCAGTTAAGGTATCCCTAATGCATCTTCATTCTTCTGAACTATATTTTGACTCAGAGTACCTGTTGTTCATGTTTTTCCACAGAATACCATGATATATTCTTTCTTTCAAAAACGTTGATGACAAATGGCATATGATAAAAGAGTAATTTGAGGGAGACTGGTTCAAGATGGCGGAGTAGAAGGACATGCTCTCACTCCCTCTTGCGAGAGCACTGGAACCACAGCTAACTGCTGAACAATCATTGACAGGAAGACACTGGAACTGATCAAAAAAGATACCCCACATCCAAAGACAAAGGAGAAGCCACAGTGAGATGGTAGGAGGGGCGGAATAACAATAAAATCAAATCCCATAACTGCTGGGTCAGTGACTCACAAACTAGAGAACACTTATACCAGAAGTCCACCCACTGGAGTGAAGGTTCAGAGTCGCACGTCAGGCTTCCCAACCTGGGGGTCAGGCAACGGGAGGAAGAATTCCTAGAGAATCAGACTTTGAAGGCTAGCGGAATTTGATTGCAGGATTTCAACAGGATTGGGGGAAACAGAGACTCCACTCTTGGAGGGCACACACAAAGTAGTGTGTGCATCGGGAGCCAGGAGAAGGAGCCGTAGGAGAGTGAACCAGGCCTACCTGCTGGTGTTGGAGGGTCTCCTGCAGAGGTGGGGGGTGGCTGTGTCTCACTGTGAGGACAAGGACACTGGCAGCAGAAGTTCTGGGAAGTACTCCTTGGCGTGAGGGCTCCCACAGTCTGCCATTAGCCCCACCAAAGAGCCCGGGTAGGTCCCAGTGTTGCCCACCTCAGGCCAAACAACCAACAGGGAGGGAACCCAGCCCCACCATCAGGAGACAAGTGGATTAAAGTTTTACGGAGCTCTGCCCACCAGAGCAAGAGCCAGCTCTACCCACCACCAGTCCCTCCCATCAGGAAATGTGCATAAGCCCCTTAGATAGCCTAATCCACCAGAAGGCAGACAGCAGAAGCAAGAAGAATGACAATCCTGCAGCCTGTGGAACAAAAACCACATTCACAGAAAGATAGACAAGATGAAAAGGCAGAGGGGCTATGTACAAGATGAAAAGGCAGAGGGCTATGTACCAGATAAAGGAACAAGATAAAACCCCAGAAAAAGAACTAAATGAAGTGGAGATAGGCAACTTCCCAGAAAAAGAATTCAGAATAAAGATAGTGAAGATGATCCAGGACTTCAGAAAAAGAATGGAGGCAAAGGTTGAGAAGATGCAAGAAATGCTTAACAAAGAACTAGAAGAATTAACGAACAAACAAACAGAGATGAACAATACAATAACTGGAATGAAAACTACACTAGAAGGAATCAATAGCAGAATAATGGAGGCAGAAGAACGGATAAGAAAAGAAGACAGCCTAAGAAACCTCTGAGACAAAATTAAACACAACAACATTCGCATTATAGGGGTCCCAGAAGGAGAAGAGAGAAAGGACCAGAGAAAATATCTGAAGAGATTATAGGTGAAAATGTCCCTAACATGGGAAAGGAAATAGCCACCCAAGTCCAGGAAGCGCAGTGAGTCCCATACAGGATAAACCCAAGGAGAAACATGCCGAGACACATAGTAATCAAACTGGTAAAAATTAAAGACAAAGAAAAATTATTGAAAGCAGCAAGGGAAAAACGACAAATAACATACAAGGGAACTCCCATAAGATTAACAGCTGATTTCTCAGCAGAAACTCTACAAGCCAGAAGGGAGTGGCATGACATGTTTAAAGTGATGAAAGGGAAGAACCTACAACCAAGATTACTCTACCTGGCAAGGATCTCATTCAGATTTGATGGAGAAATCAAAAGCTTTACAGACAAGCAAAAGTTAAGAGAATTCAGCACCACCAAATGGTTTCATTTTCACCAAATGAAAAACGTCATGGAGGTAACAATACACAGGGTATACACTAAGTAGATTTAGTTTGGTGGGTAAATGATTAGTAGTAGTGAAAAATAAGATTGGAAAGGTGATTTGTCCTGCTATTCATGTATAATTATTGTTCCCTTTGGCCCTTAAACTTTTGAGGAAAGGTATAATGCTATATCTATCTTAACATCGACCACAGAGTCTAAAGCTTAATAAGTGCTCAGTAAATACCTCAGAAGTATATACATAAAATTATGGTTGTTTAAGGAATATAGATAAGGGAAAGTGTAAGACTGCCCTAAGTGGTCAGTGATATTTCATGGAGGTAGCAGAATCTACTACAAAATTCTGTTTTCATTTCCTTGATATAACTGAAACATGGTTTTCACCCGAGAAGACTGTTTAGCTTACAGCCCTATTTGATAGACATTTTCCATTCTCCCTAACCAATATTCAATGGTACTAGAAAGAGGAGCTGGGGTTTTCCTAGCTTATTACGACTGCTTCCAAACCTTTATTCCATAAAATAATGGTTTGGAGTAAAGCATATTCTTTGAGGTTCATATGACCTTGATTTAATACCCTTTATCACACTCTTTGCCGTTCTCATGTATTAATCTCTCTTTCACTTTCCTTTATTCATTAAGGACTTTAGCCCCCAGCTTACAATATTTCTCTGTCTCTTAGCTCCTAACACCATGCTAGTAAATAACTGCATAGTGATCCATCTAATATGCTAGCTTCACAATTCCTTAACTCCAATAACCTTTAACCTCCTCTCCAGCCACTCAGTCCTAGAACCACGCCCTAGATATTATCATTATTCAGATCCCTCACCTCAGACACCTTAGACAGTCATACTCTTCTTTCTGACTTTTCTTCTGGACCAGGTATGTCTTTCTCCAAATACATCTACTCTCCAACCTCACAGAAACCGCTAGTCTCTTGACCACCCCGTTTTTCTCCGTGACCCTGCTTTTCTCTCTATTCAACCAAGACTCCCGGACCAATTATCTGAAGCTATTTAATCACCAATAACCTCCATTCCCTTAATGATCAGCTATCCAAAATCAAAACTGAATCAATGTTTAAAATCTGGTCCCATGATCAGGCTGTCCAGGAAGATCACATAGCTGAATGGGCTGATGCCACTAAATATTCACTATCTCCAAGCTTGGCTTGGCTTTTACTATGCCTCTGCCTGGACCAACCATGCACTGAGCCTTCCAGCAACATTATTCCCTCTGGGAAGCCTCAGAGTATATGGTATGCCCTCTTTCCCACGGGCCCCTTCTAAGCAATTCCTTACATACAGGTCAGTATGCTCTGTACCATGAAGAGCCCTGGCTATAGCTGAGTGGACCGGGGTGGATACTCGACCTATAGGTACCTAAAAGTGGTCCTGGTAAGAGTTCTCCCTGTAGAATACGGTATCATCTGGTAGCTACTAACTTCTCTAGCCGACCCCTGACCATTCCCTGCTTCATGCTTTACATGCCAGCAAACCTAAAAGCCTCCAATTCTCTATAGTCATCATGAATCTATGCTACTGTTCATATTTCCTCCCTTTTTCCTGGTTAAGTTATCCTTTCAGACTCAGCTCAGGCATGATCTCTTCTAAGGTGTCTATTTTGGCATGTCCTGACCCTGCTCTAGATTAGGTGCCCCTCCTATGTGCTTCCAAGAATCTATAAATAGAGCCAGCCTTACATTTAGCACACTGCATTCCCACTGATGTGTCAACAGACTTCCCTGCTAAACTCTGAACTCCACAGGACAGGGACTAAACAATTTTTGCATCCCCAAGGCAGGGCTGATATCTGGCCTTTAGTAGGGGCTCAATATATGTTTGTAGAACTGAAATAAAATAGGCAGTGAAATGAATAAAAGCCATCATGGTGTTTCTGCTACAACTGCCACCACAGAAAGAACAGGGAACTCAATCAGGAAGTGTGGCTTCAAATCCTGGCTCCAATTTCTCCTAGCTGAATGACCTTGGATAAGTCACAGCTTCTAAGTTTCAGATTGCTTATCTGTAAAATGAGGATTAAAAAATCCTCTTCCTAAGGCCATCCCAAAGAATAAGATAACTGAATGCAAAAGTAGTTTTAAAATAATGGAAAAAGGGTACCTATAAGTATTAATTGAATATAAATCTAGGATGAGAGACTACTGAACAGGCTAGGTGAAATCATGAGTCTTTCCTCCTAGAAACTACCACAACAAAGGAAGGGAAGGAAACTAGAAAAAAATTCCACAATATCTGGGATTTGGGGCTATTTTGTTCTGTGACGTATGCCAGTGCCTATAAATGATACTTGGTATATCCTAAATGTTCAATAAACATTTGTTGGCTGAGTGAATTTACTGAAGGCTTCCTGGCTATCAAGCACTGGCCAGGTGCTTTCCAATATGTGATACCATTTAATCCATGTAACAACTCCGCAAAGCAGGTATTCAGTAACTTGCTCGAGGTAACACAGTTAATAGGTGAGCAGTTAGAATTTAAACCCAATATATTGCTAGTACTTAAAAAGTTTCATTTGTGCATATATTTATTTGCCAGATACTTGAGGCACTTGAGATAATCAGTGAACAACCAAAAATCTTTGCTTTCATTATTCTTATATACCAGTGGAAGGAGACAGACGATAAACAAAGAACAAAATAAGTTAGCAAAAGACAAGCACTGTAGAAAAACAGAGCTGTGTAAAGAGGGTTGGGAATACAAAGTGGTCACGGTAGACCTTATGGAGAAGGATTATATTGAGTAAAGAAGAGGAGGTGAGTTAGCCTTGAGTTAGCAGATGCTGGAAGGGAAAAGCATTCTAGGCAACAGGACTAGGCTCAGCAAAGGCTTTAAGGCAAAAGTATGCCTAGTGTGATCAAGAAAGAGCCAAGAAGTCAGTGTGGCTGGAATGGAGAAAGCAGTAGGAAGGGTTGTGGGAAATGAGGTCAGAGAGGTAGCAGGCTGGTGTTGGTCCCGGTACTGGGGTAGGGGGTACAGTGTGCAGATCCTGTAGGCCACAGTAAGGACCTCACCTTTCACTCTGACTTCTAAGGAAATAACAATGAGAGACAAGACCATTCCAAGCAGTCATAAATAAATAAGCATTTGCTTTTCTGAGAGAAATACTTTTTACCTATGAAAATTTAATGTAATTTTGAGCAAGAATGCACAATATATGAAGAGTTCATTTTCTTCATCAACTATATATCAATAGCAGAGATACAGAGAAGCTATCTGACTTTTCCCGAGTCACACAGCTGCTAAGTCGCAAAGTAAAACTTCAAGTTCAGGCAGTCTGACTCTGGAATGCTTGCTTTTTAACCATCATACTGTACTAATTCTCCACATTCTAATTTCTCTTCAAATATTCTAGGCACTATAATATAATGCATTTCCCCCATGTGTACTATACTTAATTTCTATACACATCTTATTATAGAATTATATACCACAAAGAGGCAAAAATGCAGTATAACATTTCAAAAATATGAGAGAAAAAAGGAAAACAAACCAAAAACCCCACTAATGTGACATGTGACTTAGAAAAATTTGCTCCTAAGGCTCCTATCTCTATAATTAAACTAGAGTAAAATTGAAATCCTTTTGAAATTACTTTTATATGTAACTGATTCTGTGGTCACTGAGAAGAAAAACCCAAATATAAAATTTAAAAATAGATGGATGCCAATTAGGAAAATGTTTCTCTCTCTTTCACAAAAAGTTATGATATCTCTGTCTTATGTTAATTTGAAGGGTAAATGATGCTCCTATAAATGTACCCTAAAAATCCTGTATCATAAATTGAAACAAAGGAGAAGACCACAAATAAACTTGATTTCACCCTTCTGATACCAACCTAATCTGAAAGAACACAAATAAAACCCTCCAAACAAATCCTACTTCATACAATTCTCCTTTGGATTGCTGCTGCTACCATCTACAATTCTTAAAAATAATAAAAAGCGTATCATTTTAAACAACTATATCATCATAGCAATTGATACAACTAAAATGACTTACTTTAAGTAGTTGGTACTCACTATTTTTGGTCAAAATAAGGCTTAAAATTAGCAACTGCCAGTGAAAGATAAAAAGCCAAATGGTGTCTTTCTCTAGAGCTTGGTAAATATTAAGATAATAATAAAAGTTGTTCACCACCTGCAAATTGGAGTAACCCCTGAAGGCTGAACTTGGCTATCAGGGCATGATCGGTAACTGAAATAAGACTGCTGCTATGCAACTGCTCTCAGAAGCCTCAGTGGTGGTAATCAGAGACACTGACTTGCCAGCATCCTAGTGCTGCTGCTGTTCCCTTAAGACATGGAGAAGAGGCAGAGAAACATGTCATCACCTTTCACACAAAAACACAGTGATGTGCAACAGAAACCTGCTTTAATCCTGTTTGAGACTTTTCCATATCAGTGACCACACAAGGGATTAAACAATTTTAGGTGATTAAGTAATTTTAATAGCAGTTCCTTAAAATGTCATATGACTCACATTAAGAAAATGCCACCTTGTCAACTAGAAAGAACCCAGGTGAGAATTGTTTTTAATCTTGCTTTTTAAGTTATAGTTTAATTACTAACTTAACCTGTGTATTTTGCATATTTTAGCAGTTCATATTATTATGGATTGTAATTACCTGAGAAGAAGGGCTGGGCCATATATAAATTATTCCCTCCCTTGTTTTCTTAATATAACTTAGGAACATATAGATGTTTGATAAATGCTAAAATCTAATTGTAGAAAACAAGGAAAAAGGAAAAGGAAGGGTAACTGAAAATGTCAAACTCTACTTTTCAGTTATCATATTTTACCTAGTTTATCTTCCAGTTATTGGAAGTCTAAACAGAAGGGGAAACTCTAGGTAACAAGAATAATAACAAAACCACAAACAGTTACAAAGTGCTTTATACTTAATAAGCAGTTTCAATGTGAGTAATTTCTCCTCTAGTGGGGCTTTTTGATTTTTTGTTTTGTTTATGTTTGTTTGCAAATTTAAGCATCACAGGGGAAAAGAAAAGGTTCTATCATAAATTACAATTGTTTTTCTAGCCCAGGGCTGATGAATCAGACTCTTTGATATGAAGCAGTGATCTCCATTTTTAGAAGCATCCAATGATTTTTTTGTTAAATGAAGTGGAACTTTTATTATGAAACTCTTAAACATACAAAAGCACATAAGTTAATACAGTAAACATACACCCGTTAATCAGATCTAAACAATGCTAACATATTGATATTATGTTATATTAAAATGTAAAAGTAAAATATGTATATTATATGATATAACATATGTTATCTTGTTATATATAACATCATAATATAACTTACTGATATGCTGATTTACTAGGGGACCAAACAGACGATATTAAGCATGCCTCTTCTATCCCTAATGATATTCGTTGTCTTAAAGATTCATTTTCACTTGATAGAACACTGTTATGCCAGATTTCCTTTGATTATTTTCTTGTTAAAATTTTTTAAACTTTTTATTTTCAACTTTTATATATTATGTTTCAAATATATCTTTTCTATTAAAAAATTAGGTTCATTGAAGTATACTTTATAAAAGGAAAAATTCACTATTTTTCCTTTCCTATTTTAGGTGTATAGCTTGATGAGTTTTGACAAACGTATACTACCAGAATTGAGATATAGAACATTTCTATCACTCAAAAAATTTATTCGTTGGGCTTCCCTTGTGGAGCAGTGGTTAATAAACCACCTGCCAATGCAGGGGACATGGGTTTGAGCCCTGGTCTGGGAAGATCCCACATGCCGCGGAGCAACTAAGCCCGTGCACCACAACTACTGAGCCTGTGCTCTAGAGTCCATGAGCCACAACTACTGAGCCTGTGTGCCACAACTACTGAAGCCCACGCACCACAAATACTGAAGCCCATGCGCCTAGAGCCTGTGCTCTGCAACAAGAGAAGCCAACTCAATGAGAAGCCTGCGCACCACAACAAAGAGTAGCCCCTGCTCACCGCAACTAGAGAAAGCCCGTGCACAGCAACGAAGATCCAATGCAGCCATAAATAAATAAATAAATAAATAAATAAATAAATAAATAAATAAATAAAATTTACTCATGCCCCTTTATAGTCAATCCCTTCCTCCTCCCTCAGCCCCTAAAAACCACTAATCTGCTTCCATATAAATGGAATTATGCAGTAGGGAGTCTTCTTTCACTTAGCATACTGTTTTTGAAATTTATCCATGTTGGTGCATGTATCAGTAGTTGGTTCCTTTTTATTCCACTGTATGGATGTACCAAAATTGGTTTATCCGTTCCCAACTGATGGACTTTTGGGATGTTTCCAGTTTGTATCTATTAAGAATAAATCTGCTAAAATTTTTTGTGAACAAGTCTGTACTTTTAACATGAGTTAAAAGCCTAGTTGGAAATTCACAAAGGAATACCAGGAAAGAAATGGCAACTAACATTAAGATGTTAATGAGGTGAGTGGGGGAGACATCTTGAGAAGGGAAGGAATCTCTGATATTTTTTCCTTTACATTTGGAAAAATAGTACAGAGAGTTTTCCTTTGCCCAGCTTTGTCTAACATTAACATCGTATGTAACCATAGTATAATTATGAAAACTAGGAATGAACATAGGTACCATACTTGATACAGGCTGGGACCTGGGACCTGGGACCCTTTGCTGTAGTGCTTGCACCTGGACAAACGTCTCCTCCAGCAACAAAATACAAAGGAACTAAAAATAACTGTGTACATGCGCAGTTGGGGAAAATTATGAACAAGATACAAAAAGACCAAAAACCCAAATGCCACTTCTGAGGAGCTGGGAGCAAAAGTGCCCTGCACACAGCACCACCAAAGGAGTGGGCAGACCACCTAAGCCACCCCTCCAGCCTGACCCGACCCCTGTACCCACTCCTACCCTCATCCCATATAAGGAATCAGCTCGCCTCCCCCTAGGGAGCAAGCAAGGGAACCTGTTGTTTGTTTTCCCTCCCTCCTGCTGCAGAAGGGGCCCCCATAAACCACTGCCTGAATTTCTTGTCTGGCCTCTTACCAATTTCTATTAATTAAGGAGGCCAAGAACCCTGGTGGGTAACATACTGACTGAAATTACAGACTTAATTCTAATTTCACCAGTTTTATCACTGGCAGTTTTCTATTGCCACTGTAAAAAATTACCACAAACATGGTGGCTTAAACAGTACAAATTTATTATCTTATAGTTCTGTAGGTCAGAAGTCCAACACAGGTCTCATCTGGCTAAAATCAAGGTGTCAGCAGGGCTGTATTCCTTTCTGAAGGCTCTATGGGATAATGCGTTCTTTGCCTTTCCCAGCTTCTAAAGGCCACTCACATTCCTTGGCTCATGGTTCCTTCCCTTCCTCCATCTTCAAAGCCAGTAATATTGCATCTCTCTGAAAGGTTCTCAATTTCTAAGGTCTCATGTGACTATAATGAACCCACCTGGATAATCTAGGATATTCTTCCCACCTTGAGGTCTTTAGTCTTAATCACATCCGCAACAGTCTCTTTTGCTATGTATGACTACATATTCATAGATTCTGCATATTAGGATGTGTACATCTTTGGTTTGTTTGTTTTTTTTGCGGTACGCGGGCCTCTCACTGTTGTGGCCTCTCCCATTGAGGAGCACAGGCTCCGGACGCGCAAGCTCAGCGGCCATGGCTCACGGGCCCAGCCGCTCCGCGGCATGTGGGATCTTCCCGGACCGGGGCACGAACCCGTGTCCTCTGCATCGGCAGGCGGACTCTCAACCACTGCGCCACCAGGGAAGCCCAGGATGTGTACATCTTTGAAAGGCCATTACTCTACCTTGCATACGTAGTTGATGTAGTTAATTTCTTATGAGTGGGCATTTAGGTTGTTTCCAGTATTTTGCAATTAAAAACAATGCTGCAAGGAATACCTTGTATGTATGTATTTTCATACTGATGGAGGTTGTATTTTGAAGGTAGACAGCTAAAAGTGGGATTGCTGGGTGGAAAGGTAAATGCATGCGTAGCTTTGCCAAAATCCCCTCTAGAAAGGCTGTACCAGTTTGCATTCTTATCAACAATGTATGAGAGTGTCTGTTTCCCATAACCTTGCCAACTTAATTTGTCATAGTCTAGAGTTTTTGCTAGCCTAAAAGGTGAGGCAGTATCTCTATGTTGTTTTAATTTGCATTTCTCTGGTTATAAGTGACTATGAACATTGTTTTTATACGTTCAGAACAATTTTTATAGTTTTTGAGCATTACCTATTCATATCTTTTTTTCAATTTTTCTATTGGGTTTTTGGTCATTTGTCCTTCATTTTTATTTTTTTTAATTTTTAAAAATTTATTTTATTTATTTTTATTTTTGGCTGCTTTGGGCCTTCATTGCTGTGCATGAGCTTTCTCTGGTTGTGGCGAGCGGGGGCTACTCTTCATTGTGGTGCGCAGACTTCTCATTGCAGTGGCTTCTCTTATTGCAGAGCACGGGCTCTAGGGCGTGGGCTTCAGTAGTTGTGGCACGCGGGCTCAGCAGTTGTGGCTTGCGAGCTCTAGAGCACAGGCTCAGTAGTTGTGGTGCACAGGCTTAGTTGCTCCACGGCATGTGGGATCTTCCCAGGCCAGGGCTCGAACCCATGTCCCCTGCACTGGCAGGCAGATTCTTAACCACTGTGCCACCAGGGAAGCCCTGTCCTTCATTTTTAAATAACGCTTTATATGTTACGAATATTTTCTCCCAGTCAGTCGGTCGTTTTCTAATTTTTAAAAAATAATAAATTTATTTATTTATTTATTTATGGCTGCATTGGGTCTTCGTTGTTGGGTCTTCATTGCTGCGCATGGGCTTTCTCTAGTTGTGGCGAGCGGGGGCTACTCTTCGTTTTGGGGTTGTTTTTTAACTTTAAAAAAATATTTATTTACTTATGGCTGCATTGGGTCTTCGCTGCTGCACACAGGCTTTCTCTAGTTGCGGTGAGCGGGGGCTACTCTTCGTTGTAGTGTGTGGGCTTCTCACTGTGGTGGTTTCTCTTGTTGCAGAGCTCAGACTAGCTGCGCAGGCTTCAGTAGTTGTGGCGCATGGGCTTAGTTGCTCCTTGGCATGTGGGATCTTCCCAGACCAGGGCTTGAACCGGTGTCCCCTGCATTGGCAGATTCTCAACCACTGCGCCACCAGGGAAGTCCCTGTTTTTTAACTTTGTTATGATGTTTTTTACCATGCACTTAAAAAAAAATTTTTTTTTTGTCTCTGGCTTTTCAGTAACCATTCATTACAGAAGAATATTTTTTAAGGTTAAAGAGGCATTCCTCTGTTTTCTTCTAGTAGTTGTATCATTTATTTATTTATTTATTTGTTTGTTTGTTTATTACACTTAGATCCCTAATCCATTTGGAGTTTACGCTTGTGTAAGGTAGCAGATACACCTTACATCTAATTTTATCTTTTTTTCCAAATGGCCACTCAGTTGTCCCTACACTATTTATTTTGAATACCAAATACTATTTAGTTTGAATACCAATGGTTTTGAAAACCATTCTTGATTTCTCTAACAGGAGTTAGTCTCTCACTTCTGATTACGTAAGATGTTTTGTTTATACTACTGTTTCTTTCTGTTTGACCAATAATTAGTTCTATTCCTATTTTATATCCCTTACTGAGTCTTAACTCCTAAAGGCAAACATTACTGAGCTCATCTTTGTATTTCTTCAATGCTTAGCACACAATGGGCTACTTAATATATATTTGCTAAACGCTAATAATGATTAACCGGAATTATTAAGAAAATTCCAATTCACTCAAGAAAGTAGGGAAAATATCTAATACATCTGAAGGAAAAAAAACCCTCAACATTATTAAAATAAAACCGAATCTGGTGTTTAAAGAGGGAAAATTTAGTATCTGAAATACGCACTTCTGTAGACCACCTTAGTTCCTGCTAATGAGGTATATGTTGATTTTCTTATGACTAGAAGAGACTGCTGATCTTACTCAAGTTCACAGAGTATGACTATTAAGGAAGATGGCTTTAAGGGATAAAATAATGAGAAACGAAGGGTCAAAACTAAGAAAGATAACACTCCCCCTAAGTGAGGACTATTAGTCTATTGGATAGTCTCCCAGAGGTTATCATGGAAGCCTGAAAAAGTATCATATAATGTGAAAGACGTTTTTTCATTGTCAGGGGAGATGAACTAGATGAATTTAATTGAAATTTTCTAGCTCTCATTTCTAGGACTCTAAGAATAACAGCATCATAGATGAAGGGGAGCTTTGGAGCCTATTAGTTGTTTAAAAAAATAAAATTCTTCCTGCCGCTGGTGAAACAAAATGCGCCTAAAACCCGTATTATGGAAATGGTGGTGAGCAAAAGGTACAAGTAAAACAACGTAATTACTCTTTACTAATGCCTATCAGGGTAGGCTTTTATTTATTTATTTTTAAAGTATAGAATAAAGTGGGGGAAGGCAGGGAGAAATGCACAATGGAAAAGATTTTACTAGGCATATTTATATAACTTCTAGAGGCTATTTCCTAACTGTACTCTTTTCTAATGCTGCAAAGATTTTTTTCCATTATGAATTCAGGCCCCAAAATATTAACAAATTGGTTCTTAGTACATGATACCTTTTAATCTGCAAACCTGAAAAGATCTTAAAATATTTGTGTGGTATTTCATTATCATAAAAAAGGCACCATAGGCCTTAGAAGAAGTCAAACAATTTGCTCTTGGTCACACAAGGGAGATGCTAGCTGAACATACATTAAAAAATACAGTTCTTACCACTCTTTTCCCTGTTCTATGTCCAAATTCTTAAATGCTTATAATATGAAGTCCTTGTACTGATACTCTGGCATAATTAAAAATGCCGGTAACACTGGCCCTAGATCACATGGACAGAAGAGTGTAAAGCCTTTTTCAACTGCAGGTAGCTGATTTTAATGGAGAAGTTCTCCTGAGTGACAGTGATGGTCTCACTGACTGCATAAGATATGAGCCCACGTAGCCAAGGACAGATCATCAGGTTTTGACCTTCACTTCTGCCAGATGTAGTATCTTTTTTTTTCATTTAACTTTTAAAAGGCTGAGAGAAGACCATATTACTACACCTCCAATTATTCTTTGAGTGAGAAGCAAACTAAGATAGTCCCCATGAGTCATTCTTTCTACCATTAATCTAATAGGGCTTTCAGTGAAAGAAAATTATTTCTTTCTACTCACTGTATTCCACCCTTAATTCTATTTTACTTAACAGATTAATGTAGAATCTTTTTTTAAAAATCCAGTATACAATGTTGATTAATTTAAAACCATCACCTAATGATGAAGATGCTATGGCATAAAAGGTTAATGTCTTTACAATGTGCATACGCTGGGCAATCATGAATGTCACCTATTTATTGAGTTTTCATAAACAGATTAAGAAAAAGAAAATGTCATTGCTGGAGTTGTAAGATGAATAAGATACAGTCTTGATTTTCTAAAAGAGCGGTTTTAAAAAAATATTGTCATTTTTTTAAAGTTTTATTTTTATTGAAGTATAGTTAATTTACAATGTTGTGTTAGTTTCAGCAAAGTGATTTAGTTATAGATACATATGTATCTATTTTTTTTTCAGATTCTTTCCCCTTATAGGTTATTACAAAATATTGAGTACAGTTCCCAGTGCTATACAGTAAATCCTTGTTGGTTACCTATTTTATATGTAGTAGTGGGTATCTATTAATCCCAAACTCCTATTTTATCCCCCTTCTCCCCTTTCCCCTTTGTCAACCATAAGTTTGTTTTCTATGTCTGTGGATCTATTTCTATTTTGTATATAAGTTCATCTGTATCATTTTTTAAGATTCCACATATAAGTGATATCATATGATATGTCTTTCTCTGTCTTACTTCACTTAGTATGATAATCTCTAGGTCCATCCATGTTGCTGCAAATGGCATTATTTCATTCTTTTTTATGACTACTATTCCATTGTATAAATATACCACATCTTCCTTATGTATTCATCTGTTGATGGACATTTAGGTTGCTTCCATGTCTTGGCTATTGTAAATAGTGCTGCAGTGAACATTGGGGTGCATGTGTCTTTTTGAATTATGGTTTTCTCTGGATATATGCCCAGGAGTGGGACTGAAGGATCAGATGATAGCTCTATTTTCAGTTTTTTAGGAACCTCCATACTGTTCTCCATAGTAGCTGTACTAATTTACATTACCAAAACTAAAGTAACCAAAACAGTATGGTACTGGCACAAAAACAGAAACAGAGATAATGGAACAGGACAGAAAGCCCAGAAATAAACACATGTACCTATAGTCAATTAATCTAAGACAAAGGAGGTAAGAATATACAACGGAGAAAAGACAGTCTCTTCAATAAGTGGTGCTGGGAAAACTGAACAGCTACAAGTAAAAGAATGAAATTAGAACACTCTCAAACATCACACACAAAATAAACTCAAAATGGATTAAAGACGTAAATGTAAGACCAGATACTATAAAACTCCTGGAAGAAAACACAGGCAGAACACTTTTTGACATAAATCGCAGCAATATCTTTTTGGATCTATCTCCTAGAGTAATGGAAATAAAACCAAAAATGAACAAATGGCACCTAATTAAACTTAAAAGCTTTTGCACAGCAAAGGAAACCACAAACAAAACGAAAAGAGAACCCTCAGAATGGGAGAAAATATTTGCAAATGATGCAACCAATAAGGGATTAATCTCAAAATATAAAAACGGCTCATACAGCTCAATATCAAAAACCAAACAACCCAATCAAAAAATGGGAAGAAGTCTAAATAGACATTTCTCCAAAGAAGACATACAGATGGCCAAAAGGCACATGAAAATGTGCTCAACATTGCTAATTATTAGAGAAATACAAATCAAAACTATAATGAGGTATCACCTCACACCAGTCAGAATGGCCGTCATCAAAAAGTCTACAAATAGGGCTTCCCTGGTGGTGCAGTGGTTGAGAGTCCACCTGCCGATGCAGGGGACACGGGTTCGTGCCCCGATCCGGGAAGATCCCACATGCTGCGGAGCGGCTGGGCCCGTGAGCCATGGCCGCTGAGCCTGCACGTCCGGAGCCTGTGCTCCTCAACGGGAGAGGCCACAACAGTGAGAGGCCCGCGTACTGCAAAAAAAAAAAAAAAAAAAAAAAAAAAAGTCTACAAATAATAAATGCTAGAGAGGGTGTGGAGAAAAAGGAACCCTCCTAGAAGAGTAGTTTTTAAATTGTCTGGACTATGCATCAAACGAGTAAAATATTGTTGGTGTGCATTCCTAAAACTGTTTACTTATAAAATATAAGAATGTTCTGATGTATGACTATAAAACAATCAAGAACGTAAAAATTTTAAATAGTGAAATTTAAAAAATCAAACATTTATTATTTTCTTTCTGCAACCCAAATGGATTGTTCTGTGTACCCTCTGAGGTATGTACACCCCATTCTGGAGACTACTGACTAGAATATCATAGACCACGGAAGGCGACTATATACATAATGGCCCTACAATACAGTGGTATCAGTATTATAATGGGTAAATGCACATTCCGAAGGAAGGACAGAGGAGGTCAAGGCTAATATTGCCTACAAGAGGCAGGGAGACACTGGAGCTGAGTTTTGAAGGATGAGAATACTTTTAGGGAGTACAGAAGGTGGCCTTACTAGGCAGAAATGTGCAAAGAAACCTGAGAAAACTTGTTTGAGGAACTTAAGTTTGATTAAGATGGAGCACTCTTTAAGTTTGGAGGCTTAAAGAACTGGGGGTAGGGAAGGGGGTACTGGGTATAAAGAAATGAGACTGGAAGGGCAGCAGAAAACTAGATAATGAAAGGCTCTCTGTGCCAAGTTAACTTTGGTTTTGATCACCCAGTAAAATACAAGTTAAACGCAAAAGGTTTCAGCACATAACTGATGCTTTTTGAAGGAAAAGCTAGCTATGTCTGAAGACATTCAAATGAGGGGAAGGAAGAATGGAAAGAGGGAGGAGAGTGGAAAGAACCTACTGTGCAAGCCAAATAAAATGTACAAAATTTGTTCACGTCCATGGGTGTGGGACCATACAGAGCCACTAAAGGACTTTAACCAAGGGAGAGTCAAGTAATGATCAGATTTAAATTTTAAAGAGACCACTCTGGCAGCAGTGTGAAAGCTAAAGTGGGTGAAGGAGGAATCGGAGGCCAGGAGATGAGTCAAAATCCCCACTGTATTAGGGACCAACTACATATTTTGAGTGGCTCAGTACAAAATATTAGGGCCCTTGTTCAAAAAGCAGGAAAACAGTGCCATTAAGTACTAAAATAGAAAATGTTTCCCAACGGTCTCTCTCTCCATCTGCTATGGTATTTTTCATTTGCTATTTAATGTCATGTTCCCTCGGGCGCCAAGGCAAGAAGTGCAGACCTTCACAGATGCCTGGGGCCCTAGCCCACAACTCACTGTGTGGGTGACCCACTGGCTATTAGGTTGCCCCTTCCCAGCCACCAAACCCATGTGCCATGCCCTGGCCCAGGGCAGGGAAGTTGAGCCAGGTTTCTTCCCTTCCCATGGCTGCCACTCCAACTCACTAGGTACCTGGAATTGGGGATGAATAGAGTCTTGCCTCAATTGGGTTGTGGTCTCTGGCCACCTGTCAGACACCAGTGAAGAGGACAGGTAAGGGCAAGGACAGCCCTGCCAAGAGTGCACAGCCTAATCCCTACCTTTCTTATGCTTGTGCACAGGCCCCGTTTGGGTGATAGCTGTGGCTGGGTGAGGCAGAGAGAAGAAGGGAGGCTGGTGGGAAAGTGGGAAATGTAGAATCCAGCCCAGAGAGGCAGTGGGAGGTGGTACTGTGCCTTGGTTCCAAGTCCCTGCACGTGCTCCATTATCCCATTGGACTTCACTTACAAAACACAAATCACAAATCCAAAAATGAATCATTAAGAATTTTGAGATGTCAACCACTGAGCATTAACCTCCATACAGAGGACCTTCCTGAGTGCAGGCCCTGTGCATTGCACTGGTCTCATACTCATGAAGCCAAGCCTGACTCTTAGGTTTTTGGCTCTGGGAAGTGAAGAAATTTGTAGTACTACAAAGTTAGAAATTCAGAGGGAAAAGAGTTTTGGGGAAAAACATAAGTGGGTACAGTTTGGAGCAAGTTAAATTTAAATTACTATGGGACACTGGAACTAGGCATTAGGAGAATACTAACAGAAGACTGTTTAGAAGGCTGTCAAAACAATATCACTTTATATTCCCTGATTTGTGGATCATTAATTACATTGCTATAAAAAGTCATAAAAGCATCCCTCTAATATGAAGATCTCAGCACTAATGAAAGCTAAAAGAGTATTCCGTGCAAATGGAAAAGAAAAGAAAGCTGAGGTAGCAATACTTATATCAGGCAAAATAGACTTTAAAAGAAAGATTGTAGCAAGAGACAAAGAAGGACATTACATAACGATAAAGGGATCAATCTAACGAGAAGATATAACAATTGTAAATACATGTGTACCCAACAGAGGAGCACCTACATACATAAAGCAAATATTAACAAACATAACGGGAGAAACTGACAGTAAGGCACTAATAGTAAGTGACCTTAATACCCCACTTACATCAGTGGACAAATTATCCAGACAGAAAATCAGTAAGGAAACACTGGCCTTAAATGAAACATTAGACGAGACGGAATAATAGGTATATAATGAGAACATTTCATCCAAAAACAGCAGAATGCACATTCTTTTCAGGTGCACATGGAACATTCCCCAGGATAGATTACATGCTAGGTCACAGAACAATTCTCAATAAATTTAAGAAGATTAAAATCACATCAAATATCTTTTCTGCGGTATGACACTAGAAATCAAACACTAGGGGGAAAAAACTCCAAAAACAGCAGGCTAGTAAACAACCAACAGGTCACCGAAGAAATTAGAGGAAATTAAAAAATACCCGGAGAAAAATGATAAATGAAAACACAGTGATCTAAAATCTAAGGGACACAGTAAAAACAGTTCTAAGAGGGAATTTTATAGTGATACAAGTCTACCTCACAAAACAAGAAAAATCTCAAATAAACAGTCTAACCCTACACCTAAAGGAACTTGAAAAAGAAGGACAGACAAAACTGAAAGTTAGGAGAAGTAAAGAAATAATAAAGATCAGAGTGGAAATAAATAAAATAGAGACTAAAAAGACAATTAAAAAGATCAGTGAAACTAAGAGCTGGTTCTTTGAAAAGATAAAAAAAAATTGATAAACTTAACTCTGCAAGAAAAAAAGAGCTAGGGCTCAAATCAATAACATCAGAAGTGAAAAATGAGAAGTTACAACTGACAGCACAGAAAGACAAAGGATCATAAGAGACTAAGAGGAGCAACTATATGCCAATAAAGTGGACAACCTAGAAGAAATGAACAAATTCCTAGAAATGTACAATCTCCAAGACTGAATCAGGAAGAAATAGAAACTATTAACAGACCTATTACCAGTTACTGATTAATTTATTAAATTATTTATTTTTGGCCACGCTGTGTGGCTTGTGGGATATTAGTTCCCCAACCAGAAACTGAACCTGGGCCCATGGCAGTGAAAGTGCTGAGTTCTAACAACTGGACCAGCAGGGAATTCCCTGAATCAGTAATTTAAAAAACTCCCAATAAACAAAAGTCCAGGATTAGATGGCTTCACAGGTGAATTTTACTAAATATTTAAAGAAGAATTAACACCTATCCTTCTCAAACTACTCCAAAAAGTTGAAGAGAAAGGAATGCTTCCAAACTCAGTCTATGAGGCCAGCATCACCCTGATACCAAAACAAGACAAAGATATCAAAAAAAAAAAAAAAAGAAAAAGAAAAAAAGAAAGAAAGAAAGGAAGAAAGAAAATTACAGTCCAAGATCACTGATAACACAGATTCAAAAATCCTCAACAAAATATTAGCAAACCAAATCCAACAATACATTAAAAAAATCGCATACCATGATCAAGATGGATTTATCCCAGGGACACAAGAATTTTTCAGTATTTGCAAATCAATCAATGTGATACACCACATTAACAAACTGAAGAATAAAAATCACATGATTATCTCAATAGATGCAAAATAAGCTTTTGACAAATTTCAACATCAATTTATGATAAAAATTCTCCAGGAAGTGGGCATAGTGGGAACATATACCTCAACATAATAAAGGTCATATATGATAGGCCCATAGCTTACATCATACTCAACAGTGAAAAGCTGAAATTATTTCCTCTAAGATCAGGAACAAGACAAGGATGCCCACTCTCGCCACTTTAATTCAACATAGCGTTGGACGTCCTAGCCACAGCAATCATACAAGAAAAAGAAATAAAAAGGAATCCAAACTAGAAAGGAAGAAGTAAAACTGTCACTGTTTGTAGATGACACGATACTATACGTAGAAAATCCTAAAGATACCACCAGAAGACTACTAGAGGTCATCAATGAATTCAGTCAAGTTGCAGGATACAAAATTAATATACAGAAATCTGTTGTATTTCTATACACTATCAACAAACTGTCAGAAAGAGAAATTAAGGAAACAATCCCATTTACAACTGCATCAAAAAGAATAAACCTACCTAAGGAGGTAAATGACCTGTACATGGATGGAAAGAATTAACGTTGTTAAAAATGACCATACTATCCAAGGCAATCTACAGATTCAATGTAATACCTATCAAAATACTAAGGATATTTTTCACAGAACTAGAACAAATAACTTTAAAATTTGCATGGAAACATAAAAAACCCTGACTAGCCAAAGTAATCTTGAGAAAGAAGAACAGAGCTGGAGGAATCACACTCCCTGACTTCAGACTATACTACAAAACTACAGTAATCAAAACAGTATGGTACTGGTATAAAAACAGACACACAGATCAATGGAACAGAATATAGAGCCCAGAAATAAACCCATGCTTATGTGGTCAATTAACCTATGACAAAGGAGGCAAGAATATACAATAAGGAAAAGACAACCTTTTCAATAAATGGGAAAACTGAAGAGTTATATGCAAGAGAATCAAACTGGATTACGTTCTCACACCATATATAAAAATAAAATCAAGATGGATTAGAGACCCAGATGTAAGACCTGAAGCCATAAAACTCCTAGAAGAAAATATAGGCAGTATGCTCTTTGACATCAGTCTTAGCAATAGTTTTTTGGAGCTGTCTCCTCAGGCAAGGGAAACAAAAGCAAAAATAAACAAGTGGGACTACAACAAACTTAAAAGTTTTCGCACATCAACAAAAAGACAGTCTACTGAATAGAATAAAATATTTGCAAACAATATATCCAATAAGGGGTTAATATCCAAAATATACAAAGAAGTTATACAACTCATCATCAAAAAAACAAACAAGCTGATTAATAAATGGGTGGAGGACCTGAAGAGATATTTTTTCCAAAGAAGACATACAGATGGCCAACAGACACCTGAAAAGATGCTCAAGATCACTAATCATCAGGGAAACACAAATCAAGACCACAATGAGATAACACCTCACACCTGTCAGAATGGCTATCATCAAAAAGACAACAAATAAGAAGTGGTGACAAAGAAGTAGAGATATGGGAACCTTTATACACTGTTGGTGGGAATGCAAATTGGTACAACCACTATGGAAAACATTATGGAGGTTCCTCAAAAGATTAAAAGTAGAACTACCATAACAGCCACCAATTCCACTTCCGGGTATTTACCTGAAGGAAACAAAAACATTAATTTGAAAAGACATGCACAGCAATGTTCACTGCAGCATTATTTACAATAGTCAAGATATGGAAACAATCTAAGTATCTATTGATAGATAAATAGATGAAGAAGATGTAGTATGTATGTGTGTGTATGTTTGTGTGTAACACACACATACACTAGACTGTCGGCCATTAAAAAAATAAAACAAAATCTTGCCATTTGTGACAACATGGATGGATCTAGAGGGTATTTTGCTAAGTGAAATAAAGTCAGACAGAGAATGACAAATACAGTATGATCTCACTGCTATGTGGAATGTAAAAACAAAACAAACAAATAAAACAAAATGAAAAACAGACTCATAGATACAGAGAACAGATGGTGGTTGCCAGAGAAGAGAGAGTGAATTAGGAAGGGGATTAAGAGGTACAAACCTCCAGTTATAAAATAAACAAGCCATGTGGATGTAATATATAGGATAAGGAATATGGTGAATAATATTGTAATAACTTTGTATGGGGACAGATCATTAGTAGACTTATCATGGGGACCATTTCATTGTATGCAAATGTCAAATCACTATGCAGTACACCTGAAAAGAACATAATATTGTACATCAACTAGTTTTCAGTTAAAAAATAAGTAAATGATAAATTGAAATACATAGATGTTTAATATAAAACAAACAAACCATTTAAAGATCCAGTGGAGTGGTACTGGCATTGATTATAAAATTAAATGGCCTGATGGTAGGAAGGCACCTCAGGGGTATTACTGTTTACCAGTAATGCTTGTACCTTGTTGACTATAGGTACAGCTAAGAAGTACAAAAATACCTTTCTGTACAGCTAACCCTAGCAAATCAAGAATTTGGCAAGGTTTCCTTTGTATATTTCTAACTTCCTAACTTCTTTGAAAGGAGAAAGCATCTGATATCAGTTATACTTAGTGGTTAACTATATGCTCCCCTAAGTGAGTATTAGCCCTTCAAAACGTTTATCTCTGGTTGTGATATGAAAATAGTTAAGCCTCTACTTCCCCATTAAAACAGAAGAAAAATATCTTGGCTTTGAGGAGATGGCCTTATAGTACACTATCCTTAAGAAAGAACTATATTTGAGTTCATCCTGTCCTCTCTCTCAAACAGCCCTCTTCTCCTGGACAGGATAAGTTGGAATCTCCACTAGTTAGCACTATTGCAAACCTATTTCTAGGAATAACCATAGATTGAGGAGGTTTTCCATCATTCTTTGATTCTTTCAAGTTTAGGATCTTGGCAATATTCCCTGCCATTCCTGCTCTCTTCCTCCAGGTATTTGCTATCTGCTTTCTATCCTCCTTAAGGGGTTGTATCTATCCTTAATCCTTTTTTCTTTTCTCCAAATTTTACATTTCCTAGGGTGTTTATTGTTAAAAGATTTTAAAATTACACCCGTTCTGATTACAAAATGATTTAGAGGTATAGTTAATATTTAATATCTTCAGACTATAATTTTTCTTTTCAGACATCCCTATGTTTATTATATTATTTTTACCTCTGGTAGTAATATTTTGATAGACACATAATATGAATATGTATTCATATATACATGAATACAAATGTTCTCTTTATTGAAAAGGTATCACTGAAGGGTAATCCTACTATTTTAACTCCATGCAGATGGTCAGGAAAGAGAAGAAAGATGAATAAAGAATCTTTAAGCAGCAGAGGAAAGAACTTTAAGTGTCCTGGAATACAACAGCAATGAGAATATAAAAGTTGAAACAGGATTGTAGCTCAGGTGCTATGAATTCAAATTGAATATTTTACTGCTAAAACAGATTCTTAGGCTGGTCAAAGGCCACTCTGCCACAATAAAGCAAGTATTTTGTAAAATTAGACTGGTCATCTGAACTGACTGTGGTAAACACTCAGAAGGGCAACTAATATACAACACAGCAACTTGTTTGTGAGCGATAGCATGCCACTGAGAAACTATCACTTGCTAGTTTTTTATGGCAGACTTGAAGGTACAAAAGAAGGCACTGATGTCCACAGGGAATACATTGACTAAGTGGGTTCCTAATACTTTAACCACTCATTTAGACAAATAGTTCTCAACCCTGGTTGCATGTTAGAATCATCTGGAAAGGTTTTAAAAAATACAGAAGACTGGGTTCTAGTCCAGAGATTCTGATTTAACTGGTCTGAGGTGGAGCCCAGGCAGCAGTATTTTTTGAAGTTCCTTAGATGATTTTTGTGTACAGCCAGAGTTGAAAACCACTGGTTTAGACAATGAACACTTTCTGGTCTTTATTAAGTGGGCATGAAGCTTTCTGTCTCTTTGTTTACCTTGGAAAAACAAAGATCTTATTGAGGATTCTATTCAAAACAACGGCTAATACCAACTGAGCCCGATTATCTCAATACTTAAGGAAGGATGTAACGTTACTTTTTTTTTTTTTTTCAGAATTTAACTTAGTCTACATTTATTCCTCTAAAGCTTTACTTTCTTCTAAAAACTATGCAAAGGTTCCATCTTTTGACAGTCTTTTGTACCTAGTATGTCTGATTGGGAATGCTCAGGAGTCACTGTGACAAGAACACAAGGAGGGTTACATAGGAATAGTCGGTTACTGCTTTAGTTCAACTTTGCATTCTGGTTGTCTTGGCATGTATTTTAGTGCCTGAATTCTTTCAGAGCCAAGCTCAAGGCTAATATAAATGAAGCAGCTGTGACTGCATTGTGTTACATTCACAGGGAAGGCCAACTCAGACCATTGTGTTATGGAAATGAAAACACTAAGCGAAGCACCTGGCCCAGTACACAGCAGCTTTCTTTCAGCCAAAGCTAAATTGATGGCAACGTCTAAGGAGAAGTGATACAAAAATCATAAATATCAATAGTCACTTTATAAATAGAATATTAAAGAAAGAAGCCTGTCGCAAAAACTCAGGCAATGTGAAACAAATATATACAATTACAAGATGTTAGCATATTCCCTTTCTGAATTAAATTTAAGTACCTGGATAACTTTTCATTAGTTTACTCATTCCTTTCCAGTCACTCTTGTAACATCATTTAAATGGAGTTTTAACAATATATAAAACATACAATGGATATTTTATTTTAAAATATAGTTTTATATATAGTTTTAACAATATATAAAACATACAATGGATATTTTATTTGTGTTCAAAACACAAATATGACAAAGGCAAAAAGTCTAGCAGGATGTTAAAGAAAAAAATGAAAAATAGTATCTTTAAAAAGAGGCAAAAAACTATTCAAATGACTAAAATTGTTCTTGAAGAATGTAATAGTCAAAATTCAAATCTGCAAAAACATTGCCAGCTTATACGTATATCTGACACCTAAATTGTTCAAAGAAATATCCACAGAGATAAATCATTAAATAAAGAATCCTACCTAGTTTCACTTCCCAACCTAAGTAGAAAGAGTATATACTACATACATAAAATACCATAGCCCTGGATTCCAAATATAAATTAAGATCTCTCTTTGTTGAAGAGAAAAAAAAAAAGGTAACTATTTTGCGCAGGTGCCCTCCTTTACTCCAAATGATCTCTTAGTAGTTATTAAATGGTTTAGTAATCCACTTGACTAGAGACATCATCTGTAATACCAAGAGAGTAAGTGTGAAACATAGTCACTTGATTCAGGTTCTTAGATAACTCATTTATATTTTATCCACTCAACAACTACTTGTTGAGTGTTTCCTATATGCAAGGCTCTGTCGTTAGACATTGGGGTAGCTACAAAGATGACTCTACTCAATGCTCTGCGGTGACCTAAATGGGAAGGAAACCCAAAAAAGAGGGGATATATGTATACGTATAGCTGATTCATTTTGCTGTACAGTAGAAACTACCACAACATTGTAAAGCAACTATACTCCAATTTAAAAAAAAAGTTAAGTAGAAGAGATATTTATTGTCTAATGAGGCACACAGACCTACAAACAAATAACTGCAATTGGAATTAAGGTGAAGAGATATGGAATCAGAGTGGAGGAAGAACTGAATAACTACCCTGCAGATCTCTGCTTTTCTTATGCCTATGATTAGCTATAAGTACAAATACATTTAAACATTCCCAAAAGCTGAGACCTTAACTTAACCTATAGGTTCAGTGGCTATGACTTCCTTGTTTCATTTCTTACATTCTTATTTTTAAACTTATTGACTCTGCTGTCTATCTGCATAAAGATGGATTAGACTAAGTAAGGAATATACATGAATATACTACTTACTAGTTACCCATTTTAAGTTTAGAAAATATAAGTTTGGGGGAATAAGGAAGATATACAAAGATATATATCCTTTCTGCCTTATCTAGCAGCAGTCAGCAGGATACAAACAACTCTTATCCATTGGCTTCTGGGGATCTCTCAAAGGCTAACCACTATTCTAGAACTACAAGCAGTGTCAGCTGATAGCCAGGGGTGGGTGCTGGACTGGCCTATTGAATGATAGCCCCTTACCTATCACCCTGAGTTCAGATAGTAATAGCAAGAAGAGTCACTTAGGTTAGAGTCAAGTAATTTACCAGTATGTCCCAGTATTTATATAACTTGGTTTAGCTTTTAAGCGAAGACAAATATTTCAATTAAACCAATCTTTAATGCTTTAGTGGCCAGCAAAATTTAGTTAAGCTTGACAAACAAACCCGCTCACAGTCTTGCCCCAACCTACCTCTCCATCCTCTCTCTAGCCATTTTTGCCTACAGGCTTTTCAATTCCTGCCTCGAAAAGCAGGAAATGCTTTCCCATATTCCCTTGAAGCGTGAGTCACCTTATGAAGTGTGTCTTTCCAAAATGCTATTCCCTCAAGATGGAATACTCTCCTTCCCCTCTCAACTATTTTCATTCAGCCTTTGAAACGCAGCTGAAATACTGGCTCCTTGACAAAGCCTTAGCTTA
Organism: Orcinus orca; assembly: GCF_937001465.1. NCBI lineage: Eukaryota > Metazoa > Chordata > Mammalia > Artiodactyla > Delphinidae > Orcinus > Orcinus orca. Next base: position 52,624,749 of record NC_064559.1, read on the forward strand.
CACAGTGCATTGTTAAAAACCAGTGTCACCATGCTCATCTACCTCCTTACGAATCTGGTCATTTTTCTGTCTCTTGCTACTAGACTATAAGTTCTCTTGTATGGAAATTCTGTTGTGTTCATTTCTGTTTCCCCAGTACCAAGTAGAGTGCCAAGAAAGCATCAATAGTCTCATCAATATCAATTGGTGAATCACCAATACTTTGCCCAAAGTAAGCATTCATTAAGTGTGTCACTGTCAAGAATTTCCATCAAGACTTGTTAAAAATCTATTTCATCTGCCCTCAGGAAGCCTGAAAATAGATCTAGGAAGAATAAGGCCCTTTTGGAGAGTCCACAACTAGCTCCTTTTTGGGTCCTCCTGATGGGTAGTGAACCTGCTGTTCACCACAGCAAAGACACCTGAGTCTTTGAACTACAAGTACTTGTGCTTAAATCTCACCCCTGCCCCTTCATAAAGTTAACATGAAAATGATCTTTGAGGTACTATATAAGTAACTAAAAGTTAAGTATCTCAGTTAGGTTCCTTTTTGTACTGCTTTCCCATATTCAGAAAGTCTTTTGTGATATTTATTACAAAAATATTTTGTGTTGATCTGAAACTAGACATACTTCTTCTGGCAATACATTTAAGTGATGTAAGTCACATTAGCTATTGGTATCATATGGAGATTTAAAAAATACAATGTACTTCCACAGACATCCAAGTACTGCAGTGCCTCATTTAGCCAGCATATTTTGGTTTCTCTTAAAAGAATATAAATTATTTATCTAGCATTATCAAGGAGTGAGGAACTTCACAAACTAGATTTTTCGGAATAGCAATTTTTATAAAGCTTCACATATCTTTAAGATTTTAAATATTCTCAATGGATATATATCACACAATATTACACAGTTTCCAGTTTTAAAAAACAGCCTGGTACAAACAATATAATCTCACTTTTCCTTGATGATTCAGGACTATTATTATCAATGTCAATTACTACACTATGCACCATCCATCCTGTAATACGATGGTACCCTTAAGGACTATCAATAAGTATAAGGCTATCTGCCTTTATCCTAAATGAATTCAGATTGTTTTTATGACTCCTTGTTTTTCATTTTCTCTGCCTCCTCCCTCTACTCACTGACATTTTTTTTTTTGCCATTAAAAAAAAATTGCAGTCAGTGTGTTTGCATGGTTATTTTTCCAAACAATTGTCTAGATGAAGGCTTATGAATGGCTAAATTCTACTAGAGAGCTAAGTGCATGGGCTTTGTGACTGCAATTTGCTAATCAGGGGACCCTTCTTTCCCTCAGTATTTCTAAATCCATGACGTGGCCGAGATTGTAAAAAGAATAACAAATGAGGGAATTCCCTGGCGGTCCAGTGCTTAGGACTCAGCGTTCTCACTGCCGGGACCTGGGTTCGATCCCTGAGTAAGTGGTCTGTGAGTAGTGCTAGTTTTCATGTATATGCACCATTGGTTTATTACTTTTACTCAAAAATAATTAGCCTTATTATTAAGGTAAACCTTAAATTAGCTGTCAATTTATTGTTTAAATATAAATGAAAATTGTTATTTCTAATTAATTCAAATTTTAAAAGGCCAGTCATGAACTTCAGATTCAATATAGGAAGTATTTCAAAGTTACCACATTGCAGAGGAATATTCTTCTTCAGCTACTGATGTTGAAAAAAAAAAAAAATTAAGTATTCACCATTCTATTCTAGCATGACAGTAGTAAAAATTCAAATTCTAACTCAAACCTTTTCACCAAACTCTTTATATAGATAGTTAGTTTCACTATATTTGATTGGTTTCATCAGGAAAATAAGAAGGGGAAGGGAGAGAAAAGATGCTTTTTTCATTCATGAAAACAAATTTTAAATAGATAGTTATGTCTATTAGAATAAAGAAATTTAGTAAAAGGCATGAAATCCAGTATTTTAAAACTCCTGTCACGATTTGGTTAGAATATTAATCCAACACTTGCTTGTGGTCTTTAAAAATGAGAAGATTTGTAAAAATTTGAAAGGTGTCACAATAATAGATATTCACAAACTCTACAAGGCACCTAGATATAACAAGGGGAAATCTTGCTTCTCAGGATTAATGTAAAATAAAACATTCACTTTGGTTAATTTACAAGTGAATGCCAGCTTTATATCTCAAAATACCAGTTCTACTTAAAAGGTCATCCTAACTTTAAAAACTTGTATTGGAATAAAGAACACAACGTATTAACTTGGCTGAATTAAAAGAAAAAAAATCCTTTTTTTCCCAATAGAAAAGGCTATTTCTACTTTATACTGATTTCCAGTGTACCTATAATAATGACTAACTTCACGGATGTAATTCTTTTCAAGTTTAAAAGTAATTAATTTTAATAAAATGATATGAATAGAAAGTAAGTATATTTCTTATTCAATAAACAAAGAAAATGGATGAATTAAAATCTAGGCTACTCCAAGTTATATCAAAGAGGTCCAAATTGCAACTGGTAGTCACCTGACCTGATCACTTACAGACTTTCCATCTCAGCGTTCCTTCATATTTAATATTGATTCTCAGTACTGCCTAGTCAGTTTAAGGAGTATTTTTAACTGGAATATTTCTTCCAGGGTATTTCTTAAGCACTTATATAGTCATCTAAAAGATGGCTTAAGCAAAGCATAGACCAGGTTTCAGGATTAGAACTCACAACTGTCTAATTTTCTAATCTAATTTTCTGATTTTCTGCTCTGCAACTTTATGAGTCTCACCATTCTCTGCTTAGGCTCCATCACTAAAAACACTATACGCCGTCCTTTAAAAAAAAAAAATTCCTACCAGCATCTTCATAAAATTGTGATAGGTTTTAGTTAGTAACTTGATAAAGAAATTCTTGAAGAACAAAATGTTTTGATTTCTTAGCAACTGTCTCTAACTCTAAAAAGAAAGGAGAAAAGTAAAGTAATCTTTTAGAGAAAAGAAACACTTACTGGTACTTTGAAGGGTGAGGTATTTGCAGTATCCATAGAGTTGGGTTTCTCTGATGTACTGGTCCCTGAGATACTCCGTCTGCGGGGGGACCTTTCTGCTGGCACCTCTGGAAAAGAAAAAAAGAACATCATAAAAAACCCAAATTTAGGATCTTTCGCTAACCTGTAAAATTATTGATTTTTTTCTCACAAAAAATCAGTCTGCTTTAAAGATACATTACATTCTATCTCTACATAATTTGTTTCTTTATCTCTAAAGAGATATTATTGAGACACTAGGGAGACTTGGTCACTGTTAAGAATCTGCTTTACTGTGACAGCTTATATCTTTATGCACATATAAAAAGTAATTTCCTCTGAGCTATGTTTAATATCTCTAAGTTCACTTAATATTTGCATCTCAGTATATGAATCTACTTCTCTATGTCAGCAATATAGGAGTTAATATAATCCAGTGAAATTTTTTCATATTCTTGTGAACAAATTTTGCCTAGTGAACATGATTTGATGGTGTCTGCACAAAGGTCAAAGTTCAGTTCTGTGCAGATAAGATGATTCACTAGCCTGCAGCCAAAGGTCCATGAGAAGACTAAAAGCTGCTGCTAGGATAAAATAACATATATGCCTATGCTGATATAAAAATAGATCAGCTTCTCCTTGTTCTGGCAATATGACCTCACTAAGATCTTACTCTGGAATCCTAAATCTGTTCAAACTGACCTAACAAGCTTCAGATTTTGCAGATGATGTGGTATTCTCCAATTTAATTACTATACACTATATTAAGGTTACATTAAAAATTTTTATAGAGTGATATACATATATATGCATATATATATGCACATAAACACGCACACACAGATGATAGATATATACATATTATACCTTTATCACAACTGCTTCCCATCTCCACTTCAACTGACAGACATAGGAATCCAGCTTCTCAGATAACATTAGATAATCTCAACATGGACAAGGGAAAAAAAAAACACATCCTAAAAAGAGTATTCTGTGTTATCTTCCAGATCTTAAAAAATAAGGAGTAAATCGTGACTCCGGAGACTGACATTTTGATTCCTGCTGTTCTCCCTTTAAAAGATAGATGCAGTTTAAACTTCCATTTCTGGCCTCCTGGCCCCTGGGATCCGTGCTACTTCCACTTAAGAGAAAGCGTTTTTTCTCGCTCCCTCCCTGTGTCTTGCTCTTCCCCCTCCCTCTCTACAGCTTGCAGAGAGAGCAAGCGAGAAAGCAACACACAGGACTGCAGCTATTCAATCAATTGTTCCGACTGCACATCCTCATTAGTTACTTTCAGGCTATTAGCAGACGCCCAACCACTGCCTCCCCTCAGTTACAGCAAATTTCACAGTATTACACTAATCTGCAGAAGAAAAAACATTTCCTGAAATTTATATTCATCTAGTGCCAAAAGGACACCATTTTACACAGACCCAGTAATACACACAAATCAATCCCTCCTATGAAAATCCAGTTGGGAGTGCTTACCCTATTACTATCTTTGCGTGCTGGACACTGATTTTCTTCCGTGACTAAACATTTCTTCACTGTGACATCCTGACCAGTAAGACATAAGCCAAATCGCAACATGCCTAATGACCGAGAGGTTGACAACACAGCATCTTAAATGCGTGCAGTACAAGGAAGTTCCATGCTATTACTGTGTTTTAAAATTATGACCAATAACTGCCTCTCAACTTCTCTCTAACCATCTGTGGTTAAATGAGCCTTAATGTACAAAGCCATTTTCAGAATTAGGCACACATGAATTCTACTGCACATTTCTAAAAAATGGTACTATAATTAAAATTCATAGGAATGGCACAAAGCACTGAATTTAAACAAATCAGTTTGTCAGAGCACACTGAACAACAAGACCTTCAGACTCCAGGAAGATGACTTTAAAGGGTGATTATCTAAGTCAGGCAATTCTATATGGGGGGCAGGCAGGTGGGGATAGGGGCTGTTGAAGGTAGAAGGAGATCTCATCTTTCGTCTGATAATTACTGATCATTAGAAGATACATGAGATTGAATATTATAATATAATATATTTTAATCTCTGAATAATTGATGGAGAAACCATATTGGGAGAAAAATAAGTTCCATTAGCAAGGATAAAATGATCTAGTAAACAGTTTTCCTTAATTTGCAATGTTCTGGCTAAGGAAGGAAAAGAAACTTATCTCCTTACTGTCTTCCAAACATCTAATTTTAGTTTTCAGGCATATGAACTCATTACGTAAATATATTTCAGTGCTTTTAGCTATTTGAAATTATTTTGGCTATAATGAGCAACCACATTTCAAACCCTAACAATATGTTCTTTGTTATACTTATCTTTAGATTCTCTTTCTGTATCATGAAAAAAAAAATCACAACTCTGATGTAGCTTAAAGAGTGTCACTGGGGGCTTTCCTGGTGGCGCAGTGGTTGAGAGTCCGCCTGCTGATGCAGGGGACACGGGTTCGTGCTCCGGTCCGGGAAGATCCCACATGCCGCAGAGCGGCTAGGCCCGTGAGCCATGGCCACTGAGCCTGCACGTCTGGAGCCTGTGCTCCGCAACGGGAGAGGTCACAATAGTGAGAGGCCCGTGTACCGCAAAAAAAAAAAAAAAAAAAAAAAAAAAAGAATGTCACTGGGTTCAAAAAGAAGAAATTAAATTATTTTTGAAGTTTGAACAACTGCCATTAAAGAGGGAAAAGCCAGGAAACAAAATAAGCTAAATCAACTAATGATAAGAGGAGGAAGTCTACACTTCTTGACTTTCCCAGCCCTCACATCAGTGCAACTTATCTGCTGATGTCTTTGAATGTTAGGGTTGCTTAGTTTTCAGAAGATTCATAACTATTTGAAAGCTGAGAGAAGAACATATACCCAAAGAACTAATGACCACTTAGAAACAGGGGAGCAGCATCAGGAAGAGCAGAATTAACAACTTGCTGGATTAGTCACAGGCTGGCCTGCATGTTAAACTCGTCCAGCTACCTTTGACTTTAAAGCTTCAAGCAAAAAGGAAAGCTGCTACTATGCTCTTAAAGCTACATTTCTGCTGATTTGGATGGAAAATCTATACCAGTCCCAGTAGACCAAAATTAGACAGCTTTCTATCCTACCCGGCCCATTCTACATACTACTGCATTATTTTCACTTGCTGTAAAAATTAATATTCTTTTCATAGTCACAGTATTAAATTATAGTCATTTTAAAATATGCTCTCTCTCTAAGACAAGAGGCATATGATATTGTTTCGGTAGATAAAGGTCTAAAACTAATTTGTTCACTTTCTCACCCTCTAAAAATAATATTTTTCATCTTCAGATTGAAAGGCAAAAAAAGTTATAAAAAGTCCAGTTAAGTTTTAAATTTATCTCTTCATTTCCTTTGCCATTGGGTATGAACTGAGATGAGGTGACAACTTATAATAATGAGAGATAACCTCCAATACAGCTCCACATAGGATGATGTATTGAACAAAGAGAACATCTGGGTGCTTTTCTTAGCAGCTCTACCAACTATCTGTGTGATTACGTGTAAGCCATTTCAACCTTTCCTGCTCTGGTCTGTATTAATAAACTGGGTTATTCAGACCAACCAGAGATGAAGACAAGATGAATCAGTTTATATGCTTTGACCCAAAATTAGCTTTTTGGAAGAATGGGGCTCTCTAAATCCAAAATACATTATTACAATGTCATTTCCTCAAAATACACATTTTCTTCTATGTCAGTGTGCTTTGTTTTAAAAGTGTGGCAAAGTAATTGACAACTAGATAATTATAAGGGCAAAGGCACTTTTGGTGGAAGATGTGCCTATCTGACAAACAGAACTCAATTCTGCCTTTCAGACCTAATAGTGTGTTCATGGCCTTTAGTTTATTTATAATGAAGTCAATGTAACAAATGGTGTTTCAGGGAGGGAAAAAGAAGAGGACAGAGAAAGGGAGATGAGTAGGAACAATAATTTCACTACAGTAACTATAGTGAATAGGTAGATAGATGCATTGAGAAGGTGAGTGAGAGCCAATACTTAAGGAAGTGAAGAGGTCAGGCTTGTAGATTTATCAGGGAGGGAGGCTGCAGACAGAGGGAGAACAATACAGAGCTTCTAGGGTAAAGTGCAGCTGGGAGGCCAGTGGGGCTGCTGTCGGTAAGTGGGGACAAATAATAGCAGAAGGCCTAAGAGGAATTAGGGCAGGCGTGCTCAGATCATGTAGGCTTTGTAGGCCTACACATAAGGACTTGGCTTTTTACTCTGAAAGAAAAACCACCTGGTGAAATGCACTTCATCCAAAGGTACAAGTCACAAAGAAATACTATGGAGAGACACTTACTGGCACTTTCTTAATTTTTTTTTTTTTTTTTTAGGATTTTGAATAATGAATGTGATTGAAATGATTCTAGAATATTATTATGCTTGGAAAGAGAGTAAGGAAAATGCTTATATTAACTGAGGGTTAGGTTCTAAAAGCCTCTACAAATAAATGAGAAAAGTATCTATTATGTAATGTCATTATGATAAAATATCTATAAATATCAACTATATTTACTTTTTGTTCAGTCACATTTAACCAAATCTCATATACTGTCATGTCATACATGCATATACTTAACATAAACAACATAGCTAAAACTGTCATGAATTCTGATAATGTCTATTACTTAGAGTAAGTTACAATGGTTTTGTTTTGAAGTAGAGGAGATGATTCAAAAATACGTTTTTTTAGGAGAAAAAGATGTACTTCAAAATTATTTAAGTACCTCTTTTGTGAATAATTTGTCTAAGGCAGAAATATTTTTCTATTTTTATGATAATTTGAGTTAATGTTAAATGCTTGTTATGTGCTAACCACTGGGTCTAGTATCTCTTACTTAGTTCTTGTGGTAGCCCCTGAGGTAGTAGCAATTTATTACTCTCTTAGATGAAGGTGGAGGCAAAATCTAAAGAAGAGAATAACCTTACCAATGCGAAAGTAATTTCAGAAAATTCAAAACAAATGATAAACAGACCGAAGAAAGATATTTATAAAGTTTCGATTTGGTAGACAATGATGTAAGGAACCAAAATATCCTCCTTACAGCAAAATTCTCTAGTTATGACAGACCAGAAAAACATTACATGTTCACAGATGCAGTCAGATGGCATATACAGTATGTCTAAATACTTCACATTAATAGCAATCCAAGCCAATTCCTAGTAATTTTGTGTATAGAATTATAAAACATCAATGAATGTGAATGCTCTGTCAATTATAATTATTCACAGGTCCCATTAATATTTTTGACATTATATTTAGGAAACAAGTTCTCTATTGTTATCAAAAGGAAATTCTTTAGTTCACTTCAAAAACCTTTTCAAAAATCAAAAACATTTCAACAAAGCATGATAAAAAATTAAATACACACCAGAATGTTTGGTCACCCATTCAAGTCACTGGAATTTCAATGTGTATAGTGTTGCTGTGAATGAATCCACTTCGCTATCATCTATTTTCCCTTATATTGCAAAAATGATGACAAAATAGGATGTGATAAGTCCATGGCTCAAGTTATTAATGAATGAGTTAATAAGCAAATAACTTATTTCTCCATGCTGTGAATTCTAAATTAGGAGAATGCTTCTTCCACAGGAGGCACAGAAGACACTTAAGGAACAGAATAGGAAGGAAGGAATAGTATTAGGAAATGGGTTTGTACCTCTTTATCAAGAGGGCCTTTAATAACAAATGGCAAACATGAAAGAAAAAAAAAGGCTTCATGACGTTTCATACTTTTTGTTGGAGGATCCCTTAAAGGTAATGAGAGCTTAAAGATGAAGGTAGAGAAGAATTTTATAAAGGAAAAGTGACAAGAGCAAAGAGGAGAAAATTACATCCTGCATTTATATAGTTGCTAACAACATAGCACCTGGGTGTTTTATAGACTTCACCACCTGATTTTCAGTAGGACATTTTCTGCTGTATCTCACTTTTACTGCTGTAAAGCTGAGGCACTGACAGTCACTACCATTCAGCTCCTCTGGAGTACAAATCCCCAGAGCCACTTTAATTCATCCAATTTGTATCACTTAGACTGCAGTACTTCACTCAAACAAGCAGTCCTTTCAAGTTTGCATGCCCTAGACACATTTCAATACATACAAATTGGTGCTAAGTACAGAAATGTGGTGAATTCTCAGAAAGTAAAGGCAGCTAGTCTCCCCCACCTTTTCTTTACTTCAACAAATTTATTCCCTATTATTATTTTTTAAAAATTCTTCTTGTTAATATAGTAGGAGAACAGATTTCTCTCTGGTCAAGCAAGTATTCCATTTCTTCAACTTAGGGTTTCACATGATTATACTGGATGAGATGATAGAGAACACTTTTCACTGTCAACTGGAAAGACACAGTTTATGGATATTTATATGGTTATCTTAATTTTCAAATACAAAGCGTATCTATGGTTCTTAGTGATAACAACCAGGGATCTTAGTAGTAATAATAAAAGTATAACAAGGATAACTGCAACACCAAACTAACATTTTTATTCCTTATTACATGCTAAGTGTTTTATATTAATTTTCTCTTCAATCCTCACAATTCTCTGGAATTGGAATTATCGCCCCCGTTTTACAGATGAGGAAGCAAGATGTTCTATTACTCTGCCCATGTTTGCAGGGCTGGTAAAGGGCAGAATCAGAATTAGAACCCATGCAATCTGAATCTAGAGGCTATACTTTTTTTTTTTTTTTTTTTGCGATACGCGGGTCTCTTACTGTTGGGGCCTCTCCCGTTGCGGAGCACAGGCTCCGGACGCGCAGGCTCAGCGGCCATGGCTCACGGGCCCAGCCGCTCCGCGGCATGTGGGATCTTCCCGGACCGGGGCACGAACCCGTGTCCCCTGCATCGGCAGGCGGACTCTCAACCACTGCGCCACCAGGGAAGCCCTAGAGGCTATACTTTTAATCACCACGCATGCTATCCTGTTCTCCTTGTGTTTTGTATAATGGATTGTAATGAAGAAAAATAAGGTAAACAATCATGGAGACTTCAATTTTCTTACTTCTTCCTAAAAATAACTCAAAGAACTTTAACAAGTGCACATGATTCTTCATATTTTAAAGAGAATTAAATCATACTCTTTGGGGGATAATTTACTGCAAACAAAACCCCATCAAAGAAAACTCTCAATCCTGGAATGCTAATGCTATTAAGAACATTATAATCAAGAAACAAAGAGGGGTGAGGCAATGTGGTGAAGAAGGAGAAAAGTTACTTGCTTAACGTAATGGTGAAAAAATTTGAACAAAATAGGAATTAAGCTATAAAGAATATCTACCACTGATTCCTTGAATTAAAAAGTGACAAAAAACCCTCCAAAAAATAACCCACCCTTAGGGGGATGGTTGAATAAGCAGAGCACAAAGGTTTTTAGGGCAGTGAAAATATTATGTATGATACTGTAAGGGTGGGTACATGTCATTACACATTTGTCCAAACCCACAAAATATACAACATTAAGAATGAGTCCTACTGTACTATGTACTTGGGGTGATTATGATGTGTTAGTGTAAGTTCATCGACTGTAACAAATATATTACTCTGGTGGGGGTACTGATAATGGGGGGAGACTATGCATTTGTGGGGACAAGGGTACACAGGAAAATCTCTGTAACTTTCTCTTAATTTTGCTGTGAACCTAAAACTGCTCTAAAAGAACAGTCTTAAAAAAAAAAAGAAAACCTGCCCTTCTATCCTCATAAAGCAATCTTCAGTACACCTAAGTGGAAAGATAACTACTTAGGCCAATTCTATGAGACAAAAATAGATAAAAAGCATTGGTCAGCATAAAGTTACTGTTTTGAACATTTCAATCTAGTTATTTATGAGATTTTCTTAATCTCATAGCTTCATTTTGGTGAATAATATTTTGTCTTCAACTCTGGAAGACAACAGATCTTCTAATTTACAGAGATGCTCTAAGACCTTTATCTAAACTTTTTCTATAACTGACTTTATTAGTATGTTTCAAATATAATTCTGGGTAAATCTGATTTATTCATACATAATTTCACTGTTCATCTCTAAAATCTTTTTTCAAAAGATCTGATCCTTGATTATGCCAGGGTCTTTTAAGACTAATTTGGGTTTTATTCCAAAATAGACATTAATAGAAAGCATTGAAAGTATTGAAAACATAGAAATATTTAAGCCTCTAATAAAGATGAGAACTTAATCATTTACTGAGGACCAAATATGCATGCGGCGCTGCACAAAAAACAAAAAATCTTTACAGTGGACCTCATTTACTAGTGAAAGTAGCAGAAACGGGAGAAGCCTGTAATGTTGATTGGTACCCCTTTAGCCACCAAACACTGTCAAGTCTCTCTTTGAACGTTGACTTCATTTTGTTCTCTTTATTTCCACTACCATATACCACTCTAGTCCAGGATTTTGTATTTTCTCATGTAGATTACGGCAGGACCCTCCTAACTAATCTCACTGACTCCTGTCTCTCTCTGCTTAAAGCTATCCTGCTTACCATTACCAGATTAATCTCCCTCAAACAGTACTTTCTTAATGTAATTACCTTCCCAGAAATCTTAAAGATAGACAATCAGGCATTGAAAAAATATCACCTAGCCCCCACCTTACAGAGTCACTCTTTTCTGCCAACACTTTCCAACAAATTGCCTTAGTCAGATGATCTCTGATCTTAAACGGGCCATATTAATTCCTCTGTGTCTGTCTTTGCTAATGGTTTTCACCTATCTGCCAAATCTTAGGTAACCTTCAATACCAATTTCAATTCATCTGCTTCCATAAAACCAGGCCTAATTATTCACATTTCTTTGATTTCCAAGTAATATATTTGTATAAGTTCACATTACTTGATTATATGTTCTCTAGTTTTGGATGCCAAACTACGTGAATTCAGGTCTTGCACTGCAAGATTTGAACAGTGGTGACCCTGTCTAAATTTTCAAATAAAATAAATTTTAATAAATAAAATTCTCTGAATTTTAAGTATTTCTCCCACAATGTTTCCATAAACCATTTGCACCCATTCTTGCTTGTCTCGCAGGGAATACTGAAACAGAATAAAAGATAATTGGTAACAAATAAATTTTAACTAAACAACTAAAAAATAGTTCAGCATAGTCTGGTCACCATTTTTTTTCCTTTAATAAACACATGTGATTGTATAGAATTGCCATTTTTTTTTGTATGTTAAAATGGAAAAATATCAGCAATTTCATATGGTTCAACTTAATTCATAATAAAATTATTAATAAATTTTCTAGTTATTTCTAATTCACATATGGCATTAAAGTGTATCACTAATCAAGTTTAAGAATCACTCATTTTATGTCTATTAAATTGAATCTTCCACTATAATTGAGATTTTGATAAAGAAGTTTCATGGGAGATTAAGTTTTTCCTTCTATGCATCATTCTATTTAAAGATTCACAAATTTTCAGGTTTTATTAAGAAGCACAATTAAACATAAATTAATCAGGTTTATGTCTTGATATTTTCTTATTAACTTCTATTTTCTTGAGATATCTGTTCACCTTGATTTCCTTTAGTTTTTTACTTGCATATCCCTATAAGGACAAATTTTGAAAGAATTTCCTTTTTTTTTTTTTCCTTTTCTAAGGATATCCCCTCAACAAAGGATGTAATACTTAAAAACTCTAAGGTAACTATGACCACCTGTGGGGTTCAATATGAATTGCCATGCTTAGGTTTTAGCATGGTTCTTACCATTTTTTTTTTTCAATTTAGATACCATTTATTCACTTGCAATGAAAAACTGAACTATCACTGAATGTAAATATTAATGCAAGTGTGATCCAGCATTTATTCTTTTTCAGAAGTCAAGCTATATGAGAAATCAAACCACAATCGGTGGTAGATTTTAAATTATTGATTCAATTTCTTTAATGGTTATAGGTAGCAGCCCTACTTACATTTTTTTAATTCCTACTGTAGCCAATTTTAATAAGTTATATCTTTCTTTAAAATGTCCATTTTCTTCAATTTTCTATTTCTTCAATAGTCTATTGTTTAAGTCTCTGATTTTCTGTAATTTTGTCCTTTTTCCCATTTCTAACATTGTTTATTTGTGGTTTTTCTTCTGTCTTGGTCAAATCTTGACAGTTTTATCCTTTTTTTTTTTTTTTTTTTTCCCGGTATGCGGGCCTCTCACTGTGTGGCGTCTCCCATTGCGGAACAGAGGCTCTAGACGCGCAGGTTCAGCGGCCATGGCTCACGGGCCCAGCCGCTCCGCAGCATGTGGGATCTTCCCGGACCGGGGCACAAAGCCGTGTCCCCTGCATCGGCAGGCGGACTCTCAACCACTGTGCCACCAGGGAAGCCCAGTTTTATCTATTTTCATTGGACTTCTTTAAGAAACAACTCTTAGCTTTATTGATACTATTATGTTTAATTTCTGTCTTCTATTTCATTATCATCTGCTGTTATCTTCATTATTTCTTTCCCTAAACTTTCTTTGGTTCTATTCTTTCTTTTTCTGCCTTGTTGAGCTGAATGCTTAATTGGCTCATTTAATTTTATCCTTTTCAATATAAAAGATTAGGGCTGTAAGTTTCACTTAGTAACTATTTTAGCAATATTTTACAAGTTTTTATATGTACTATTTTCAGGATGTTTAGTTCTAAATATTCTATAATTTCCATTGTTAGTTTTTTCTTTGACTAAAGAGTTATAATAAGTAACTTTAAAAGTTTCCAGAAAGAAAAATTTTAAGAGTAAATTTTTTGGTACTAATTTCTGACTTAGTTCATTAGATCAAGAGAATATGTTTGGGGGACTTCCCTGGTGGTCCAGTGGCTAAGAATCCACCTTCCAATGCAAGGGACACAGGTTCGATCCCTGGTCAGGGAACTAAGATCCCACATGCCATGGGGCAACTAAGCATGCCCACCTCAACTACTGAGCCTGTGCACTACAATCAGAGAGCCCACGTGCTCTGGAGCCCCTGTGCCACACCTAGAGAGAAGCCCGTGCACCGAAAAGAAGAGCCTGCGTGCCTCAACAAAAGACCCCGCATGCTACAACTAAGACCTGACACAGCCAAATAAAGGAAGGAAGGAAGAAAGAAAAAAAGAAAGAAAGAAAGAAAGATTAAAAAAAAAGAGAATACGTTTGTATGATATAAAGAATTTGATTTGTTGAGATTTGTTTATGCCCCAATCCACTGTCAGTTTTCATAAAGATTCCATGTGTACTTGAGAAGACTATATAAGTTGGATTCAGGATTCTATACATGTTCATTAACTCAAGCTAATTTTGTTTTTTATATCTTCTATACCCTTACTAATTTTTATAAATAGGACTGTAGATTTATCAATTTTTCCTTATACTTCTGTCGATTTTTCCTTATAAATTTTAAGGCTCTGTTATTGAGTGCATGTAAGATTGTTATAATTTTCTAGTGATTTTTATATGTTATCATTACATAGGGACCTCCTTTATTTCTAGTAACACTTTCTGACATAAAGATCCATTTGATTTCATTTTCAATGGCTATGGCATAGCTTCCTTTTAATTAGTATTTGCCTGATATATCTTCTCCCAAAACTTTTATTCTTTTTTTTGGAGGAAATAAATATTTTAAAATTTTATTTATTTTTTTATTGAAGTATAGTTGATTTACAATATCATGTAAGTTTCAGGTGTACAGCACAGTGATTCAGTTATACATACATATATATATTCTTTTTAAAAATTATTTTCCCTTCTAGGTTACTACATAATATTGAGTAGTCCTTGTTGGTTACCTATTTTATACACAGTAGTGTGTATATGTTAATCCCAGCCCCTAATTTATCCCTCTCCTACCACCAAAACTTTTACTTTTAACCCTCTTGGGTCCTTGTGTGTGTGTCTCTTTTTTTGGCCACACCACATGGCATAGGATCTTAGCTCCCTGACCAGGGATGGAACCTGTGCCCCCTGCAGGGGAAGTGCAAAGTCTTAACCACTGGATCATAGGGAAGTCCTGCTTATGTCTCTCTTATTCACAGCATTTTAAAAAATTGAGTCTAACATACTTTACCTTTTTAACATTTTTATATATTGTTTTCTGATATAGTTGGATTTTATTTTTATCATGTGTTTTGTTTACTTTATTTCTATGCTTTTTTTCTGATTTTCTGTCTTTTCTCAGATTGATCAAGTTTTAAAAATTCATTTTCTCCTCTACTGTTTTTGAAATTATGCACTGTATTTTTATTCTTTTAATAGTTGTCCTTAACATTTTTTAACACGTGTACCTAAAGCCTAAAGCTAATCCTGATTTCTATCCTTCTCTTGAATAATTCAGTGATCTTAAAATGCTTCAATTTCAATTACCCCCTTCCTATCTCTGACATATTATTGTTGTCCACTATTTCTGATTTACCTTATCAGAACTGTGGTTATGAATTCTCAGGGGATTTTTATCTTCCTCCCTCCCCCATCAGTCCAGTCTAAGCTAAGTAAGATTTATCAATTTTGTCAGTGAGCAGATTTTAAATTTCCACTTTCACTCTACAAGTAACCCCGTCCTGTGGGGAACAATGGGGTGGGGCTTTCGCTTCTAATTCCTCTCTTTGTTTGGTCCCTAAATCTATCTCCTATCTTGTGGCCATTAAACCTTAACTTTTTGGAATTCTGAGACAGGCAAATGTCCCCAGGGCAATTCACTACCTGGATTTTTAATTCTTTTCTTTTGTTCTTTTCCTGGGAATTTCCTTTCCCTCCTGAGAGGAGAGTTCAGCCATTTAGTTTTAAATGTTTCTTTCAAAAGACTCCAGGACACAGAGAACAGACTTGTGGTTGCCAAGGGGGAGAGGTTTGGGGGAGTGATGGAGTGGGAGGTTGGGGTTAGCAGATGTAAGCTATTATATACAGAATGGATAAACAACAAGGTCCTACTGTATAGCAAAGAGAACTATATTCAATATCCTGTGATAAACCATAATGGAAAAGAATATTAAAAAATGTATATATATGTCTAGCTGAATCACTTTGCTGTACAGCAGAAATTAACACAACATTGTAAATCAACTATACTTCAATTAAAAAAATAAAATAAAATTTTCACTAATATGACATTTCTAGTTGTTTCCGTATTATTTTTCAGGATATCTAGTCTGACATATTGCCAGAAATGAGAGTTTTAATTTTTGAATATGCTTTCCACCGATGTTAGGTGTAATTAAAAAAAATCAGATAATAGTTGCTAATGCTAAATTATTAACTATAGTTAGTAGAGTCACTTAGACACCTAAAAATATATTTAGATTTTATAAAAATCATGTTCCTCTTTTATAGAATTATCCTATTACTTGAATGACTTAATGAAATGAATTCATGTATATCAGTTTAGAAATTTAAAGGAGTACAAAATATTTGTTAAGTATTTTCTTTTTTTCTAGAATTTGGAAAACCAATTTATAATGCGCTGAATAATAATTGCAAACACTACCAATGTACCCTAAATGGTACTTGTAGGTATGAGAATAGAGAATAGTAGTAAAAGGTAGATCTGCCAGAATAATTTAGATAACTGTGAAAATGGCTGAATCTCAAACTTGTGGGTATCTGAACAGCATTCATTCATTCAAAAAAGTACTTATTAAGTAGTATTAATTAAGCACCTATTTACTACTATTCTGGAAAATGCCAAATATTAAGATCCCTACCCTGCAGTAGCAGGGGAGTGCTGGATGGGTACACAAATAACAACATAAATGGATACACAAATAACTAACTACAATGAAAGTCTGGATAAGACAAATGCCATAAGATTAATACAATGGCTATTATCTCCCTCATCTTTCCTACTTTCTATGGCTAAATCTCTGCATGAATCTTTGATTCCTGTATGAGTTTCTCCCTTCTCCCCCTCAAAAGGTTAATTGTGTGCCCTTAATCCCACCCTCACCCTCAAAACCATAAAGGATTTTTGTTCTCTCAGTTATCCTCCTCTCTTGTAAGTTCAATATCTTGTTCTCTCCTCCACCTAAAAATATGCACGTCTCCCCAATTTTAAAAAAAGGTACCTTTTCCTTTCTATCAGTCACAGATTTCTCCAGACCAGAGACCTAACCCTGGCTCTCACTATCTCACCATCTGCTGTCTTTCTCAATATTATAAAATCTGATTTCTTCTCCCTTAAATCTAATGAATGAAATAGCATCGATACCTTCACAGGTTATTAAAAGCCTCCCAATTGTCTAATTCAGTGTACAATAGTTTCTGACTTCTCTTGGGCTTTTGTAACCAATGACACTATTGACCACACTGTTGACCTTTTCTATCTTTCCATTAGGATTGTTCTGTATCTCTTCTTCCTCTCTACCCTACCCCACCCCACCCCTACCTTTGGTGTTCTTCAAGATTCAGTCCCTGCTCTCCACTTTTTCTTGACAGTCTCTCAACAGTAGATAACCTACAAATGCTTCAACAATCTTTCTTCTCTAGATGGCTCCCAGATGCTGCTCTCTACCTGTGACTTCATTTCCAATCATCAGAACTATATTTCTATCCAGATGTGTACTAGTCACCTCAAACTCAATATATCTAAATAGAAATTACCCTCTTCCCTTAAAATCTGGCTCCCTTTCCCAACTTCTCTATTCCTGTTAGTAGTACCATCAGCCTTCTAACTTCACAAACAGTCTTTGATTCATTTTGTTCCTCATTCCTCTAATCGGTCACCAATTCTGCTGATAGATCCTTTATAATCTCTCCATATTTTCATTTCAGTTATTCATCTGAGCTGTGCAAATATTCATGTGCATCTGGAGTGTACTGGGTGCTGAAAAGACAGAGGATTGAGCCCCTGTTGTGGAGGCATTCACGATCTAGATTAATAATAAATAAACAACTAATTATAATATAGAGGGTTAAATCTTAAAACAGAGGCACTTATTTCATACCTGGACTACTGTAATAGCTTTCAAAGAGGTCTAACCACTTCTAGGCTCTTCCCCTAGTGTGACACTTTCAGATATGTCTTCCTAAAAGACTATTTTGACCATATCTTTTTTTTGCTCAAGAATCTTTAATTCTTCTCAACTGCTTTCAGGATAAAATTGTCACTAATTAGCCTGCCATGAAAGATCCTAAACAGTGAGCCACCAAATATCCTTCAAGTATTATCTCTTACCACTTCTTTACATGAACTTTCCATTCTTTTCAAATCAGTTTACTCTTCGGACATGAAAATAATTTAATATTCCTCATGACACTCCCTTCATACAGCAAACTCCACCATTTCCATAAAAATATATTCTATCATTTAAGATCCAGGTTAAATTCTATCTCTATAAGGCAACCTTCAGTGTTCCTAATCAAAAATGATGTCTCCCTTCTTTAAATCCTCAAAGAAATTTTTGCCTGGATAAATCATCTCACAATCAGGTCCTGCCTTATTTTATTTTCTCCATTGTTGTCTTGAATTATCATTAATTTTTTCTCACTTAATTGTACATAGTTCATGTTTTCTCCCCAACCAAACTCTATGCTTCTCACAAGCAGCTCTATCTTATACTTCTTTGTATCCAGCCATAGTACCTAGCACAGTATCTTGTTCATGAGCAAGATTTGAAATAGGGGTAGGGTCTTGGAAAGTTCAGTTTGGATGAAGGAACACTGCCGATAGAAGAAACAGCACCTGCAAAGGTAGGAAAGGGCAGTGCTTGTCCAAGATAGAGAAAGTTAATGAATTTGGTGGAATGAAGGGTCCTCCCTACCTCTGACCTACCACTGCCGAAAGGAATACTGGAATGTCAGGTGGAAGGGCCAGAATAAGTTCTACAGTAAGGTGTTTTATCTGATAGGTGATGAGGGAGCCATGGAATTTTTAAATAGACTAATGAAGAGGGCACAGTTTCATGAAATTTCATCAAACCAGCAGTGCACTAAATTAATAGGAAGGCCTGAACATCACTTAAGTGGCTATTGTGCAAAGATGAACTAGTAAAGCCTAACCAGCATTGAGTGCTTTTCTTTCATCTCCTCTCCTAGAAGGATATCTGCCATAAAATTCCTTAGGTAAAGAAAGCACAATTGCATAGGTTATCTGATTCAATGTCCCTTTCAGTTCCACTTATCCTAGATTCACCATAAAGTAGACTGTTTTCTCTTGGCATCTTCCTTGGGAAAAGCACGTTCTCATCAATGGTAACTACATTAGCAAATGACTCACTGCAAGTTATTCCAAGCTATATCAAAGAGAGTTTGCTCCTAGTTCCTCTGGAGTTTAGTAAATTCCTATTTATCCACAGATGGAGGTGTTTGCTACCTGTGCTCAGGACTGAGCTTCAATCCCTAAACTAAGACTTGCTGACATCCAGGGCTCAACCCTGCCACAGCAGAGCACGGGATACATAGCTTCTATTCACTCAGTAACTAACTTCTTGTTACAGCCCTTGAGCAGAATCATGACTCTGACTTACCTGTGTTTTATCTATTATATATTCTCAGGTTTCCTTCCACTAGGTGGATAATTTGTAGGAATTTGCACTTTTCTTCTAAGTATGTCCTAACATCCTTTGTCTTTATTATCCCCATCTGTGGATAAAGGGGAATGCGAGTGGGGGTGGGTGAGAGGGGGCACAAACTGTAGTACTTTTTATTTGCCCATCTCTATTTATTTGATCAAATCCTTTTTAGGCATAGTAGGGAAATAGCCAAAAAAAGAAATGAATTAATCTCGAGGATTGATAATTAAAATTCATAAAAAATATCATGCAAGAGCAAAGGAAAGATCTTTAGTGATGACTACCTTTCTTGCCCACGATGCAGTAGGGTCTAAGTGGTTGGTTTTACTCAGGGATATTGATATTTCTGTATGTGTGTGGGGGAAGGGAATGTGAAGCAAGTAGACTTAGAGCAGCTTCAGAGAAATGAGGAGTTAAGAGGTACATGTATTTCTTAAAGTCACCAAATGCCCAAGATAAGCAAAGCTATGATAAACAAATTAAGAATAGGATTAATATCTAAATATATGTATCTGAGTCTTTATAGAATCAAAAAAAAAAAAAAGAAAACCTGATTAGGATGACTCTTTACATCTAAACTGCATAAAAAAAGAAATCATTTATGGAATGTTAAAATTGAAAACATAATTGAATTAATAAAACAGAAACTTATATGCTAAATATAATAAAAGAGAGTAAAATAAGATATCTTTTGGAATGGCAGAAGACTTTTCATAGGTCATAGAGAATATTTATGAGTAATAAATTAGAACACCATAAATTCTGCCCATTTATAATAAAGGTATATTTAAGGAAATATAGGATAAATCAAATTTATAAAAATGATAAATTTGAAGGCAATTATTAATCTAACAAAAGTATTCACAAGTAAGATTTTTATAAGTATCAAGCTCTCCTATTAACTTAAGATACAATTGAATTTACAACCTAACTTTCCTAGGAATTTGTTTATTATATCAATAATTCCATAACCAATAATTGCTTTACTTAGAAATTTATTAGAAAGCACCTGTAAATGGAAAGTTAAAGTAATAGCTGGTCCATGTGTCCTATTTTATATACTCAGTCAAAATCTTATATATGAACATTCCAAATATTTTAAACCTTGCATAAAAGCTACTTCTCAATCCATATGTTGGCTTTTCTTGCACACAAAGCCTCCTCCCACTCTCACGCAGCAAGCCTCATCATCACTGTATTGAAAGGTATAGTAAAACAATAATACATTTGGGCTAGTAGAAGTTCTCTAAATACCACGAACAGCTGACCAGATGACATGGTAAGGCTTGCATGGAGCTGGCACTCTTTGTTAAAGCCAGGCAAACTGTCTCTTATTTCTCATAGCCAATGTTGATGGCACTATTTCTACAGACATAAAACTTGAAAAGCAAACAACTTAAACATATTCTGTTAATTCCTCTTCCCCCTTTTAAAAATACAGAAGTGGATTTTAGAAAATTCAGGGTCCTACTCCCCAAAGTAAGAGAAGTTCAGACAACAAAGGGTTAAAAGAACAAGCAGAGCCCTACCGTACCCAGAAACGACAGAAGGCTCTTCTCCTCTTCCGTGCTACTATCCAACCACTCGGCCACATCACCGGGGGAAAGGAGACTCATTCTCCAGCCAGAAAACTTTTCCATACAGAGCACAATTACTGAATGATGGAGCGGGAAAAGAAAGATACAGAGACTAAATTCTTGGGGGTCTAATACTAAAATTGCTGGCTAGGCTGTAATAATGAGAGAGAAAATGTGATCCTCCCTCTACTCTGAATTCTGTCTCTGTGACACCAATCTAATACGGGGGTGGGGGGAGGGGGAAGGAAATAGAGAGGGTTAAAAGAGGGTGACAGAAGAGAAGGAAAGAGAGATTTGTCCTTCAGTCTCTTGGTGTTAAGCTTTAGCCTGAAAGAAAAGCCAGGAAAAAACTGAATAATGATTTGTGTTCAATGTCAGGAGACAGCAAAGGAAAATAAAGAATAAAGATACTCAAAGAAAAAGAAACAGGTTCCTACACTGAAGCAGCTTAGATAACCAGACAGCACAATAGCTAATCAGTTAAGTAAATCATATCATCAAACAAAAACAAAGGCAAAAGAACAATTTCAGCATTTTGTTTTGTTCTGAGAAGAAAGGTTTTCAAATTTCCTTTCAGTCAGCCGGAAAGAACTGCAGCCCCCAACCCCTTCCTGCTTTAGCTGTTTCAACAGTATCCCAGCCCCCTTTATGAAGATTTCCTGTGAGCAAAGGCAGGTTGATAAATCTGTGAATAGGAAGCTCTCATCCCTCCTTTCTTCTGCTCCTCCTCCATCCCTCCCCCCACCTCGCATGGCGACTGCATTGATCGACAATAATGGAATCTGTAACTGACTGCCAACAGCAACATTAAGGATATTACAAGTCCACTTCATAAGAATTCGAGCCGGTGGTCAGAACTTGGGGGCAACTCTGGGGTTGTAGTCAATAGCTTTGTCTTTCTTAGCAAGAAAGGAAAGGGTCTGTGTGTGTGTGTGTGTGTGTGTGTGTGTGTGTGTGTGTGTGTGTAAAGGAAAGAAGGCTGAAATCTGAAAGAAGTAAGAGAAGTGAGCTTGTTGGGCTGAAGATTCAAAGATCCATTAATGGAGCAAACAACTGTCCTTCAACTCCTGTCACACAATGTCATCGTGAAGGAGTCAGATCCAGATGGATTTTTTAATGTGATTTACATTACGTATTTACATGGTTTGATTTAGGATTATTTCACAGGCTTACACCTTATTAATAGGCAGAGAAAAATCAAGCAGAAGAGGTATTTTGAGAGACCTAATATCCCGGTTCTCTGGAGATTGATTGGGTTTGTTACTATAAGGAAAAAAAAACTCTCTTGAAAAGATAAGACTTTTCCCCTGCATTAGCAAAAAATTAGCTCTTTTCCCAATATTCTACTCTTTCTTTCTATTCTAGAAATCTGCCTTCAGAGTGAATTCTTACTGCTTAAGGGTTACTATCTCAATATATAGTGAATCCATACCCTCCTCTCCATGTTTACTTCATTATTCTTCTTCTGGACTCTTGTTCACTTTGTAAGTTCCCTGAGGACACAGCTTTGTAACCCTGGCGGCGAGAGCAGTGCCTGGGAGTGCACTTAGTATTTACTGAAGTTTTGGTTGGCTGCTCTAAAAGCTTCAACAGCTTCCACATTGGCAGGAGGTCTCAGGTTGGATATTTTACGATCTCTTTTTAAAATCAGTCATTTTGACAGTGACTTAAAAGTCGTTGTAGCAATAGTACCAATTGATTGAGAAAATAGAAAATGTTAAAAAAAAAAGGGTATTAGACCTTGGGGAAGATGGCGGAAGAGTAAGACGCGGAGATCACCTTCCTCCCCACAGATACACCAGAAAGACATCTACACGTGGAACAACTCCTACAGAACACCTACTGAATGCCAGCAGAAGACCTCAGACCTCCCAAAAGGCAAGAAACTCCCCACGTACCTGGGTAGGGCAAAAGAAAAAAAAAAAGAAAAAACAGAGACAAAAGAATAGGGACGGCACCTGCACCAGTGAGAGGGAGCTGTGAAGGAGGAAAGGTTTCCACACACTAGGAAGCCCCTTTGCGGGCGGAGACTGCGGGAGGCGGAGGGGGGAGCTTCGAAGCCGCGGAGGAGAGCACAGCAACAGGGGTGCGGAGGGCAAAGCGGGGAGATTCCCGCACAGAGGATCGGTGCCGACCGGCACTCACCAACCCGAGAGGCTTGTCTGCTCACCCGCCGGGGCGGGCGGGGCTGCGAGCTGAGGCTTGGGCCTTCAGTCGGAGCGCAGGGAGAGGACTGGGGTTGGTGGATTGAACACAGCCCGAAGGGGTTAGTGCACCACGGCTAGCCAGGAGGGAGTCGGGGAAAAGTCTGCACCTGCCGAAGAAACTTTTTCTTCCCTCTTTGTTTCCTGGTGCGTGAGTGGAGGGGATTAAGAGCGCTGCTTAAAGGAACTCCAGAGACGGGCGCGAGCCACGGCTAAAAGCACGGACCCCAGGGACGGGCGCGAGCCGCGGCTAAAAGCACGGACCCCAGGGACGGGCGCGAGCCGCGGCTAAAAGCGCGGACCCCAGAGATGGGCGCGAGACGTGGCTAAAAGCACGGACCCCAGAGACGGGCGGGAGACGCTAAGGCTGCTGCTGCCGCCACCAAGGGGCCTGTGTGCGAGCACAGGTCACTATAAACACCCCTATTCCGGGGAGCCTGCGCAGCTTGCCACTGCCAGGTTCAGGGGATCCAGGGACAACTACCCCTGGAGAACGCACGGCAGGCCTCAGGCTGGTGCAACGTCACAATGGCCTCTGCCGCCGCAGGCCCGCCCCGCACGCCGTGCCCCTCCCCCCCCCAGGCCTGAGTGCGCCAGATCCCCCGAATCAGCGGCTCCTTTAACCCTGTCCTGTCTGAGCAAAAAACAGATGCCCTCTAGCGACCTACATGCAGAGGCAGAGCCAAATCCAAAGCTGAGCCCCTGTGAGCTGCGAGAACAAAGAGAAAGGGAAATCTCTCCCAGCAGCCTCAAAAACAGCGGAATAAAGCTCCACGATCAACTTGATGTACTCTGCATCTGTGGAATACATGAATAGACAACGAATCATCCCAAATTGAGGAGGTGGGCTTCGAGAGCAAGATCTATGATTTTTTCCCCTTTTCCTCTTTTTGTGAATGTGTATGTGTATGCTTCTGTGTGAGATCTTGTCTGTATAGCTTTGCTTCCACCATTTGTCCTAGGGTTCTATCTGTCCATTTTTTTAAAAAATTTTTTTCTTAATAATTAATTTAATTTTAATAACTTTATTATACTGTACCTTTCTCTCTTCCTTCCTTTCTTCCTTCCTTCCTTCCTTCCCTCCCTTCCTTCCTTCCTTCCCTCCCTTCCTTCCTTCCTTCCCTCCTTCCCTCCCTCCCTCCCTCCCTCCCTCCTTTAGACAACGAATCATCCCAAAATGAGGAGGTGGACTTTGAGAGCAAGATTTATGATTTTTTCCCCTTTACCTCTTTTTGTGAAGGTGTATGTGTATGCTTCTGTGTAAGATTTTGTCTGTATAGCTTTGCTTCCACCATTTCTCCTAAGGTTCTATCCGTCCCTTTTTTTTTTCCTAAATATTTTTTAATTCAATAACTTTATTATACTTTATTTTATTTTACAGTATCTTCTTTCTTTCTTTTTTCTTTCCTTCCCTCCTTCCTTCCTTCCTCCCTCCTTTCTTTCCTTCTTGCCTTCTTTCCTTCTTTCTTTCTTTTTCTTTCTTCCTTCCTTCCCTCCCTCCTTTCTTTCTTTCTTTCTTCCTACTTCTACTAATTCTCTCTACTTTTTCTCCATTTTATTCTGAGCCGTGTGGATGAAACGCTCTTGGTGCTCCAGACAGGAGTCAGGGCTCTGCCTCTGAGGTGGGAGAGCCAACTTCAGGACACTGGTCAACAAGAGAACTCCTAGCTCCACATAATATCAAATGGCGAAAATCTCCCAGGGATCTCCATCTTAACACCAGCACCCAGCTTCACCCAACGACCAGCAAGCTACAGTGCTGGACAACCTATGCCAAACAACTAGCAAAACAGGAACACAACCCCACCCATTAGCAGAGAGCCTGCCTAAAATCATAATAAGTCCACAGACACCCCAAAACACACCACCAGACGTGGACCTGCCCACTAGAGAGACAAGATCCAGCCTCATCCACCAGAACACAGGCACTAGTCCCCTCCACCCGGAAGCCTACACAACCCACTGAACCAACCTTAGCCACTGGAGACAGACATCAAAAACAACAGGAATTACGAACCTGCAGCCTGCAAAAAGGAGACCCCAAACACAGTAAGATAAGCAAAATGAGAAGACAGAAAAACACACAGCAGATGATGGAGCAAGATAAAAACCCACCAGACCTAACAAATGAAGAGGAAATAGGCAGTCTACCTGAAAAAGAATTCAGAATAATGATAGTAAAGATGATCTAAAATCTTGGAAATAGAATGGACAAAATGCAAGAAACATTTAACAAGGACCTAGAAGAAATAAAGATGAAACAAGCAATGATGAACAACACAATAAATGAAATTAAAAATACTCTAGCAGGGATCAATAGCAGAATAACTGAGGCAGAAGAATGGATAAGTGACCTGGAAGATAAAATAGTGGAAATAACTACTGCAGAGCAGAATAAAGAAAAAAGAATGAAAAGAACTGAGGACAGTCTCAGAGACCTCTGGGACAACATTAAATGCACCAACATTCGAATTATAGGGGTTCCAGAAGAAGAAGAGAAAAAGAAAGGGATTGAGAAAATATTTGAAGAGATTATAGTTGAAAACTTCCCTAATATGGGAAAGGAAATAGTTAATCAAGTCCAGGAAGCACAGAGAGTCCCATACAGGATAAATCCAAGGATAAATACGCCAAGACACATATTAATCAAACTGTCAAAAATTAAATACAAAGAAAGCATATTAAAAGCAGCAAGGGAAAAACAACAAATAACACATAAGGGAATCCCCATAAGGTTAACAGCTGATCTCTCAGCAGAAACTCTGCAAGCCAGAAGGGAGTGGCAGGACATACTTAACGTGATGAAGAAGAAAAACCTGCAACCAAGATTACTCTACCCAGCAAGGATCTCATTCAGATTTGATGGAGAAATTAAAACCTTTACAGACAAGCAAAAGCTGAGAGTTCAGCACCACCAAACCAGCTTTACAACAAATAGTAAAGGAACTCTCTAGACAAGAAACACAAGAGAAGGAAAAGACCTATAATAACGAACCCAAAACAATTTAGAAAATGGGAATAGGAACATACATATCGATAATTACCTTAAATGTAAATGGACTAAATGATCCCACGAAAAGACACAGATTGGTTGAATGGATACAAAAATAAGACCCATATATATGCTGTATACAAGAGACCCACTTCAGACCTAGAGACACATACAGACTGAAAGTAAGGGGATGGAAAAAGATATTCCATGCAAATGGAAACAAAAAGAAAGGTGGAGTAGCAATTTTCATATCAGACAAAATAGTCTTTAAAATAAAGACTATTAGAAGAGACAAAGAAGGACACTACATAATGATCAAGGAATCGATCCAAGAAGAAGATATAACAATTGTAAATATTTATGCACCCAACATAGGAGCACCTCAATACATAAGGCAAAAACTAACAGCCATAAAAGGGGAAATCGACAGTAACACATTCATAGTAGGGGACTTTAACACCCCACTTTCACCAATGGACAGATCATCCAAAATGAAAATAAATAAGGAAACACAAGCTTTAAATGATACATTAAACAAGATGGACTTAATTGATATTTATAGGACACTCCATCCAAAATCAACAGAATACACATTTTTCTCAAGTGCTCATGGAACATTCTCCAGGATAGATCATATCTTGGGTCACAAATCAAGCCTTCGTAAATTTAAGAAAATTGAAATTGTATCAAGTATCTTTTCCGACCACAACGCCATGAGACTAGATATCAATTACAGGAAAAGATCTGTAAAAAAAACAAACACATGGAGGCTAAACAATACACTACTTAATAACGAAGTGATCACTGAAGAAATCAAAGAGGAAATAAAAAAATACCGAGAAACAAATAACAATGGAGACACAACGACCCAAAACCTATGGGATGCAGCAAAAGCAGTTCTAAGGGGGAAATTTATAGCAATAGAAGCCCACCTTAAGAAGCAGGAAACATCTCGAATAAACAACCTAACCTTGCACCTCAAGCAATTAGAGAAAGAAGTACAAAAAAACCCCAAAGTTAGCAGAAGGAAAGAAATCATAAAAATCAGACCAGAAATAAATGAAAAAGAAATGAAGGAAACGATAGCTAAGATCAATAAAACTAAAAGCTGGTTCTTTGAGAAGATAAACAAAATTGATAAATCATTAGCCAGACTCATCAAGAAAAAAAGGGAGAAGACTCAAATCAATAGAATTAGAAATGAAAAAGGAAAAGTAACAACTGACACTGCAGAAATACAAAAGATTATGAGAGATTACCACAAGCAACTCTATGCCAATAAAATGGACAATCTGGAAGAAATGGACAAATTCTTAGAAATGCACAACCTGCCAAGACTGAATCAGGAAGAAATAGAAAATATGAACAGACCAATCACAAGCACTGAAATTGAAACTGTGATTAAAAATCTTCCAACAAACAAAAGCCCAGGACCAGATGGCTTCACAGGCGAATTCTATCAAACATTTAGAGAAGAGCTAACACCTATCCTTCTCAAACTCTTCCAAAATATAGCCAAGGGAGGAACACTCCCAAATTCCTTCTACGAGGCCACCATCACCTTGATACCAAAACCAGACAAGGATGTCACAAAGAAAGAAAACTACAGGCCAATATCACTGATGAACATAGATGCAAAAATCCTCAACAAAATACTAGCAAACAGAATCCAACAGCAGATTAAAAAGATCATACACCATGATCAAGTGGGGTTTATTCCAGAAATGCATGGATTCTTCAATATACGCAAATCTATCAGTGTGATAAACCATATTAACAAATTGAAGGAGAAAAACCATATGATCATCTCAATAGACGCAGAGAAAGCTTTTGAGAAAATTCAACACCCATTTATGATAAAAACCCTGCAGAAAGTAGGCATAGAGGGAACTTTCCTCAACATAATAAAGGCCATATATGACAAACCCACAGCCAACATCATCCTCAATGGTGAAAAAGTGAAAGCATTTCCACTAAGATCAGGAACAAGACAAGGTTGCCCACTCTCACCACTCTTATTCAACATAGTTCTGGAAGTTTTAGCCACAGCAATCAGAGAAGAAAAGGAAATAAAAGGAATCCAATTTGGAAAAGAAGAAGTAAAGCTGTCACTGTTTGCAGATGACATGATACTATACATAGAAAATCCTAAAGATGCTGCCAGAAAACTACTAATCAATGAATTTGGTAAAGTAGCAGGATACAAAATTAATGCACAGAAATCTCTGGCATTCCTATATACTAATGATGAAAAATCTGAAAGTGAAATCAAGAAAACACTCCCATTTACTATTGCAACAAAAAGAATAAAATATCTAGGAATAAACCTACCTAAGGAGACAAAAGACCTGTATGCAGAAAATTATAAGACACTGATGAAAGAAATTAAAGATGATACAAATAGATGGAGAGATATACCATGTTCTTGGATTGGAAGAATCAACAGTGTGAAAATGAGTCTACTACCCAAAGCAATCTACAGATTCAATGCAATCCCTATCAAACTACCACTGGCATTTTTCACAGAACTAGAACAAAAAATTTCACAATTTGTATGGAAACACAAAAGACCCCAAATAGCCAAAGCAATCTTGAGAACAAAAAACAGAACTGGAGGAATCAGGCACCCTGACCAGACTATACTACAAAGCTACAGTAATCAAGACAGTATGGTACTGGCACAAAAACAGAAAGACAGATCAATGGAACAGGATAGAAAGCCCAGAGATAAACCCACGCACATATGGACACCTTATCTTTGATAAAGGTGGCAGGAATGTACAGTGGAGAAAGGACAGCCTCTTCAATAAGTGGTGCTGGGAAAACTGGACAGGTACATGTAAATGTATGAGATTAGATCACTCCCTAACACCATACACAAAAATAAGCTCAAAATGGATTAAAGACCTAAATGTAAGGCCAGAAACTATCAAACTCTTAGAGGAAAACATATGCAGAACACTGTATGACATATATCACAGCAAGATCCTTTTTGACCAACCTCCTAGAGAAATGGAAATAAAAACAAAAATAAACAAATGGGACCTAATGAAACTTCAAAGCTTTTGCACAGCAAAGGAAACCATAAACAAGACCAAAAGACAACCCTCAGAATGGGAGAAAATATTTGCAAATGAAGCAACTGACAAAGGATTAATTTCCAAAATTTACAAGCAACTGACAAAGGATTAATTTCCAAAATTTACAAGCAGCTCATGCAGCTCAATAAGAAAAAAACGAACAACCCAATCCAAAAATGGGCAGAAGACCTAAATAGACATTTCTCCAAAGAAGATATACAGACTGCCAACAAACACATGAAAGAAGGCTCAACATCATCAATCATTAGAGAAATGCAAATCAAAACTACAATGAGATATCATCTCACACCAGTCAGAATGGCCATCATCAAAAAATCTAGAAACAATAAATGCTGGAGAGGGTGTGGAGAAAAGGGAACACTCTTGTACTACTGGTGGGAATGTGAATTGGTTCAGCCACTATGGAGAACAGCATGGAGGTTCCTTAAAAAACTACAAATAGAACTACCATATGACCCAGCAATCCCACTACTGGGCATATAAACCAAAATTCAAAAAGAGTTATGTACCAAAATGTTCATTGCAGGTCTATTTACAATAGCCTGGAGATGGAAACAACCTAAGTGCCCATCATCGGATGAACAGATAAAGAAGATGTGGCACATATATACAATGGAATATTACTCAGCCATAAAAAGAAACGAAATTGAGCTATTTGTAATGAGGTGGATAAGACCTAGAGTCTGTCATACAGAGTGAAATAAGTCAGAAAGAGAAAGACAAATACCGTACACTAACACATATATGTGGAATTTAAGAAAAAAAAATGTCATGAAGAACCTAGGGGTAAGACAGGAATAAAGACACAGACCTATTGGAGAACGGACTTGAGGATATGGGGAGGGGGAAGGGTGAGCTGTGACAGGACGAGAGGGAGGCATGGACATATGTACACTAACAAACGTAAGGTAGATAGCTAGTGGGAAGCAGCCGCATGGCACAGGGATATCGGCTTGGTGCTTTGTAACTGCCTGGAGGGGTGGGATAGGGAGGGTGGGAGGGAGGGAGACGCAAGAGGGAAGAGATATGGGAACATATGTATATGTATAACTGATTCACTTTGTTATAAAGCAGAAACTAACACACCATTGTAAAGCAATTATACCCCAATAAAGATGTTAAAAAAAAAGGGTATTATGAACTCATGTTTAAATAAATCTATATTTTATTACTCAAGATAACTATATAAAATTGAAAAGTAGGGATAAATACTTATAGAAGACATTTTATTGAAATGTCTTGCTTGTTTAGCATCTAAGCATGGATTGATAATCCCTTTGTAATAACTTTATAACGCATCAGTATCTCTGGAGCTCCCAGGTTGAAACCACTGGCCTAGAGCACTGAGTTCCAACTTTCTGGTGTGATATGGCTCCTGTTTTTTTCTTGGTAGGGGCCCCCAAACTCTCCTTGGCTCAACCCGTTACTGTTTACCTCACTCCCATGCCTTCGCATGTTACACTTAAAGTAATCTACACAAGAGCAGGAAAAATTTACCTGCTTTGTTCATTGGTATTTCTCCAGTACGAGCATTATCTGGCACACAGTAGGTGCTCAAAAATTTTTGTTGATTGATTTTGGTACCTCCTCTGCGAGGTATCATTCAACCATATGTACTTGACAACATCAAACTGATCCAGTGAGGCTCAGCTCAAATATCACCTCTCCAGGTCTTCCCTGACACTTTAATGCGGAGTTAATAGCTTTCTCATCCACACTTGCACGGTTATTGCTCCTAGTACTTTACTGAAATTATTTGTTTAGGTAGTTATTTCCTCCACTTTACATTTAGAAGGCAAAAAGTGTGTTCTACTAATTAAAAAAAACTTTAATGCCTAGTATATAGTGGATGATTAATAAATGTTAATTGAATGATATATTACTGAAAGTAAGACTGTGATTCTATATGCCAAAGATAGATTAAAACAAAAGAATCCCATACATTCCTGAAAGGACTAGGGATAGGTAATGTTGGAGAGGCCTACAATTTTAGAGGGTAGCCAGGGAGGGCATCTCTGAGAGACTGACTTTTGAGTAAAGGGTTGCTAGGTTTTTAGGAAGAGGGAAAAACCAATAAAAAGGCCTAGAAGCAGTAATAGTCAGGAGACCAGTGCAGGTAGATTGATATGACCCTCATCTTCATAAAAATATGTATTAGTCCTCCTTATGTAAAATTTTCCTTACAGATAAAGCAATGAAACTTACCTGACAATGTAACAATTTTTATAGTGGACTGTACATTTTGCTAAAATATGAATCAAAGGCACGAAATACTGTGAGTAGGACTCACAGTTAAGAAACAATGCTTGATTATAATCTTTTCAACAAATGACCAAATCCTGTAGATTTTGGCTGTTTATTGTGTGCCTGAAGTGTAGTAAAGACTTAATCAACATTTGTTGAATTTATTTTATTCATTATTTTCCCAATAATATTGAAAGTACCTGGAAAATGTGATTGAAAGAGTTTCTACTTGAGGGCATTTATGTTTCCGGGTGTGTGCGCGCACATGCGTGCACATGCACATGCCACTTACTGGGCTACAACTTACTGAAGTATTTTCTGGTCACTTCACTAAGTGCTTTATGTATAATATCTCATTTAAAATTCTTAAACAACAATGTAAGGTGGGTATTATCTTCATTTTACAGATGAGGAAACCAAAGATCATAAAACTTAAACTTGTTCAAGGTAACACAGGTAGTCAAAGAAGAGAAATTTGAACTTCTCAATATCTGGCCAAGGTTCCCTACTATAATAATCTATATACTAAAAGGACTAATTTAGGCAGGTGTTAGCTAACTTCTCTCATAGAGGGTCATACAGTAAACATTTTAGGCTTTGTGGCCCATACAGTCTCTTTCACAACTATTTGAACTCTACTATTAGAGCCCAAAAGCAGTCATAGACAATATGTCGATGAATGGGCATGGCTGTATTCCAATATAACTTTATTTACAAAAAAAAAAAAAAAAAAAAGCTGTGGGGTGTAGTTTACTGACTCCTGATTTAGGCCCACACTGTCAATTCAGTCAATATTTTTTAAGTAATTAATATATGTGTAGATCTCTGCCAGGTCCTTATGATTGTAAAAAAGTAAAAGAATTATTTGCCTGGGTTAAAAAAGTTTTATTTTAAGAACTGAATAATTGTCTTTATTATTTTACTCTCAAGACACTAAACACAAGTCATTTCTTTCCTCCCACTTCCTTAGTCTCATGGTCCTATAGGAAACAATTTTTATTTGAATAAAGAGTATAAAACATGTAGCTCTCTCTTCAATTACTTAACATTCCTGATTTTTCTTATAGCTGCCTGTACTTATGCTTTCAGATTCACTTATTTGACAACATTAGTGATTAGTAAGTGCCAAGGACTGTTCTAAGCCCTCGGATTCAGCTGTGAATGAAAGAGGCAAAAAATCTCTGCCCTCATGGAGTTTATATTCTGGGGGGAAGAGATAAACAATACACAAAATTAAAAAGTAAAATATATATTGTGTTAGATGGTGAATAATGCCAAGAAGAAGAGTAAAGCAAGGAACAGGGATAGCTAATATTGGAGAGGTATACAATTTTAGAGGGTAGCCAGGGAGGGCATCTCTGCGAGATTGACTTTTGAGTAAAGGGTTGCAAGGCTTTTAGGAAGAGGGAAAAACCAATAAAAAGGCTTAGAAGCGGCAATAGTCAGGAGACCAGTGCAGGTAGATTGGAATGACCCTCATCTTCATAAAAGAAGATGAGGTCTGTGAAATAATAGGAAGACAGATCATGTAAGGTTATAGGGTCTTTGGCCCTTCTCATTATTTAGATGGAACGACTTTGAGGCAGGAGTGATATGTTAGGCCTTTTTTCATATAAGAGCTTTATTGAAATATAATTCACATACCATAAAATTCATTTTTTAAAAGTGGTTTTAAATATGTTCACAAACTTGTGTAACCATCACTACAACTTAATTCCAGAACATTTCCTCATCTCAAAAAGAAACCTTGCACCCATGAGGAGTTATTCTCCATTCTTCCCAACCTCAAAGCCCCTAGCAACTACTAATCTATGTTTTCCTTTTATGAGTTTTCCTATTGTGGACATTTCATACAAATGAACTCATATAATATGTGACTTTTTGTGCCTGATTTTCATTTAGTTTTCTTCATGTTGCAGCATGTATCACTACTTCATTCTTTTTAATGGCTGAATAGTATTCCACTGACAGACATTTGGATTGTTTCCAGCTTTTAATATTCTAAATAATGCTGCTATGAACGTTCTCATACAAGTCCTCATATGGAACCCTTAACGCTTTAAAAGGATATCCAAATAAGATGTATCATAGAATCTGCTTTTTCTACACCAGAAATTTTAAAATGCTACAGCATAAGAGAGCTATTTTCTAATTTTACAAGTACCAGGTTTTTCTCCTAATTCTTCTAGGATTTCCATCCTTCTTGAAGAAACCAAAACTACTGAATCAGTCTCTTTTCTCCCACTCTACTGTTCTTGCACACAGGAAAAGATTAATGCTAGATACTCAGGAATGAACAAAGGCAGGTAATATATGAAAATAGATCTTTTCGTAAATTGATAACTAAAGTTGGCAAAGTTGGTGGAGTTTTCTTGGGGGGGGTAGTTTTACATTTTGATATAGTTTAAAACTTACAAAAAGGTACAAGTAGAGTACAAGGAACCCTTATATACCTTTTAGCCAGATTCACCAATTGTTTACATTTTGTTACCTTTGCTTTATCATTCTTCCTGTGTATATTATTATTATATTGATATATATGTATTTTTCTAAACCATTTGAAAAAGTTGGAGACATTATGCCCTTTACTGCCAACGGCTTCAGTGTGTATTTTTGAAATCAAAGGACATTCTCTTATATAATCCAGAACAATTACCAAAATCAGTACATTTAAAACTGTTGTTGGTTGATATTTTAAGGATAAAATTAAATATGCCTCTATGTGTAAAATCTACTATACAAATTCTATTTCAATATCATACAAAGTCCTTTATTTGAAAAACAAATTGTCTTCAAGCAATGGTGACTGAGAAATCACAGGTACTGACTGCAAGTAATAATTAATTCAAAGTAAGAGTCTATATCATATTAAAATAATGCCTATTATATTTCTGAAGGATTACTATTGAACTTATTAACATTCAATATACTGTTGTGATAAAGGACTAGAAGTAGAAATAACTAATTTTCAAAAAAGGCAACTAAAGGATAAATAAAGTGATTGCATTTCCATCCTGATATTCTTTTGGACATGTATAAACTTTTACCACTAAAGAGCTTCAAGTGAATGTCAGACCATAACTTTTCCTTATATTTTGGTGAGGAGATATTTTACCGTAATAGGAATAGAGTTGACCTTTACAAAATCTTCAGGGCAATACATTAAATAGTACTATTACCATACACACACACACACACACACACACACACACACACACACACATATACATATATATTTGTCAAACCACTTACATATTATAAGTTATATATCAATGAATGCACTCAACCATTGTTTTCACTTGTCAGAAATGTTATGTTATGACTAGAGCTGAAGAAATAATGAAGCTAAGCTGAATTTTCATCCATTTGGATTTAGAAAGCAGCACTTTTGACATGTGAAGCCACAGAGAAATAAGGATGTTAATATTATGAGAGGCATTCCTAATGTATGATTATTTAAAACAAGTAATAGAATGTGCTTGATATCCTCCAGTGAAAAGTGGTATCAAAATGTAAAGCAGGTTAAAAAAAAATAAAAAGGTAGTAACACTATTATGAAACAGAAGCTTAAAAGTAACGTGTCAAAGATTAATGGCAGATTTTGTTTGAGGAAGTTGATGATTATCTAGAATTAATGATAATCAGATTCCTTAAACACTAAAGCTATTCTTTTAAGGAAAAAATGTAAATAAAGTGACAGCTGTAGTTAATGAACAAATAATTCTTTCTCAAAAAGATCTGGAAAGTGGATAATGTATAATTATTCTTAAATGATTTTTCTTTAAAATAAAAAGTTAAACTTTGCAACTAACTGTACTCAAAGCAATTCTTGGAGTCTTTTATTTAGTATCTAACACAATATCAAGCAAATAGACCCTCAATATTTATTGAGTGAGTGGGTAGATGGATGGATAAACCTACACATCTAAGATTATCACTGCTATGCAAGTAAACTGAAAATATCTTCTTTAATGTCTCTAGAACCAATAATAGTTTGAACATTTGTCGTGAATAATAAAAGATCAAATATATTGTGCACTTACAAGGGTAGTACACGAAGTGCTTTATATGTGCCAACTGAAAATCGGCACTTGCCATCTGCCTCTACAAGAGTTAAGCCACTAGCCACTGCAGCTGGCTGCTGACCTTCAACACACTCTGAAAGGCGTTCAGGGTGGAGATCAGGAATGAGGCACTCTGTGCTCTGGGAAAAACTGGCAGAACAGGCCTTCACATAGTTAGATATTCTCAGGAGAAGATTTTATGAGCCCAAATTCTTTCATCTTCTCATATCTAAAAAAAGCACTAAAATCCTTAACAGAGATATCTGCTCCTCATGACTAGCAGTAACCTTCACAAGACTAGCAGCAGCCTTCTGCAAAAATGTGTGCTTGACTGCATGTATTCCCCTTCACCAAAATCACATATATACTGATCCTCCCCCCACAACCTCTTCAGTGCTGCTCCTCAGAGCTATCTTGAGATGCTGTCTCCCGGGCTATAGTCCTCATTTTGCTCCAAATAAAACAACTCACAACTCTCATATTGTGGGTTTTTTTTTCAGTCAACACATGTTTAATCTCATTTACTCCTCATAACAACCCTGTGTGGTAGTAATATTTTCCTCATTTTATATCTGGGGAAACTAAGGTTTAAAGAAAACTAAGGCTTAGAGAACTGACAAAGTCATATAGCCAATAAGGGGTTGGAGGTGGGTGGTGCCAGGACTTACACATTCCTATTCCAGAGCTGACCCTCTTTACCACATTCCATATTAGAGGTTTTTTTCCCATAAAATTTTTAGACATTTTGGGAAAAGTTTGAAAGGTGAACAGTCATTAAGTGGGAAGTAAAATTATTTTCATTGCTCAATGATCTGAGATAGTACAACAAGGGTAAATAAATTGTGTAGGAATCTAAAGATCCCAGCAAAATCAGGAAGGCAAATCCCATAGTTCCTAAAGTGAAGGTATGAAAAGATCAACTTGGATTTCATAGAGTACAGACATTTGTTTTATTCCTTTCTACCAATAAGTGATTCTGATAATCTGATTGTTTTTTCATAAGTATCTCTTAACAAAAGGAAAGTTAGTGCAATGCTTGGCCCAGGGTAAGTACTGAATATTTGTTAAGTGAATGAATAACTAAAAATATTTTCCATGCCTGATCAGGATATGTGACATGGTTGTTTGACTCTATAGGCATTTTAATGAGGCTGTTTGATGCTGTGCTTGACAGATTTGTTACTGCTAATTTTACAATGGAACACATGTCAATTTTTATTCATCATTTTAAGTAGTTTTTTCAAGTTAGAGAATGTAACATGCTTGGAGGAAAAAAATATAATGTTTGGTGGATTTAAGAGAAAACCTAACTTTGGACATGTGGTACCTAATAAAAATTAATGGGTACTAAAGATTATGGGTACATAATGATTATTATGACAATGAATGTATATATTATTACAGAAATGTTTTGGCAACTCCAAAAATCAAGTGGTTTCATACTTCCCTTGTGGCACAATGGTTAAGAATCTGCCTGCCAATGAAGGGGACACGGGTTCGACCCCTGGTCTGGGGAGATCCCACATGCCACGGAGCAACTAAGCCTGTGCGCCACAACTACTGAGCCTGTGCTCTACAGCCTGTGAGCCACAACTACTGAGCCCACGCACCGCAACTACTGAGACCGCATGCTGCAGCTACTGAAGCCTGCATGCTTACAGCCTGTGCTCCGCAACTAGAGAAGCCACCACAATGAGAAGCCCGCACACCACAACAAAGAGTAGCTCCCGCTCGCCACAACTAAAGAAAGCCTGCACACAGCAATGAAGGCCCAACGCAGCCAAAAAATAAAAAAAATTAAAAAATCAAGTGGTTTCACATCTAGTTTTTTACATTAAAAACAGTAACTATCAAAAATTTTAATAAATTTATTTTCACTTGGATTGTTAAATCACCATACATAGACATGCTCAAAAAACAAACACTGCAGTCACCTATTTATTTTCCTTTTGGTTAATATTTGAATATGTTGCAAATTGGGCTTTCGTATAAGAATGAATTGGAACAAAACAGTTGCATCAACAGATATGCAAAACATGCTCCATTTGATATTAAATAAGTTTAAAAGGCAGAACTTCTTTACTATTATCTACCCGGGAAGGTTATTCATACAAAAATGAACACATACAACTCTGGCATCTAAAGATGAATCAGAAAAAGAACTTGTTCTCAAGAAGCTCATGGTCTATACTTCTCTGATGATCTACCCTTACCACCCAGATTTAAAGAGACAAAGTATCCTTAAGGTCTTTCTCCTTTAAACTAAGCTGATCCTTAGTGAACAGTACATTAAAAAAAAAATAAAAAGGAAAAAAGAAAAAAAAAAGTACAACCAAAAGAAGGGTAAGGGGATAGTACTTTATTATTTGAAGGAATTTTAGGTTATAATTGCCTGAACAATCCACTCCCTTACTTAGTTTGTGCACAGACTGAAATGATTCTTCCCCTCCCTCTATTCGAAAAAGAACATTGAGTAGGTTATTTCCTATTGCCTCCCACATTTAAAATAAACCCAAAGTGGATTAAGTATCCCTACATTTCAAAGAAAGTGGAAAACAACTGGAGCCAGATACCTCCTCTGGGTTATTGGGAGGTGGCCTCTCTGCTTCCTCAAGTTCTCAGTCTTTACAAGCAGGGCAAAGGGGATTCAAAGATTATCTTCCAAAATGTCAGTGCTGGTCTAGAAAGGAGTACTTTCCCTGCTTATCTATCCCCACCCCACCAGCCTAATAAAGAAGCACCAAAAGAATCACTTATAAAGACTGGGTGTATCTGACTAGTAATTCATTCTAGGTTAAAGAGTTGAGGCAGTAGACCTGCTGGAGAAAGGCAGGGGAGGGAGGGGAGAATAAAAAACATGGTATGAATTGTGTCTCCTAAAAATTCATAGACTGAAGTCTTAACTACCAATACTTTAGAACAGGACGTTATTTGGAAATAGGGCCACTGCTGACATACCTGGTTAACATGAGATCATTAGAGTGGACCTTAATCCAATATTGCTGATATCCTTACAAAATTGAGAAATTAGGACACAGAAGCATGCATACAGAGATAACGCCATATGAAGATGAAGGCAGAGATCGGGGTAATGCTTCTGCAAGTCAAGGAATGTCAAAGATTGTCAGCAAACTAGGCAAGGAATAACATCTCTCACAGTCCTCAGAAGGAAGCAACCCTGCTGACACCTTAATCTTGGACTTCCAGCCTACAGACTGTGAGACAATACATTTTTGTTGTTTAAGCAACCCAGTTTGTAGTAATTTTTTACAGCAGCCTTAGCAAAACAATACACTGACCAAGATGCAGCAGTGGAGCAGCTTATAGCCTTGTAATTGTATGTTCAGCTAAGTAAAAACTTGTGTCCCTTTTCTTAATCCCCTTTCCCAGCTCCAACATCAGAGGAGTTAGAACCAGAAAAGGAAGGGAGGGGGCGGAAGGACTGAAAGAAATCAGCTGGGTATCTCCCACTCAAGATAGGGTGGTGGGAGGGGCATTTTTAATTACTGAAAGTAACCAAAAAACTATTGGTTCCCTACCATATTATTAGAGATCAGCTTTCTAGCACTTACAGTATAGGTGGGGGCTAGGACTGGAGAAAACAACACCCATTCCTGCTCATCTTGGCTTACACACAGAGGCAGACTTAGGGGCTGAGGGGGGCCTGAAGCTTGTACAATTTGTGGGCTATCTGTCAGAAAAATATTACAAAATTATAAACACAAATCTCTCTTTTCTTGTTTTCTCTATTTTATTAAGGTCTCATACTGAAAAGATCTTGAGGTTTGGGGCAGAAGAAACTGACAGATAAAAGAACTTAATTCAACAACAGTAACACAGTCAAAGGTTTGTCAAAGTCCTACAGCCATTTATAAGAGAATCATTCACCGTTCACCGAAAGATAACATCATTTGGCTTTGGTGTGGAATCTATGGTAATAAGTCACTGCCTTGCTTTCCTTAAATGTATCCTTATGTTTCAGCAGTGATGTTATTTAGTCAGCATGAAGAAAGATTCCCAGGTTTTTCTGCAGATAATTTAAAAATAACAAAACTTTAAATCTCCTGGGAAATTCATTAGTGATGTTTTATAAAATAAAATTAGATAAGCAGAGTAAAAGGATAAGCACAAGGTCAGTATGCTGGATAACAAATACTTAAATATTCTAAGGGGTTTTGAGAATAATAGAAAGGATAATATTTATATTGCCAATGACCTACCCGATTTAGTCTTCCTGGCTTTATATCTGTGACTTGGGAGAAATAAATAAACATTTTAAT
This sequence comes from Orcinus orca, assembly GCF_937001465.1. Taxonomy (NCBI): domain Eukaryota; kingdom Metazoa; phylum Chordata; class Mammalia; order Artiodactyla; family Delphinidae; genus Orcinus; species Orcinus orca. Next base: position 52,664,700 of record NC_064559.1, read on the forward strand.
ATATTATTATGATAGATTAAAAGATAAAAACCAAATGATCATATCAAGAGATACTAAAAAGGCAAGTGATAATATCCAGTACCCCTTCTGAAAGTAATCTTAGAATATTTGGAATAGACTGGAACTTTCTTAACTTAAAAAAGGATATAGAAACCAGTAGTTCTATTATATATAGGCTTAAAACATTAAAAACATTTTTTTTAAGGTTAGGATCAACATAAAGATATCCATAATCAGCACTTTTTTAACAGGATGTAGGCTTGCCAGGGTCTATTATATGTTACTGCTAAGAGGTTCTAGCCAATGTGGTTAAGACAAGACAAGCAATAAGGAATATAAATATCAAAAAGAAAGAAACAAATGATAAGTATATGCAGAACATAAGATGTATCCCTAGGTGAGGATGGCAACAGGGGACAAGACAATCAATTGAAAAACAATAAAAGGATTTAGTAAGATGATTAGAATAAAGATAAATATACAGTAATTGAGAATTTCCTTATACATCAGTAACTGCCAATTAGAAAAATTAAAGGGAGAAAAGATCCCATTCAAAAAATAAAAGAAGGAAACTATAAACTAGGGATAAGCTTAATAAGAAAAATTTAAGACATTTGCAGAAAAATAGGAAACTTTACATATGACAGATAGGGGTGCTGTTAAATCCATGAGGGAAAAGAAAGGCTATTCAATAAATATGGCAGGAAAAAGTTTCAACATGAAAGAAGTGTAAACATATAAAAACCAACTCCTGGTGGAGTAAGCCTTAAATGTCAAGAACAAAAATTTAAAACTCCTAATAAAAAATATCTTGAGGCCTTGGGGTAGGAAATAATTTTGTAAACAAGAAACAAGAAATACTGACTATAAAACATTGAAAGGTTTGTCTTTACAAAGTTATGAACTTTTGTCCATCCAATCACCTTAAAAAAAGAAAGTGAAAGGACTAGCTACAAATTGAGAATATATTCACAATACACAAAACTGTTAAGGGTGACTATCAAGAACATAAAAAGAACTCCTCCATATTAATAGAAAGAGCATAACAACTCAATAGAAAAATGAGCAAGAGAGAAAAATAACCAAAGCATTAACATATATAGCCATAGAATTATGAAAAACTGTTAAGTATCACTGGCAATCAGGTTATGCAAATCAAACATTTAATATTCATTACAAGACTAAAATTTAAAATTCTGACAATATCAAGTATTAGGCAGAATGTGGATCTCTCAGGAGTTCATATACATTGTTGATGGAAAACAACAAGTGCTGGAGAGGGTGTGAAGAAAAAGGAACCCTCTTGCACTGCTGGTGGGAATGTAAATTGATACAGTCACTATGGAGAACAGTAATGGAGGTTCCTTACAAACTAAAAATAGAATTACCATATGACCCGACAATCCCATTACTGGACATATACCCAGAGAAAACCATAATTCAAAAAGACACGGCACCCCAGTGTTCACTGCAGCACTATTTACAAAAGCCAAGTCATGGAAGCAAGCTAAATGCCCATCAACAGATGAATGGATCAAGAAGATGTGGTACATATACACAATGGAATATTACTCAGCCATAAAAAGGAATGCAATTGGGTCGTTTGTAGAGACGTGGATGGACCTAGAGACTGTCATACAGAGTAAAGTAAGTCATCAAGAGAAAAACAAATATCCTATATTAACGCATATATGTGGAATCTAGAAAAATGGTATAGATGAATCGGTTTGCAGGGCAGAAATAGAGATACAGATGTAGAGAACAAACGTCTGGACACCAAGGGGGGAAAACAGGGAGTGGTGGGATGAATTGGGAGATTGGGATTGACATATATACACTAATATGTATAAACTAGATAACTAATAAGAACCTGCTGTATAAAAAAAAATAATAAAAATTAAAAAAAAAAAACAAAAACAGGTGGTTAGGTATGGCTAGGTAACTAAGTTCTAGCCAATGGGATGTGAGCAGTCGTGACTTGCTCCTCTCCTAGGCCTGGCCTGTGAAGACCACCCACGTGCATATCTCCATTTAAATTAAGTTTTAATTTTATGACAATGATAGATTTGCATACAGTTGGAAGGAATAATACAAAGAGATCTCCCAGGAAAACTGTATCCTTTACTCAGTTTTCCCCAATGATACATCTTGCAAAAGTATAGTAAAATACCACAACCGGGATCAACATTGATACAATACACCATTGTTTGGATGTAAAAGGTAAATAAACTCCTGTATCAAGCCATTTAGAAAAAAAAATTTTTTTTAAATAAATAAAGAAAAGAAAAACATAAAAATTAAAAGCCTCAAATAGGAAAGAAAAAGACATCTTGAACAAATTTGCAAGGCTAGTTAACAGTAACTATCAAGTATGAAATGTAAACTACCTTTGATTCTATTTCTAGGAACCAATCCTACAAAAATAACAGCACAAGCAATTGATCAAAGATATATGTACAAAGTTGTTTAATAAAAAGTTGGTAATGGCAAAAACTAAAAACAATAAGTGTTCCTAAGTAGGGGAATAGATAAATCTACAATGGAATAATATGCAGCCTTTAAGGATCTACAGATGTAAATATAATGAAATGAAAAGATGTCTTCAACATATTATTTTTATTTGAAATATTAAAATAGCATACAATTTAAGTGTAGAGTTTAACGAATTATCTAATACCACCAAAGCAAAAATCAGAACAGTGCCAGCAACCCATAAGTCCCCAAATACTCCATGTGATCCCAATTCCCCCTACCCAATGGATAACCACAGTCCTGCCTTCTGTGCTAAACATTCTTTGTGTCTATTTACAGTTTTAGTACCCAAATGTGTATTCTTCAATACACAGTTTTGTTTTCCCCTTTCTTGAATTTTATATAAATGGTATAACACAATGTATGTATTTTTGAATTTGGCTTCTTTTGCTCAAGATTATATTTTTAAGATTCATTAATATTGTTGTGTGTCACTATAGCTTTTTCATTTTCATTGCTGTATTCTACTGCATGACTATAAAACTTTTTAAAAATCCCAATTTATTGATTTTTTTTCCATGTTGTATCCATTTGAGGGCTATTATGGATGTTTTTTATTTTTGTACATGTATCATCATGTACATAAATACGTATTTCTACTGGGTTAGCATTATTTTCAGTTTTACTAGAGAATGCCAAATTGTTTTCTAAAGAAACTGCATGGGCTTCTCTGGTGGCGCAGCGGTTGAGAGTCCGCCTGCCGATGCAGGGGACATGGGTTTGTGCCTCGGTCCGGGAAGATCCCACATGCCGCGGAGCGGTTAGGCCCGTGAGCCATGGCCGCTGAGCCTGCGCGTCCGGAGCCTGTGCTCCGCAACGGGAGAGGCCACAACAGTGAGAGGCCCGCGTACCGCAAAAAAAAAAAAAAAAAAATCATTAAGAAACCGCATGAATTTTCACTCCTACTAGCAATGTAAGAACTCCCATAGCTCTTATACTCTTGACAACTTTGGTTTCATCAGATTTTAAATTTCAGCCAACCTAGAGGTTGTACGGTGATATCCTGTAGTTTTAATTTGGGTTTCCTTGATTTTTTTTTTTTTTTTTTGCGGTACGCGGGCCTCTCACTGTTGTGGCCCCTCCCATTGCGGAGCACAGGCTCCGGACGCGCAGGCTCAGCGGCCATGGCTCACGGGCCCAGCCACTCCGCGGCATGTGGGATCCTCCCGGATCGGGGCACGAACCCGTGTCCCTGAATCGGCAGGCGGACTCTCAACCACTGCGCCACCACGGAAGCCCCTCCTTGATTATTAATCAGGCTAAGCACCTCTTCAAATGTGTATGACCATCTGGTTATCTTCTTCTGTGAAGTGCCTATTCAAGTCTTTTGTCCACTTTTCTATTGAGCTTTCTCTTATTAATTTGTAGGAGTGCTTGATATATTCTCGTATTATTTTCTTTGTTGGTTTATGTAGCTTGCCTTTTTGCTCTCTGAGCAGTGTATTTTGATAAAGAGAAGTCCTTAACATAGTAAAACTGATCACTTTTTCCTTCTTTACAGTTAGTGCTTTTTCTGTCTGATTTAAAAATTATTTCTCTATCCTAAAGCCATAAAGACGTTACGATATAAGCAAGAATATACAATGGAGAAAAGAAAGTCTCTTCAGTAAGTGGTGTTGGGAAAGCTTGACAGCCACATGTAAATCAATGAGGTTAAAACACTCCCTCACACCATACACAAAAATAAACACAAAATGGCTTAAAGACTTAAATATAAGATATGATGCTGTAAAACTCCTAGAAGAGAACATAGGCAAAACATTCTCTGACATAAATCGTACCAATGTTTTCTTAGGTCAGTCTCCCAAGGCAAAAGAAATAAAAGCAAAAATAAACAAATGGAACCTAATCAAACTTATAAGCTTTTGCACAGCAAAGGAAACCATAAACAAAATGAAAAGACAACCTATGGACTGGGAGAAAATATTTGCAAACGACATGATCGACAACGGTTTAATTTCCAAAGTATACAATCAGCTCATACTACTCAATAACAAAAAAACCCAACAACTCAATCAAAAATGGGCAGAAGACCTTAATAGATATTTCTCCAAAAAAGACATACAGATAGCCAAGAGGCACATGAAAAGCTGCTCAACATCACTAATTATTAGAGAAATGCAAGTCAAAACTACAATCAGGTATCATCTCACACCAGCCAGAATGACCATCATCAAAAAGTCTACAAATAATAAACCCTGGAGAGAGTGTGGAGAAAAGGGAACCTTCCTTACTTTGTTGGTGGGAATGTAATTGGTAAAGCCACTATGGAGAACAGAATGTAGGTTCCTTAAAAAACTAAAAGTAGGGCTTCCCTGGTGGGGCAGTGGTTGAGAGTCCGCCTGCCGATGCAGGGGACGCGGGTTTGTGCCCTGGTTCGGGAGGATCCCACGTGCCGCAAAGCGGCTGGGCCCGTGAGCCATGGCTGCTGGGCCTGCGTGTCCGGAGCCTGTGCTCCGCGGCGGGAGAGGCCACAGCAGTGAGAGGCCCGCGTACCGCAAAAAAACCCCAAAAAACAAAAAACAAAACTAAAAGTAGAGTTACCATATGATCCAGCATTTCCACTCCTGGGCATATATCTGGAGAAAACTCTAATTCGAAAAGATACAAGCACCCCCAATGTTCACAGCAGCACTATTTACAACAGCCAAGACATGGAAGCAAGCTAAGTGTTCATTGACAGATGAACGGATAAAGAAGATGTGGAATATATACACAATGGAATATTACTCAGCCATAAAAAAGAATGAAATAATGCCCTTTGCAGCAACATGGATAGACCTAGACATTATCATACTTAGTGAAGTAAGCCAGACAAAGACAAATATCATATAATATCACTTACATGAGGAATCTAAAAAAGTGATACAAATGAACTTATTTACAAAACGGAAACAGACTCACTGACACAGAAACCAAATTTATGGTTACCAAAGGGGAAAGGGGGGGTGAGGGATAAATTAGGAGTTTGGGATTAGCAGATATAAACTACTATATAAAATAGATAAACAACAATGTCCTACTGTATAGCACAGAGAACCATATTCAATATCCTGTGATAAACCATAATGGAAAAGAATGTGAAAAAGAATATGCACATACACACACACGAAACTGAATCAACACACACACACACACACGAAACTGAATCACTTTGCTGTCCACCAGAAGCTAACACAATATTGTAAATCAATTATACTTCAATTAAAAAATATGATATATTTTATGTTATTAGTCATTTACATTTAGGTCTACAATCCATATGAAATTGATTTTTGTGTAACTAACATGTGAAGAAGGAATCACTTCCTTTTTTGTTTCATTCGAATAACTAGTTGAGCCAGTACCATTTATTGAAAAGACCATAATTTCACCACCACTCTGAAGTGTCAATTTTATCATAAATAAAATGTACATATATGTACAGTTGTGTTTTAAGACTCTTTGTTCCACTGGTCTATTTTTAAAACCAATATCACTTTGTCTCAATTACTATAGCTTTATAAAAAGTCTTGATAGCTGATAGAGCAAGTCCTACCAATTTATATTTCTTCTAGAGATTTTGGTTATACTTGGGCCTTTGTATAATTTTATAATCCATATAAATTTTACAACCCATTTGTAAAATTCTTCTATAAAACACTCATGAGATTTTTACTGGGATTGTATTGAATGTATAGAGAAATGTGACAGAAAATTAACATCCTACAAATCAATATTCTAATTCTAGAAATATGGTATAGCCCCTTTTCAATTATTCTTTAATTTCTTTTAATAAAGTTTTATATTTCTGCTGTACAGCAAAGTGAATCAACTATACTTCAATAAAAAATATTTTACTGCTAAAAAAATGCTAACCATTATCTGAGCCTTTAGCAAGTTGTAATCTTTTTGCTGGTGGAGGGTTTGAAATGTTGTGAGAATTACCAAAATGTGACACAGAGACATGAAGTGAGCAAATGCTGTTGGAAGAATGGCACCATAGGGCTTCCCTGGTGGCGCAGTGGTTGGTAGTCCGCCTGCCAATGCAGGGGACGCGGGTTCGTGACCCGGTCCGGGAGGATCCCACGTGCCGCGAAGCGGCTGGGCCCGTGAGCCATGGCCGCTGGGCCTGCGCGTCTGGAGCCTGTGCTCCGTGGCGGGAGAGGCCACAGCAGTGAGAGGCCCGCGTACCGCAAAAAAAAAAAAAAAAAAAAAATGGCACCATAGACTTGCTTGATTCAGGGTTGCCACAAACCTTCAATCTGTAAAACACTCAGTTATCTGCAAAGTGCAATAAAAAAATGACACAGTTTATAGTTTTCTAGATGTTTTGTACATCTTTTACTAGATTTATTTCCTAGGTAATTACTTTTTATGTTATTGTAAATAGTTATCTTTTTAAAAAATTCACTTTTAGTTTGTTGTTGATACAGAAATGCAATTGATTTTTGTTTCCAAATGTTGTATCTATCAACCTTGCTAAACTCATTATCTGTAAAGGTTCTTTTTTTTTAAATTTCCTGAACAGACAATTACATCATCAGCAAATTATTAAAATTTTGTATCCTTCCAACCCTTATAATATTTGCTTGCCTTGCTGTACTAACTAGGACCTCCAGTATAATGTGAAATAGCAGAAGTAACAGTGGACATCCTAGCCTTGATTCTCATCTGAAAGGGGGGCTTTTAACCATTAAGTATGTTTGTTGAGAGGTTTTTGTAGATACCCTTTATCAGAGTAAGGAAGTTCTTTTCTATTCCTGTTTTGCTAAGAGTTATTATTAATGGTTGTTAAATTTTATCAAACATGCTTTTTGCACAATTGAGATGATTTTAAGTTTTTCTCCTTTAGTCCACTGATAGTGAATTATACTAATTATTAAATATTAAATGAACTTTGCATTGGTATAATAAACCCAATTTTGTTATAATGTGTTATTCTATTTACTAATATTTGTTTAGGATTTTGGCATCTGTGATAATGAATAAGATTGCCCTATAATTGTCCTTTCATGTAATGTTGTTGTCAGGTGGTATAGAAGTGATGCCAGTGTTATAAAATTAGCTAATGTGTACAGTCTCTTTTCTTTTTCAGAAAGAATTTGTGTAATCTGAAATTACATCTTTTTTCAATTTTTTTAATTGAGTGAAACATTCTTTAAATTCTATAGTGCTTTACAATTTTCAAAAGTTTCGCACACACAATTTCATATAGTAAGTCCCCCGCATACAAACAAGTTCCATTCTGAGAGAGTGTTCTTAAGTCCAATTTGTTTGTAAGTCCAACAAAGTTAGCCTAGGTACCCAACTAACACAAGCGAGTATACAGTACTGTATCACAATAGGTTATAATACTTTTCACACAAGTAATACATAAAAATAAACAAACACAAAAAATAAACATTTTTAATCTTACAGTACAGTACCTTGAAAAGTACACAGTAGTACAGTACAACAGCTGGCATATAGGGGCTGGCATCGAGTGAACAGGCAAGAAGAGTTACTGACTGGAGGCGGGAGAGGAGGTGGGAGATGGTAGAGCTGAAGGGCTGTCAGCAATAGGAGATGGAGGGCAAGCCGCAATTTCACGCACGTCTGACATTGATGGAATGCACGTTCGCATCTTTGAGAAGTTCGCAACATGAAGGTTCGTATGTAGGGGACTTACTGTAATCCCATAATAATCCTTTCCCCCCAATCCTATATTGCCCCTCCCCTCTTCCCTCTCCCCACTGGTAACTACTAGTTTGTTCTCTATATCTGCGAGTCTGCTTCTTTTTTGTTATATTCACTAGTTTGTTGTATTTTTTAGATTCCACATATAAGTGCCATCATACAGTATTTGTCTTTCTCTGCCTGACTTACCTCACTTAACGTAAGGCCCTACAAGTCCATCCATGTTGTCACAAATGGCAAAATTTCATTCTTTCTTATTGCTGAGTAGTGTTCCATTGTATGAAATTATATCTTTCTTAAATGTTTGCTAGAATACTTAAGCAAAGTCTTCTGGGCTTGGATTTTTATTTGAGGTAAAGCTTTTAATTTCAGATTGAATTTCTTTAACAATATTAGGATCTTCTTCTTGTGTCAGTTTTCAGCAAGTTGTATTTTCCTAAAAGTTTCACTAGTTCATCTAATTTAAAAATTTGTTTCCATAAAATTGTTTATAATATTCTGTAAGTATTTTTTACTGTATGCAGGATTGATAGCAACATACCCTTTTCCATTCCGGATAATAATTATATTTTTCTTGATCAGTCTTGCCAAAGGTTTGTCAATTTTATGTCTTTTCAAATAACTAACTCTTAGCTTTGTTGATTTTCTCCACTGTATGTTTGATTTGTTTAATTAATTCCTATTCTAATCCTTTTTTCTTTCCTTCTATGCTCTTTACTATGGTACTATTTTTCTAACTTCAAGTTCTACTCTAGCTAAATCATACAAGTTTTGATATATAATATTTTCAGTATCATTTGGTTCTAACTTCTCTTATGATTTCTTCATTGATTTGTGGATTATTTAGAAGTATCTCTTTGATGCTTTTAAGAAGACAGTTTTTTAAAAAAATACATTTATCTCACTTATTTGTTTTCAGGAGGAGGGTTATTCAGAAAACGTAGCCCACCATTACCAAAACAAAGAGCCTATAATATGTTCTTAAGTGAAAAACACAGGTTGAACTACAACATGTATCATTTGATCCTGCTGAAAACACAGAAAAATTGTCTATGTTCATGTGCTATTTACACACATACATATACGCACACACACACATATAGAGAGTCTGGTAGGATAAATACTAATTGTTAATTTTAGTTATATGTGCAGAAAATAATAGAATTCCTGGAGTGTGGGAGAAGGAAGAGCTTTTATACCCGGTCCTGGTTTGAACTGTTAGGAATGTCAGCTATTAATGTTATTTTTTTAATTAAGATTTTATTTAAAATAGACCCACATAATACTTCAATTATTATAATGGATTAGAAAATTATATATAATCAAGGGAGCATGGAACTTGAAACTTTATTCAATTAACTTTTTTGGTTTTCAAGTAGGATTTATTTGACCTCAGGAAAAGTAAGATTTAACTTATGATGTCTCACAAAGAAGAAGATCCTAAGAGTCATAGTTTTAAAACCCCAAACCTACATACTTTTATTTCACTCAGATTCTACATACTGCCACATTCTCTTTTTTCTCCTGTTAATGGATAGGGAAAATAGTTTGTGACAATGTTTTCATATATATTTTGTATTACTGTGTTCCTCACACTGAACAACCTTAATGTCTAAGTTTTCTTCAAGATCTTATTTTCTAGCCTTTCCATCACTGAAAACACATCCCAAATTTTTTAGATATGGCACACAGAAGAGAACACAGTACTCTAATAAGGACTACAAATTAAAACGGAAAATAACTTAATATCTCATGTTATGTTTAAAAACGTAATCTAATAAACAAAGCAAAATAAAAATAAATAAATAAAAGTTCAAGGAATAAGAGCGGCACAGGTTACCAAGAATTATGAGGCATTAAAAGATATGCATTTGGAAAGATCTATAATTAGAAGGCAGGATTGAAAATGGGCAGGAAACTGTCATGATGGGCAGGATATACAACATCTTCAGAGGCCTAGGGAGTTCCCTAGAGTTCAGATCATTCTTCAACAGCAAAATAATTTAAGAATGGATAGGTCTGTAACTTTTTAATTCAGAAATTTTTAAAAATTCAGGACTGTCATTCACCAGTTGATGATAAATATGAGGTGGGGTCACATGTTCATCAACAGTTTATTTGGCATCAGAATCTGTTTGGCAATATTTGCATGATTATATTGTGTTTTCCTTTATTTTATTAAAAATGGGTGGCAGATTGAAAATGAAAATGCTGCTATCACAGAAAAGAAGCACAGGCCTCATAAAACTAATATTAATTTAACAGAAATAAAGATGAGATTGTTAAACTGCCAGAACTAGAGAATCATTAATTTCAATGAATAGTCTACATTCGATATGAAAGGGGGGGAAAAAGCACAATTAAGAATCGTGCACAAAGGCTTTGGTGTTTATGATGTGGGTATATATGGTACTCACATCTTTGTATAATCCTCTACCCTTGGGTGTAGGTGGGGCCCTGGATCTGTTAATATCATGGGATAGTCACTCCCTTGATTCGGTTGTATTATATGGCAAAGATGATGGTATAGTCATTCTTGTGATTATGTTGCATATTATACTGGACTCCATCATAGTAGAATAGAGTAAGGTTCTCTCACTGGCTTTGAAGAAGTAAGTTGCCATGTTCTGGGAGTGTCACAGGAATGAGACGCAAAGGTGGTCTCTAGGAGCTGAGAATGACTCCCTGCCAATAGCCAGCAAGAAAACAGGATTCTCACTCCTACAACTACAAGAGGACTCTGAGCTCCAGATGAGAATGCAGCCTGCTAATACTTTGGTTTTGACCTTGTGATACGCTGAGCAGGCAACCAGCTACGCTCTGCCTGTACTTTGGTTGTATAGAAACTGTGAAATAATAAATGGGTGTTGTTTTAAGTCATTGAGTGTATGGTTGTTATAACAGCAATAGAAAGCTAATTTAGTATGCTAACATGAAAACACTGAGCTTGAGTAAAGCGTGAAATATGAAGGATCTAGTGGAGAAGATTGCTGTAAATGAATCCATAAAGAGCAAAACACATGCATTTTAATGATTCAGAACTGGAAGGATAAGATGGAGGGGGGAGATTTATGTGAGAAGAGAAGAAAGGCATGCTCAAGAATATATCATGTTTGTATTTTTGCAAAGAAAAAGAAGGAAATTAACATTTATTAAGTATCTTCCATTTATTGTGTTGGATACTTCCACATTTCAGTGATGAAAAAGCTCTTTTAGACATTTCTCCAAAGAAGATATACAGATTGCCAAAAAACACATGAAACAATGCTCAACATCATTAATCATTAGAGAAATGCAAATCAAAACTACAATGAGATATCATCTCACACCAGTCAGAATGGCCATCATCAAGAAATCTACAAACAGTAAATGCTGGAGAGGGTGTGGAGAAAAGGGAACCCTCATACACTGTTGGTGGGAACGTAAATTGATACAGCCACTATGGAGAAGAGTATGGAGGTTCCTTAAAAAACTAAAAACAGAACTACCATATGACCCAGCAATCCCATACTGGGCATATACCCTGAGAAAACCATAATTCAAAAAGAGTCATGTACCACAATGTTCACTGCAGCTCTGTTTACAATAGCCAGGTATGGAAGCAACCTAAGTGTCCATCGACAGATGAATGGATAAAGAAGATGTGGCACATATATACAATGGAATATTACTCAACCATAAAAAAAACAAAATTGAGTTATTTGTAGTGAGGTGGATGGACCTAGAGCCTGTCATACAGAGTGAAGTAAGTCAGAAAAACAAATACCATATGCTAACACATATATATGGAATCTAAAAAAAAAAAAAAAAGTCATGAAGAACCTAGAGGCAAGACGGAAATAGAGATGCAGACCTACTAGAGAATGGACTTGAGGACACGGGGAGGGGGAAGCATAAGCTGGGACAAAGTGAGAGAGTGGTAGTGTATATATGGACATATATACTCTACCAAATGTAAAATAGCTAGCTAGTGGGAAGCAGCTGCATAGCACAGGGAGATCAGCTCGGTGCTTTGTTACCAGCTAGAAGGGTGGGATAGGGAAGGTGGGAGGGAGAGAGACGCAAGAGGGAAGAGATATGGGGATATATGTATATGTATAACTAATTCACTTTGTTATAAAGCAGAAACTAACACACCATTGTAAAGCAATTATACTCCAATAAAAATGTTAAAAAAAGTATTATTTTTCTTCCAATAAAACAAGTAATCACATATCCTTTAAAAGCATAGAAATGTTTTTAAAGCAAAATGATATTAAAGCCAAAGGTACAGAAAACTCGTATTAAATTTGTATCTAGAACTAATTAATAACTATATGTAAAAATTAATGTGTTTGGTATGAGTATATTTATATCTTTATATACACTACAGAAATATATATATAAATTGTTACTACTATAAAATATTTAAGTCATATGAAAATTAGTGTTTTATATGTCTTTGAATGCTTATGAATGGTACTTTGAAAGTTTATGGAAAGCCTGGTAGTTCTATTATTCACATCCTGCAATTTTGTTTTAAAGATGCACTTATAAGCCCAGTCTATCTGAGGCTCTCCCCATCTAACCCTTTAAATGACTCCAAATGTAAAGTCCCTGACTGCACACATAGACCAGGCAAATTTATTTCTTTATTTTTGGCTGCACCACCCAGCTTGCCGCATCTTAGTTCCCCGACCAGGGATTGAACCCGTGCCCTCAGCAGTGAAAGTGCTGAGTCCTTACTGCTGGGCCACCAGGGAATTCCCTAGGCACCTTACAATTGAAGAATAAACATGGGGTCATTCCTCACCCTCTATGTAAACAAAATGGACTTTCAAAGAATATCTTACCATCATCCTGGAAGTTTGCTTACTGTTTTTTTTTTTTGTTTGTTTGTTTTTGCGGTACGCGGGCCTCCGGACGTGCAGGCTCAGCGGCCATGGCTCATGGGCCCAGCCACTCCGTGGCCTGTGGGATCTTCCCGGACCGGGACACGAACCCATGTCCCCTGCATCGGTAGCCGGACTCTCAACCACTGCGCCACCAGGGAAGCCCTTGCTTACTGTTTTTTGTTTCTATTTTGTGGTTTTGTTTTAGCAAAATGGAAAGATTATAAAAATATCTTTTCTCAGACTCTTTACTAAAGGATAACATGCATTCAGAAAAGTGTATAAATAATGAGTGCACAGGTCAATAAAGTTTTTCAAATGGAACTCATCCCAGTAAATAGTACCTAGATTAAACAAAACAGGACAGAACAAAACAAAACAGCATTACCAGCAACCAGAAGCCTCCTTTATACATCCTTTCCAGTCATTACCCCATAATAATCACTATCCTGACTTCTATCACCTCAGATGAATTTGAACTATACAAAAGTGGAATCAAACAATGTATATATTCTTTTGAGACTAACTTTTCATGCTCAATATACACTTGTGAGATTTATCCATTCTGTTGCAGGAAGCAGTAGTTCTTTTCAATGCTGTATAGAATTCCATTGTGTAAGCAAACCACAATTTATCCATTCTACTACTAATGAGCATTTGGGTGGTTTCTAATTTTTAGCTATTACGAACATTTTTGGTACAGGTGCTTTGGTGAACCTATGTATGCATTTCTGTTGGGTACATATATAGGAGTGGAATTGCTGGGTCACAGAGCATTGTTCAGCTTTAGTAGATACTGTCAAATAGTTCTTCAAAGTAGTTGTACAAATCTATACTTTCATCAGTAGTGTGTGAGAATTCCTTTTGTTCTAGATCTCTGTCAACATTGGGTATTTTCTGTTTTTCTCATTTTAGACATTCTGATGGTTATGCAATTCCATTCTGGTTTAAATTTGCATTTCCCTGATGAATAATGAAACTGAGCACCTTTTCATATACTGAAGACCCACTTGGATAGGCTCTTTTGTAAAATGGGCATTGAAGTCTTGCCTTTTTCTCATAGGTGTGTAGAAGTTTGTTATATATTATGATTGGATATTAAAATTTAAAAATATTTCTTTTCAGATTGTCAGAGAAAAATGTAACATAAGCAACATCTGGACTAAACCTGGAAAGCCTTAAAAAAAAAAACAGTTTCTATTCTCCTGTAACACAGTTATGACAGGGGAAAAGAGAAACAAAAAGTCTACCTTTAAATATTTAATTCAAGAACTAAGCAAAATAAAAATGGGCTTATAATTTCTGACACTGGAAGAAACCTACTGGGAAGCTGTCATAAATCACAGTATTTTATAGCAATAAAAGAGTCACGTCCTCGAAGCTCACTATTTCTTGTTAATTAAAATTTGATTGTCAAATACATTTTGCAGTTTCTCAGAAGATATGTTTCTGAGAAAAACTGGTAAATAATTGGTTGGATTTTCTTTTTAAAAAAGGACCAGAGGAAAGCCTAGCTTCTGGTTTTAAATACCCTTCCATTTACAAATAAAACAAACAAGTAACTTCTAAACTTTCTAAAAAGACTTCTGCCTTTTATATTGCAATAAATTCCCTTTGAATAGTACACTTTGGTTTTGTTAATAAAAATGTTTCCAAGGGAGACTGGTTTTCATTCTTTGTAATGACAGCAATAACTCCTTGGATTTCTTCCTTACACCATGTTTTTGGTTTTGTTAATAAAGATGGTCAACACTGGTTCCAATTGGAAAAAAAAAATGAAAAAAGCTACTTCTTCGGAAAATTTACCTTTAAAAGTTGATCATCAATCAAGTATTTACTGAGTGCTGTATTTATAAGGAAAGGAAATAAATAAAACCAAAGTTACTAAAAATATATTTCATAATTTTAGCAATTGTCACTGTGCAAATATTTACAAGTAAAAAATGGTACTCATAAAACAGAGTGACATTTATTGTTTCAGGAAACTACCATGATGTTTCACTGAGTATTAAGTGGAGGCAAAAATGCTTCAAGAAAAATTTCAAGATGTACGTAAGCTAATTGTATGGAAGATAAAATAAAGATCTTAATTCATTAAAAATATCCTTATATTTCAGCTGTATAATGGAGACTCACAAAAATCAGACCAAATACTGTGATACAGTTCCTTTACCATATGCAAAAGGTAAATAATCTATTACCCTTTCTTTGAGTGATTTGTTTCCCATACTTTGAGAAAATGCTAACAAGAAATATAACCATATTGAACAAAATCTTAGAAATGAGCTCTTCATAATGAGCTCTTGGTACACAAAAGATGATTATCCTTCCCTGTTCACAGACACATCACATCTTGTCCTGTCCTTTGACTGAGCAAACCCAATTCTTTCAATGTATTCACACAGGCTAGATTTTTTTGTGGCTCTTCTTGCACTACCTTTGATACATCATTCCTTTTTTAAACAAATGAAATAAATTATTTCATTTATTTAACTGATGCTTTACAGTCTAGGTGTTCCTAGAAAAAGGGATTATTGAAGTAGGGACCCAAACATCTTATTTCTCCTATCTGAATCAACAGACCAGAAATCAAATCAGCTACACACAACCCATTTGAAATGTAATTTAGCAAGAAAGTTATAAACCAGAGTGTTAAAAAGTGAAAGAATATCCAGTTTTTCTAGTTTTCATGTTAACTAAAGGTAATATCTATGAATAGTTAACTACACAACAGTGCTGCTAAGTTTTTCCAAAGGTACTCTATAGTCTGTCGAATTAAATGTAATAATCAGAGTAAGCAAATTGTCCAACAGGCTGGCTATCCTAGGTGACACCTGATCCTGAATGACACCGGCTTGATCCTGGCAGCTAAACTGGCTTGCTTACTTACTTTTGAAAGTCTGACAAAGAAGGGCAAGCAGAACCAGGTTATTTTTATTCTTCAAAGAAGAGAACTGTATTAATCTGAACTAACTTTACAAGTTGCTGTTTCAGCAATTCACTTATTTATAAAATACCGTAAACCTAAGAATGACAGAAATGTGGAGTTTTATAGAGTCTAGTTATTGATAAGAACTCACTGGTTCCCTCTCCATGTGTTTAAGTTCAGAGAGCTCTTCATTCAGCAGAATGGTACAGTCTGAGTAGGAGTGAGGAAGGTACCAGAGAAGATAAAGACCTTCATCTGAATTTTAATGATGATTCAGTAAGTTTCTCCTACTTGTCAAGTATGCACAAAGAAAATATTCTCAGTGGCAACGCTTAAGGCTTCCAGACACAAGCAGATATCATACCCATAATTACATGTGAAACTCTGATAGACTGAATCCCCATCAGCGCGTGCGTGCGCGCACACACACACACACACATACACACACATACATACAAAGGAAGACAAAAATAAAGAGAAAGAAAAGACAGCTATAAGAGGATTCATATTGCTGAGTCATAACTCATTTTCTTGACTCACTGTTCACTAGGAAACAACAGGACATAATCAATTTTCTTCTCTTTCTGCCCTAAAGAATTAGATATTTTAGAAAGTTCATGCACCTCAAGCGTAAGAATCTGCTGAACCCGATTTCACCAGTCACCTGCTTCACTAAAACTGATAGGGAACTGAAAACAAGAACAACCACAAACAACCACTAGAGAGCGTGAAAGAACAGAAAGAACAAAACCAGCATAACACTTTTCCTCTTTACAGGCTGCTGAGGAAGGTCAAGACCGGAGCAGAAGGGGCAACACAACCATGTGGTCTACATAATAGGATTCCCAGAGTTTTGAGCGGATAATCAGGTAACCTTTATGAGTAAAGAATTAACTTGACAACTCAGAGCATTACAAAACACTGAATTATACCCAAGAAGTAGCAAGAAATTGCAGCGAGAAAGAAGTAACTCCTCTGAATGAGACAAAAGTTTTGATCAACTATAGCCAAACTTTTATCAGAAAAATGTCAATGGCTATGATGCAGAGCTCTTTACCTTCTTTGCTAATTTAATATATAAACTATATGGATATATATTTCATGAAAAAAATTTATCAAGGAAAAAAAATCAAGAGCAGTGAAAATGGGCCTGCCTTCAAAATAACAATGGTCAAAAGAAAATTGTTTCACATACATAAGAGAGTTTCTTTCCTGATGTCATTCATTTCACCCTACCCACTCCCTTCCCATTTACAATCTGTCTTTGGTCATAAAATGGGCACCTTATTAGCACACTGCTTTTCTCTAACAGAGAAAGTATAAACCTGCATAATCTGACATCTGTATTCAGGACAGAAAAAGGAGTATGTGTTTCCTTCTAATATTTTTCTCTTTCCAATGCATGGTAGTAATTTTATAATTATCAGATTGGTTAATAAATTAGTTTCTTTCAAGTTAGATCAGTAAAATACCAGCAACAGATTAATGACTTGACTGTTTCTAACATGGGGAAATACACTAAGGCCAAAAGTCCATCTTTATCCATCCATCCATCCATCCACCCACCATATACACACATAACATAATATACACACATATATCGTGGCAGTCCTTTCACATACTCCAGCAGGATAAAAGATGAGAGAAAAAAGCTAAGCCCTGTGTAACAGAACATGAACACTGTTAAGTTGGATAGAGCATTATGTCCTCATTCTCACAGCCATCGGTCCTTTTATAAACAGTGTGTTTTAATAATGGATTCGGCAGTAAGACAGTCTCTTGTTTCCTTCTGGGTAGAGAATGTACTTTGTAGTTTGATTTACAATAGCTGAGAGCAGTAGTGAAACTGTTCCTTACAACTTACTGTTCATCCCTCACAAACTTATAAATCACAACTGCATCTACACAGACCTAGTCAAAAACTGGAATAGCAGGTCAAGCTTTAACACAAAAACACTGCATCCCTTCACTGTGCTTATAGCCAAATCAAGCTAACTTGTTCCCAGGAATTGTAAAGAGCCATGACAGATCCTTTTGACAGTGGCTATCTTTACTATTTAGCTCACTAGAATAGTGTGGTCTCTTTCAACCCCACAACGGTCTCCAGAAAAATGGAAAGGGCAGCAACCTTTTTAGGGACTAAATGAAAATGTATGAAGACAGATGTTCACTGTCTGTTGTCACTCTCAAGATCCTCCACTTAAGTTACCCTCTAACACATAATTCATGAGGTGAAGTAACAGAGGACCCTTATAAATGGAGGAAACAGAGCTGGACCTTGGATAAGGAAGCAACTGGTTCAAACAGTTGGATAATTTTAAAATGTTATCTTACATTAAAAAATATAAATATAGAGAAGGCAGTGAATATGGGATGATGTTTTGCTTCCAGTAGATACAAGTTACCCCCAAACAGCTTTACTAACTTAAATTATACAGTTGCTAAGTCCCAAAGTCTTTAAAAGAAATTAAAATCAATTTGAATTTTAATTTCATATACAGATATTCAGAACATGCCACAGCTATGTAATTGTTTATATAAAAGCAACATTCAAACTACAGTTATTTTTCTTAACTGAAAGCTATTTTTCTGATAAATATTTTGTTATATATTTTTGGTTTTGAACAAGAATATATCAATATTGATGACATCCATCCCCCAATATTTCCTTCCCATAAGATTTCAATCTAGGTTTATGATGCATTTGGTCTTTAGGCAATAATTCATGGTACCTGAGCCAGCAGATGCAGTATGGATAAAGTATAAAGCATAAATGTATTGATAGTTGGTACCATGAAAAAACCAGTAAACTGCAGATCATGAGACCTGGATTTTCTTTTCAATTCTGTTGTAATGCTGTGATCTTGAGCAAGCACCAACTCCCTTAGACCTCAATGTTCTCATTGAAAATGGAGAGAGTGGACTGCAGTAGACGTCTCTCAAGTCTCTTTCAGATTTAACTTTCAATGAGCTAATTAAAGTTTCTAACTTGTCATCTATTGGCAGAGGATATTAAAAGCCTGCTTGGGCAAAAAACCCCACAAAGAAACAAAAAATAAGCAAAGTTCTCATTGTCTATGGATCCAACCTGTTGAGCTTTCCGAATTAAACAGATTTACTACACGCTACTGAGATTCAAGCACAGTTGTTACAATATTATTAATGGTCAATATATTTTGTCTCCCTCAGAGAGAAATGGGCTGTATCCATTCCCAGGTATCTTAATATTTCATAAAGAATCTGGGGAAGATACAGAATAAGAAATCCACTTCAAATTATTAAAAGAACGAGTAAATGTTGCAGTGTTAGTATTTTGCTATGATCATGACACCTTTAATTTATCTGAGTTTCTCAGAAGGCTATTCTTGAGCTGGATTTTGTACTGGATGTTGACAGCCTCCACACAGTATTCCTGTGAACTCACAGTAATGAAAAACAACCTATTTTTTAAAGCCAATAAGCACAAAAGTAAACAGTCAATCCATTTGTGTAATTTTGAAAAAGCACACATTCCCTTTAAATATGTACGAACTTTTAATTTCTGTCTCAGACAGACTCTAGGAACTCTTACCTGGGGTCTGCATTCCGTGAAGTTTCTGGGTGTTGCTAACATGATCCTTCCGGCATGCCAGTCAAAACACTTTCTATACTGTATGGTCACCGTGCTTGCTCACTTGCGCTCTCTCTCTCTCTCCACTTTTTTTTTTTTTTTTTGCTCTCGCTCTGTGCCTCAGACAGATTGGAATGTAGAAAAGCCAGAGCCAACGCCAGTCAAACTCCATCCCCCCCCCCCCCTCCCCGCCCAGTTCTTTTGCTAGAGAGCACTGAACAATGGCTATCCTTCCTGCTCAGAGCGCCTCTCTTTCACAGCACTGGATGCAGGAGGCAATCTAGTTCAGGAGAAGCAATGCGATTTACCAAGCGAGGTAATTCATTTCTTCTGTCCCAAGGGTGGATGAGTACATCTGTGTGTTTTAAGAAGTGATTCATTTTTTTTTTAAGCAATCTACTTCAAAATCTGTCCTATTTTAGGGATAGAAAAATAAAACAAATTTCAGAGAGTCTTATTTTGAGTGTTATTGTGCTGAATTAAAACATAAACTTTTCTAAGTACAAAACCCAGGGAAATATCTTACAGCTGATGTATATATAGAAGTGTGTTAACACAAATATTATTATCTTAAAGTCACTCAGTGTGTCACCTTATCGCAATAGAAATATTTTAAATTCAGAAAAGAAAATTTTTATTTCTCGAAATCTTTCATTCAGGTCTTAAGCTAGAACTTCACTTTAAAGATAAAGAATAATTAAAAATTAATTTTATAAACAGAATGGCTCCTAACTGATTAGTCAACTAGTTGTGATGAAACTATAGATAATATCACTATTCTCAGTCATTATTTTGGTTTGTTTTCAAATCTGACGTATTTCTAGGGTTTGTTTTTTTCTACATTCCAAAAAAGGAAGGCAGGTCAATGATGTAATCTTCATTATTGGTATGGTGACCTAACACATTCTGCAGCTGCTCGTTTGCTGAGGTTAGCATGTCAGCATTGAGCAATTAAAAAATTCACTGTTTGAATCACTGAGCAGATTCTACCTGCCACTTCAGACAGTAGAACAGGACAGACATGAGAAGAGCCAGGTTTCAATCTTTTATCTACCGTTTAACAAACAGCTGACGGAAATAAGTATACTCTATCTCTATTTATGTATTTATATATATGTATTATATATATCTCTCTCATATACTATCTAGATAAACATTTACACACAGATATATTTGTATATGTACACATACATACATATGTGTGATGAGTGTGAATGTATGTATCTTTGGCACCCTTTTTTCCCTCCACTTTTTCTCTCCAAGTCTCAATGATTCACATTTAAAGTCTCCTTTAATTCCATCATAATTTGGTTTTCGTTATCTGCTTTCATTTTCTTTCAAGGATCATAATACTCTAACATTGCATTTTCCTCTGCCTTTACTTTGAGTTTTCTATTTCTACTTCAGAAGAACTATTCCTATAAATCCTATTGCTACTCAAGTAAGAGTCATAGAGGGGGAAAAGACATAAACAAAAAGTTATACAGAAAAGAACAAACTAAGGATCTGACCATGAAGACTTACAGACCACAGACTCCCACCCTGCCCTATATGAAACAAAACACAAACAACCCCTACCCTCTTCTCACTCAGGTGAGCCTTAAGCTTTATCATTATTTGTCTCATTTATAATTAACCCTAAAATAGTGCAAGGTATACCAAAATTATTTTTACTTATTATTCCTCAAAATATTTATAAAAAATAAGTCATGGGGCTTCCCTGGTGGTGCAGTAGTTGAGAGTCCGCCTGCCGATGCAGGGGACACGGGTTCGTGCCCCAGTCCGGGAAGATCCCACATGCCGCGGAGCGGCTGGGCCCGTGAGCCATGGCTGCTGAGCCTGCGCGGCCGGAGCCTGTGCTCCGCAACGGGAGAGGCCACAGCAGTGACAGGCCCGTGTACCGCAAAAAACAAACAAACAAAAAAAGTCATGATTTCCATCATTCTATCCAAGAGTCAGAGTCTAAGTTAGAGTCTAAGCAGTGAGTCTAAATTATCAGGGAAAGAGATTTCAGCTCAATAAAAGGAAGTCAGAGCCATTGCAAGGCGCTTTCCGAAGGGGCTGCCTACTACAAGAGGCAGTGACGCCCTAACTCTTCCCACACGGGTTGGCAGCCCATCTGATGAATAACTGTAGTGCAGCAGCTTTCAAACTATGCTACTGAACTCGTGTTCTGATGATAAAAAAGAATAATAGCAATCTTCCGTGACATGACAGAGAAAGATCATGTATACGATTTTCTCAAGTGTGATTTTTTTTCTTTTTAAATATATTTTAAAATGTTAGAATCTGTTACTGTTAATTAACCTTAAAGATGCCTGGAATAGTTCCAAATTCAGATCGATAATGACATTTTCAGATATTTGAAGGTGAATTATAACAATAATTTATTGTGTTCTGCAAAAGGCACTTTCACTACCTAGAGTTCTGATAACTTGAGTAAATCTGAGAAGCACTGTTGAGGAAACAATTTTTCATATACCCAAATATGATGTTATTCCATTAGTCAACACTGTTCAAAGGATATTATACACCATATTTTATTAATTTCTATACTAAATCTTTTCACAAGTATGCATTCCTATTTATAATCCCGTTTTATGCCTTCTAGCCTTGATGTTGCTGCTTCTCTATATAGAAGTTCCTTCCTTGCCTGGTCTGCCTGTCATACTCTTATTTACCCTTCAAAACCCAGATTTAAAATTATATTCTTAGTGTGGTTTACCTTATTTCCTACCAGAGTTGATTACATTCTCCTCTGTATTTTTTTTTTTACTCTCCACTATTTTTTTTTCTTTATAGCCTTCATCATTCTCTAACATTATACTATGTACTGATGTTTAATGTCTCTTTTCCCCACCAGAACATGAGGTAGATGAGGGAGGGGCTTTGTCTTGTTTTCAGCTTATTGCTAGAGCCTAGAACAGTGCCTGGCTTAATAGGTACTTAATCAGTGATGCCTGGATGGAGAGATGGATGGATGGATGAAAAAATATATTTCAATTACCAAACCTTTGTAAGTACTTACACTGAGGAGTGCTTTAGAATAACTTGAGGACAGGGACCATAGCATATCCATTTTCTGATGCCACAGCCTAGCACTGTATATGTACATGCGGTGAAACAAGAATATAAAGGAATTCGTCTCAGGTTTGTGCGATTTCAAGTTAACTAATTGAAGCCAATCGAATTATATACGAAGGGAAAATAGTCATTTCATCATTTACCCAATTAGGACCTACTTATAATAGGTGAAATCCTGATCCCTAGATGTTGCTTCTTGGAATAATTTTTAATGTCTCTGAACCCACAGCCATGTGTTGTGCTGCCTTGATCACAGAAATGCAGCTTTTGAGGTAGACACTGAAGAGACTGATAAAATCTTAAACTACGACACTAAGAAGGAGTTCTCTAAGAAGCTGGAGAAGCATGAGTAAATGGCTCACACTCCAGCCATGAGCTCAAGTTACAAAGTAACTGAAATCCATGTCCATGCAGAAAATCCCTCATGGGTTAGAAGAGCCTCATAGAGTCTGAAGGCATTTTGAAATGATATATTGGATCACATAACTAGAAAGCTCAATTCAGCACCCAGCATATTCATTTTGGTTAGATGAGGGCACTTGAGCCATTTTATTTTTGCAAATGGTCACTATGTTGTCAATATCTGGTTTCACATTTCTCCTCTATACAGAGAGTTGGATAGGGTTGTCTTGACTAATCCATCTTATGCAGTCATGATCCAGCACTGTACTTACTAAATGGTTCTACTAGGTTGAACTACGTGAAAATGCCATTTTTGTAAGTCAAAAATAGTCGAATATCAGCAATGATCAAATGAATAATAAGAAAGATTCAAACACTGAATGAAGGGCTGGAGTAGATAATTTTAAAGGTCTCTTCTGGTTCTGGAATTCCATATTATAATTCAAACATAAATAAGAACATCAATCAAATTTAAAGATTGGTCACCACCCTGTCAAACTATGGTCCTATTATAACTTAACACAGCACTCTGTTCTTGTCCTTCTTGGAACTTATATAATGTTTGCCACATAATAAATGCTTAATAAATATCTGCTAAATAAACAAATAGCTTGAAAACAGGTATAAATGGACTACCGAAGGCTGTCTCTATGTGAGTTTTCAAGTTCAGTGTCAACGAATATTGGTTTTGTTTCTAAAAGGCTAGGATATTTTTTTCTAGTTATGAATCAAACAGTATGTTTTGTGAACTTGGAAGAATATGGATAGTACATTTTCTCCCTACCCCTTACAAAAGTAATTATGGAATTCTGACTTTGGTACAGGTATAGAAGTCAATGTAACAGCCATTAAGAAACCTTAAAACTATAGATGCATGATTTTCTGAAAATCAAAGGGCACACACAAAAAAGCTAGCTGCATATAATTAAAAGTTACTTGCACATCTACTTTCTTATCAAACAAATTAACAAATGAGCAAACAAACAAAAAATCCTGGTAATACATGTCGTCTCCTCCTCCAAGCAGATACACATATTGATAGCAGTCAAACTGAGGTGTACACCAGTCTGTACGTGTGCTCCCTCTTCTGAACAGCAGATGATCAGAGACACAGCTTCTTCTAACCATAAACACAGTTTCTGTTAATGTCTCCCCATAAACCAGACTGACATTCTGATGCTGTGGCCTTCCTACTGCATTCTTTTCAGAGTTCATATTAGAAAAGGAAACCATTGTTTATAACTAGAATGACAAACACTAAAGTCACCCACTTATTCAGAAATGCCACTGAAATTCTAATTTTTATTCCATTTTATTTCTATATGATGGGACCACAAGGCATGCTTCTCTTCTGATAAAAAGGCATTATAAAGACCGAAGGATCTGTTAGTCATATGGTTAGCAAAGTACTCAGAGTGTTTAGAAAAGGCACATGCCAGACAAGTGACAATTTTGATGGCCACACAACGTTTTTACAACTTCTGGCTAGGCATTAGAGCTTTGCCTTGCTTTTCCAGCTAAGATGATTTAGTAGACTGCATTTGGTTACCTGAAATGGCCATTGGTCAGGAGAAAGCATTACAAAGAGCAGGCAAAATCACACATCAGTCACCCTTCTCAATACTCAGGCTGCCATATGAATAGGACCGTACTTCAAAGAAAAATAAGTAAAACCTTTGTGGAAAAATCCAGGCAAATCTTTTTCTAGTTTTATTTCAGTGTATGAGTAATAATATACTACAGAAACAAAAGTAACACTTCTATTTCTATGAAAAAAATCATTAATAAACAGTAAGAAGCAACTAAAAGCTTTCTGGGATAGGGTTGGATATTAATGGATATCTCAATGTGTTCACAGAGCCAAGGACATGCCTGTGACACTGGCCCTCCTCATTTAAAAGAAGAGCTTAAACTGAACTTTAATAAAGCCTTCAAAAACTCATTTTCTTCAGTGGCTTTAAAATACATATATAACTATCTGCACCGCTTGGCTTGTTGATTTCCTGTTAAGCTAATCTGCTGTCACAACTGAAGTACTATTAGTCCACCTTTCCCATATAATGCAGATAACACTTCAGTTTCAGTAAAAATATGTCATTAGGCATTTATTTTTGCCTTAGTTTTAAAGAATATTTGCAAGTGTGGGCTACTGTTTCCATAAGTCTACTTATAAAAAGCAAAGATGTTATGGTACAGTCATCTTTGGCATACCACTGATACAACAACATATATATGTACTATATAATTGAAAACACTAGTGCATACGGCAGGTAAAGTCCACTTCACTCAATTTCCATTACTCTCTTACAACTAACTAAAGCAATCTAAAATCTAGTAGAACTCCAAGAGATAAATCATGAAGCAAAGAGGACATCAAAATGGACAACAGACACATGAAAAGATGCTCAACATCACTAGTCATCAGGAAAATGCAAATCAAAACCGCAATAAGATATTATCACCTCACACCCGTCAGAATGGTTTTCATCTAAAAGACAAGGGACAACAGGTGCTGGTAAGGATGTGGTGAAAAGGGAACCCTCATACACTACTGATGGGAATATAAATTGATCCAATACTATGGAAAATAATATGGATGTTCCTCAAAAAATTAAAAATAGATCTACCATACAATCCAGCAATTCCACTACTGGGTATATACCCAAAGGAAATGAAAACAGTATTTTAAAGAGATATATGCACTCCCATGTTTACTGCAGCATTATTCACAATATCCAAGATACGGAAACAACCTTAAATGCCCATCAACAGAAGAGTGGGTAAAAAAGATACGATTTATATACCGATGAAATATTATTCAGCTATGAGATAGGAGGATAGCCTGCCATTTGTGACAACATGCATGGACCTTGAACACATTATGCTAAGTGAGATAAGTCAGACAGAGAAAGACAAATATGGTATGACATCACTTATATATGAAATCTAAAATGTCAAACTCAAAACAAGTCAGACAGTAAAATGGTGCTTACCAGGGGAGGGGTTTGGGGGGATAAAACTGATGTTGTTTAAGGGTACAGACTTGCAGTGGATAGTAAATAGGCCATAGAGATCTAATGCACAATGTAATAACTACAGACAACAAAATTATATTACAATTAGGTAATGTGAAAATAGCATTACAACGGTAATCATATTACAATATATAAATGTATCAAAGTAACATGTTGTACACCTTAAATTCATATAATGTTACGTGTCAAATATATTTGATTTTTTAAAAGATGGTTCTGATTATTTTTTTAACATCTTTATTGGAGTATAATTGCTTTACAATGGTGTGTTAGTTTCTGCTTCATAACAAAGTGAATCAGTTATACATATACATATGTTCCCATATCTCTTCCCTCTTTGATTATTTTTTAATAGAAAAATCCATTCCCCAAAGGAAAATTGAAATTATTAAGGAAGGGGAAAATTAATGTGTGGTACTTCTAGTCATTACTTCTGAACCATTAGGATGGTGATAGTAATAAAAATTAGACCCTTTTATTCAATTATATTCTAGGCTCCAAGAGTGCATCTCTGTTCCACTTTATGATACTAGTGTTATAACATTTTCATTTCAAATATTACATTTTGAAATACATACATGTTTCCCCTATTTTTTTGAAAAGGGTTATTTTTGAAAGTTCCTATGTAATGATATGAGAGTTTTTCTTATTTTAAAAGGTGAGATGAATGATCCGCCAATCTGTTAAAGTCAAGTGTAAAACACTATGGACATGAAAAATAACTCCATAAATATTCAGTTTCAGAAAATATCAGTAAATATGAAAAATAACTTTCAAGAGGTTAAACTTCCTTCTAAATTTCTGCACATACAGTATAAAAAAATTCTTTATAGTTACTGAATAAAGTTCTACATAATAAGAAATAAATTAGACAGTCTTCCAGAAAAGGCAAAAGCAATGGTACAAAAGGTACAGAATTATGAGACAAGGCACATAGTCAATTCCAAACCAGCAACCCTACAAAGAAAGCACCATGTAGTTCAGCAACAAAAATACTGCATTCAAGGATTGATTTACCATTTGCTTTAGTAACAAATTTTTCGATCCGTCACAACGGATAACGTATTTTCTCTCCGCAATAGAATATGGCATCTAACTTTATTATTGCTGAAGCTAAAAACCAATGAAAAACTTGAAAATCATCTATGAGAGATTTGTTTCAGTGATAGGAGTGATGTAACCCCAATAAAAAACAAAAATTTGGGTTTTAACATATTCAAGAATTATGATTATGTGCCTGTACTATTCTTTAACATACCTTCAATAATGGTTACTATTAACAGATAAATCTGCCCCAGGATATAATAAAGTTAGAGCGCCTATGGCTTGGGTTTATGAACTAATTTAAAACTAAATAATGTACTTAACATGCTGGTCTTAAAATGTCATATTGATAGAAAACAAAAATAAGTGAAAAACAGCTATATTTAGGGGAAGTCTAATACTTCAGTGATATTTTATAAGTGACAAAAACTGAGAGATAAAAGAGGGGTTAATGAATTTGCTAAGGAAATAGTCATTGGTGACTAAGGGCAGAATCACACTCCCACTATTAGATCTCTCAAGAGGCCATCCAGAGAAATAAGAACAGGGATATTTGTGTATGGGAACTGGAAATATCCCTTTCCCCCTCATGTCAGGAAATAAATACAATGGTTTCTATCTCATTGGCAAGAGAAAGATCACAACACTGCTTTTAAGGATATAGTTTTGTCCTTTGTCCTTTGTTCTAGGCTTGAATTTGTAAAATGTGATTATTATGGATCATGGTTTACCCTGTACCGTCAGCTTTTGCATGATTAAAATGATCTCCTATAAAACATTCAAAATTTCCTAAGGTTTTCATGATACATATTTTAAATTCTATGTCACATGAAATTAAAAAGAATATGATGAACTGGAAAATGCTGAAAATATATTGTGCATCCTTGTTCACTGTTTAATTAGGCTCAATATTTATTGAGTGCTATTAAGTGCCAAACATGTTCTTGGTAGAGAAGTTCTCTAAATGATGCATGAAGTTGCATCTTTAAGTAAACAGAATTTCATTCATCACAGTTTTTCCTAAGATTGCCAATAGCAACAAGAAACCTATATATTTTGTTTTCATATTTTCAAATAAATGACTACACATTATTTTCCACTAAGTGATGGTAAAACAGACAACTCTGCTAATAAATTTATTTTTTTAACGGTATAAGGAGATAACCGTTGACAGCATCATAGGACTCGGGAGTACTCATCCTCTTTTTTTTTTAGAAGAGATTTTTTTAAAATTAATTAATTAATATTTGGCTACGTTGGGTCTTCGTTGCTGTGCGCAGGCTTTCTCTAGTTGCAGTGAGCGGGGGGCTACTCTTTGTTGTGGTGTGCAGGCTTCTCACTGCGGTGGCTTCTCTTGTTGCGGAGCATGGGCTCTAGGTGCGCGGGCTCCAGTAGTTGCGGCACGTGGGCTTCAGTAGTTGTGGCTCATGGGCTCTAGAGTGCAGGCTCAGTAGTTGTGGCACATGGGCTTAGTTGCTCCGCAGCATGTGGGATCTTCCTGGACCAGGGCTTGAACCTGTGTCCCCTGCATTGGTAGGCGGATTCTTAAGCACTGCGTCACCAGGGAAGTCCTAAGAACTCAGCCTCTTTTGCTCACCACTCTAAGGTGAGCAGCAGAAAGAGCATAGAAGTTCAGAGGACTAACTGTAGGTGAGATTACCAGGTTCAAATACCAGCTGTGCCATTTACTACTTACAGAGTCTTGGAAAAGCCCTGCCTTGGTTTCATTAAATATTAAAAAAGTAAACAAACAGAGATAATAATAGTACCTAGCTCATAAAGTAAGTAACTATTTGCGAAGTGCTTGGAACAATTCCTGGCACAAACCACTATGTAAGCATTTGTTGAATAAAATAAAATAAAAATAGTATTCTGTGTGTTTGGGGGAGGGAGGCTGTAAAAAGGAGGGGGGTGGGAATGAGAACAGTTTTTATCATTCATCCCTGATTTGACATGGCATTCTTTCCCTCAAAAAGCTCACCTTCTTGTGATAAATATCTTTATGGATTTCTTCATTTACCAGGACTCACAAGCTATCATCACCTTGGATTCTCTAAATGGTTCTTTTCCTTCCATTTATAAAAATGTTTAATTCTTTTACCAGAGATCACTTTTAATGTGTTCATTACATGGTCTAGAGTACATCCCCCTGCAACTACAATCATGTGAAGAAGTCTGTAACTTTGTCAAAAAAGTATTACTCTTACCAAGACTATTAGATATAAGACACTACATATACCCTATACTGTAATAGTAGATGCCTCGATAAGAAAATGCTGACATTATAAATTACCCAAGGAGAGGTACAAATGAAATGTTCTGTGAAATAATTTCTCAGTAGGTATGTAGGATAGTAGCTTACAGAACTTTGGGCATATATTTCAAGCAGCAACAGTAAAACAAACTAACACATCACTTATGTTCCTCATATTATGGGCTAATATTAGCTCAATCTTCTGGACTTACTCAATGAAATAATTTTGAGAAAAGATTGTGCAGGGTTTACTAGTCACCTGATAGTAATGCTGTAATAAAGTGGAACTGAAAATAAACTGGTGCCTTCACTTTAGCAGTCAACAACATTTATACTTTTCCTGCCACAAATGACTCTGATAACTTAAGGCAATTTAGTCAACAATATTATCAACCAAGATTTATTGAATGTATAATAAATACTGATCTAAATACTGCTGGAGATAGATTTCCCTGTCCAGTTGATAGTAAGAAGTACATCCAAAGTGGTTAAAGGGCATTAAATTTCATCAAATTAATTGTTTGCTGTGTACTTCATTTCTGATTACATATTTACTATCTGTGACTGTTTTTTAATGAAAGGAGTTGTTCTCATGAAAAATCTGGCATCTAGAATGTTTGTCATAATCTATTAAACTATGCATAATTTGTACTTAAAGTCTGAAATTTCAGTACCCTACTTAAAAACTAGTTGGATTTTAAATGTGTTCATACATCGATTGTATGGAACTCAAGATTTCTTTTCTTACAGAAAATACAGCAAAACTGGCAGAGGGAAAGAAACAAACATTTAATGAGCACCCAGTATGTGCCAGCATTCTTCTGGGGAACTTAATTTTAACATGTTATTTTTCACAACCCTGTGAAGTAGTAACTATCATGCTGATTTTACACATTCAGAAGGTTGTTTCCTTAAATTACACATTACTTTATTAAGTAATATATGTACACTGTGGGAAAAATCTCAACTATATTTAAAATCAAATAGGCTAATAAAAAAATAGCAACCCCATAATCCACCCCATCAAAGGCATTCCTTCTTTTAATTTTTAGCCTTGTCTTTTGGTATTTATCTCAACATTTCTAAATAAAACCTAGTGGTATAAGAATATTATTTAGATATGTTGAGATTAAATTGAGAAGGCCCTAAAAGCCTTCTATCCTCTTACCTCAGTTTGGACTGGACACTCTCTCAGCCAGCTACATGGCTGCCATCCCGGGACATCCCTTCACCAGTATTCTGGGGATTCCCTTTGTCTTCTTCTTGTCCTTTTCGATTTACCCCTTCTGTTACTTGACAGATCATTTAGCTTGGAATACAATTTCAGTTTAGAGTCATGATCGCTTGGAACTTTAATAGCACTACTCCATGGTCTTAGCCTCTAACATTGCTGTCAAGAACTCAGATGCCACTCTTATTCGAATGCTGTATAGCATATTTTTGTTTCTGTTTTAAATCCCTGAAAACTTTTAGGAGGTTCTCCTTATCTCAGATGTTCTGAAATTTCCTGAAGATGTGCTTTGAAATAGGTCTTTATTTACGTTGCTGAGCACTTAACAGCTTCATTTAACCTGGAAACTCATAACCTTCAGTTCTTGGAATTTTTCCTTCAGATCTTGACCAAATGTCCCTTAAACAGTGAGATTTTCCCTGGTCATCTCATATAGAATAATGTTCCTCTGCCTTCTTGCCCACCCACAGTACTTTCTAGATCCTGTACCCCACCTCAATTTCCCCCCACTGCATTCACCATCACTATATGACATAACGTAGAGCTGTCTATCTTTGTCAGTCTACTTCTACCAGAATGTAAGCTCCATGAAGGCAGGGGCTTTGGTCTGCACTGCTGACTGTTTTGAATGCTTTATTCACATAGGCCAGAACAGTGTGCAGCACATAACAGAAATTTTTAAAATATATATGATTAATGAAAGGATTATCTCCATAAGGAAAGGTAATTTGCTAAGTCAGTCACTCTGTAGGGCTTTGAATCGGGAACAAAATCTTGGGAAGAGAGAAAAGACAGACAAGGTCTCACAGCCATTTGTCAGTAATTTAAGTCATTTAAAAATAAGAAATAGCCAATCAGTAATTGCGATTTGTACAAAGGGATGGGGAAGCACCATAATAAACTGGATTTTGAGTCATACATATTTGGGTTTGAATTTTGGTTCTGCCATTCACTTGGCATCAGTATTCTTGTCTATAAAATGAGGATAATAACAGCGTCTGTTTCACAGGACTACTGCCAGGAGTAGATGACAGAATGCATAGCCAGTCCTTAGCATGGTCACTATTTATTTATTATTATTATTATTTTTTTTTGCGGTACGCGGGCCTCTCACTGTTGTGGCCTCTCCCGTTGCGGAGCACAGGCTCCAGACATGCAGGCTCAGCGGCCATGGCTCACGGGCCCAGCTGCTCCGCGGCATGTGGGATCTTCCCGGACCGGGGCACGAACCCGTGTCCCCTGCATCGGCAGGCGGACTCTCAACCACTGCGCCACCAGGGAAGCCCAGCACAGTCACTATTTCGTCATCATTGTGTCTATCTGGCCACACTTGTTTCTTCATATTCATAACTATTCTTTATTTTTATTCTAAAAATATAAAGAGATAAAACTGATAGAGCAATCAGTGATACTAAGAAACAGGAAGAATCAGAGATTCACATTTAAAATAGCCAGTTCATGGTATTGTATCCAAAAAACATGATAGGAGGTGAGATAAAGTCTACACAGCATACTTATTCAAGAATTTATTGAATTTATCAAAAACAAAAACAAAAAAAGCAAACAACCCTATTGCAGCAGTCTGCAACCCAGAAGAGGGCCCTTAGCAGACATCAAATCTGTTTGCTGTTTAAACCACCCAGTCTATGGTATCCTATTATAGCAGCAGGAACTAAGACAAGTACTATATAAGAATGTATTATTTAGGCATAAATACAACAGAGCAGTTAAATTCATTTCTAAGTTTGGGAAAGCTTATGGAAATTTTAGTATAATTCTAATTTATTAACCATAGAAACACATTTAGTTATAAAAGCTCATCTTTATCAATAACCCTATGCTATATCACTGACATTAAACATTATTAGAAGAGGCCACATTTTCTCCTCATTCCTATTTTGCATGTGGTTTCTTTTTTGGAAGGCTTACCTACCACAGTGGAACTTTCTAGCTTTGAGCAGCTACTCCAAGGCTATTTTTATCTAATTGTTTTGTGCACTGCTGATGATATTCTGCTTTTAAATATATTATTCTCTCTCTTGCTGTCAGTCACTCCCAATGTATTATTTCACAGGCTCCCTCCCTAGCTCATCTGGTTCCTAATACACACATCTGAATACTTCCCTACAGTTCCTACTTTTAGAAATTACAAAAGGTTTGTTTAAATGTTTTTGACTCTTTGATGGCACAACTTTGATTAAAGGA
This sequence comes from Orcinus orca, assembly GCF_937001465.1. NCBI lineage: Eukaryota > Metazoa > Chordata > Mammalia > Artiodactyla > Delphinidae > Orcinus > Orcinus orca. Next base: position 52,697,555 of record NC_064559.1, read on the forward strand.
AAAGGAAAAAAACCCAAAGGGCTCTAAGATATAAAAAAAATGAACTGACATAAAATAATAACCTTTATTACCAGTTCTCTTTCTACTTCAGTCTCTTCCACTTCCTTCCTATCCCAAGAATTCATCTTCTTTTTACTTTTTTCTACCTTGAATTTTTCCTGTTATTCTCTACTCTGTAGTTAGAAATAACATGGCAAACACAGACAAAATAAAAATTATTTTGTAAGCAAAGGAAAAAAATGAAATGGATGGGAAGTTCCTGTTGTGATATATTAACTGTCAATTGAAATGGGAAAAAGTTAACGTGCAAATTTCTGAAGACAACAGGAAAGTAAATAGGCTGTACATTTCAGAGAAAAGAAAGTAGTCAGAACAATCCAGCAGACACAACAGCTTTATGAGAAACTTGGGAGCTTCCTTTCTTAAGTATTGTTACTATAGAAATTAGATGGCAGGGGAGTGCCAAGAGGGTCATAACAAAACACGCTTCATCCCTGGAGGCAGCTCCAGTCTGTTTTGGATACAAACTCAACTAGATTTTCCACCTCTCTGATTTACAAATCCTTCTGTTTGAAATATAAACTAAAAAGGCTTCAGTAAATAGCTGAGCCAAACCTGCTCCCTGCCCCCCCCAAAAAAAAAGAACAGGAGGAGGGGGTGGGAAGGGTTGGGGAGGTGGGGGGAAGGAGAGAGGAGAGGGAGACACTGCTGGTGCAAGTAAAGTAAGCAATGTTTAGATAATTTTGCTCAACTTATCTGAATCATATATTTTTTCTTTTTGGGAAAGTTTCCATAGCAGCCAAGAGCCTAGATCAAGTCTCAAAAATAAATCTCAAGATGCACTATAAACAACTCCACTCCCATCTTTCTACCTCAAGTTACATAACAGAATGGTGAATTATGACTGTACTTTAGAAGAAAGGAATTTGCCAAACTGTGCAAGTAAAAATGGAAAAAACAAATGAGTAAAGTCATGAGATACAGAGACAGGATGCTTCCTAAGATGCCATACCTGAAACTTCTTTATTGGGTTGGTTTAAACCTATCCAAGCAAAATGGGAAACATAAAATAAGAAACCTAACACTTCTATTATCTCACTGGTTCCATGAGTCAGAGAGAACTGAAGTTTGTCTCAAATCAAAATTTATGTTGTTGGTCATGCATTCTTCTTTCAAATCATAATAAACATCTCTTCAGATAAGGAAGCTGAGGCTGACGGTTAAAAATGATGAGAAGAGGGGATTTCCCTGGTGGTCCAGTGGTTAAGACTTCGCCTTCCAATGCAGGGAGTCTGGGTTCGATACCTGTTTGGGGAGCTAAGATCCCACAGGCCTTGGGGCCAAAAAACCGAAACATAAAACAGAAGCAATATTGTAACAAATTCAATAAAGACTTTAAAAATGGTCCACTTCAAGGGAGGGGGTATCTGTACGTGTACGGCTGATTCATTTTGTTGTCCAGTGGAGGCTAACACAACATTGTAAAGCAACCATGCCCCAATAAAAATTAATGTAAAAAAAATGGTCCACATCACAAAAAAAAAATCTTAAAAAAAAAAAAAATGATGAGAAGAAATGGAATTGGAATCCAGTTAGCGCAACTTCAAAGCTTGTGCCATTTCCACTGCCTCACAACCGCCTCTGATAAAGGCAATCCTTTCAGAGAGAATGGAGAGTTCCAGTCACAGGTATGAACTTTCTTTCCTAAAGCAGTAAGCTCCCTACCTGTGAGATAACTGCTAAATCTGCTCCTGTGATTTTGATAGACTAATTAATCTCTTAACCAAAACTCCAACAATAGCACACATGTGTATGCTATCAACCTGAAATGCAGCAGAAAGGATAAAAAGATCATTTTCTATTATTAAAAGAACATATTTTATCTTACCATTCTGTATAGGAACAAGAAAATATTTAATAAAAGCTATTTACTACCAACAAAATCTTTAAAAAAAAAAAGCACAGATGCTGTGCTCACTAACACAACTATGGTTACAATATTAACCAGCAGCACAATCTAAGAGTTCAGATCTGACATTTGCAACCAGGTACACTCGACGCTATGATTTGTTAACTTGGACAATGGCGCATACCAACTTTGCATTTATCAGAACCAACAGTTGTGACTGTATAACTGTTTATAGTCCCTGTGGCCGCATAATGATACTAATTCTCTAATTTCGTTCCTAAAATATTTCTCTGAAGTGGATGTGGTTTTCCCTGCAGAGGATGGGGGTGGAGGGGAAATACTTCCCACACCTAAGATTACTTTTCACTTTGAAGTGCCTCACCTGAAAAAGTCAAGCAAAGGTTTCTCTAATGTGTCAGTCATTTGCTCAACAATCACTCACTCAACCTGCAACCATGCACAAAACAACCTGACTCACTCACTCAACCTGCAACCATGCACAAAACAACCTGCTAGTTGCCATGGCGACACCAAAATGAAGATAGTGTTGTCAACTAAGAGGTTCCAATCTAGTAAAGAAGATACACACCAACAACTTGTTAAAAGCGTAAGGACATACATTCATTATTAGAGGTAAAAAAGGAGCTGTTTATCAGAGATAAATGCTGTGAATTCGGATTAGTGGAATAAAAGGAAAAACTGCCAAGAGGTGATATCTAATTGGGCTTCAGGACAAATGGGACTATCATAGATGAGGGTGGTGGAGTGAGAGAACATAGCAAGATAATCCAGGCTGATGGCCCAATGTGAGCAGAAGCCCAGGTGTGAGAATGCCCGGGAAACCTGAAGCAGTCCTATGACCTGGACCCAGAATATCTGTGGTGGGTAAAGAAAGAGGAAGTTAGAGAGCTAAGTCTGGGTCAGAATTCAGAGGACCTGTAGTGTTATCGCAAATCTGGATTCATCCTATAGATAATGGAGATCCGGCAAAAGTGTTTAAAGAAATAAAGTAATATGATTCAATAGTGATTTTAAGAAGATTAATGCCAAACAAGCAGTGAAAGGAGTAGCATGAAGGAAGAAGACAGAACCAAGAAGAGATAGATGGGTAGTTATTAAGACAACTAGGTAGAAACAAATGAGTAATGTAAGGTTAGAAGGACCAGAAGGATGGTGGTCATATTAACAGAAACAGCAATCACATAAGAACAACAGGCTGTGGGGAAAGGAGGGAATAAAGAAGGGAACTACACAAAGAGAATGGCTTCAGTTTTGAACATTCCAGTAGAGATGTTCAGATGACCAATTGGGAATTCAGGTCTGGAACTGAGAAATTAAAGCCAGAAATAGGGACTTAAAAGTTATTGGCACCAAGATGATATCTGGAAACATGAAAATAGGTGAAGTCATCTACAAAGAAAGGACAAAGCAAGCGAAGAAGGGTAAGGATAAGACCTTTAGATACCTGCACTTACAAAGAGGGAAATAGTCAAGAAGGTACAGCGAGGGAGAAACACAGCCAAGAGAAAAAAAGTTACAGGAGTCAAGAAAGGAGAGCTCTAAAGAGGGGAAGGAAGTCAACCATTACAAACTCTGAAGAGAGTTAGAAGGTGAAGAGGACAGCAGTTATGGAGCTTATCACAGCTCTGAGACTGCTAGAAATTTCAGTGGCAGATGAAATCAGATTTCAAGGTACAGAAAAATATGAGTAAACTGCTTTTTAGAAAAGGTTGATGAAGAACTGAACTAGTCCTAAAGTGTCCTAACTTATAGTCAGTTCTAGAACCAGATAATATACTAAAAATTAGAATGTGACAGTTACTGGAGAAGGATGTTAAGTGAATCAGTGAGAGAGCAGAACTAGGAATGACTCAAGTGTGCTATTTTGATTTTAACTTATCTAGCTTCTAAAATAGAGTAAATTTTATGAATTAAATACTTATAATAAAGTGGGAAGAAGCTGGCTTTAGTCATAAAAGCATTAATCTATGTTGCTTATCACCTCAAGTCTAAGAGGATATTACAACTAGTATTGAACAAGCATGGAAACTTGCTTTAGTTATTGTCATCATTTATTTGCTTAGATTTCTATGTCCTTATTGTCAATTTGATCCCAAATTCGTTTCCTGTTGTTTCAATTAATTCAGTTATATCAATTTGGTCTTCTTGGAGGCATCTTCACAGCAGACTTCTGACTGCTCCAGTCTGAACTGGCTGTCATCACTCTGTGGCTGCTACCGAGCTATGTAACCGGGTTCCCGCTGCACCCTCCGTCTCTCCCCTGAACTGGATCTCCTATCCTATATCCCACATCCTGCTCGTTCGTGGTTAACAATGTATCCCATTAGCCTCAGGAGAAATGATATGTAGGAGGTAATTTTTTTAACCTTGTATGTCTGAAAATGTCTTTATCTTATCCTCATGTGCAATTAATGACTTACAGCTAAATACAGAATTCTATATTGAAATAATCTTCCTTCAGAAGACTGAGGGCATTCCTCATTGTTTTCTAGCTTCTGAAACTGCTGATAGAAGTCTGAAGCCATTCTGATTTCTGATCCTTAGTTTGTAATCTGTTTTTCCTTTCTTTGGCAGTTTGTAAAATGGCCTCTTTGTCATCAGAGACAAATTGAAATTTCCCGAAAATGTGCCTTGTCATAGGCACTTAGTAATTCCTTTCAATCTGGAACCTCATATCCTTCAGTTGTGGGAATTTTCTTAAATTATTTTGCTAGTGATTTCCTCCCCTTGTTTTTCTTTTTCTGGAACTCATTGTTTTGACTTCCTAAACTGATACTCTAATTATTTTATCTTTTTTTTCCTCTACTTCCTGGGATATTTCCTCATTGTCATCTTCCAACACTTCTATTGAGTTTTATTTCTGTTAAAATTTTTTTAATACACAGCAGCATTTTGGCTTTGTGTAACATTCAGTTCTTGTCTCACATATGTAATATTTTCTCTCTCTGAAGATAATCATAATTTTTTTTTTAAGTTTTCTATTCCCTGCATACCTCTGTTCCTCCAAGTTTCTTTTTCCTTTTGTTTTTATTTGTTTTGGATTTTTTCTTTCAAGCTAGAGGCTTTCCCTCTGATGACTACTAGCTTTGGGAATGTCAGCGTCCTTAGGTCTTTCCTCTTGGGCTGGTTAAATATCCCCATGGCACTGATCTCCTGCCTGGAGGGTAAAAGGCAAGTGAGGGAGACAGGTGGAGGGGTCTCATCATTCAGTATGCAGGTGTTCATTTTATTCCCTCGTATTTGGTAAAGTGCTCTGTGCTCTCAACTTTGCCTGGTGTAACCCAGTCCAGAGACCCTTGAGTTTTCTCCCCCACAGAATTAACCTACAGCCTTCCATTAGGGTAGAGATAGGGGCAGGAAGAGCAACGATTCAGTGGTCTGGGGGAGAGGAGAAGACTGAGGGATCTACTACTATGTGTTCCTGCTGCCATCGATTCCTGAGCTATTTGAAGATTCTGCGGTAAAAATCTGGTTGGTTCTTGGCTTTCTTCGTTGCTAGATTAAGATTTGGCTTTCTCAGGTCAGCTAGGACATTTACCACACTCCATTTGCTTTCCAGCTTTCAATTTATTATTATGTATTATTGTTTTTTGTGGTTGTTTTCTTCTTTGCCATTCTCCTTATCCTTGAAGGATCATGTCTTTAAAAGAATATCCCTTTACTATAGTTGTAGTGGGGTTTCTGCGAGGAATACAAATTATATGCTTATGTTCAATCCACCATTTTTCTCTTCAGAAGTCCAGGCTGAATCAAAAACCATTCCTGATGCCACTCATTACTATTCCCACCCAATTCTCCAACTACCATAGTGGTTTACTAAGGTTAATATTGCCTTAAGACTGGTCGAGAGAGGCCCCTCACCTGGGCATCACATTTTAGAGGGCTCTACTTGGTTGGCAGCACCAACCCCAACAGAGCTTGAATGTATCAGCCAGGATGTCCACATGCCTGTTTGTAGGGTCTCTCATGACATGGGACCAAATTTGAAAATTCTAGCCTGACGTTCCAGATTGTTATAAAAGTATACAGTCAAAGTTGAAGAACAGAATGTATTTTATTTAAGTTAAAAAAAAAGTCTGTTAGACTAACTTAAATATTAAGATATGATACAGTTTCTAAACTTAGCAAGTAGCTAGTCCACAGTTAAACACTGACTTCCTTCATGATCTCTCCTTCCCTATGTCTTCTGGATTTACAGCAACCCTGACAGTAGCCTATACAAATGACTTAACTGAATCAGAAAAGGAATTTTTTATTTAAGACACCCTACTGCCATCTGCCGGACATTTAAAAAAATAAGGACAAATCAACAATGAGAATTAGATGACATGTACCCCTAGTTGCTGGGCAACACATAATTTGCACCACCAGATGGGCAGCACTGCCTTGGAATCACCTTTCACAAAACTGAACTAATCTGTACTATTCCATGATGAGGGTGGGGAGGAAGATAAAAGAGCAAATCAGGAATCTAAACATCCTCTTATAACTTATAAGAGACTGTGGTCTGATACCTTGACTTAGAACCGATTTCCTCATTTAAGAAATGGTTTAGCTGTTAATCTAAATCTAGCTCATAAGAGTGAAATTTAAAAAATGGCTTTAGGACCAACAGGCTGGGAGCCACTGAATGAGGCAGGGCCTGGCAGCCTTCTGGGCTAAGAGCCAGCCCTACCTATCAACCCACCCATCGCTGTCAGCTCCAACACAACAGAAGGGCCCATGGAGCCCACACAGGGGACACCCCTAGAGTACATAGCTCTGGTGACCAGAGGGGAGTGTCCCGTTGGGCCTCATAGGATGTCTCCTACATAAGGCCACTTACCCAAAATTGGGAAATGTAACTGACCTACCTAATACAGAGAAAGAGAATTAGGCAAAACAAGGAGACAGAAGATGTTCCAAACAAAGGAACAAGACAAAAATCCCAGAAGAAAAACTAACCAAAGAAGACATAAGCGATCTAACCAATAAAGAGTTCAAGGTAATGATCATAAACATGCTCAATGAACTTGGGAGAAGAATGGATGAACACAGTGAAGTGTTTAACAAAGAGTTAGAAGATACAAAGAAGAACCAAACAGAGCTGAAGACTACAATAACTGAAATAAAAAATACACTAGAAGGAATCTAAAGTAGATTAGATGATACAGAGGAACAGCTCAGTGAACTGAACGACAGAGTACTGGAAATTACCCAAGCTGAACAAAAAAGAATAAAAAAAAATAAGGATAGTTTTTAAGATACCTCTGAGACAACATCAAGCATACTAACATTCACATTATAGGGGTACCAAAAGGAGAAGAAAGAGAGGGGGACAGAGAACCTATTTGAGGAAATAATAGCTGAAAACTTCCCTAACCTGGGAAAGGAAACAAATATCCAAGCCCAGGAAGCACAGAGAGTCCCAAACAAATGAACCCAAAGAGATCTACAACAAGACACATTATAATTAAAAGGGCAAAAATTAAAGGTAACAAGAGAATTTTAAAAGCAGCAAGAGAAAAGCAACTAGTTATGTACAAAGGAACAACCACTAGACCAGTGGTCCCCAATCTTTTTGGCACTAGGGACTGGTTCTGTGGAAGACAATTTTTGCATGGATTGGGGGGTGGTAGTTCAGGTGGTAATGTGAGCAATGCAGGGGATGGTTCAGGTGGTAATGTGAGTGATGGGGAGCCATGGGGAGCAGCAGATGAAGCTTCGCTTGCTCGCCCACCGCTCACCTTCTGCTGGCAGCCCGGTTCCTAACAGGCCAGGACCGGTATCGGTCCGTGGCCTGGGGATTGGGGACCCCTGCATTAGACTGACTTTTCAGCAAGAACTTTGCAGGCCAGAAGGGAGTGGCATGATATATTCAAAGTGATGGAAAAAAAACCCTACAACTAAGAATCCTCTACTTGGCAAGGTTATCATTCAGATTTAAAGGAGAGATAAAGAGTTTTACAAAAAAGAAAAAGCCAAAAGAGTTCATCATCATTAAACTGGCCTTACAAAAAATGTTTCAAAGACTTTACTAAGGGGAAAAGAAAAGATGACAATTAGAAATACGAAAATTACAAAAGGAAAAATCTCATTTGTAAAGGCAAACATACAGTAAAGGTAGTAAATCAACCACTTACAAAGTTGGTAGGAAGGTTACAAGACCAAAGTAGTAAAATCATCTATATCTACAATAAGTAGTTAAGGGATAGACAAAACAAAAGATGTAAAATATGATGTCACAAACATTAAATGTCGGGCGGTAGTATTAAATGTAGGGTGGTTAAAATGTGTTTGAACTTAAGAGATCATCAACTTAATCTTCCTGCAGCATGAACAGGGGGCTATAAAATATGTCCCACCTCCTTTCATGCAAGATGCATCCTTCTGTTAAGGACCTTAACCCTCTATTTACTTTACCATGTTGCACCATGCGATGATTTTGCCCACCTTCACCATTTGACTGTTGGTAAAAAATTATATTTTACTCTTTTGCACAAAGTTTGAATCCTGTTTTATCTCTGATTATAATTAACACTTGTTTCTGCAAGTTTAGCAAAATGATGACAATTGATGAAGTTCTGTAATGGGCACATGGATGTGTATTGCACTATTCAACTTTGTGTCTGAAAATTCTCATAATAAAAAAATAAAGAAAAAGAGAGACCATCAACTTAAAATAATCACATATAGACAGGTTGTTACATATGAACTTCATGGTAACTACAAACCAAAAATATATAATAGATACACACCAAAAGGAGAGAAAGGAATCCAAACAAAACACTAAATTCTATGAGAAGAAAGCCAGGGTAGCAATACTTACAGAAAAACTACACTTTAAGACAAAGACTGTAACAAGAGACAAAGAAGACATTACATAAAGATAAAGGGATTAATCCAACAAGAAGACGTAACACTTGTAAATACATATGCATCCAACACAGGAGTACCTAAATACATAAAGCAAATATTAGCAAACATTAAAGGGAAAAATGACAGTAAGACAATCATAGTAGGAGACTTTAATACCCCATACCTCAGTGGATAAATCATCCAGACAGATAATCAATAAGGAAACACTGGCCTTAAATAACACATTAACTATTTGAATGTAATAGATACATACATAGAATAGTCCATCCAAAAGCAGCAGAATACACACTCCTTTCAAGTGCACATGAAACATTCTCTGAGATAGATCACATCCTAGGCCACAAACAAATATATTTAAGATATTTTATATTTAAGAAGACTGAAATCATATCAAGCAGGTTTTCCAAACACAACAGTATGAGACTAGTAATCAACCACAAGAAAAAAACTGCAAAAAACACAAACATATGGAGGCTAAGCAATATGTTACTAAACAATCAATGGATCACTGAAGAAATCAGAGTCAAAAAATACCTGGAGACAAATGAAAATGAAAACACAATGATCCAAAATCTACGGGATGCAGCAGAAGCAGTTCTAAGAGGGAAGTTTACAGTGATACAAGCCTACCTCAAGAAACAAGAAAAATCTCAAATAAATAATCTAGCCTTACACTTAAAACAACTAGGAAAAAAGAAAGAACAAGAAAAACCCAAAGACTGGAGAAAGAAAGAAATCATAAAGATCAGAATAGAAATACAAGGAGACTAAAAAAAAAAGAAAGAAAGAAAAGATCAGTGAAACTAAGAGAAGGTCCTTGGAAAAAATAAACAAAAATTGATAAACCTTTAGCCACACTCATAAAGAATATGAATGAAAAGAGAGGTACCAAACAGATGAAATTAGCAATTAAAGAAGTTATGATTGACCACACAGAAATACAAAAGACCATGAGATTACTATGAACAATTATATGACAATGAAATGGACAACCTAGAAGAAATGAACAAATTCCTAGAAATGTACAATCTCTCAAGAATGAATCAGGAAGAAACAGAAAATATGAACATACTGATTACCAGGAAGGAAACTGAATTCGTAATTTTTTAAAAACTACCAACAAACAAATGTCCAGGGCCAGAGGGCTTCACAAGTGAATTCTACCAAACATTTAGAGTTAACACATTTCTTAAACTATTCCCAAAAATTGAAGAGAAAGGAATGCTTCTGAACACATTCTACAAGGCTACCATTGCGCTGATAACAAAATCAGATAGACACGACCAAAAAAAAAGAAAAAAAAAAGACTACAGGACAAGATCACTGATGAATATAACATGCAAAAATCCTCGGCAAATATTAGCAAACCAAATTCAACAATACAATAAAAGGATTATATGCCACGATGAAGTGGGATTTATCCCAGAGAAGCAAGGATAGTTCAATACCTGCATGTCAATCAATGTGATAAACCACATTAACAAACTCAAAATAAAAAGTATACAATCATCTCAACAGACGCAGGAAAAAGCTCCAACAAAATTCAACATCCATTTATGATAGAAACTCTCAACATAGTGGGTATAAAGGGAACATACCTCAACATAATAAAGGCCATATATGACAAACCCAGAACCAATATCATATGAGATAGTGAAAAGCTGAAAGCATTTCCTCTAAGATCAGGAACAAGACAAGGATGCCCACTCGGTCCACTTTTATTCAACACAGTACTTGAAGTCCCAGCCACAGCAGGCAAGAAAAAAAGAAATGAAAGGAATCCAAATTGGAAAGGAAGAAGTAAAACAGTCACTGCTTGTAGATGGCATGATATTATATATAGAAAATCCTAAAGATGCCACCAGAAAAAACTATTAGAACTAATAAATAAATTTGGTAAAGTTGCAGACTACAAAATTAACATAAGAAATATGATGCATTTCTATACATTAATAATGAACTATCAGAAAGAGACATTAAGAAAACTATCCCATTTACAATGTATCAAAAAGAATAAAATACCTAGGAATTAATCTAAGGATTAAAAGACTTGTAGTCAGAAAACTATAAGATAATGCTGAAAGAAATTAAAGACAACATGGACAAATGAAAAGATATACCGTGATCACAGATGGGAAGAATTAATATTTTTTAAATGACCATATTATCCAAAACAATCTATAGATTCAATGCAATCCCTATCAAAATACCAATGACATTTTTCACAGAAATAGAACAAAATATCCAAAAATTTGTATGAAAACAAAGACCTCAAATAGCAAAAACAATATTGAGAAAGAACAAAGCTGGAGGTATCACGTTCCCTGATTTCAAACTATACTACAAGCTACAGCAATCAAAACAGTATAGGACTGGCACAAAAAAAGACACATAGATCAATGTAAGAGAAATAAACCCATGCTTATATGGTCACTTAATCAATGACAGAGGAGGCAAAAATATATAATAGGGAAAAGATAGCCTCTTCAATAAATGGTGTTGGGAAAACTGAACAGCCACATGCAAAAGATTCAAACTGGCCTACTTTCTCACACCATATGCAAAAATAAACTCAAAATGGATCAAAGACCTACATGTAAGACCTAAGACCATGAAACGGCTAAAAGAAAACATAGGCAGTATGCTTTTTAACATTGTTCTTAGCAGTTGTTGGATCTGTCTCTTTAAGCGAAGGAAACAAAAGCAAAAATAAAGAAATGGAACTACATCAAACTAAAAAGCTTTTTACACAGCGAAGGATATATAATCACATATACTTTTATATATATAAATTTAATAGTCAATTTAAATATTGAGTGCTACTATACACAGTCATTATTTATCACCATTTAAAATTCTATTATTTAATGAACTTATTTACAAAACAGAAACCGACTCACAGACTTACAGGACGAACTTATGGTTACCGGTGGGGAAAGGTGGGTGGTGAGGATAGATTGGGAGTTTGGGATTGACAGGTACACACTGCTATATTTAAAACAGATAACCAACATGGACCTACTGTATAGCACACAGAACATGACTCAATATTCTACAATAACCTAAATGGGAAAAGAATTTGAAAAAGAATAGATACATGTATATGTATAACTGAATCACTTTGCTGTACACCTGAAACTAACACATTATTAATCAAACATGTACCAATACAAAATAAAAATTTAAAAAAATAAAATTAATGTGAAAAAATAAAATTCTATTATTTGAAAAATAGAAGGATATGTTTCTTGTAATATTAAATCTTCATTACTCTCATTTCCCTTTCTTTCAATATTATCATTACCACCCTGTATTTTTATAAAAGATTCTAGCATCTTGAAAATACTTCAATCCTCCTAATAGTGAACGTCTTGGGAATAAAAAGAGTCATTAGTTTACACATAAAGTTAGACCTCAGCCTAATTTAACAGAGATGGTCAAGGTTAAAGCTAGATTTGAGTAATCAATATCCTCTAATAATTTTGACTAAATGAGTTATCCTTTTCAATAATTTTATAAATGTCTTAGTATATGCTGCTTTTTAATATTCCTTTTTTTAAAAATTTCCTCAAATTTTCATCACTTGGGTCAATAAACTTAGGAAAACATAGGTGCAAGACTGGTTTTTCCTCAAAGTTTTTCCAGTTTAGTTTCCCTTTTTTTTGGTGGTGTTATTTTAGATTTCTGTTTGACTTCTTCATTTACATAAACATGAAAATTTTGCACAGCTGCCTCTGACTCCAAAAGACTTCTAGTATTTTTTTCCTATGCTTGCTAACAGGTATCAAAAGCATACTATGTGAAATTATAATTTTAAGTACGTTTACCAGATATTTCTGGGTTTTGAGGACTCCATGATAATGAAACAAATGTGATATCATAGGCACAGTTTTTTAAAAATCCAGAGATTTTGTAAGTAAGATCATGGGATACTTTTAAGATTTTATCTCAATGTAATAAAATAGAGGCATGGAGATCTCTGCAGCCTTGAATTACTAGATGTTTGGTTTTGAATGTGTCAGTTCAATTTGAACGATGTTTTTGAGAATTGAGAACGCATGCACTTATGAGTGTTTGCACTTTCTAATTAAACCAGCTTTATGATCACGTTTCTGACATCACCTGCAAACAAGGTTCTTGCTCACTTCAGGCTCTGACTTTGCTTTGCCCATTTGGGCATCAAAGCATTAACTTTACTGGAATGTCAAAGAAACACAACCACCAGACTGGACAAGGTTCTCAATTCACCTTTGTGCTATCCCCCAGGCAGGCAGCAGACAACATGCAGTAGTAGAGACACATTTTCTTCTATAAATGTATGTGTCACAAAAATGTTGTCCACTGTTCAGCTTTCATTTTTCCTCTGTTTAATAGTGTTCTTGAAAGGTGTCCAGTGGCTTTTTAAAAAAAGTTGAATTCACGTAGGTTATATTTACATTGAAAATGAATATTTACTCGTTCTAGTTCATGTGGTCAATTTATATACCTCCCTGTATTGTTTGTATGCAAAGACCCTACCATCTGAAGAAGTAATTTCCTTTTGAAAATTCAGTAAATCATGCTTTTGCATGGTTTCAATTTGACAGATCTTTTTTTAATGAATAAATTAAAATCTGGATATTGTTACCAGGGGAAAATAGTTTTTTCTAGGTTTTCTAAATTTGGAAATGGGTGCTTCAGGCCGGATGTTCATATGCCTTAAGAAAACATCTCATTTTCAATGGAAAAGAATTTGCTGTATCAAAATCTGTGTCAAATGCCAGGGTAAATATAAATTTTTTGTATTTTGGGTAATCTGTAAGCTGCTGAATGCAAGAGACTGAGAACTAGTGAGTGAGAAGTACATTCTGGGCTTAACCACTCCCCACTCTGCCTCTTCACACACACTTTTTTCTTCTAAGTTCTTGACCTTTATTAGGTTTCCCATCACTATGAATTTGCTCATGTTGAACAATGTGTGAGGCAGAAATAGAGGCCTTCCTATCCTTTTTACATTCATGTTTTTTCACCAGCTTGAAATCTCTGAAGGACGGTAAATTGGCAGCCACTAACAAAGGTTCTTCACATATCCTTTATATTCACAGGGCTCTTTTCTTTTATGAATTCTCTGAGGTAGAATAAAAGGTGCATGTTTTTCATGAGTGGGCATTTCTCCATAGCTGACTGCCTCACACCTGAAATCAAAATGTATGCCATGGTTTTACATCTGCAAAAACTGATCTGTCCTCCTTGGGGTTCCTCTACTGGTGAGGAACAAAGAGAATGCAGAGCTTGCAAAGGGAAAGAACCCTGCAAAAACAGAAGGGCTTCCCCACACACTTGACTTACTTATTTGGAAACAAAATTCTATATCTTCATTCTCTTTCTCTGGTCCATCCTTTACTAATGCGTCCTCATCTTCCTAATCTCTAAATGTTCCAGGGCTTAGTCTTAAGCTTTTCTCTTCTACCTAAATACACTTCCCTTGATGATCTCACTCAATCTCATGGCTTCAAACACCATCTATTTGCTAAAAGCCTGAATCTGTATCTCCAGTCTGTACTTCTCCCTTAATTTCCAGACTCACTTATTTCTATCTGTGTATCTAATAAGATCCTCAAACTTAAGATGTCCAAACTGAGCTCCTGGTCAGTCCCACATTCAAACTTGCTTCTCCCAGTGTTCCTTATTTTAAAGCATAAATTCATTCTTCCAGCTGCTCTAGCCTAAATTCTTCACTCTTCTGTTTCTCACTTCCCACATCCAATCCAACCAGCGAACTGGCTTGTTGGCTCCACCTTCAAATATAATCTGGTCACTTCTCAGCCCTTCCACTAATACCATTATGGCCCAAGTTCTACCATGTCTTGTCTAGATTATTGCAATAGCACCCTAATTAGTTTCTAAACTCCCATTCTTGCTTCCCTAGTCTCAGTATAGAGGTCAGTGGCTCCCCACCTCCCAGAGTAAAAGCCAAAGCTCCTACGATGACCTACAAAACCTTTATGATCTGCTTGCCAAAGAGCTCATCTTAGTTTGTCTTTCGGACCTGTACCTGGAATGTTGGAGACATTTAACAATTTACTACGTATTTCTCTCCTATAAGATCATAATAATTATTCAGACTACAACTACACTTCCTCAAAAATCAGCTGACTTTTGTGGATCAAAGTGTGAATAGTCAAAGGACCCTAGAGAAGTGGCAAAGAGAGTCATCAACTTAACATTACAAATAATGACAGCAAAGGAGTTGAAAGAAGGTGCCTCTGAGCTAGTCCAATTCACATAGAACTTGTATGTGAAATACAAACAGGCTATAAAATGGTTACATCCAGGAAGGTTTGCAATATAATTTAAGCCCACACCTAAACTGGTTTCAACACATGCTAAAGAAGTACAATGGATGAGAGGAATATTTGATTTTTCCAAGTATGACCCATTGGAGAAAAGTGTTTGCTAACCTGACTAATGTCTAGAAAAGCAATAAATGTCACAGGATAAAAAGAGAACTAAAGGATTCAAATTCTGACTAAGAACCTGAGCTCCATTTAGAAAATGAAAGGAAATGAAGGAAAAGGCAAAAACAAACAAAAAAACCAAAACCCTGATTTTCAAAAATACAACAAAATCACAAAATTATCCATACTAACAAATATAGAGACAATAAATGAATCCGTTTTATCTACCTACTAAATGTCTATGACTAAATGTCAAGGTCCATTAAGCAAAGAATAATACCACAATGCAAAACACCAGAGCAACTCCTACTTTTCAAATTCTTTCATTATTTTACTTAATCTTAATTATGTTCACTTAAAATTACCTGACTGGTCTAATTATTTAAATATCCATTGGTAAGCATGCAAAACACCAAACAGAATCATTTGGTAGGAAACAGGGAAACAGCAGCTTTGATACTGACATTAATTCCTTTAGTATATAACAACTCAAGTGGGGTTTTCTGATGTATCCCTTCTGTCACCCACTCCAACCACAGTCCTGAATATAACTTACATGGGCCATATAAAATTAGCTCAGCTAAACTAGCCTAATCTGACATTACATTATACAAGACAACACCAGGAACTGTGTGAACAGGGCACAAACCATTTAATACTAAGTTTCCAACCAAAACTGGCTCCCCAGTGAATCTCAGTGCCTCAATAAGATCACTTAATGTTCTTTTAAAATTTAAAGCCAAGCAGTAAAATCAGAAACAACATATCATCCGGCTTGCCCAGGAGTTTACAGCAACCAACTAGCACTCAGATAAATTTTCTCTCTGCAAAATAACTTTGCTGCCACTTGGTTATAAAGAATAAAACTTTCTAATGACCTCTAATTCTTGGTTAACATACTATATTTTAAAGTACTTACTTAACAGTAAATGAAGGATGTTTTGTTTTATTGTAACACTCAATAACAAGTCCATAAATTACCGGATAAAAACTAGGAATTTCTTTCCTTTTACATTAGCTTACCCAGTTTAGCGGCGCCCTCTGGTGGGTACTCAGGAAACTGACCCTCGGAAGGGACACTGACAGTTCTCCTCAGGCATCGCCCTTTGGTGGAATCTGTCTGCTGATCCTGTCCTCCCTCCACAGGTATCTAGTAAACCAAGAAAGAGATGAAACTTAATAGTGCCATAACTACCCTGTGATTGAATAACGTTTTTAGTTGATGAAGGTAGGAGTGTGTAATCATCAGAGCAAAACAGAAGAAATGTAGAAATAATGTATGCACAAAGGCTAAAGTTATTACCAACCCTTTATTCAGGAATCTTTTCTTTAAAAAGAAAACTGAAAGATCAGGAAAGGTGAGTATGCAAATTAACTTACATGAAGTATGCACAAATCACATCCAGTTGTGTACCTGCTTAGGGAGCTCAGAAAACAAAACATCCACACAAATAAGATTCCTTTACATCAGAAACTGGTTCACAAGTCCCATTCCTGCCCAATCGTAGGTAAATGGAAATAAAAGTTGACCAGAAAGACTTCACTCCAAAATTCTCTTAAAAGAAGGTTTTGTTAGATAAAAGGAGTAAAATCAACCAAATTTTCTCCAATTTTAAAAGTAAGCACTTAGAGATAGTTAATGAAATACTATACTACCTATACATGTTTTTAGTGTATAGATAGTAATTGATACATAAAATGGCATATTTTATTCCACAAGTGAGATTAGTTTTTGAAATCCTAAAAAATAGTTTTTCTGGCATAACTTTTTTTTTCTGTTTGTACATGTGGAATAAGAACTATGTATGGTACAAAAGATCTCTAATTCCATTAAATATTTTACAATTTACACACTGGTTATCACTGTAGAGTAATGGGATGGCTCTAAGTTGCTTTTTTTTTTTTCTTTTCGATTTCGGTAATTCTAAAAGACCAAGTCATCTTACTTTGGGGGTAGAGGGCAAAGACTTTTCACAATGAGATTTTATTAGTAACCTTTATCAGAATCAAGAATAGTATTTGTAACATCTGAAATAGTTTGGCAAAATATGTCAAGAATTATGTTATCAAGGCAGTTGCCCGGGAATCATACCTCCTCCCCTCCCTCCAATGGAAACTAACTACCCTTATCTGAGTTTCATGCTCAATTACAAAAGGAGGAAGCTGCAAACAGAAAAACAAGAACTGGTTAGAGCCAGCTAGGCCCAAGATGGCAGAAAACCTGATCTCCAGTGGACTTGAGCCTCACTGTACGTTCACTGTAATACATTAGCATGCTAAATGACACAACCATGAGCACCATGACAGTTGACAATTGCCATGACAACGGGAAAAGTCCATACAAGGACTGAAAAGGGGTGTTGCCTCAGTTCTGGGTCCAAACCACAGCCTTGTTCTCAGATATCTTATGAATACTCCTTCTCTTTACTCAATTCTTTCCCTTTTACCTGGACCCTTCTATATATATGGTGTCTCAGCCCTAATCAGGTTGAGGAGTTGATTTGCGAACTAAATTCCCACACTCTCCATTCTTTGGCCAGTTTCATTATTGGCTGTGTGAATCTGAGTGGAAAAAGAACCTCTCCGGCTGAGACCCCTCGGCCTAGGCTAGGACCCTGGTGCGGGTCCAGGCAACCAATTCGGTAACAATTAATCATAGTCTCTAATTCTTATGCCTCCAATACAGGCAATTTTAACAAATTTCAATAATAATGACTAGCATTAAATTCTTAGTATGTGCAAGGCTAAGGAATTTACATGTGTGACATTATGAGGAAGCCATTATTATTATCCCCTTTTTACAGATGAGGAATAATTTATCTCTCCAGATGATTACTATGGGCATATCAATTGATACAGCAAAACTGGAATAGATACGGGCTTAAATGTACATACTTTCTGCTTTGCCTCAGTAATCCAACTCCTAAGACTGGGTGGGGTCAAGGGGATGATACCAAGGGAAGTTTTCTCTGTGCTACTGAGAATTTGAAGAGCAAAATTCTAATGTCTTCATAAGGACTGAAAATTCTCATACTCTTTCCTCATTTCCTCATGACCATAACTACTGTTACTGCTTGCACACTGAGAAACCAAATGGTGGAATTAAGAAAGGTAAAATTCTAAAAAATAAGGGAATATCAAATAATAGCATCAGTAAAGCTAATAAGTCTTCTAAAAGTTCTCTGTAATATAAAACTTTAAGAACAGTAATCTAAGTCATCCACCCCTTTCAGGATGGAAATGATCTCTACATAAATAATTAAAAGAGTAGCACCAAGAGGTTAAATAACTCCCTCCTAGTAAGAAAGGTAAAAATGTATCCTCTACCTGCCTTAGGAAAGAAGGGAGGTAAATGTGGAAAAAAAAAAAAAGTAGTCTGGATCTTTGAACAAACAATGAACATAAATAAACATAACTATTTTTGTAATAGTTCCCCCAAAATTCCTATTCCTGAAATAATGAAGGCCTAAGCCATAGAGAAAAGAGGAGCTATTTTTGACATTTTAGGAGGGAATGAGCTACAATCTCATCTGTGGAAATTTATAAAGGCCATATCCAGGAAAAATAAAGAAATGGTTTCTATTATCATTATACTTTGTCTCTACCATATCTAAGAAGAGAATAAATAAAATATATCAAACTTCTTATTTGGGCCTAAACTTCACTCACAATTATATTCTCAAAGTTTCAATGTAGACTCTTCATTTCCCACTGTTGAAACTTAAAATATGATGAACAGTTTTATTCACAGTATCACTCTTAAAGTTGAGGGCATTTTATCTCTGACTCAGAATATAAGGGAGAATAGTATTTACTTTTATTCTAAACGTGTGTTTCTTAAGAATCATTTGCTTTTACACCACCACTGACTGTTTGTTACATAAATAATTCTTTTAAAGACACTGACCTGTTTCTTAAAAGTTAGTATAATATTTCAAGTATCTTCAAATGAACTAAGCTGGAGTTTACAAATCTTAGTATACAGCCAAAGAAAATCAGTTTTAGAAAAGACAATTTTAGAAAAATGATTCTGTCCATTCTGCTTGTCCTAATTTAGTTTACTACTTCACATTCACTTGTTTACACTAAATTAGTCTAAAAATTGTATATCTTTCAGGTTCGGTAATGAGAGAAATTTTTCTTTTTCTTTTTTTTTCTTAAACCTTTTTGCCTTGTATGATACTTCTTCTGAGCCTTCTTTTTCTTCAGGGAGAATGGTGACCATCACTGTCTTTGGCTGCCTATTGTCCAATGCCTGAAAATAGCTGGTATATATAATTTTTTTTGAATTTTTGCATTTTATTTTTTTATACAGCAGTTTCTTATTAGTTATCCATGTTATACATATTAATGTATATATGTCAATCCCAATCTCCCAATTCATCACACCACCACCAACCCCCTGCCACTTTCCCCTCCTGGTGTCCATACGCTTGTTCTCTACATCTGTGTCTCTACTTCTGCCCTGCAAACCAGTTCATCTGTATGACTTTTCTAGCTTCTACATATATGCATTAATATACAATATTTGTTTTTCTCTTTCTAACTTACTTCACTCTGTATAACAGTCTCTAGATCCATCCATGTCTCTACAAATGACCCAACATCGTTCCTTTTTAAGGCTGAGTAATATTCCATTGTATATATGTACCACATCTTCTTTATCCATTCGTCTGTCGATGGGCATTTAGGTTGCTTCCATGAACTGGCTATTGTAAATAGTGCTGCAATGAACATTGGGTTGCATGTGTCTTTTTGAATTATGCTTTTCTCTGGATATATGCCCAGTAGGGGGATTGCTGGGTCATATGCTAATTCTATTTTTAGTCTTTTAAGGAACCTCTGTACTGTTCTCCATAGTAGCTGTATCAATTTACATTCCCACCAACAGTGCAAGAGGGTTCCCTTTTCTCCACACCCTCTCCAGCCTTTGTTGATTGTAGATTTTCTGATGATGCCCATTCTAACTGGTGTGAGGTGATACCTCATTGTAGTTTTGATTTGCATTTCTCTAATAATTAGTGATGTTGAGCAGCTTTTCATGTGCTTCTTGGCCATCTGTATGTCTTCTTTGGGGAAATGTCTATTTAGGTCTTCTGCCCATTTTTGGAGTGGGTTGTTTGTTTTTTTAATATTGAGCTGCATGAGCTGTTTATATGTTTTGGAGATTCATCCTTTGTCCGCTGATTTGTTTGCAAATATTTTCTCCCATTCTGAGGGTTGTCTTTTCGTCTTGTTTGTAGTTTCCTTTGCTTTGCAAAAGCTTTGAAGTTTCATTAGGTCCCATTTGTTTATTTTTGTTTTTATTTCCATTACTCTAGGAGGTGGATCAAAAAAGATCTTG
Source organism: Orcinus orca (assembly GCF_937001465.1). Taxonomy (NCBI): domain Eukaryota; kingdom Metazoa; phylum Chordata; class Mammalia; order Artiodactyla; family Delphinidae; genus Orcinus; species Orcinus orca. The sequence continues at coordinate 52,718,124 of NC_064559.1, forward strand.
CTGTGATTTATGTCAAAGAGTGTTCTTCCTATGTTTTCCTCTAAGAGTTTTATAGTGTCCACTGTTACATTTAGGTCTGTAACCCAATCTGAGTTTATTTTTGCATATGGTGTGAGGGAGTGTTCTAATTTCATTCTTTTACATGTAGCTGTTCAGTTTTCCCAGCACCACTTACTGAAGAGGTTGTCTTTTCTCCATTGTATATCCTTGCCTCCTTTGTCATAGATTAGTTGACCATAGGTGCATTGGGTTATCTCTGGGCTTTTTATCCTGTTCCATTGATCTGTATTTCTGTTTTTGTGCTAGTACCATATTGTCTTGATTACTGTAGCTTTGTAGTATAGTCTGAAGTCAGGGAGTCTGATTCCTCCAGCTCCGTTTTTTTCCCTCAAGACTGTTTTGGCTATTCAGGGTCTTCCGTGTCTCCATACAAATTTTAAGATTTTTTGTTCTAGTTCTGTAAAAAATGCCATTGGTAATTTGATTGCATTGAATCTGTAGATTGCTTTGGGTAGTATAGTCATTTTCACAATACTGATTCTTCCAATCCAAGAACATGGTATATCTCTCCATCTGTTTGTAACATCTTTAATTTCTTTCATTAGTGTCTTATAGTTTTCTGCTTACAGGTCTTTTGTATCCCTAGATAGGTTTATTCCAGGGATTTTCTTCTTTTTGTTGCAGTGGTAAATGGGAGTCTTTCCTTAATTTCATTTTCAGATTTTTCATCATTAGTGTATAGGAATGCAAGAGATTTCTGTGCATTAATTTTGTATCCTGCAACTTTACCAAATTCATTGATTAGCTCTAGTAGTTTTCTGGTAGCAACTTTAGGATTCTCTATGTATAGTATCATGTCATCTGCAAACAGTGACAGTTTTACTTCTTCTTTTCCAATTTGTATTGCCTTTATTTCTTTTTCTTCTCTGATTGCCATGGCTAGGACTTCCAAAACTATGTTGAATAACAGTGGCGAAAGTGGACATCCTTCTCTTGTTCCTGATCTTAGAGCAAATGCTTTCAGTTTTTCACCATCGAGAATGATGTTTGCTGTGGGTTTGTTGTATATGGCCTTTGTTATGTTGAGGTAGGTTGCCTTTATGCCCACTTTCTGGAGAGTTTTTATCACAAATGGGTGTTGAATTCTGTCAAAAGCTTTTTCTGCATCTATTGAGATGATCAAATGGTTTTTATTCTTCAATTTGTTAATATGGTGTATCACATTGATTGATTTGCATATATTGAAGAATCCCTGCATTCCTGGGGTAAATCTCAGTTGATCATGGTGTATGATCCTTTTAATGTGTTGTTGGATTCTGTTTGCTAGTATTAGTTGAGGATTTTTGCATCTATATCCATCAGTGATATTGGTCTATAATTTTCTTTCTCTGTATTCTCTTTGTCTGGTTTTGGTATCAGGGGGTTGGTGGCCTCATAGAATGAGTTTGGGAGTGTTCCTTCCTCTGCTTTATTTTGGCAGAGTTTGGGAAGGACAAGTGTTAGCTCTTCTCTAAAAGTTTGTTGGAATTCACCTGTGAAGCCATCTGGTCCTGGGCTTTTGTCTGTTGGAAGATTTTTAATCACAGTTTCAATTTCATTACTTGTGATTGGTCTACTCATATTTTCTATTTCTTCCTGGCTCAGTCTTGGAAGGTTATACCTTTCTAAGAATTTGTCCATTTCTTCCAGGTTGTCCATTTTACTGCATAGAGTTGCTTGTAGTAGTCTCTTGGGATGATTTGTATTTCTACAGTGTCTGTTGCAACATCTCCTTTTTCGTTTCTAATTTTATTGATTTGCACCCTCTCCCTCTTTTTCTTGATGAGACTGGCTAATGGTTCATCAATTTTGTTCATCTTCTCAAAGAACCAGCTTTTAGCTTTATTGATCTTTGCTATTGTTTCGATTTCATTTATTTCTGATCTTTATGATTTCTTTCCTTCTACTAACTTTGGGTTTTGTTTGTTCTTCTTCTCTAGTTCCTTTAGGTGTAAGGTTACATTGTTTATTTGAGATTTTTCCTGTTTCTTGAGGTAGGCTTGTATTGTTATAAACTTCTCTCTTAGAACTGCTTTTGCTGCATCCCATAGGTTTTGGATCGTGGTGTTTTTGTTATAATTTGTCTCTAGGTATTTTCTGATTTCCTCTTTTATTTCTTCAGTGATATCTTGGTTATTTAGTCACGTATTGTTTAGTCTCCATGTGTTTGTGTTCTTTTCCCTGTAACTGATTTCTAATCTCACAGCGTTGTGGTCAGAAAAGATGCTTTATATGATTTCAATTTTCTTCAATTTACTGAGGCTTGATTTGTGACCCAAGATGTGATCTATCCTGGAGAATGTTCCTGCGCACTTGAGAAGAAAGTGTAATCTGCTGTTTTTGTTTCCTTATTAATTTTCCGTTTGGATGATCTGTCCATTGGTATAAGTGAGGTGTTAAAGTCTCCCACTATTATTGTGCTGCTGTTGATTTCCTCTTTTACAGCTGTTAGCAGTTGCCTTATGTATTGAGGTGCCCCTATGTTGGGTGCATATATATTTATAATTGTTATATCTTCTTCTTGAATTGATCCCTTGATCATTATGTAGTGTCCTTCCTTGTCTCTTGTAACATTCTTTATTTTAAAGTCTATTTTATCTTATATGAGTATTGCTACTCCAGCTTTCTTTTGATTTCCATTTGCATGGACTACATTTTTCCATCCCTTCACTTTCAGTCTGTATGTGTCCCTAGGTCTGACATGGGTCTCTTGTAGACAGCATATATATGGGTGTTGTTTTTGTATCCATTCAGCAAGCCTGTGTCTTTTGGTTGGAGGATTTAATCCATTCACATTTAAGGTAACTATCGATATGTATGTTCCTATGACCATTTTCTTAATTGTTATGTGTTTGTTTTTGTAGGTCCTTTCCTCCTCTTGTGTTTCCCACTTAGAGAAATTCCTTTAGCATTTGTTGTAGAGCTGGTTTGGTGGTGCTGAATTCTATTGGCTTTTGCTTGTCTGTAAATCTTTTGATTTCTCCATTGAATCTGAATGAGATCCTTGCCAGGTAGAGTAATCTTGGTTGTAGGTTCTTCCCTTTCATCACTTTAAATATGTCATGCCACTCCCTTCTGGCTTGTAGCGTTTCTGCTGAGAAATCAGCTGTTAACCTTATAGCAGTTCCCTTGTATGTTATTTGTCGTTTTTCCCTTGCTGCTTTCAATAATTTTTCTTTGTCTTTAATTTTTACCAGTTGATTACTATGTGTCTTGGCATGTTTCTCCTTGGGTTTATCCTGTATGGGACTCGCTGCGCTTCCTGGACTTGGGTGGCTATTTCCTTTCCCATGTTAGGGACGTTTTCACCTATAATCTTTTCAAATATTTTCTCTGGTCCTTTCTCTCACTCTTCTCCTTCTGGGACCCCTATAATGCGAATGTTGTTGTGTTTAATGTTGTTCCAGAGGTCTCTTAGGCTGTCTTCATTTCTTTTCATTCTTTTCTCTTTATTCTGTTCCGCAACAGTGAATTCCACCATTCTGTCTTCCAGGTCACTTATCCGTTCTTCTGCCTCCATTATTCTGCTATTGATTCCTTGTAGTGTAGTTTTCATTTCAGTTATTGTATTGCTCGTCTCTGTTTGTTCTTTAATTCTTCTAGGTCCTTGTTAAACATTTCTTGCATCTTCTCAATCTTTGCCTCCATTCTTTTTCTGAGGTCCTGGATCATCTTCACTATCTTTATTCTGAATTCTTTTTCTGGAAGGTTGCCTATCTCCACTTCATTTAGTTGTTTTTCTGAGGTTTTATCTTTTTCCTTCATCTGGTACATAGCCCTCTGCCTTTTCATCTTGTCTATCTTTCTGTGAATGTGGTTTTTGTTCCACAGGCTGCAGGATTGTAGTTCTTCTTGCTTTTGCTGTCTGCCCTCTGGTGGATTAGGCTATATAAGAGGCTTGTGCAAGTTTCATGATGGGAGAGAGTGGTGATGGGCAGAGCTCAGTAAAACTTTAATCTGCTTGTCTGCTGATGTGTGGGGCTGGGTTCCCTCCTTGTTGGTTGTTTGGCCTGAGGCGACCCAGCACTGGAGCCTACCTGGCTTTTTGGTGAGGCTAATGGCATACTCTGGGAGGGCTCACACCAAGGAGTACTTCCCAGAACTGCTGCCAGTTTCCTTGTCCTCACGGTGAGACACAGCCACCCCCCGCCTCTGTAGAAGACCCTCCACCACTAGCAGGTAGGCCTCGTTCAGTCTCCTGTGGGGTCACTGCTCCTTCCCCTGCGTCCCGATACGCACATCACTTTGTGTGTGCCCTCCAAGAGTGGAGTCTCTGTTTCTCCCAGTCCTGTCAAAGTCCTGCAATCAAATCCCACTAGCTTTCAAAGTCTGATTCTCTAGGAATTCCTCCTCCCATTGCCGGACCCCCAAGTTGGGAAGCCTGACGTGGGGCTCAGAACCTTCACTCCAGTGGGTGGACTTCTGTGGTACAAGTGTTCTCCAGTTTGTGAGTCACCCACCCAGCAGTTATGGGATTTGATTTTATTGTGATTGCGCCCCTGCTACCGTCTCACTGTGGCTTTTCCTTTGTCTTTGGATGTGGGGTATCTTTTTTAGTGAGTTCCGGTGTCTTCCTGTCGATGATTGTTCAGCAATTAGTTGTGATTCTGGTGCTCTTGCAAGAGGGAGTGAGCGTATGTCCTTCTACTCCACCATCTTGAACCAATCTCTGGCTGCTATATATACATTTTTGGTCTAGTCTTATTTTGTTTGCAATGGGAGGGCTAGTCTTGTACCAGTTACTCCATCACAGCTGGTGTCAAAAGCCTCTTATTCTCTCTTATCCAAACTACTAATACAGTCTCTTCATTGGTGATATTCTGCCCCTTAAATCTATCCTTTATATAGTTTCCAGAATATTTCTAAAATGCAATTATAATCATTTACGGTACACCTCCGTGAGATTCCTCCAATAACAGATCTCTCTCTCGCACTTTACTTATACATGGAATCATAATTAATCATAATTATTCATTTGTGCAACTAATTCCACATAAGTTAACAGCTTAACTTACCAGTCATTCTGAGACTTAAAGGCCTTCAGTTGCTCTCCTTTGCAGTGTTTTTCAAAGAAGTGATGGTATGTTTGTGTGTGCATGTGACAAGGGACTTATCTCTCTGCTTCAACCAGAGCATAATTCTGAGTTTATCTGTTGTACAGGGCTTCTGCATGAGCTTTTCTACAAAAGGCGTTGTTCTGCTAAAAGAGTTTTAAAACTAATATCTTACAGAGCAAGTGCAAGTTCCCTGATATAGTATACCAGGTTTTCCACAATCTGGCCACTGTGTAAGTAACCAGCTTTAGACTTTACATAGTAGGAACAACAAATTGCTTGCATTTCCCTAACATATTCCTCATGTTGTAGTTCAGTGCCTTTGCTTAGTTTGTTCTCTCAGACTGAAATATTTTCCCTCACTTTCTTTTCTATTCTATACCTGCAAGGTAAACTCCTAACCATCCTAAGGCTTAGGACAGGCATTGCTTCTTCCAGGAATCTTCCTTTCTATCAGTTCCCTAAGGGAGGTTAAGGTACACCTTCCTGAGGTTCCTCCAATAACAAATCTTTCTCTGGCACTATACTTATACATGGATTCATAATTATTCATTTGTGCAACTAATTCCACATAAGTTAACAGCTTAACTTACCAGTCAATCTCCAAACCTTAAAATAGCTCCAACTCACAAATGAATAAATGAATATTTGATAGGTAGAGATGGGGGCCATTTTAGGCAAAGGAAATAACATAACATCAGCCAAGAAGTTGGTACGCATACTATTTTTTTACTGTATTTGGAACCAGGAGTAGGCCAATTTAGCTAGAGCCTCTTAAGGGGGAGAAGTGGGAGAACACCAAAATATATTATAACCACATGGGAAGGCTTTAATACCAGGCCATGAATAATTCAGGAAGCACTGGGAAACAATTCAAGTTTTTAGATCAGAGGAATAGTAGTCTTGTAATTGGTCTGTCTCCTGCCTACCTTTCCCTCTTCCAATACATCTTACAGATTAATATTCATAACACATAACTTTGATCCCCTTCCTTTCTTAAGCTTCCTTTGGTAATTGCCCATTGTCAATAGCATCTTAATGACAGAGACTACAGTGCTTTAGAATAAATGGATTTCTTTCTTTTATTCTATCCAGTTTACTTGTGCTATTTATCAAATTCCATTTTAAAATTATTTTTCCTATTCCCACAACTAAATTTGGTACTGGGGAGAGGGGAAAGAACTGTGTCTTATTCTTTGTAACTCCTATCAGTGAATTCACATACAGGGGCACATTATGTATCTGCTGAATAACTTGAAAGTAGTTCTGAATGAAATATGCCATGGGTAGTTTACCCCAGGATAAATAACAATTGATTTTAGCTGTTTGCACAAAGCCTAACTGCTATTTTCATCAATATATCTGAGTGTAAATACTGTTTTCTAAAATCATGAAAAATATTTTAAAATATTTTGAAATTGCATTATTACTACCTTGCTGCCTTTACACTAGCATCAAGCTTTTAAAATTCCAAATACAGAAAGTAGAGTCTGACTGAAGAAAAAAGGAGCCACTTTTACCATTCTTAATGCCTTGTTATTGCCAAAAGAAAGGAACTCACAAATTCAGCTTTCTTTTATATTTTTATACTGGCTGCACACTGGGGAGTTCATGATTATCTTCTCTACCATTTCCCTCAACTCCTTAATCTCTAGTTTACTTGGTCTTATCTCTTGCAAGCAAAATGGAATTCAAATGGCCTCCTACGTCCTCTTTGAACGGGTTGGTGCCAAGCCAGCTGGGGCCTATCCTGGCATCCGGACAGGGAAGTAAATTCATAACACATAAGCAATGTCTATTTGGCACAATTTGCATGAAGCAATTTACTGAATCAGTGAATCATTTCTCAAGGTGATACTCCTGGCACCTCTTTCAGCATTCTGCCCAGATCTACTCTTCTGTTACATTCCCATTTTGGTAATTAGTATACTTAACACTCTTCCCATGTACATTGCCCAAGCAACCTTTTTCCCATTTCTGACAGGAAACATGCAGAGTTAAGGGAGAGCATTAAAAGATCCCACACAGTGAATACATGAGTGATACTAGACTAATATAATCCTCCCACATTCCAACACTGCCTGGCTAAGGATTCAGTTTAAACCCTTACAGAACCCTCTTAATTGATCTTATTAATACAGCAATAAACACCCCTGTGATTCGCTGATTAAGGTTTAAAACAGCTTTTAAAGATAATTTTAGCAGGAAATTCCTTAAACTCCTTGTTTCAAGGAATTCTAAGTTGTTCAATGCAAAACTCCAAAGATAAGAGTTATATTCTTCATGATAGTGTGGGTGGAAGGTAAAAAGAGTGACAGCATATTCTGGTCCTTCCACAAAAAAAAAAAAAAAAAAAAGTATTTCTAAACTTTTCCTATCATAAAATTAACAGAATATTAAATAAAATTCAAGTAGCAGGTGTAACAATGCCTTAACATTTTCTTATCCTAGAGATTTAATCCAGTTTCTCCAACTTATAGTGGTAGAACATACCCGTCTCAGGGCATTAAACTGTTTGTGTAAACTTGTCATCCCTTACCTGGTCTATTGCAATAACGTAACTCATCTACTTCCTTCCAATCCCTTTCACTCAATTTTCCACGTGATCAACAGAGTTACTTTTCTAAGAAGCAAATGTGATGATGTCATTGCCCTGTTAAATACCTTTCCATGGTCCAAATCATTTCTAGAATAAAGTCCAAATTCCTTAGCATGGCCTTCAAGGCACTTTATTATTCGGCTCTTGCCAGCTATCATTTTTCCTCTTGCAAATTATATTCCAAGAATTCTGAACATTTTGCAGTTTGCCAAAGAGATATAAGATGTTTCTTGACTTTGTATCTTTATATATACGTGGAATATCCTTCCCTTCTTTTCCTCCAAGTGAGCTTCTATTTGTCCCTAAAGACATGGCTTAATCACAAATTTATCTGTAGATACTTTTTTGGCATTCTTTACTTTAAACAATAACCCACCCCAGGCAATATCTTAGTTAATCTTTCCCTTGTGGTAATGTAATAATCTTTTTAAAAAAATTGTATTGAGGTTAAATTCACGTAACATAAAATTAACCACTGTAAAGTGAATACTTCAGTGACATTTAGTACATTCATGATGTTGTGCAACCACCACCTCTGTATCTAGTTCTAAACAGTTTTAACTTTTAATTTACCTCAGTGTGTTCCCAACAAACTGCATCTTTGCAACCACAATACTTTACACATAACGGATGCTCAATAAATAAAGATGGAATTTCATATTCAACAATTGAAAAGCATCTTATGGATTATTTTTCCCCTCTTTTATTATTCAGTCTTAGAAAAAATATGTAATTACACCTCTTGTTGTGGGAAGACTTATCACATAAAAAAGAAAAGATAGAAGGTTCGTCTCCTCTCAAACTTAAGTTAAAAAAATGGATATTCAGGAATCAAAGTTTATAATTTGGCTTTTTCAAAATTTATTCAACAAATATTTGTTAGAATTTACTTATGTGTCAGGAACTGTTCTAAGCACTGAGGGATATAGCACTGAAAAAAACAGATAAAATCCTCCCTGCCCTAAAAGCTTATATAAGAGAAAAGAGACAATAAACATAATAAATAAATTATATAGCATTTTAGAAGGTGGTAAATGCTATAGGGGAAAAAAAAATACAGCCAGGTAATTAGATTGGAAGTTCTGAATGGAGATACAGGGAGGGGTTGCAATTTTGAATAAGTTGGTCAGAGTAGGGCTTATTGAGCAGGTGATATGCAACCAAAGAGTTGAAGGAGGTGAGAAAGTGAGTCCTGCAAATATCTGAGGGAAAAGCCAAGGCTAAGGTCTTGAGGCAAGAACATGCCTGATGTGCTTAAAACAGTGACAAAGCCATATCCAAGTAGAGGTGTATAATGGACAGATGGATATATGAGTCTAGAGAAGAGAGATGTGTAGGCTTAAGATAAAAAATTAAGATCATCAGCTTTAGAGGGTATTTGAAGTCATAAGATTGGATGAGATTCCTAAAGAAGTGAGGTCCATGGACTGAACTCTGTAGCACTCCCCTGTTGAGATTTGGAGAGTAGAAGAGAAATCTGCAAAGATGACTCAGAAGGAACTGCCAGAGAGACAGGAAGAAAACTAAGACAGCACAGTGTCATGGACGCCAAGTGAAGAAAGTGGTTCTAGGAGGAGGAATGAGTGATCAACTGCATTAAATTCCACTAACAGATTAAGTAAGACAAGAAGTGAGAACTGACCACTGAATTTAGCAATGTGGAGGTCACCAGTGAGCTTAACAAGAGCAATTTTCACAAGGTGATATAGGTCAGAGTATGAATGAAGTAGGTTTAAGAGAGAATGAGAGGAGAAGAATTAGAGACAGTGAGTTTAGAAGTTTCCAGAATTTTTGCTGGTAAGGGAAGCAAAGAAAGGGGTGGTAACTGGCGGTAGAAGTGAGATTAATGCAGGCTCATTTTTTCTTTTAAGATGGGAGAAATAATAGCATGCTGATGGGAACGATCTAGTAGAGAGCAGAGAGCTGAAGATGTAAAAGAGGTAAGGGAGAACTGCTATTGATACATCCTTGAATAGGCAAGAATGGGCACAAGGGGAGGGGCTGACAGTTGGACTGTAGGCAATCAAACCACAGTGAAAAGAGGGAAATCAGAGTATAAGGAAATAGTTGCTGGTGGATGGGTAGACATGGTAAAAGAGTTCTCTTTTGAGTGGCTGAATTTTCTCAGTGAAATAAGCAGCAAAGTAATCAGCTATAAGTGAGGGTAATAGACAAGGAATTATAATGGAAGAGGAAGCATGAAAAAATCATCTTAGAAATCATCCTGGATTGTGCTACTCCAAGGTCCTGTGCTGTTCTGCAAACTGTTAATGGTCCACAATAAACAATTTAGCAACACAGAAATTGAGAATTGTGCCTGGTGTGATCAGTGGATTCATCTCATTGTACAGCACACTCTCCATGAACATGTACAATTTTTGTAATTCTATTCCTTATTTTCCTATGTATGATTATTATTGAACTGTAATTTCATTTTTGTTCAATCTAATAAAAAATTTGGACTTAGATTTTTGTCTTTTTAAAACTTCATTTTTCTTCACAATTCATATTATTGTATTTTATTGTTCATGATGAGGTAGGGAAAAACCTGGTCCTTTACCACGCATAGACTGAGAAGCACTAGTCCAGTAGAGTTGGAAAGCAACTGGACTAGGAAATGTTTTGTGATTGCCAAGCAGCATTAGAGGCTCACATGAGATTTGTAAACATTAGTTTAAAGACTGTCAGCAGGGTGGAGTGATTTTCTCCAGACACATTATGCTGCATGGAAGCAGGGCAGGATAGATGAGGAGCAGGATTTAACTGACCTATCACATTGCCAAGCGAGTATGATGATGCAAAAAAGGGCAAGGAAATAGTATGCAAAGATGAAAATGACTGACCATGGAATTCAAGCTGGGAGAAGAGGGAAGAGAGGGTATCAGAGGTATGAGGGGCAGAAAAGGTGACAAGATCAATGGCCCATAGGTCCCAAAGGATTGAAAAATTGTTGGAAAAAGGGATGAGCTAGAAAGATATGAGGTCAGACAGTAAGATGCACACAATTGAGAATATTGAGAAGTTGTTGCAATGAGGCAGGGTAGAGGAAGAGATTCTTGGAGGAGAGGAGTTCAAGGAACTTAGAGTCAGTGTGTTGAAAGAATCATCTCTGCAGATATTGGAATCATCACAAGTTAAGGCTGGAGTAGTGCTGGAAATAATGATAATGAGCCAGAAGCTAAAATCAACAAGAAATGACGGGGGCCGGGGGTGGGGCTGGAAGATGACTACAACATGGGACTCAGAGTCTGGGCTTTATAGGGAAAATGAGGGAGAAGAGACAGGAAGCAGCCATGAAAGGAGAAGGATGCCTACTGTAGGCAGCATGGTATGAAGGCTGTGGGAAAAAAACAGCCATCACTTGACAGGACTTCACAGATGACAGTGTCCTCAGGAAAGCTACAGGTTCTCACGAGACCAAGAAGTTAAGGAACTGCTTCAGAAAAGGGGTGGAAGAAACAGCTGATTTGGTTGATGATGGACTGTGAGTTGCAGAGGGCAAAGGGTTTCAAAAGGTGGGAAAGGAGAAAAGAGGATATACAGAGCGATATGTAGACGAGAAAATGAGGGGTTCCCCAGGTGTCTAGGGCTAATCTTGATGGCTGGCATAAAAAGCGATAAAGTACATAAGAAATTGTTTTAGAAATCATTCATCATGGACAGTTATTTTATGGGACTAAAGGGAGCCCAAGCCTGGATTACTCAATTGATCAGTATTATTTAATCCATGCATTATATCTTGGTTCTAGATAAGGAATGCTCTTGACCTTATGCTATCTATCTTTAGGCTATTTAATTTCTTACATTACTAATTGAATAAAATGTAGGTAAGGGCAAAAAGATGGCAGATGATATGTTCATATCACTCCTTATTAACAGCTCTGATAAAAGACTGCTGACAGAGTCGATTGGTTTAAATGCACATGTTAAATTATCTGTCTATTCAAATTGGATAATTAGAAATATTCTACACTAATATTCACTCTACCAATTTTTATTATGTATCTACTTAATAGAAACAAAGCAACATGTACTATACTGTTCCAGAAAGGGCTCACCTTTATTGAATTATTTTAATAAAATTAAGTTTAATTATATTACAATACTGGAAAAGGGTCATGGGTAGGGAGATGGTAACAAAAGTAAGGGACATTTTTCAATGGTTGGAGAAAAAGAATAACCAAGTTCATAGAGGGCACATTAGCCAGGTCCTTGCAAGTAAGAATTGCCTATGAAAATAAAAGAAGAAACTGAAATTGCTTTATTGCTATGACCTTGCCTTTACGATGTTAAAGAATGGTAAGTAAGAGAAGAGATGCAAAAGAAAAGGGACAGAGGGGGAGGAGAGAGAGAAGAGAAAAGGGAGGTAGAGATCCACAGACTAGAATTAAGAAATGTGTTTTCTGCGCACTGCTTCCTCTGAACTAACTTTTCCAGAGGGATGGCTTATGAAATTGATATTCTACCTACAGTTTTCTAGTTATTTATATATATATTTGGCAATTAATCTTTCTCCTTCATCGAATGAGATCTCTTCTTCTCCTTCCCTCCCATTATCCCTCTTCTTGTCAAGATCATACTAATTTTTTTATGTTGTGGAGTAGGATGGTTTTTTGGCCTTACCAAGTCAACTATCCAATACATCACCAATAAGCAAATGAATTATTTGGATGTGGAAGGATTTGTACACTGTAATAGTTTGAGGAGTAAAGTAGTAATAGTATATGATAAGTTCAAGGGTTTTTTCACTTAGAGGGACAGAAAGTTTACCTAGAACTAGATGTCTGTAATAATTACATTCTGTCTGCCTCTCCAGATCTACTCTCTGCCCTTCTCTCCCTTGCTGTGCTTCAGGAAACAAATCTCTACAGAACACATCAAAAGCAATCTTTTCCTTTGGCTTCAAGTTAGGTTTGGCCAGTAGGTAACACTGGCAAGAAATCAGAAAGCAGGAAAGAGACCTGGTGTGTCTGTTCTCCCTTGCTTCCTCCCTGCTGGCCATTTTTGTTTTGGTAGAGGCTGTGTTCTTTTGTGTATAGCCATAGCAACTGTTATGCAGTCCTTTCATGCAACTACAGTTCTCTGGGTTCCAGAAACATTGCTCCCTTCCCTTGCCCTGAAGGTCTAGGGTGACAACTGCTTTCTGCTGTTGCCAGTTCATGGGTACTTTATCCCCCTCTGATGGGTCCCCTATGCTGCCCATGACTCTGTATAGTCCCTTCATTAAACCACTTTCAATTAATCTGCTGACTATGCTACTTGTTACTTGCAAGGAGCTAGACTGATATAATTTCCAATAGCCTCTCTGGACCACTTTCAGGGCCAGGTCTACACAATCCAACCCATTCTCATTCCAAATTACTCAACTCAATATCTCTTTCACTATTCCTTAGTGAAAATCCAGCCCTGTTTTGTTGACGTCACGCCTTTGCGGCAATAACGTATCATCATGATGACATCAGCAGTCCCTTAGACCCACTTAGAGTGTGTCCTTCATAAAGTCTCCATTTTCATAAATGCAACTCATCAAGATGCAAATAAAAACTAGATTATTTCAGGAATTTGGTCAGAAAAGGGAAGTAGCTTTCCTCGTAATATCCACCTCACCTCCTTTTCCTTGTTGAGCAACACCAGCTGGCTGTCTGTAAGGATGCAGTACTTCCGCTCCCATGTTGTTGTGTCGGTGTAGGGTGACTGGCCACAAGACAGACGATGGGTAGGTGGCCCTTTCACATCTGTGTGACAAACACAAAAAACAAAAGTGACAAATCATTGCCATGTTTGGTAAACTTGTAGTTCAAATGTAAGATTCTTCAAAATCAAAGTAAGGAGGTCTAAACATAAATCTAAATGGTAAACTGAAAACTTAAATTCCTCTGACGAAAATAAAAAGTTATATACAGAGGGAAAATTTTGCCCCATAGTCCGCAGAAAAGAGGGCTGAGACACTAGGAAGAATTGTTAGTACAAACTTGACATAGTAATCACCACTGTGCATGCACTAAAATAATGGGAGGTCACTTCAGAGCAAAACTAGTATCATTCAAAAGAAAGAGGTGGGCGTGACTCAGAGACAAGAACAAAAGATAGACAATCTTTAGGAAGAAGATGATATTGCATGTACACTCAAGAGTGCTGCTGATCCAGTACTGAAGGAGTGAGTTATTGGCAGCCTATGTCTTCAAAATAACTTTATTTCTAGTCAGTTGTAAGATTTAGAAATGGTTAAACTACAGCATCATATTACCACTAGAGGCCAGTAAGATCTTAAAAACATAGAAGGCAATTTCCTCAAGGAAAGATCTAAACATATTACCATCATGTCTCTTAAAGGTGGAGGCACACAATATCAAAGTTAAATGTTTCAACTCTTCTAAACGTCTCATTTCCTGTTACTTTAGTTTTTTTTCTTTTATTAAGGTATAATTGATGTGTAACATTATACTAGTTTCAAGTGTACAATGTAATGATTCAATATTTGTATACACTGCAAAATAATGACCCCAATAAGTCTAATTACCATCTGTCACCATAAAAAGTTACAAAAAAAATTTTTTTTCTTCTGATGAGAACTTTCTAAGATTTATTCTCTTGGTAACTTTCAAATATACACCACAATATTATAATCACCATGCTACAGTTGACATCCCCATGACTTGTAAGTGGAAATTTGTACCTCTTAAAACCTTTCACCCCCTCACCCACCACCCCTTCCTCTTGGAAATCACCATTCTGTTCTCTGAATCTCTGAGTTTTGTTTTGTTTGTTTGTTTTGGTTTTTAGATTCCACATATAAGTGAGGTCATACAGTATTAGTTTTCCTCTGTCTGACTTATTTCATTTAGCATAATACCCTCAAGGTCCATCCATGTTGTTGTAAATGACAAGATTTCATTTCTTTCAATGGCTGAGTAGTATTCTATTTATCCACCAATGGACACTTAGGTTGTTTCCATATCTTGGCTACTGTATGTATCTTTTCCAATTAGTGTTTTCATGTTCTTTGGATAACACCCAGAAATGAAATTGTTGGATTGAATGGTAGTTCCATTTTAATTTTTTGAGGAACCTCTATACTGTTTTCCATAGTGGCTGCACCAATTTACATTCCCACCAGCAGTGCACGAGGCTTCCCTTTTCTCTACATCCTTGCCAACACTTGCTATTTCTTGTCTTTTTGATAATAGCCATTCTAACAGGTGTGAGTGATATCTCATTGTGGTTTTGATTTGCATTTCCCTGATGATTAGGGAAGTTCAACACCTTATATACTTGTTGTCCATCTATATGTTTTCTTTGGAAAAATGTCTATTCAGATCCTCGGCCCATTTTTTAATCAGACTGTTTTGGGTGTTTGTTTGTTTTGCTGAGTTGTATGAGTTCTTCATATATTTTGGATATTAACTCCTTATCAGATATATGATTTGCAAATATTTTCTCCAGTTCAGAAGGCTGCCATTTCATTGATGGTTTCCTTTGCTGTACAGAAGCTTTTTAGTTTGATATAGTCCTACTTGTTTATTTTTGCTTTTTTTACCTTTGCTTTAGGGGTCAGATCCAAAAAAATCAATTAAAAACTCTTTAATATGATCTGTTTGTTCATTTGGCCTGTTGAAAAACTTGGAACATAATTTAACCATAAGTACACATTAGATCCATTGAGTAAGGCTTTTATGACAGTTCAGTATATATTAAAAGTTCTTTATGGGGCTTCCCTGGTGGCGCAGTGGTTGAGAGTCCGCCTGCCGATGCAGGGGGCGCAGGTTCGTGCCCCGGTCCGGGAGGATCCCACATGCTGTGGAGCAGCTGGGCCCGTGAGCCATGGCCGCTGGGCCTGCACGTCCGGAGCCTGTGCTCCGCAACGGGAGAGGCCACAACAGTGAGAGGCCCGCGTACCGCCAAAAAAAAAAGTTCTTTAGCCATGAAGGACTAATTCCTCTCAGGAATATACTGCAGGAAACAGTAAAATACATTACTTATTACTATTAATTATTACACTAGAGGAGCACCTCAAACTGAAGAAATTAGAAAACAAACACCCATGAGTGCAGGAGAGTTGTAATAATAAATAAGCACATTTTACCTATTAGGTGAGAATCTTCATTACTATTACTTTCTAAGGACTTTTAGTCTTTTTATCACAGGATGATAGGTATTCCTGGTATTGACTGACTTCAAGGAAATTCAAATGATTTCCTAGATGTTTTTATGCTATAATTATTCAAATATGCATACCTATAGCTGGAGATCTGTAGAAAGTAAAGAAGTTAGTACTTAGGGCATTAGGTATATGTCTCTTTTCTTGCATCCCCTTATGTGCCCAAGATTATCTTCAGTGCTCCTTCTGGCTTAACTTCTTTGCTCTCTAAAAGTCTACCTAAACTTGTTGCTCTGCACGCTTGGGGAACTTATCGACTACCCTCCAAAATAACTCAAAATTCAAGAACTAATAACATTACCAGGGCTTGGCTTGACATGTTACTAATTCTTAGAAGTTCACTGTTTTTCCTTTTTCCCCTTGTTTTTCCACTTCTATCTCCTCTGAACCTCGCACAACCAGTACATGTTGCATCGATAGCTTTTCCATTCTACGCCAACTCTCTCATCACGCGGGCCTCTCACTGTTGCGGCCTCTCCCGTTGCGGAGCACAGGCTCCGGACGCGCAGGCTCAGCGGCCATGGCTCACAGGCCCAGCCGCTCCGCGGCATGTGGGATCTTTCCAGACCAGGTCATGAACCCGTGTCCCCTGCATCGGCAGGCGGACTCCCAACCACTGTGCCACCAGGGAAGCCCCCTTAACTCTTTTATTTCAAGCATTTAAATTAATTTAAAGTTTTCTTTATATGTCAAATTTTCCTAAAATTATCACAAAAAGCTTTAAAGGAACTGACTCAATCATTTTTGACACAGATAAAAGATTCTTGCCTGAACTTAAAAGCCATGTCAAAGCTGATTTTCTTCACATGATTTGGATAAACAAATGGGTTAGATTTTTACCACAGTGTAGGCCTATTTTTAGAGTCGAATACCAAGACCACTTCAACAGAGAGGGATGCACCTACTTTATGTAGAAACGTGGTGGTTTTGTGGCCTAGACAAGTTTTCATTCAAATGACTAACCTTCTTATGTAAGTTGGCCGTGGGTGACCTAAACTGCCCCCTGCAATTTAATCTGAATAGTAATCTTATGATCCACACTGAGCAAGAAGACATTGACAGACTCTGTCCATAAAATTAGAATATAGGAAACTGTATTACAGCAGGAAACCCAGTTTTCCTGACAAAATATAAATCTGCATCAGCACTGAATTTAAGAAAACCTAAATTATCTTCCCTGTGTCATCCTGAGTTAATTCTCTTACATTCTCCCTTAATGCTCTCCCCTTCTCCAACTGCAGCTTTGTTCCTAGTTTCTTCATGGTATTGTGAAATGAGACAATGTCTCATAAAGCATATTGGGGACCCCAAATTACTCCTCTCCAAGGCTAAAGGTAGAATGAAATAGGGAGCAATACTTCTATATTTTACATTTTTCTGTCAGTCTAAATTATGAGGTTGATTAGCCACATTATAAATTTTATAGTTTCACATTTTTTTCTACTCTCTATTATCCATATTTTGATCATTTTATAAGAGTGCATAAAAGGAAGAAAACAAGAAAGAGGTTAGAATAAGTAGGATTTTTTTGGTTCTTTTTAGCATTTCTGGATTAAGGTTTGAAGGGCACTTTAAGTAACAATTTAAATAATTTTTTTAAACCTATAAATTTAATTTATTCATTCTATCTTGTCCTCATTTCCATGGCTAAATGAAGGTTTAATAGTACACTTGTAAAGCCTGTTTACTGAGACTATATTAACAGGACAAACTCAGATTATTGCCGTATTTCACTTTACCAATTCTACCAGTCCTCCCCTCCCTCCCTCCTTTCCTCCCTCCCATCCTCTTTCTCTCCTACTCTGGTGACACACTTCTAATTTCTGACTTGCAATTACATTTAGTATCTAAAATTCACTACAGAATATGATAACTACCTTAGAATTACAAATAAGAATCTTAATAGCAAAACTGGAAAAAAATTTTATATTTGCGCTGTCCCATTCCTATAAGGATACTAAGGATATTGGATGCTGGCCTTACTACAAAAATTGAATAATTTTAGAAACATTAAAAAGAATCAGCGGTTACTCAATGAATCCCATTGGAGAGTGCTTCTTTGAGACTGGATATTACCATGTAGACTAGTAATTATCAAAATTTTTTGATCTCATGATCCCTTTAGACTTTTAAAATTGAGATTTTGTTTCTCTTTGTTTTCAAAGAGATTTTGTTTATGTGGGTTATATTTATCAATATTTACCATATTAGAAATTAAAACTGAGAAATTTTTAAAATATTTACTCATTTAACAACAATAACAAACCTACTGCATGTTAACATAAATAACACATTTTTGATGAAATGCAACTATTTTCCAAACAAAACAAAATAATTAGTGAGAGGAGTGACACTGAAGTTTTGCAAATCTCTTTAAAATCTGGCTGAATAGAAGACAGCTGGGTTCTTGTATCTGTTTCAACTTTTAATCTCTTGCTTTATGTTGTTTTGGTTGAAGTATAAGTAGAAAATCTAGACTCACACAGATATATAGTTGGAAAAGGGAAGAGTATTTTTTTTTTAAATTTATTTAGTTTTGGCTGTGTTGGGTCTTCGTTTCTGTGCATGGGCTTTCTCTAGTTGCGGTGAGCAGGGGCCACTCTTCATCGCGGTACGCGGGCCTCCCACTGTCGCGGCCTCTCTTGTTGTGGAGCAGAAGCTCCAGACGTGCAGGCTCAGTAGTTGTGGCTCACGGGCCTAGTTGCTCCGCGGCATGTGGGATCTTCCCAGACCAGGGCTCGAACCCATGTCTCCTGCATTGGCAGGCAGATTCTCAACCACTGCGCCACCAGGGAAGCCCAGGAAAGAGTATTTTAATAGCATTTTCAGGTAACTGTGCCTCACCTTTTCTAATACTATAACAAAAACTGGCAAGCAGTTGCTCCTTAAAAGTAAGTAAATTGTGGAATTTGACACCACTTCAATAAACTTTTCATACTCTGTTAAGTTAAAAATCATTGGTCTACCTTGCCCTTTGAATGGATCTTTTTACCCATATGCATGACTTTGGGGCACTCTGCACTGATCATATAGGAAAAAACGGTTCACTTAGTTTTGCAGATCTTCCAAACATTGACACTTTTCATTACATAATATCAAAAAATCGCACTCATTAATCTTCAGAAAGTCTTGGTCATCAGAAAAGTCTATAAGTACTGGGAAGCTGTCAAGCTCCATGTGGCAGATTCAAGTTTTCCAAAATACTGATCTGTGTTTTGGATCTTAAATTTTATCATCGTCAATAAATACTGTTGTTTTTTTCCCCTTAAGAGACAGGTTTGTGTCTTTTTTTTCCAGAAAATGGATCACTTGTGGCTAGTCAGGAAATCCCCTATGCTCACCATCACCCTTTTTAAGAGAATAGAAGACAAGCAGGAGATAACATATGACTCTTCTTTCTGGTGAATTATTTCCTTTAGCCTAAGGTTTGCAAACAGCTCTTCTGCTGCCTTACTCTCAGTCTCAGCAGCACCAGGGGCTAAGCACAGGGGTTATTCTAACTCTGCTCCATCACACTTAACTGAAAACAACGTAATAAGTTCCTTAAAGGCATGACTGACTTAATATTCTTTATCAACTATTCCTTGATAAAGGTAACACTTTTCTTTGCAGAAGAACTAATTTTAGTTTGGGAAGCCATTCCTATGATGGTTCCACCTTGCTTCTCCCTTCCACATCACTAGTACACAGTTTGCATTGCACCTTATCACTTGTGCCATGCAACAGCAGGCAGAGCAGATCATTTCGTTTTCCTTCACTTTTTAGATATGCATTAGAAGAAATAAGTCCCATAATTGCCACATTGGGCCAAGCACAGCTAAAGCAACTATATGGCTTGGGTAACTGAATGGAATGTTATGAATGATGCCATGTTAAGATGACAAATGGCAGTCAATCACAGCTTGCTCTTCAATCCTAATAGACAACTCACATCTACAGTTCATACTCTTATCTAAACAGAAAATACTCAAAATAAAATAATTCATTTATATACTCATCCTTAGAAGGAAAAAAAGGGGGTCTATTGCAAGTTTTCTTAAACAGTCAAGCACTGTGCAAATATAAGAAAAGTGTAAGAAAATATAAGTCTGCCACTTAAAACATAACCATGGTGTTGTATAAATGATCAAAACTCAAGATCCTTTTTGTAGCTCATGTTCCTGTTACTGGTAGAAAAACAAACTATACTAAGAATTAATCTCAAACACTATGTAATACTCAATCTTCTTGTTATATTTAGTACCTCTTCCTATATTAATATATCCCCCATGCCTGCCTCTTTTTGAATTGAATCTCATCACTTTCCTTTAGGGGCAGCTGCTGTGGGGAAAGAAGTAGAGCTTTTAAAAGAATGTGATTCTTAGAGGAGAAAGGGAAAAAAAAGTAAATAGCTTACCACTATTGAGAGATCAGTTTCTAGGGTTTTCACAATTGGTTATACTGCCAATACTGTGTCATTATCTCACTATAGCGGAGTAGAAGAAGGCAGACTGCATTAAAAAATAAAACTTATCAAGAGTTTGGCAGCATTAAAAAATTTTTTAATAGCTCTACCTCTCTCCACAGTATCAAATGGAATAGAACACAGACCTAAATTTGCATCTTTTCTGAATTGTGACCTGTTTGAACCACAAATCACTGAGCTTACAGTGAAAATTATCAAGGAGATAATATGTGCAGGCTTCTCTAAAGAATCCTATCAGTCACTCACTGCTAAGTCACCAAGCCAACTCAGTCAGCTAGGTCCTGACACAACTCAGCTGACTTACATGAGAGGTGAAAAACCTTTCCTGTTATCAAAAAACCAATGACCTCAAATGAGTAAGGGGAAACAAACAACTAAAATATGAGACTATAAAGCAGTAAAAGGAAGCATTTCACATTTTCTCTTCAATACAATCAACACAAATAGAATGTACATCCCTCCTATCTAAATCTAGTCCATTTCTGAAAATGTGCTGGATGGCAAATTTTCACATAACGGAGACTATATTCTGATTTTAAGTGGAAAAAGAATAATTCAGTTCAAGCCCATCTAAAACTCCCAATTAATTTCCCCCAATATTAAGTATTCTTAAGCCCCCCTATACAATCCACCAAAAATTTCTAAATTAAAACTAAACTTATAAAATCATTTAATATTTAATAAACTTGTTAGTGAATACATTTGCACATATATACGGTATTGGATACAAGTTACATCTTCCTTTTTTACTGCAAACGTGTTCTATAATGTAAAGAAACAATTATCTGTTAAAGATGCATAATGAATGCAAATAGCACAACAAAATTAAATTAACTATGAGTTTTCAAAAACTAACATCACTTTCATAATTTTATTTTTTCTCACAAATAGGTAAAAATCATATGTATAATACATCGGAACATGTGCACAGCCAAGTTTATATCTTTTAACTTTTTGTCTTTTGTCTCTCAGCCTTTATCATTTCCTAACATAAGAGCTTTTCTAATCCTCCTAGGCTCACCTACTTTTCACAGGCTTTTCCATTATCTTAAAAGATAATTGGAGCTTCCCTGGTGGCACAGTGATTAAGAATCCGCCTGACAATACAGGGGACACGGGTTCGGGCCCTGGTCCAGGAAGATCCCACATGCCACAGAGCAACTAAACCCATGCGCCACAACTACTGAGCCTGCGCTCTAGAGCCCGCGAGCCACAACTACTGAAGACCGTATGCCACGACTACTGAAGCCTGCGTGCCTAGAGCCCGTGCTCCGCAACAAGAGAAGCCACCACAATGAGAAGCATGCACTTCGCAACGAAGAGTAGCCCCCGCTCACTGCACCTAGAGAAAGCCTGTGCGCAGCAACAAAGACCCAACGCAGCCAAAAATAAATAATTTTTTTTATTTAAATAAATAAATAAAGATATTTTTAAAAAAAGATAATTTAGATTGCATGAAACCTTTAAACAACATTATCACGAAACACAATCCTGTTGTGAAAACAACGGATTCACGGACAATAGTCTACTCCATATTCTCTCACTCAGATTAACGTGCAACTTAATGTTTTTGGCCGGAACATACATGCAAGTTTCTTTCAATGATATTTCAATGTGAATAGTCAATTTTAAGTTAAAAATTTCCAAGAGATCGTAGCAAATATTTAAATGGTGAGAGTTCAGATATCGAGGGATACATTTCACATTATAGACAGTAAAGAGAAAAAAAAGAATATAGGGAAGCAAATAATGATGAGAATCAAGTGGGAGAAGAAATTTAAAAAATAAAGGTCAACAGGATAAGAAATGCATAGAAGAGGAAGAAGGAGACCCTTTGGGAAACAAATCAGAGTTGAAAGATCTTGAAGGTCAGTAAATCACACTTCCTCAATTCATAGATTAATAAAATGAGGCTCAGAGATATAAAATTACTTGTTCAAAGTGACACATCTAGCACAGTTATCTTAGAATTTAGTCTGATATATAAACTAGGATTTTTTCTAGCATATCATAAAGCTTCTCCTTGTTTTTTTGTTTCATTTGGTTTTGGTTGTAATTCAGTAAGTATTTACGCACTGTGTGTAAAGCACTGTACTCAATGCTGGGGATCTAACAGTGAACAAGACAGACCAAGCCACTGAACTCATGGAATTTAAATTTAGTTGAGGGGTCAAATACTGTACAATTAGCATACGATTAAATAATTATGATACACACTATAAAGAAGCAGTATAGGGTGCTGTGGGAGCACAGAATGAGAGCTATGGAATTAGTCTGGGGTATTATTGCAGCTGGGAGCATGGTTACTGGTGTGTCAGTATGGAAAGGACTATAAGTATTAGCATTTCAGACAAATGAAATCACAGGCCCAAAAGCCCTTGAAGAATAAAGTGGTTCTGCTCCTCTAACAATCTGAAAAGGAGGCCCCTATGACTGATGCAGAGTTAGGGGGCTGGTGAAATAGTCCAGGCCAAGAACACCCAGAGACCTATAAACCAAGTTAAGGATGTTGATCTTGATCCTAGGAAGGAAAGGAAGCCCCCAAAATGTTTTAACAGGAGAGTGACACCGCTGATTTGCATTTGTGTGAAGAGGTGAATGGGGGTTTCATTTACTGAGACTTGAGGATATTGGGGGGGGAAGGGTAAGCTGTGACAAAGTGAGAGAGTGGCATGGACATATATACACTACCAAACGTAAAATAGATAGCTAGTGGGAAGCAGCCACATAGCACAGGGAGATCAGCTCGGTGCTTTGTGACCACCTAGAGGGGTGGGATAGGGAGGGTGGGAGGGAGGGAGACTCGAGAGGGAAGAGATATGGGAACATATATATATGTATAACTGATTCACTTTGTTATAAAGCAGAAACTAACACACAATTGTAAAGCAATTATACTCCAATAAAGATGTTAAAAAAAAAGAATTCTGGAAGAAGATTAGGTTTGAGGGAGCAGCTGATGAATTTAGTTTGGTTCACATCAGGAAAAAAAAAAAAATCAGTCAAAAGCTAGGATCTGTCTATCTAGGTCTAAGACTTCTAACCTTGGCCTACAAAAGAACCCGGAATTACTTCAAGAGGTCCACAAATGCCTTATTCAAATTTCATTTCAAGAAATACATGGCAGCTACTACGATAAAATGGCAGACTGAACATATAATTTCAGTCCTTCTCAAAACCCCACTGAAACTACAGTAAAGATAAATTTATATTTATATGTAGAGACAGTGACGATAACCCACAACGACAGAGAAAACGGAGAGAGGAAATAAGTAAAAATTTTAGAAGCTATAAAGAATACATTCAAGTGTTAACTGACTTAACCAGACCTGAGAAAATTGAATCCTGAGATAAGAGTGAGAAAATGTAAGAACCAACCCAATTTATACTAGAGAATCCTCAAAAAGTTCAGGGATAGGCCAGCACTAGGTACCTCTCAATGGGGAGAAGGGGTGGTCTAAAACAAGAACTGGGTAAAACTGATTTAAGAATGAGAGTCCCCACAAACATAGAAAATAAACTTATGGTTACCAAAGGGGAAAGGGGGGGGCGGTGAGCAGGGGTAGAAATTAGGAATTTGGGAGTAACATATACACATGACTGTATATAAAACAGATAAACAACAAGGACCTACTGTTTAGCACAGGGAACTATATCAATATTTTGTAATAACCTATATGGGAAAAGAATCTGAAAAAGAATATATATATAATATGTAAATATATGTATAATCACTTTGCTGTATACCTGAAACTAACACATTATAAATCAACTATACTTCAATTAAAAAAAAAAGATGAATCAGAGTCCCAAGATTCTCTCTCTGACTATTTAATGGGTACCTATCTCCCCAACCCAGGTAAAAGAACAGAGGTTTGCTTGCTTGGAAGGGTAAAATAAGGGGTGGACTAAAGGATGACTGTCACAGTTGAGAAGAGCATCCTGGAAATGTTCAAGGAATGCTTAGAAGTGCTTCCTCCAAAGTTCTCTTCACCCCCCATTTGACTCTCATAACAGGCAGATAGACTTGTACTCACCAGGCAGGCAATTAGAAGAGCACTCTTTGGGAATCCGATCAGCTCAAGAGGAAAGAACCAAAGATACTAACCAAAGGGGCTCTCCCAACAAACAGCCACCCAGATCACCTTACGATAAAGCCCTCAGTGGACAAGCCCCAACCTCATACTCAGATCTTCCAGGCAATTTTCTTATAATCCATTCTTAATCTGAATCAGACAAACAAGGATTACCAGAGATCAGAGGAAAGCCTCTAGCATGAGAAAACAGAGATCAAAACAAACAGAAAAAGGCAACTTGAAGGAGATACAAGTGATATAGGAGGAAAAAACCAAACAGCCACCATTATCCTCAAAGAGACATGAGAAGTAATGGCATTCATGAAACAAAAACAGGATACCTTTCATAAAAAACAACATTCATAGAACTAAAAAGAGCTCCTGATATTAAAAACATGATAGAAAAAAATATAAAACAAAATTCAACAGTACAAGTGGAAGATAAGGTTCAGAAAATAATCCCAGAAAGCAGAACAAAAAGACAAAGAGATGGAAAAGAAAAAAGGAATATTGAATAATGATTTTTAAATATATAGATAGATAACTATGATAAGGAAGTTGGGATGACTGTATATGACAGCTTAATCCTCACCTATCATAATAGAAAATCAACAAAAAGCTCTAAAATTGACGAATAAAAATGCAGTAGTATATGCATATTGTTCAGAATAAAGAGATGTATAAATGCCAGAATAAAAACTAGAAGAGTCAGAAGTTCATGACTCAGAAAAAGGGGACAGAGGTAAGGAAAACCAATATATTCTGTTAAGAAAGGGGCAGACATCCAAATGAAAAATGGGCAAAAGACATGACTACCACTTCATAAAAAAGAGTATCAAAATGTCCACTTAACATGTAAAAAGTTGCCCAGCTTTATTAATCATCAGGGAAATGCAAATTAAAACCACAGTGAGATATTACTACACACCCACCAGAATAGCTATAATGAAAAAGATACAATGTTGGTGAGGATGTAAAGTAACTGCAGGTGTGAGTGTGAATTGGTAAAATCACTCTGGAAAACTGCCAATATTTACTAAAACAGAACATATACATATCTAGCAATTCTACTCCTAGATATATACCCAAGAGAAATGTGGACACTTATTCAGCAAAAGACGTGTCAGAATGCACACGGCAGCACTATTCTTAATAGTAAAAACTAGGAACAATCCAAAATGACCACAAACAGAATGGTTAAATTGTGAAAATTTAGAAAATGGAATATTATATACCAATGAGAGTGAAAAAACAACTACATGTAACACCATATATAAAGCTCACAAATATTGAGCAAGAGAATTCAGACATAAAAGCCGTATAATGGCTTATGGAAAGTTCAAAAATGTAAAATTCACCTACAATATTAAACTCAGCATCATAGTTAGTTTTTGGACGTACAGTGACTGAGAAAGGACATAAGTGAGTTCCTGGGACGCTAGTAATGTTCTGTTTCTTCAGCAGGGTCCAAGTTACTCAGGTATGTTGTCTTTATGCAAATTCATCAAGCTATACCAAGCTATAGGATTTGCGCACTTTTCTCTGTGTACATTATATTTCAATAAAAATTATCTTTAAAAAGATTCTAGATCTTCTGTTTATAAGTTGTGTGACTGGTCAAACTACTCAACCTAAGTAAACCTCAATTTCTTCATTTTTAAAATAAGGATGACAAAACAACTATTCTCTTAGGGATTTCTGTGAGGTTCAAATGAGATAATACATATCAAGTGCTTCATAAATGCCTCACACATACTAAGCACAGAATAAAAGTTTATTTGTTAGTATTATTATTAACCACCTGGGCATTAAAAAGGTAGGGGAAATCACTATATGTTCCCATTTTGAACAAATCTAACTCATATGAAACATGAATTTAGCTGTGTAGTCAGATGATTATATTCAAATCTGCTATTTACTACTTCTATGATTTGGGGCAAATGATTTAACCTCTCTGATCCTCCTTTCTCAATTATAAAAGAGAATAAGATCATGGTATTGTGTGTGTGTCGTGTGTGTGTGTGTGTGTGTAGAGATAATTTTTAAAATAGATTAAAAGTGGAAGATAGTTCCAAACAAAGAGTGTTTGAAACTATGTAAGTCTATCTATATTTTCATATGAGTATGTGTGAATCATGAATTATTTTAAAATATGAAGGTAAGTAGTAGAAAAAGCCTCTAAAGGAGCTGAAAGTGGATGCCTGCATGGAACAGAAACTAGCTGCAGCAATGGGTAAGGAAGCTAGCCACTCTTTTGCATTTCAGTCCTTGTAGTACCCCTCTTGTAACTATATACATCTACTACTTTAAGATTAAATTTTAACTCCAATAAAAATTAATTTTAAAAAGATTAAATTTTAAAATAACTTTATTCAATAAAAAATATATAGTTAGATACTACCAAATTAGAAAATGATTAAAGGCAAGCTCCAAACTTAAGTTGATCAATTATCAAGCTGATGGACAAGAAACAAGACAAAGTTTAAAGCACTTCAATACATCCATAATTCAACTTCTCTATCGTGGTACAGAGTGTGGGTGGCATAGAAATGCTAACTTTGAGTCCACAGATTCTTAACTTCCTCTATTAATAGTCAGAGAACCAAAAAAAAAAAAAAAAAAAGCCATTACAGAACCACCTGTTACTAGGGAACCACCTATTTTTAACTAGTTCAAGTCTACTTAAAGAACCTAGGAATCAAAAAGGAAATGCCGGCTATAAGGCTTTAATATATATATAGCATTTGGAACATGGAGTTGAAACTTATACTCTTCATATGACTCTCTAAGGTTTTAATTTCCCCTGGAAGGTAAGTAATAAAGTACTTCAATATACAGGAAGGTGATACTAACTCACAGTGCCCTGGCACATACTGACCTCGGCTAGGATTCTTATATAGAGCTGCTTAGCATAACTCAACCCTGATTTTCAGCAGATTTGAATTGTTTACAAAGATCTTTGAGAAGAGACTACTAAAACCAGAAATTTGGCAGTGAGGCTCAGAGTCATGGCAGGACCCATGTCCCCAGCATAGGTTATTTGATTAAGTTAACACACTAGAAAAAGCTGAGAACAATTTCTCAATTTCTGGCACAGGGAAGAAATTCTGGCTCAATAAATATTAGTTCTCATTATTGTCACTGTTATTGAGAGACATATTTTCGAGGGGTTAAGAGCACAGACTCTAAGACTGCTTGATAAGGAATCCCATGGTTTACCAGCTGTGAGACTCTAGTCAAGATACTTAACCTCTCAGGCCCTCAGTTTTCTTACTTTTAAAATGGGAACAATATGGTTTCTCTTCACAGGGAAGTGGTGAGGATTAAATAAGAAATGTCAAGCATTTAGACAGTGTCTGGCATATTGTAAGACGTCAGTAAATGTAAGCTCTTATTATTCTTTTTACATCATGTATCTGAAATAATGGAGTCATTTCTTAATCCAATTCAAAACTACTGATGCTAAAAATATTGGAAAAAAATGAGGGGAAAAAACAATTTAAACTATGAATGATCATCAGGATTATATGATATATATAAATAAATTTTTCCATGGAAATATTCTGGGGAAACAAACAAACTACACAGGTTTGCATCTGTTATCATTGGACAGGTTCTGGTAGATCACTGCACCATGAATATACACAACATTCCTGATGCAAACTTTACAAAGGAAGAGCCAATAAACCTATAGCCACTTGGCCATAGAAACAATTATAAGCAGAAGTGAATGTAAGAGAAGAAACACATTCTTGTTTTTGGACTGGTTTGGTCAAATTAATGTACATCATTTAAGTCAGCCTACCAATTACGTCTGAGGTGGGGGGAGTGGGGGGAGGGGAGGGAAGGGAGGAGGGGAAGGGAAGGGGGAGGAGAGGGGAAGGGGGAAGGAGAAAGAGAGGGAGGAGAAAAAAGAAAATAATCTTTTCAATGGCACTGTTTTATTCTAACCAATTAGTTCAAATACTCTCAGCTCTATAAGCCTCTTACCACTGCACAGCTGATGGCTAAACTTGAGAGTAGCAATTAATTCTCATCTGTCTCTCTACAGGTTTCAATTAGCACAAAAACATGTATATACTCCTCAAAAGCAATCACAAGAATGTGAAACAAAAAGAAATTTAGGGCTTCCCTGGTGGCGCAGTGGTTAAGAATCCACCTGCCAGTGCAGGGGACACGGGTTTGAGCCCTGGTCCGGGAAGATCCCACATGCCACGGAGCAACTAAGGCCATGCGCCACAACTACTGAGCCCACATGCCACAACTACTGAAGCCTGCATGCCTAGAGCCCGTGCTCCACAACAAAGAGAGTAGCCCCAGCTCGCCACAACTAGAGAAAGCCTGAGCACAGCAAAGAAGACCCAATGTAGCCAAAATATATATAGATAGATAGATGTAAACATATATATCTATATATACATATACATACACACATATAAAAAGAAATTTAGCAGGTGATATTTTTTTCTTTTTTAAAAAAGTTGAATCCAAACTCAAAAGATTAAGGAATGGATAGTAAGATTGTCACTGGTTCTTAAAATTAAAGCCTCAGAGAAAACTCTCTCTCTCTTCAGGTGCTTTTCCAAAACTATCTGAACTCCTCTGCAGGTCCACAAACAAGAGATCCATTGTGTGGATCTGTAAATTGTGTGACATCATTGAAACACAAGCACCAATTGGTATCACAAACAGTTTGTGTTTCCAAGGATACCAGGAACTTTAAATACCCTGCAGTTATACAAAGCCCAGGAGCACGACCTTCATAACAATACCAGGAGCCTGCACACTTTCTTTTTAGTCACTGTTTCCAGCAGAGAAAAGGCACTGATTCTGCCCCAATAATTCTTCCAAATAATAGTCTCAAGAACGTTCCTCAATCATTCAATTATTCATTTTTATATTCTCAATATAATGACAGCAAAAAAGAGGATTAAGAATTTACATAGCCCTATTAATAGAGAGATTCTCAAAAGGCCAGCCTAGGGTATCTTTAATGAAATCACACTACTGATTTTTAAAATGGAATGCACATAAACACTTCTGATTACTCTCTACAGTAATGTTCCTCTGTGTTACAGAGTACTCTTTTAGTAAAAGTAAAATAACTTCTTCCTTGTGTGCCTTTCCTGGAAAAGTTATTTTTCCTTAATATTAGCCTTTAGCTCACACATATGACTTTAGAATGTAAACTTGTTTATTCTAGCTAGAATAACTACTGCAACATAGAAACACAGGCTAAGTGTGAGGTGATTATGATTAACTATATTATTGTTAAAAGTCAAACAAGTTTATAATCTTTTATAAAGGACTCTTTAGAAAGGCGGTAGTTTAGGGCTAAATTGTTATAAAAGGTCTATAGTAAGCTCGTCTCTAATATCTGTCTATCCAGAGTTAAACCTAAGTACTTATATTATCTTTATATCAACTTTATTTGTGAAATGCTTTCCATTAATTACGTGTACCATTGAGATTTTGAACAGTTCCAGAGTTATTTTTCTATTTAGGAGATAAATATTTTAAGCAAGTATTTCTCCAAATGCTGGCTGGAAATGTACAAGGAAAATTGGGAGAACTCACGGAGACTGCAGCTAGAGAGTTCCCAAGAGCTGTTTACGGAGGATGGAAGCAAGTAGGGAGTTTGAAGCTGTAAGAATGAAAAGCCACACCTTGTGGTTTTTCTCCATTATACTACCTCACATTTGGACTGTTACAATGCCAAGATTACAGGGCAAAGAAAGAGACTCTCTCTCTATTTAGTCATTTTTGTACTTTTTAAAAAATAACATTGTTGATTTTTTAAAAAAATAACATCGTTATTTTTTTAAAAAATAACTCCTCTGGGGGAAGGTTGTATTGGGTTTGCCAAAAAGTTTGTTTGAGTTTTTCTGTTAGATGTTATGGAAAAACCAGAATGAACTTCTTGGCCAACCCAATATTAGATGCCTGTTTATCTTAATTCAAGTTATTAGATGTCTATTTATCTTAATTCAAGTAATTAAGTACTGAGCTTATTTTAGGGAGCTTATACATTGCTTGGTACTTTTGAAGACATATATTACATTGTTTTAATCCTTAGAAAAGTCAGAATCTTAGTGAAAAAAATTTATGCCAGTGACTTATTTAACCATTCATATCCTTTTCAATAAAAGTAATGTAAAGAATGATGTATATAAAGGCTCAACTACATGATGCTCAAAATACAGGAGAGAGATATAAAATCTAAAGTTTTTTTTAACTTTAGAAAGCCATTTGAGCTTTATATAAGTCCCTTAGAGCCTCCAAAAGTAGGAAATATTGCCTAGTCATCAGTGTCCACATGACAATTAACGAGGAAGGGTAGAGAAAAGTATCTATTAAATTCAGCAAGGCACTGGTACAAATCTGAAGCAAAAGAAAGTTTAAAGTACAATTCTCGATGGCAATAATTACAACAAAGAACCAGATCATGGGTTCTGTGCCTTCCAACCATAAAACTGAATTTTGTGACTGTGTACATCTTTATCAAGCCAAGATTTACAGGCAGGTGCATTTCTTTGTCCAAAAGACGACGATCGTAAGATATGATTAAACATATTTTGCTTATAATAAATCACAATTAATTCTGTCAAAACGGGTATCTACTAAAAGTAATTCTTCAAGTGGAATCATCTCACCTTATTGTAAAAGTACCTAATTTCATTGATTAAAAGCCAGTTTTATCATTAATGACAGTGCTTTCAAATTGTCAAATCTAGTCAAGCGTTTGAGATAAGTAGCTAAGAAGCTACTCAGTAACTCCTATAATTTCATACTTTCCATTATATCCAAGTAGGAAACAAGGAAGAGTGGGATAAAATGGCCAGGAGCCTATAGCAGGACAAATGGAAGAAGCAATGTCCACTGAAGCAGAGAGCAAAGAAAGAAATGGCAGGATATTACTACTATAGTGTAGCCATTGCAGACCAAAGACCAGACTATGTTTCTCTAGCAATGCAGACCAAAGACCAAACTGTATGTTTTCATAACTATGCCAAGCACAAGCACATGAAGATTATCTGGATCAAGAGGGTGAAGCATATGAACCTGCCCAATCTCTAGTGGTTTACTATATAAACTCTCAGTCCTACAATAAATTAGATAAACAAGATGGCATACATATTAATTTATTGATGACACAGAATTGAGTGGAATGGTACATATGATGGACACACAATCAGGGTCCAAAATTATCATGATGATTAAAAAAATGTGCCAAATTTAATAAGCTATAATTTATTGATAATATATTGTTTGCACTGTCTGATGTCCTTTATCATCTTTGAGAATTATTTTTAAAGTAGTATTGTACCATATAGATGTAGCAAAATTCGAGTGAATTTCTTATGTTGAAAATATAGGTTTGTGCCAATCTTTCGATTTTATAAATAATTTCACAACAAATATTATATCCGAAGTTTGTATGTATCTCTGATTGTTTCTTAGAATAAGCTGTAAGAAATGTAATTATTGAATCAAAGGTTTACAGTTTTTAAGACTCTTATACACATTTTTCCAAACAATCCTTCAGAAAAATGTATGTACAAACTTATACTCTCCAATGCAGAAAATGAAGACATCCATTTCGACACATCTTGAAGAAAATGCATGTCATTTAAATCTATCAATTTTAAAGGGTAGAAAAATGTATGATCTTAAACATTTATTGAGTACTGCTTTAAGCAAATCATTGTGCTAGACATTAGGAAGAAAAGTACAGAGTCCATTGTGATAGACACATAATCAGATATTAGCAATACAATGTGATACACACAAAGAAAAACAAGAATTAAGTTCTATGGGTAGACAGAGGGAATAATTATTAAATTTAACAGTTGCAGGTATCCAGAGATGGAACAGAAGATATTTTATTCTTATCAATGGTTAAGGATAGGGAGGACAACAACTTGACTGCAAACTTCTTGTAAATGATGGTATGTATGACTATTAGGAAACTAGGCCCAAAGTATACTAGATACCTTTTTATGTGATCATTTTTTTTTAACTTTAGAAAGCCATTGTCAGCTAAATAAAGAATTTTTTTTAACTTGTACTTGCATGCCTTAAAAAGTATATTTTAAAATCACACATATAAGTGCAAAACCACTGGCCAATATTTTGTTACAGAGCCAAGCCTTCTTTTAGGATGTAAGTCTACTGATTCATAGACTGCACAGTATTTTTGCACAAACTACACCCATTATATACCAACTATGATTTCCGGTTATTGTTTTTATTTAATGAAAACCTGAAGACACTGATGAAATAACTGGAACACAGAATCTTTCCAAACTTTTTCCCCAGTTTTTTATAGTTGATCATCAGATTAAGAACATTTGTAAACAACCTCTGTTTATTCTTTCCAAAATATGAAAATTTAATTTAATGGAAACAAATTTTTGCATTCATACTTCATCAATTTACAAAACATGAAAATTTAATGTAATTCCAATAACAAAAATAAAACTGGCAGGTTTGCAAAGAAACATCATTGATTCTTGGTAAGCTTCCAACTTCACTGAAATGTACATAAGTGAGGGTGCATGTTGGAGAGCAGCCTTTTAAGCCCCAAATGTCCAGGGCGTCCTGAGCGACAGTCACAAGGTTTCACAGAAGGAATGGGGAGTTTTGGGGGATTAATCATATCACCTAATCCACCAAGTCTTTTATAAAATGCTCCAGCTATTTTAGCAATGCTACTTATTGAGGCTACAAAAAGACTTCAAATTATAGAAGAAATAAAATAATGAAAAATAATTTTATATGTAAGCTAACTTGTTTTTTCTTCTTTGTATAATTAATCGACTTTAAAATCTGACAGCAAAAGTCATAATGTTAAACAAAATGAAGATTTTTAATATTTAAAATATTGAAATAATATAATTCTAATCAACTTAATTAAGAATAAGATTTAGAGGGACTTCCCTGGTGGTCCAGTGGCTAAGACGCCACACTCCCAATACAGGGGGCCCAGGTTCGATCCCTGGTCAGGGAACTAGATCCACATGCCGCAACTAAAAAAGAGATCCTGAATGCTGCAACTAAAGATCCCGCACGCAGGAATGAAGATCCCGTGTGCCGCAACTAAGACCTGGCACACCCAAATAATTAATTAAAAAAAAAGAATAAGATTTAGAAACAGGATCCTAAAATCATAGAACCTACCATTACATTTCTCCCTTCCCTAAAACTAAAACTAAGAAGGAAACCTCCCTATTAAGTCCATTTTCTAAAGAACAACTGTCTTTCATGTCTTTCGTTGGTTTACTATCATATCATATTTCATATTCAGGTTGTAATTTCTACCTGGAAAAAGACATTTTTCATGTCACTGTTTGACACAATTTGATTTATACTGAGCAGAAGTCTTAATGCGAACTCTAAAAATGTTAACAAAAGTTAAGACTGTAGAGGAAGATAAAGCTAGAACATATACATACAAGATAAAAGACATCAATCTTTTTTGGATCTCCAAATGTGCTAAAACAACTTTTATAAATTTATTTTTAAGATAACAAAATTAACATCTACTATGAAGGCAAAGCAAACCTCCCATTTCAGGCAATTTATATCACTCAGTCTAAAATAGAAGTTTTTTTTCAGTAACTCAAATCACTAAAAGGCTGTTTGTGGCTGTATGCTACACTCTAAAATCTAAAAAGCAATATAATGGTTATAAAATAAACAATATCTGTGATACCAAAACACATGTAATTTACCTGGGGAGATAGACATTTCTTTTATAGTAGCTTTATTGAAATATAATTCACATAGAATAAAATCAACGTGTATAATTCAACGCTTTGTAGTATACTCACAGAACTGTGCAACTACCATCTCCATTGATTTTAGAACATTTTCATCACCTTGAAAAAAAGTTTCATCATGCTTTAACTATCATACTCAATCTTACCTTTTCAATTCTAAGCAACCACTAAGCTACTTTCTGCCTCCATTATATTTCACTATTCTAGATATTTCACATGACTAGAATCACATAATATGTGGGCTTTGCATAACACTTTTAAGACTCATCTATGTTGTAGCATATATTAGTACACCATTGCATGTATATACAAATTGGGTTATCCATTCATCAGCTGATACACATTTAAGTTGTTTCTGCCCTTTAGTTCTTATGAATAATGCTGCTATAAAAACATTCATGTACACATTTTTATACAGACATATGTTTTCACTTATCTTGGGTAGTTATCTAGAAGTCCATCTATTGAGTCATATGGTTATTCTATGTTTAATTGTTTGAAGCACTGCCAGGTTGTTTTCCAAAGCAGCTGCACCATTTTACATTCCTACCATCAGTATATGAGGGTTCCAATTTCTCTACATCATCATTAATATTTGTTATTATCTTACTTTTTAATTCTTTTTTACAGAAATACATAAGCTCTACTCTCTTAGCAAACTTCAATTGTACAATATAGTATTATCAACCATAGTGACCATGTTATACATGGATCCTAATACCATATTCATATTATAACTTAAAGTTTGTATACTTTTACCAAACTCTCCCTATTTAGCCCAATTCTGACCCCTGGTAGCCATACTACTACTCTGTTTCTATAAACTCAACTTTCTTTTTACTTAAACTAGATTTACATATAAGTGATACCATTAAGTATTTGTCTTTCTCTGTTTGGTTTATTTCATTTAGGAAAATGCCCTTCAACTTCATACATATTGTTCCAAATAACAGGAGTTCCTTCTTTTTTAAAGCTGAAAAACATTCCATTATATATATATATGTGTATGTGTGTGTGTGTATTTATTTCTTTATCCATTATCCATAGACAGACATTTAGGTTGTTTCCATACCTTTGCTATCATGAATAATGCTGCACTGAACATGAGAGTACAGATATATCTTTGAGAAAATGATTTTCTTTCGTCTGGATATGCATCCAGAAGTGAGATTTCTGGATCATACGGTAGTTCTATTTTAATTTCTTGAGAAACCTCCATACTATTTTCTTTAGTGGCTGTACCAGTTTACATTCCCATCAACAGTATTAAAGGGTTCCCTTTTGAGAGGGGGAAGATGGCAGAAGAGTAAGACGTGGAGATCACCTTCCTCCCCACAGATACATGAGAAATACATCTACACGTGGCACAACTCCTACAGAACACCTACTAAACGCTGGGAGAAGACCTCAGACCTCCCAAAAGGCAAGAAACTCCCCACGTACCAGGGTAAGGCAAAAGAAAAAAGAATAAACAGAGACAAAAGAATAGGGACGGGACCTGCACCAGTGGGAGGGAGCTGTGAAGGAGGAAAGGTTTCCACACACTAGGAAGCCCCTTTGCGGGAGGAGACTGTGGGTGGCGGAGGGGGGAAGCTTCGGCGCCACGGAGGAGAGCACAACAACAGGGGTGCGGAGGACAAAATGGAGAGATTCCCGCACAGAGGATTGGTGCCGACCGGCACTCACTAGCCCGAGAGGCTTGTCTGCTCACCCGCCGGGGCAGGCGGGACTAGGAGCTGAGGCTCAGGCTTCGGTTGGAGCGCAGGGAGAGGACTGGGGTTGGCGGCGTGAACACAGCCTGCAGGGGGTTACTGCGCCACGGCTAGCCGAGAGGGAATCCGGGGAAAAGTCTGGACCTGCCGAAGAGGCAAGAGACTTTTTCTTCCCTCTTTGTTTCCTGGTGCGCGAGGAGAGGGGATTAAGAGAACGGCTTAAAGGAGCTCCAGAGACGGGCGTGAGCCGCGGCTAACAGCACGGACCCCAGAGACGGGCATGAGACGCTAAGGCTGCTGCTGCCACTGCCACCAAGAAGCCTGTGTGTGAGCACAGGTCACTATCCACACCCCCCTTCCGGGGAGGCTGTGCAGCCCGCCACTGCCAGGGTCCCAGAATCAAGGGACAACTTCCCCGGGAGAACGCACGGCGTGCCTCAGGCTGGTGCAACGTCACGCCGGCCTCTGACACCAAAGGCTCGCCACACACTCCGTACCCCTCCCTCCCCCACGGCCTGAATGAGCCAGAGCCCCCGAATCAGCGGCTCATTTAACCACGTCCGGTCTCAGTGAAGAACAGACGCCGCTGGCGACCTACACGCAGACGCGGGTCCAAATCCAAAGCTGAGTCCTGGAAGCTGTGCGAACAGAGAAAGGGAAATCTCTCCTAGCAGCCTCAGAAGCAGCGGATTAAAGCTCCACAATCAACTTGATGTACCCTGCATCTGTGGAATACCTGAATAGACAACGAATCATCCCAAATTGAGGAGGTGGACTTTGAGAACAAGATTTATTATTTTTTCCCCTTTTCCTCCTTTTCTGAGTGTGTATGCTTCTGTGTGACATACTGTCTGTATAGCTTTGCTTTCACCATTTGTCCTAGGGTTCTATCTGTCCGTTTTTTCTTTTTTTCAGTTAAAAAAAATTTTTTTTCTTACATTATTTT
The DNA here is from genome assembly GCF_937001465.1 of Orcinus orca. Classification (NCBI taxonomy): domain Eukaryota; kingdom Metazoa; phylum Chordata; class Mammalia; order Artiodactyla; family Delphinidae; genus Orcinus; species Orcinus orca. The sequence continues at coordinate 52,754,955 of NC_064559.1, forward strand.
TCCTTCTAATAACTTTATTTTTTCTTACTTTATTTTCTTTTATCCTCTTTCTTTCTTTCTTCCTACTTTTTCTCCCTTTTATTCTGAGCCGTGTGGATGAAAGGCTCTTGGTGCTGCAGCCAGGAGTCAGTGCTGTGCATCTGAGGTGGGCGAGACAACTTCAGGACACTGGTCCACAAGAGACTTCCCAGCTCCACCTAATATCAAACGTCAAAAATCTCCCAGTGATCTCCATCTCAACACCAACACCCAACTTCACTCAATGACCAGCAAGCTACAGTGCTGGACACTCTTTGCCAAACAACTAGAAAGACAGGAACACAACCTCACCCATTAGCAGAGAGGCTGCCTAAAATCATAATAAGTCCACAGACACCCTCAAACACACCACCAGACGTGGACCTTCCCACCAGAAAGACAAGACCCAGGCTCATCCACCAGAACACAGGCACTAGTCCCCTCCACCAGGAAGCCTACACAACCCACAGAACCAACTTTAGCCACTGGGGACAGACACCAAAAACAACCACAACTACGAACCTGCAGCCTGCAAAAAGAAGACCCCAAACACAGTAAGATAAGCAAAATGAGAAGACAGAAAAACACACAGCAGATGAAAGAGCAAGATAAAAATCGACCAGACCTAACAAATGAAGAGGAAATAGGCAGTCTACCTGAAAAAGTATTCAGAATAATGACAGTAAACATGATCCAAAATCTTGGAAATAGAATAGAGAAAATGCAAGAAACATTTAACAAGGACCTAGAAGAACTAAAGAGGAAACAAGCAACGATGAACAACACAATAAATGAAATTAAAAATACTCTAGAATGGATCAATAGCAGAATAACTGAGGCAGAAGAATGGATAAGTGACATGGAAGATAAAATAGTGGAAATAACTACTGCAGAGCAGAATAAAGAAAAAAGAATGAAAAGAACTGAGGACAGTCTCAGAGACCTCTGGGACAACATTAAATGCACCAACATTCGAATTATAGGGGTTCCAGAAGAAGAAGAGAAAAAGAAAGGGACTGAAAAACTATTTGAACAGATTATAGTTGAAAACTTCCCTAATATGGGAAAGGAAATAGTTAATCAAGTCCAGGAAGCACAGAGAGTCCCATACAGGATAAATCCAAGGAGAAACATGCCAAGACACATATTAATCAAACTGTCAAAAATTAAGTACAAAGAAAACATATTAAAAGCAGCAAGGGAAAAACAACAATTAACACACAAAGGAATCCCCGTAAGCTTAACAGCTGATCTTTCAGCAGAAACTCTGCAAGCCAGAAGGGACTGGCAGGACATATTTAAAGTGATGAAGGAGAAAAACCTGCAACCAAGATTACTCTACCCAGCAAGGATCTCATTCAGATTTGATGGAGAAATTAAAACCTTTACAGACAAGCAAAAGCTGAGAGTTCAGCACCACCAAACCACATTTACAACAAATGCTAAAGGATCTTCTCTAGGCAAGAAACACAAGAGAAGGAAAAGAACTACAATAACAAAACCAAAACAATTAAGAAAATAGGAGTAGGAACATACATATCGATAATTACCTTAAATGTAAATGGATTAAATGCTCCCACCAAAAGACACAGACTGGCTGAATGCATACAAAAACAAGACCCATATATATGCTGTCTACAAGAGACCCACTTCAGACCTAGAGACACATACACAATGAAAGTGAGGGGATGGAAAAAGATATTCCATGCAAAATGGAAACCAAAAGAAAGCTGGAGTAGCAATTCTCATATCAGACAAAATACACTTTAAAATAAAGACATTTAGAAGAGACAAAGAAGGACACTACATAATGATCAAGGGATTGTTCCAAGAAGAAGACATAACAATTGTAAATATTTATGTACCCAACATAGGAGCATCTCAATACATAAGGCAAATACTAACAGCCATAAAAGGGGAAATCGAAAGTAACACATTCATAGTAGGGGATTTTAACACCCCACTTTCACCAAAAAACAGAGCATCCAAAATGAAAATAAATAAGGAAACACAAGCTTTAAATGACACATTAAACAAGATGGAGTTAATTGATATTTATAGGACACTCCATCCAAAAACAACAGAATACACATTTTTCTCTAGTGCTCATGGAAGATTCTCCAGGATAGATCATATCTTGGATCACAAATCAAGCCTTGGTAAATTTAAGAAAATTGAAATTGTATCAAGTATCTTCTCCGACCACAATGCTATGAGACTAGATATCAATTACAGGAAAAGATCTGTAAAAAATACAAACACATGGAGGCTAAACAATACACTACTTAATAATGAAGTGATCACTGAAGAAATCAAAGAGGAAATAAAAAAATACGTAGAAACAAATGAAAATGGAGACACGATGACCCAAAACCTATGGGATGCAGCAAAACCAGTTCTAAGAGGGAAGTTTATAGCAATACAAGCCCACCTTAAGAAACAGGAAAAATCTCAAATAAAAAACCTAACCTTGCACCTCAAGCAATTAGAGAAAGAAGAACAAAAAAAAAAAACCCCAATGTTAGCAGAAGGAAAGAAATCATAAAAATCAGATCAGATATAAATGAGAAAGAAATGAAGGAAACGACAGCAAAGATCAATAAAACTAAAAGCTGGTTCTTTGTGAAAATAAACAAAATAGATAAACCATTAGCCAGACTCATCAAGAAAAAAAGGGAGAAGACTCAAATCAATAGAATTAGAAATGAAAAAGGAGAAGTAACAACTGACACTGCAGAAATACAAAAGACCATGAGAGATTACTACAAGCAACTCTATGCCAATAAAATGGACAATCTGGAAGAAATGGACAAATTGTTAGAAATGCACAACCTGCCAAGACTGAATCAGGAAGAAATAGAAAATATGAACAGACCAATCACAAGCACTGAAATTGAAACTGTGATTAAAAATCTTCCAACAAACAAAAGCCCAGGACCAGATGGCTTCACAGGCAAATTCTATCAAACATTTAGAGAAGAGATAACACCTATCCTTCTCAAACTCTTCCAAAATATAGCAGAGGGAGGAACACTCCCAAACTCATTCTACAAGGCTACCATCACCTTAATACCGAAACCAGACAAGGATGTCACAACGAAAGAAAACTACAGGCCAATATCACTGATGAACATAGATCAAAAATCCTCAACAAAGTACTAGCAAACAGAATCCAACAGCACATTAAAAGGATCATACACCATGATCAAGTGGGGTTTATTCCACGAATGCAAGGATTCTTCAATATACGCAAATCAATCAACGTGATACACCATATTACCAATTTAAGAAGAAAAACCATATGTTCATCTCAATAGATGCAGAGAAAGGTTTCGACAAAATTCAACAGCCATTTATGATAAAAAAACCTCCAGAAAGTAGGCATAGAGGGAACCTTCCTCAACATAATAAACGCCATATATGACAAACCCACAACCAACATCATCCTCAATGGTGAAAAACTGAAAGCATTTCCAATAAGATCAGGAACAAGACAAAGTTGCCCACTCTCACCACTCTTATTCAACATAGTTTTGGAAGTTTTAGCCATAGCAATTAGAGAAGAAAGGGAAATAAAAGGAATCCAAATCGGAAAAGAAGAAGTAAAGCTGTCACTGTTTGCAGATGACATGATACTATACATAGAGAATCCTAAAGAAGCTACTAGAAAACTACTAGAGCTAATCAGTGAGTTTGGTAAAGTAGCAGGATATAAAATTAATGCACAGAAATCTCTGACATTCCTATACACTAATGATGAAAAACCTGAAAGTGAAATCAAGAAAGCACTCCCATTTACCATTACAACAAAAAGAATAAAATATCTAGTAATAAACCTACCTAAGGAGACAAAAGACCTGTATGAAGAAAATTACAAGACACTGATGAAAGAAATTAAAGGTGATACAAATAGATGGAGAGATATACCATGTTCTTGGATTGGAAGAATCAACATTGTGAAAATGACTCCACTACCCAAAGCAATCTACAGATTCAATGCAATCCCTATCAAACTACCACTGGCATTTTTCACAGAACTAGAACAAAAAATTTCACAATTTGTATGGAAACACAAAAGACCCTGAATAGCCAAAGCAATCTTGAGAATGAAAAACGGAGCTGCAGGAATCAGGCTCCCTCACTTGAGATGGTACTGTCACCACTCTTATTCAACATAATTTTGGAAGTTTTAGCCACAACAATCAGAGAAGAAAAGGAAATTTAAAAAATCCAAATTAGAAAAGATGAAGTAAAGCTGTCACTGTCTGCAGATGACGTGATACTATACATAGAGAATCTTAAAGATGCTACCAGAAAAGTACTAGAGCTAATCAATGAATTTGGCAAAGTAGCAGGATACAAAAGTAATGCACAGAAATCTCTGGCACTCCTATACACTAATGATGAAAAATCTGAAAGTGAAATCAAGAAAACACTTCCATTTACCATTGCAACAAAAAGAATAAAATATCTAGGAATAAACCTACCTAAGGAGACAAAAGACCTGTATGCAGAAAATTATAAGACACTGATGAAAGAAATTAAAGTTGATACAAATAGATGGAGAGATATACCATGTTCTTGGATCGGAAGAATCATCATTGTGAAAATGACTCTACTATCCAAAGCAATCTACAGATTCAATGCAATCCCTGTCAAACTACCACTGGCATTTTTCACAGAAATAGAACAAAAAATTTCACAATTTGTATGGAAACACAAAAGACCCCGAATAGCCAAAGCCATCTTTTTTGTGTGTGTGTGGTACGCGGGCCTCTCACTGTTGTGGCCTCTCCCGTTGCAGAGCATCAGGCTCTGGACGCGCAGGCTCAGTGGCCATGGATCATGGGCCCAGCCGCTCCACAGCATGTGGGATCCTCCCAGACCAGGGCATGAACCCGTGTCCCCTGCATCGGCAAGCAGACTCTCAACCACTGCGCCACCAGGGAAGCCCCAACCAAAGCAATCTTGAGAAAGAAAAATGGAGCTGGAGCAATCAGGCTCCCTGTCTTCAGACTACACTACAAAGCTATAGTAATCAAGACAGTATGGTACTGGCACAAAAACAGAAATATAGATCAATGGAAAAGGATAGAAAGCCCAGAGATAAACCCACGCACGTATGGTCTCCTTATCTTTGATAAAGGAGGCAGGAATGTACAGTGGAGAAAGGACAGCCTCTTCAATATGTGGTGCTGGGAAAACTGGACAGGTACATGTAAAAGTATGAGATTAGATCACTCCCTAACACCATACACAAAAATAAGCTCAAAATGGATTAAAGACCTGAATGTAAGGCCAGAAACTATCAAACTCTTAGAGGAAAACATAGGCAGAACACTCTATGACATAAATCACAGCAAGATCCTTTTTGACCCACCTCCTACAGAAATGGAAATAAAAACAAAAATAAACAAATGGGACCTAATGAATCTTAAAAGCTTTTGCACAGCAAAGGAAACCATAAACAAGACCAAAAGACAACCCTCAGAATGGGGGAAAATATTTGCAAATGAAGCAACTGACAAAGGATTAATCTCCAAAATTTATAAGCAGCTCATGCAGCTCAATAACAAAAAAACAAACAACCCAATCCAAAAATGGGCAGAAGACCTAAATAGACATTTCTCCAAAGAAGATATACAGACTGCCAACAAACACATGAAAGAAGGCTCAACATCATCAATCATTAGAGAAATGCAAATCAAAACTACAATGAGATATCATCTCACACCAGTCAGAATGGCCATCATCAAAAAATCTAGAAACAATAAATGCTGGAGAGGGTGTGGAGAAAAGGGAACACTGTTGCACTGCTGGTTGGAATGTGAATTGGTACAGCCACTATGGAGAACAGTATGGAGGTTCCTTAAAAAACTACAAATAGAACTACCATATGACCCAGCAATCCCACTACTGGGCATATACCCTGAGAAAACCATAATTCACAAAGAGTCATGTACCAAGATGTGCATTGCAGCTCTATTTACAATAGCCAGGAGATGGAAACAACCTAAGTGTCCATCAACAGATGAATGGATAAAGAAGATGTGGCACATATATATAATGGAATATTACTCAGCCATAAAAAGAAATGAAATTGAGTTATTTGTAGTGAGGTGGATGGACCTAGAGTCTGTCATACAGAGTGAAGTCAGTCAGAAAGAGAAAGACAAATACCGTATGCTAACACATATATATGGAATCTAAGAAAAAAAAATGTCATGAAGAACCCAGGGGTAAGACAGGAATAAAGACACAGACCTATTAGAGAATGGACTTGAGGATATGGGGAGGGGGAAGAGTAAGCTCTGACAAAGTGAGAGAGTGTCATGGACATATATACACTACCAAACGTAAAACAGATAGCTAGAGGGAAGCAGCCGCCATAGCACGGGAGATCAGCTCAGTGCTTTGTGACCACCTAGAGGGGTGGGATAGGGAGGGAGGGAGGGTGACAGATGCGAGGGGGAAGGCATATGGGAACATATGTGTGTGTGTGACTGATTCACTTTGTTATGAAGCAGAAACTAGCACACCATCGTAAAGCAATTATACTCCAATAAAGATGTGTAAAAAAAAAAAAGGGTTCCCTTTTATCCACATCCTAAGCAGCATTTGTTACCTCATGTCTTTTTCATGCTAGTCATCATAGCAGGTCTGAGGCAATACCTCATTGTGGTTTTGATTTGCATTTCCCTGATTTTTAGTGATTCTGAGCACCTTTTCATATATGTGTTGGCCATTTGTATGTCTTCTTTTGGAAAGTACCTATTAAAATTATTTGCCCAGTTTTTAATTGGGTTTATTTTTTTGCTATTTATTTGTATGAGTTCCTCGTATATTTTGGATCGTAATCCCTTATTGGATATGTGGTTTGCCAATATTTTCTCCCATTTCCATAGGTTGCCTTTTCATTTTGTTGATGCTTTCCTATGCTGAGAAGAAGATTTTTAGTTTGATGCAGTCCTACCTGTTCATTTTTACATTTGTTGCCTTTGCTTTTAAGGTCAAATCCAAAAAAATCATTTCCAAGACCAATGTCAAGGAACTTACCGCCTATGTTTTCTACCAAGAGTTTTATAGTTTCAAATCTTATATTTAAGTCTTTAACCAATTTTGAGTTGGTTTTTATGTATGATGTTGGATAGAAGATCAGTTTCATTCTTTTATGTGTGGATGTCCAGTTTTCCCAACACCATTTATTAAAGAGGCTATTCTTTCCCCACTGTATATCCCTGGCTCCTTTGTTGAAAATTAAATGACCATATATATACAGTTTTATTTCTGGGTTCTCTATTCTGTTCCATTGATCTATGCCATTGTTTTTATTCCAATATCACATTGTTTTGATTACTGTAGCTTTCTAGCATAGTTTGAAATCAGAAAGTGTGATGTCCCCCAGCTTTGCTGTTCTTTCTCCAGATTGCTTTGGCTATTGGGGGGTCTTTTGTGGGTCCATATAAATTTTAGGACTGTTTTTTTCTGTGAAAAATGCCATTGGAATTCTGATAGGGATTGCAAAGTGACTCTGTAGGTCACTTTGAGTGGCATAGACATTTTAACAATATTAATTCTTCCAATCCATGACACAAAATAGCTTTCAATTTATTTTTGTCTTCTTCAATTTCTGTCATCAATCTCTTCTATTTTTCAATTTACAGATCTTTTATCTCCTTGGTTAAATTTATTCCTATGCATTTTGTTCTTTTTGATGCTATTATTATAAATGAGATAGTTTTCTTAATATCTCTTTCCAATAGTTCACTATTAGTGTATAGAAATGCAACTGATTTTTGTATACAGGCATACCTCACATATATTGTGAGTTTGGTTCCAGACCACCACAATAAAGTGAACATTGCAATAAAGTGAGTCACACAAATTCTTCTGGTTGCCAGTACATACGAAAGTTATGTTCATGTTATACTGTAGTCTACCGACTTTGCAATAGCACTATGCAATTAAAAAAATGTATATTCCATAATTTTAAAATAATGCTATTGGAAAAATGGCATCAATAGGCTTGCTTGACATGGGTTATCATAAACCTTCAATTTGTAAAAAGCACAATATCTACAAAGTGTAATAAAGTGAAACACAATAAAATGGGGTGTGTGTATATTTATTTGTATCCCGGAACTTACTGAATTTGCTTATTAGTCCTAACAGTTTTCTGTTAGAGTCTTCAGAGTTTTCTATATTATAAGACTATATCATCTGCAAACGCAATTTTACTTCTTCCTTTCCAATTTGGATGTCTTTTTTTTTTTCTTGCCTAATTCTTCTGGCTAGGATTTCCAGTGCTATGCTGAATAACAGTGATGAAAGTGAGCATCCTTGTCTTGTTCCTAATCTCAAAGTATTCAGCTTTTCATCATTGAGTATGTTAGCTGTGGGTTTGTCATATATGCCCTCTATTATGTTGGGGCACATTTCTTCCATACCTATGTTGTTGAGAGGTTTTATCATGAAAGAATATTGACTTTTGTCAAATATTTTCTCTGCATCTGTTGAGGTGATATTTTTTAGCCTATATTTTGTTAATGTGATGTAGCACATTCACTGACCTGCATATCTTGAACCACTCTTGCATGCCAGGAATAAATCCCACTTGATCATAGTATATAATCCTTTTAATGTGCTGTTGAATTTTGTTTCCTAATATTTTGTTGAAGATTTTCACATCAATATTCATCAGGGATACTGGCCTGTAATATTCTCTTCTTGTGGTGTCATTGTCTGGTTTTGATATCTGGGTAATGCTAGCTTTGTTAAAAGAGTTTAGAAGTTTTCCCTGCTCTTTATTTTTTGGAAGAGTTTGAAAAGAAATGGTATTAATTCTTTAAACGTTTGATAGAATTCACCAGTAAAGTCATCTGGTCTTGGACTTCTGTTTGGAGGTTTTGGATTATTGATTCAATCTCCTTACTAGTAATTGGTCTGTTCAGATATTCTATTTTTCTTGATTCAGTTTTAGTAGGTTGTATGTTTCTAGGAATTTGTTTCTTCTAGGTTATCCAATTTGTTGTCATATAATCTTTCTTCGTACCCTCGTCTGATCCTTTGTACTTCTGTGGTATCATTTGTAATGTCTCCTCTTTCACTTCTGATTTTATTTGAGTCTTCTCTCTTTTTCCCTTAATCTAGCTAATAATGGTTTGTTAATTTTGTTTAACTTTTCAAAGAAGCAGCTCTTAATTTCATTGATCTTTTCTATTGCTTTCTAGTAGCTATATGATTTATTTCCACTCTGATTAGTTACTTCCATCCTTCTTCTAGTTCCTGGAGGTATTAAGTTAGGTTATTTATTTAAGATCTTTCTTTTTCCTTAATATAAGCATTTATCAATATAAACTTCCCTCTAAGAACTGCTTTTGCTGCAACCCATTAAGTTTTGCGGCATTTAAGATATATCATCCCACAACCTTCTGGCTGACAAGTTTTCTGCTAAAAATCTGTTCAAAGGCTTATGGTGATTCCCCTGTATGTAACATGATGCTTTTCTCTTGCTGCTTTTAAGATTCTCCTCTTGTCTTTAACTTTTGACAATTTAATTATAACATGTCTCAGTGTGGGTCTCTTTGGATTCATCATCTTTGAAACTTTCTTGGCTTCCTGAATCTGAGTGTCTATTTCTTTCCTCAGGTTAGGGAAGTTTTCAAACATTATTTCTTTGAATAAGCTTCCTGTCCTATTCTCTCACTAATCTCCTTCTGGGACTGTTATAATGCATATATTGGTCCACTTAATGGTATCCCATAAGTCCCTTAAACTATCTTGACTCTTTTTCATTATTTTTTCCTCTGTCTTAAAGCTTGCTGATCCCTTCTTCTGCTTGATTTAGTCTGATGATGAACCCCCCTACTGAATTTATCAATTCAGTTATTTTATTCTTTTGCTTTATGAATTGTTTGGTATTTTTTAATATTTTCTATGTCTGTTGAAATTCTTACTTTGTTCATGCATTGCTCTCCTGACCTGAGTAAGCATCTTTATGACCATTAACTTGAACTCTCTATTGGGTAAATCAATTATCTCCATTTCACAAGATCAGATTCAGGAGATATATCTTCTTCTTTTGTTTGGAACATACTTCCCTGTTTCTTCATTTTCCTTGACTCTCCGTGTCAAGGTTTTTGCACATTAGATAAAACAGTCACCTCTCAAGCCACTCCTCAAAGTCTTAACCTATTGGTCTTGTGTAAGAGATAAATCTTGTCAATCAGCTCCTGGTTGTCTCTTGAACCTCTGTGATTGTCCAAAGCACCTTCTTTCTTCTTAGTGGCTCCCAGTAATTGAGGGTGTGCCAAGACCCATCAGTATCTCCAAGGTGTGAGAATTGCCCATACAGGCTCCCAGGGACTACAAACTGACTGACCCTTCGGCTCCCCAATGTAGGCTAATTAGAAACATTTCAGGTGGGGGCTGGGAGAATCAGGACATTCAATAAATAATCTAATTCCAATCAGGGAGAAGCTGGGAGTTGGGCGTTTTTGCTTACTCACTCTGTGGTGCTTGTGCACTCAAATAGAACCACCTCTACGTTTGTTTTTTGTGGTCCTGATGCTGAAAGCTCGGCCTCTGTGTACCGGTGCCAAATCAAATCTCAGAGACGGAGTTTTGAGTGAAGTAGAAAAGAGTAGCTTTATTGCTTTGCCAGGCAAATGGGGACACAGTGGGCTCCTGCCCCCAAAAACTATGTGTCCCAACCTGGGAGGATTTGATAAGGAATTTTATAGCAATGGTTCAACGGTGGGGTTACTGATAAGATTAGGGTGTATGCAGGGCCTGCACTCCTCTAATCTGGTCTCAGGTAATCTTCTTGATGAGCTTCTCTGGTTCCTGGCCTCTGGTGGTCTTCTCTGGTATGAAGAATGCTGACAGCTTCCATTTGTTGGGTTTTAATTCCATGAAGAGCTTAAAGAATTTGTGATGTGTATCCTTTGAGATGGAACCAGGACGCTGCCCCAAGGCTGCACTATTGTTTCTTGGCTCCCTTCCTTTCCCAGATTAGCAACTGTTCGAATCTGCCCTTTGGAACTCAGGGAACATCATGGAGGCTGGAGTCTGTTCCCTACAAGAAACGAGAGACATGGAAAGGTTTCTGTGCCCAGGAGCCCCACAGGGTCCTGCTCGGCTTTAGTCCTGGGGTACCTGTGAATGCCAAGCCTGTTCCCAGAGCGATGTGATTTAGGAGCCAGTCCCTTGGGTGGCAGCCTTAACAGTTTGGGTACTAGATGTGTAGACAGGCTCCTTCCAGGGAGCTGGCAACTTGATTTAACTGTTGGAGTGAGACAGTTGGAAACAGCGGGGGATGTGCCCACCAGGTCTGTCGGGCCCCCTCTAGTATTTCAGTTAGCACATGCAGCCTGATTAGAAGCTGGAACCTCAGGCAACAACTAGGAAAGTATGCAGTCAAATCCCTTCCAGGCAGAAATTGGGAAACTGCCATTTTTGCCTTTCTGGCTGAGCCCCATCACCCTAACTGTGGAGGGGTGGGGTAAGGATAGCTGCAAGAAGTGCATGTGCACCCATTTGAAAACTGTGGGGTTTTTTGTTTGTTTTGCTTAATATGGTCCTGTGGGACTCATGAATGCCAAGTCCTGTTGGTTATCAGGGATAGGAGATATGATAGCCCGTCCCTCAGGTGGCAGCTGTAAAAATGTGGGCACTAGACAGGTGGACATGCTCCTTCCAGGTAGAAACTAAAAAAATTTTTTTTTTAAAATAAGAGCAAGCCAGTGGGAGAATGCAGGGCAAGTACCCACTGGCTTTTTCGGTCTCCCAGGAGGATCACAGTCAGTACCTCTATGCATGCTAATTAGAAGCTGTACCCTCAGGCAGCAGCTTTTAAAGTATGCAGCCAAATCCCTTCCAGGGAAAGACTGGGAGATGGGCATGTTTTCCCCTGTTCCCTTTGCACTGAGCCCCAGGGGAATAGCTGCAGTGAGTGCTCACACACTCATTAGTAACTACTTCTTTGTCTGCTATACTCCTGTGGAAGCCCGATTGGTTTTCAGAGCTAGGTGATTTGGGGGCCAGTCCCTCAGCTTTAAAAGTTGGGTCCTTGGGGCTTCCCTGGTGGCGCAGTGGTTGAGAGTCCGCCTGCCGATGCAGGGGACACGGGTTCGTGCCCCGGTCCAGGAAGATCCCACATGCCACGGAGCGGCTAGGCCCGTGAGCCATGGCCGCTAAGCCTGCGCGCCCAGAGCCTGTGCTCCGCAATGGGAGAGGCCACAACAGTGAGAGGCCTGCGTACCGCAAAAAAAAAAAAAAAAAAAAAAAAGTTGGGTCCTAGATATATGATCTAAACCCTTCACTCCTCAGGGAGCAGCTGGGAGTTGAGGCTTCCCTCACAATATGGTACTACATCTGGGATGAGATTTATGGCAAGGATTGTCTCAGCTTTTTTTACCTGTTTTGATATGAGTTTTTCTCAGCTACCCAATATATAGGAGGCACTCAGCTAGTTTCTGGATTTCTCACAGAAGGAATCATTCTGTGTGTAGCTGTGTATTCAGTGTGTCCATGGCAAGAGAAAGTTAGAGCCTCCTATGTTGCTATCTTGGTGATGTCTCTCTCATTGTAGTTTTGATATGCATTTCCTGATGACTAATGATGTCAAACATCTTTTTTTTCCCCCTGTATTAGGGTTTGTTCAAACATCTTTTCATATGCTTATTATCATTAGTGTATCTTCCTCGGAGAAATGTCTATTCCTTTGCCCATTTTAAAAACTGGGTTGTCTTTTTATTTTTGAAATGTAGGAGTTCTTTATATATTCTGGATAAAAATCCAAATCAAATAGTTGATATTCAAATATTTTCTTCCATTCTGTGGGGTTGCCTTTTCTTCACTCTCTTGCTGGTATTCTTTAATGCACCAAAGTTTTAATTTTGATTAAGTTCAAATTATCTATTTTTTCTTTTGTTGCTCCTACTTTTGTTATCATTTCTCAGAATCCTTTGCTAAACCAAGATCATGAAAATATACCTCCATAATAATTCTTCTAAGAGTATTATAGTTTTAGCTCTTATGTGTAGGTCTTTGATCCATTTTGAGTAAATGATGTATCTGGTGTGAGGTAAGGGTCCAATTTCAATTTTTGTATCTGCCTATCAAGTTGTCCCAGAACCATTTGTTCGAAATACTATTCTTCTCCCACACTGAATGGTCTTAGTACCCTTGTGAAAAAATAGTTGACCTGAAACACATGATTTTATTTGTGGACTTCAATTCTATTCCACTGATATATATTTCTGTTCCTGAGCCAGTAACACACTGTCTGGATTATTGCTGCTTTGTAATAAGTGGTAAAATTGGGCAACATGAGTCCTCCCACTTGGTTATTTTTGATTTTCAAGATTGTTGTGCATATTCTGGTTCTTAGAATTCCGTATAGATTTTAGATTTAGTGTATCATTTCCACAAAGAAGTCAGCTGGGGTTCTGATAGGGATTGCACTGAACCTGCAGATCAGTTTAGGGAGTACTGCCATCTTAACAATATTAAGTCTTCTAATTCATGAACTTGAGATATTTTTCCATTTATTGAGATCTTCCTTAGTTTCTTACAATAGCATTTTGAAGTTTTTCAGAGTAAAACTTCTGCACTTCTTTTGTCAAATTCATTCCTAAGAATTTTGCTCTTTTTCTGATGCTACTGTGAATGAAGTTGTTTTCTTGGTTTCATTTTTGTATTATTCATTGCAAGTTTATGGCAATACCACTGATTTTTGTATATTTATCTGGCATCCTGCTGAACTCATTTATTTAACAAAATTTTAGTGGCTTTCTTAGGATATTATACTTGAGCATTTCATTTTCAAATAGAGATATTTGTACTTCTTTCTTCCTTCCCAATCTAAATGCCTTTTATTTCCTTCTGTTGCCTAGCTGCCCTGGCTAGGACTTCTAGTAAAATATCAAGTTGAGATGAGGTCATACTGGAGTATGAATCATGTCCTTATAAAGAGAGGGAGATTTGAAGACCCAGAAGAGACACACAAAGAAAAGGACCATGTGATGATGGAGAAACAGACTGTAGTGATGAAGCTAAAAGCCAAGGAATACCAACAATCAACAACCTGAAGCTAGGGGGAAGGCCTAGAACAAATTCTCCCTGACACCTAGATTTCAGACTTTTGGTCTTCTGAATTGTGTGAAAACCACCCGTGTTTTAAGCTACACAGTTTAGGGTAATTTGTTACAGCAGTCCTAGGAAACCAACATAGAGACTATTATGGTAATCCAGGCACGAGGGATGGTAGATTGGAGTCAGTGTGTGGTAAAAGAAATAAAGCAAGGTCATATTAGAGAAATATTTAAGTGGTAGAAAGGACATGACTTGATGATGAACTGGATTTGGTAACAGAAAGGGAAAACAAGGTGTTATTGAAGAATCCTCAGTTTCTGGACTACCAAACTAGATGGTAGATTGTGATTTCATAATGCTTCTTAGCATTTGATCCTTTTTCTAAATATCATTGTAAACTTTTTGCCTTTAACTTTTATCTAAAAATTTGTTCTTGAGCTTTCTGGGCCAATGCTTGAGTTCTAATCTTAATAATTAATAGACTTTTTCATTCCTCTTTCTATGTAGCATTTCAGAGATCTGCAACCGAAGGAAAAAGACTAAGAGAAACTGGTTGCCAGTTCCTAAACATCACACTAAAGAGTCCCCTTAAAAATAAAATATAACTTATCATTCATTTTCTCATCTTCATGTAACTACAAACATTAAAATACAGTTTACTTTTTATTTAAATATCAATGTTCATATTGCGATCTTGCTGGGATAAGGTAGTCCTATCCTACTATTCTCCAAGAATAAGTGAGTAGCAAGATCCTAGGGTGAGTTTACTATTTGAATATTCATAATCTATACCTGGATTATTCCAATTTTACATTTAAAATGTAAATTCATTTAAAATGTAATTCATAGGTTTAGAATATAAGTTTTCACTTAATTTTATTTTCAAATCTTGAATTTCTTTCAATTCCTCAGAATTACTTTTGAAGTGAAAATCGTTCAGGTTAAATCTCAAAGTGAATTGTAAGGAACAAAAAGCTACCTAAAGTAATTTTTCATATTACACAAGTTTCCAATTATTTTATTCTCCTGAATATATAACTTTTTCCTTTATTTAAAAAATATAAATTAGCACTGAATCTGGACTACAATGAGAAATCAACTTGGCAAATTTAATACCTTTTCTGACCTGACCATTTGACCTTTTGAACCTTATAAAAATATTTAGCTAAATCTCACTAATTTAAAATAGTCAAAATCTTGTGTAACATTTCATTTCATATACTGCCTCTACCTGCAACCACTATCAGCTACAATGTTAAAGATAATGTAAGAATAAGGTAAACAGTTACATTTTAATTTTCCCTAATAGAATGTAAGCATGTAAGGAAAAGAACTGTCTTACCTTTTTCCATGCACATAACAGCCACTTGATCAATAATTACTGAATTGAATTAATTAAAATACAATTCTAGGGCTTCCCTGGTGGCGCAGTGGTTGAGAGTCCGCCTACCGATGCAGGGGACACGGGTTCGTGCCCCAGTCCGGGAAGATCCCACATGCCGTGGAGCGGCTAGGCCTGTGAGCCATGGCCACTGAGCCTGCGCGTCCAGAGCCTGTGCTCCGCAACGGGAGAGGCCACAACAATGAGAGGCCCACGTACCGCAAAAAAAACAAACAAAAAAACAATTCTACTGTAGCAGAAGAAGAGACTAAATGTTCTTACAAGTTACCTTTAGCCCATTTTATTGTCATTATAATTAATCAACGAACCATTCTTTGCCCCCATTTTCATACTTTTTCATTTCTTTGAAAAGACTCAAATCTACATTATAATTAAAACTAAGTATAAAAATGAGAAATTATTGTTTGGTCAGTATCCATAATTTATACCTCTTATATATATATATTTCTAATATAATGTGGCAAGGAGGATCTATGTTTTTAAATGATGAAGAAAACACAAAAGAAAATGTTCTAACAGAATTATCATCACCCACACATTATACATATATAGTAACTTTGGACTACTATTTATGCTGATGAAAAACTGTATACATATTTAATGAGCAAGTGAATGTCAATGCAGAGATGAATAAAGTTATAAGCTTATATAGCACCTTTCTCCCACAGATCTCAAAGCATTTTCCAAAAATTTTTTACCATCTTCCATGAAGTGAGCAGATGGCAAGATTCTTCTAGCTTTAGATTGCAAGATTTAGACACAAAAAGGTTAAGCAGTTTCCCAAAGAGTCCAAGTGAGTCAGGAACAAAACAGAAATAGAACCCCAAACTCCTGATTCTTAATCTCACACTGAAGCTACCAGACCTCACTTAACCCTTACCTTTTCTGATCTTAGGATTTTACAAAATAACAGTAGTAATAACACCAGCAAACATAATACTTACTAAGTGCTAGCCACCTACTGTACTAAAGGCTTTATAGGCATAATCTCATTTAAGCTTCACAGCATCCCTGCAAGGTTGGAACTATACCTGCATATTACACATAAAGAAACTGAGGCACAGAGAATTTGAACAAATTGATCACAGTCACACCGTTAGTAGGGAGTAAAGTCAGGATATGAACCAAAGTAGTCTGACTCTGTAGCCCACAATCATAATCATAATGCTATGCTACATCAGGGCTACCCAACAGGAGTCAGGAGATTTGGGATCTCATTAAACTAAATTATGTACTTACTAGCAATTTGATCATTACTAGTATGACCACATGTCCCAGATTATACCTGTTGTCCCAAAGTAATTGTTAATAATGCCCCCTTTCAATCTTCAAAAGTCTCTCTGTTTAGATTACAAATTACAAGGTCATCTTAATATTAGGCATGTCTTTAATATTTTACCTGTGTGTAAAATAAAGATACAAGAGGACTTTTAAGGTCTTTCTAAATTCTAAAGTAATATAACAAAATAAAGTAAAATGACATAAACATACAGGAAGGTTTTTGCTTATATAAGTATTCATTGTAGTCCTCACAGTTATAAATTTTTATAGAGAAATAAAAGTTTACCAAACACAAAAATGTTCACTAGTTAACTGACTCCTTATAAAACTCAATCGCCACTTGAACAGTATCGTCCCTAAACCTTTGTTGATCACTGTTGAATACTGTATGAGTGCAAAATAACTACAGAGTCAAACTGCTAATCTTGTTAAAAAGAGATAGAATTTCACAAAGCTGATGAGAGCTATGTTGGGAAAGAACTCAGATTCCAAGTAAAAGTTCTTATAAGACAGGATACAGAAGATTTATATTGTTGAACAACTGAAGAAAATTGACATAGATGATCACAAGGTTAGGCACTCTAAACAAAAATGTGAATAACAAAGAATTAAGAATGAGTCTTGGACCAGACAAGATGACACAGACTCCTGTCTTGCTGCTGCTCCCTGCTAAATACAACTATAAACTTTGGAACTTCAAAAGGTAGCCATAGGACTCTGAAAATAGAAAGAAGGCTGACTTGTTACGTGTCTTCGGAATGGAATGCTTCTTAGATTAGCTTCAGTAACAAAGGTTCAAGTATGTCCCAAAAGGGGTAATGTGAGAAATGGGAGAAAGGCTACAGGAATTGGATTAAACCATAAGTTTGTACCAACCTGGTGAATGCAGACAGTCTAGTTTCCATGCTGCAGTGAGGACAGCATAGGGTATCACAGAAAAGGATGGGCCCAGGAAGAAGAGATGCAGGAACTCCTAAAGAACAAGATGTGCCCTATGGGTGCTCTGGTATGGGATATTCCCAAATCTCTGGGGTTGTGGAACTGATGGTAAGTGTAAGGGCTGCTTGGTTCATATGTTTTGACTTATTTATGTAAAGTAGATAATTCTAATTTTCACTGAATTGGCAGAACATCTTACAACCCCAGGTTCAACAAAAGAAATTGACCCAGACCTTGTCCCAAACCTAATAACAGGCAGTGCCCTAGGTAGGCTCATTACTTTCAATGACACCAGGCAAGCCCAACAGCACTGGTAAGGGGGTATTGATAGGGAGGACTACAGACAGTGAGCGGCCAAGGAAAGCACTCTCATTCCCCCCCAGACCTGAGCTTCCCCTCTCCCACTGACACACTAGGTCGAGGTATTGAAGGTGGCATTGGAAAGAGGGACCTACCACAACAAGGGCTCAGCCTGGGAATTGTTCTCCATCTCCTACAGACAGTGGGATCCTACCACAGCAGCCCAGCCCAGAAAGCCTCTCTGTATCCACTAGCTGGAGACTCCCTTCTCCCTTCTAGAAGCACAGATGGCATATTCTGGAGAAGCTCATTCCATTCCCTGCAACCAGCACTAGCAGGGACCAGTAGGAGGTCCAGATAAACCAAACAGACTAAAACAGTGCTGCAAAGGATCTGAAAATTAAATTGTCATTGGAACCATGCCCCTCAAAGGTAGGCCTAAAACTACATGGTAAATCTAAATAGGGTGACTGCCTGCTAAAATAAAAGATTTAAATAAACCCAGAGTTTCCTAATGTAACAGTCAAAATGCTCAAGATTCAATTAAAAAGAAAAAATCATCCATCATACCAAGAAACAGGAATATCACAACTCGAATATGAAAAGAAAATCAACTGAGATGAATCAGATGTTGAACTTATATGAGAAGGAATTTAAAGCAGCCATCATAAAAGGCTTTGCAAACAATTATAAATTCTCTTAGAACAAATTAAGAAAATAGAAAATCTCAGCAGAGAAATCAAAATTATTTTTAATAAACCACATGGAAATTACAGAACTGAAAAATACAATAACAAATAAAAATCTCACTAGAATAGCTCAACAGTAGAATGGAGACGACAGAAGATAGAATCAGTAAACTTGAGGACAGATCAACAGAATTTACTGAAAATAAACAACAGAGATAATAAAATAAACAGAAAAAAATAATTTAAAAGGAATAAAGACCTGTAGGACAATATCAAAAGATCCAATATTTGTATCATCAGGGTCCCAGGAGAGGAGTAGGGATAAAAGAGTATTTGAAGAAACAATGGCTGAACACCTCCCAAAGGGTAGGCAAAGACATAAGCCTACAGATTCAAGAGGCTAAATGAACCCAAATAGGATAAATCCAAAAAAAATCCAAGACAAGACACATCATAATTAAACTTCTGAAAACTAATGACAAAGAAGAAATCTTGAAAGCGGCCAGAGAAAAATGACTTATTACCTGTAGGGAATTCAGTGGATTTCTCATCTGAAATCACAGAGGCCAGAAGGAAGTGGGACAAAATGTTTCAAGTGTTGAAAGAAAAGAACTGTCAACTGCAAATTCTATACCTGGTGAAAGTATCCTTCAGAAATGAAAGGGAAATAAAGACATTCTCAGACGAAAGAAAACTGAAAATCACTAGCAGACCTACCCTTAAAGAATAGCAAAAGAGGGTTCTTCAAACAGAAAGGAAATTATAAAAGAAGGAATTTTAGAGCATCGGGAAGAAAGAAAAAAATAATGGTAAGTGCAGAAATATGAAGACATATAATATTCTACCCTCCTCATGAGTTTTATAAATATTTATTGATTGAAGCAAAAATTACAATGCCATCTGATACTCAAGAAAATGTTATTTTAAAGTGGAGGGGCTTAAATGGAAGTAAGATTTCCACACTTCACTCACTCAAAGTGGTAAAATGTTGATACCAGTAAACTGTGATATCGCATATGAATATTGTAAGACTTCTAGAGCAACCACTAAGAAAACTATACAAAGAGATACACTCAAAAACACCATGAACAAATCAAGAAACAACCTGTGGGTGAAATAAGGCAGTTCTCTATCCTGGTGCTCAAATAGTGCTCCATGAGTGAGTGACCAGGTGAACTGAGGAGACAGCTAAAGGTAAAAACCATAGCAAGAGAATATAAAATCTTCATATGGAAAGAAGTTTCCAGACTAAGCAGTCCAACTGTAGCCTCTGCATGTACCTCTCTACATATGTATGTATGTGACAGGGGTGGGGGGTGTAATTCATCTGTACTATTATCTGCATGTATCAGTTAACCAGATGAAGAGTAAAGTTGTTCAAGATACTGCAATGATAAGTTAGGAGGCTGCTTGCCACCCTTGGCTCATTGCCCAGTACAACCTTGGTCATCCTTCTCTGGCAGAGGAAGAAAAGGTATTAGTAAAGGTTACTGAATCTCACTCATGATCAACGCTAGACTTATTCTAGTTAAATTAATGTAAAGATAGAAGGATAGAGATATCAGATTGGTGGAGGATTCAGGTCTAACTCTCAGGATCTCCCATTTCTCAATTTCAAATCCACAGCCACATTTTTAAGAGGAAAGAGCTTCCTTCTGGAAATACAATATTTATCTCCATATATAAAGTGTTTTTCCCCATAATAAAGTGAACTTACTACTTTCTCCACAATGTACTTATCAAATAACACATGTGATAGGGTTTGAAAACTACAAAGAACCCCCAAAATATACAGTACTTCTGTTGCAATACAGCTCGGAGATCTTTTGATGTCTGTACATAGAGAGCACTTTATTCTTTAATACAGTTACTCAGCACTCTGCATTTTATACCAAGGACAGACAAGATTTATATCAATAATACTCCTTTAGGATATGTAAGTTCTAAATACATAGCACTCCAGAAGGAAGCATGATTATCAACACCTAGATATTCAGGTGTATTCATAAATTCATTGTATTTTAAAATTTTATTTATAAATTGTAAACTATTCTTTCTTCAGAATTTTTCCTTGTGCTTGATGTCTTGCACTTTAATTTTAAAACAATGTTGTTAAATTAGAACAATGAAAGAGATCTTTCAATGAAAGAGATCTTTCAATGAAAGAGATCTTTAGTATCTTATTTTAAGGGCACAACACCTCCATCCAGCTCAAGGACCAGTAGTAATACAAGAAGGCTTATTTTTTAAAACCCTTGGTTTAGGAGGCTGTCAAGAGGATGGAGGTAAATAAAACTTAAATACTAGAATGTCAGTGCCTCGTCTCCACATATTAGAATCATCACACAATCTTAAAGCATGTTTCTTACTCTGAGATTCTGGAAAGTAATTCTGTGAAATGGATGAGTTCTACTAGGTAGAATTTTGAGCAGTCCCTTGGGGAGAGTAATGTCTAAATACTTTGAAAAAAAATGTTCTTTATAAGTTGCTTAAAATACCATCACTAGTACTTAGGAATATTAATCATGTTTTTCTTGAAGACAGCTTAAAGAATGGAATCACAAAGTACCCATGACAGTTATCATTATTTTACCTATACTATCAGTAAGTTGTCGTATATTATTCTGCCAACAGTATAAAATCTTCACTAGTTACAATGTATTTACAGTATATAAAGCACTGTACTAAACATATACCAAGCATAGTCTCTCTCTTCAAAGAAAAAAAAAAAAGCTTGGATCTGAGAATAAACCCACAAATGCTGACAACAACTCTTATGTTCTTGCCACCAGATACCACTTTTCTCCAGAACAACAAACCACACACATAGCATTCAAAATATCCTTTATTTTCACCACGGTTATGGTTTTATACTGTGCTAAATTATAATTGAATTGGTATCCCTTAAGCTTCAAATTACTTTGACATTTTGGTGACAATGTCTAAAAACATGGATAGAACACAGGATTTCTGTTTTGTAAAGGCAAATGAATAATCATCATTGAATCCAGAAATAAACTAAGAGAAAAAGAAACTAAGGATATCTCAATGAGAAAATTCACAAGAAATGACAGGAAAAATGCCTGTGGTTTACTGACTAAAGCTCAGTAACTACGAACCTGTATACTCATATGGATGAGGTTTCATAATCATAGATTCAGAGTCATTACTCATTTTACTCTTCTCTTTGCTTCCTCAAAAAGATATACCGACCTTGAGCATGAGAAATTAAATGAAAACTGCCTCAGGCAGATAAAAACATGACAATCATCCTGGCAATGAAGACAAATCACCATGTTCATTACAGTCAAGCTACCAAAAGAAAACTCTAGATCACACTAAACTAAAAACATACTTACGTTTATGTTTTCATTACACATGTAGGAAATTGCCAGTTACTGAAAGTAATTGTAGGATATGCCATGTAGGAAATTGCCAATTACTGAAAGTATTCAATTAAGACTAGAATCTTATAAATACCTTATACAAATATTTATTGAGTAAATATACAGATATAACACACAAATAAAATGGCAAAATTGTTACATGTTTAGATAAAAGATGGGAAACTAAATGTAACTTAAAGTCTCAAAACACTAATCCATTATCTTGGACGCAGGATGTGTCCTTCAAAAATAGAAGGGTAAATACCCAAGAGAAATGAAAACATGTCCACGTAGAAACTTGTTCATGAATGTTCAAAGCAGCATAATTCATAATATCCAAAAAGTAAAAACAATTCAATGTCCATCAACTGGTGAATACATAAATAAAATGTGATATATCCATATAAGAGAATATTACTTGGCCATTAAAAGAAGCGCTGATAGATGCTACAATATGGACGAACCTTGAAAACGTTATGCTAAGTAAAAGAGGCGATACACAAAAGGCTATATATTGAGTGATTCCATTTATATGAAATCTAAAGGCAAATTTATAGTCACAAAGCACATTAGTGGTTACCTATGGCAGGGGGAGAAGGGGGTGCTTTGAGAAGTGATTGCTAATAAGTACAGGGTTTCTTTTTGACGTTATAAAATTGATTGCCGTGTGACTGCAAAACACCATGAATATACTAAAAACAACTAAATTGTACCAAAGGGCAAATATTGTGTGATTCCACTTACATGAAATACCTAGAGTAGTCAAATTCATCAAGACAGAAAGGAGAATGGTGTTACCAGGGGCTGGGGAGAGAGAAGAATAGGGAGGTATTTGTTTAATGGATACAGAGTTTCAGTTTAGAAAGATGAAACACTGTGAGAAGAATGGTGGTGATGGCTGCACAACAATGTGAATGTACTTAATTCTACTGAACCCCACACTTAAAACTGTTAAAAAATAAAATGTTTAAAATGGTAAAATGGTAAACATTATGGTATGTACATGTTACCACAATTCAAAAAAACCCAATTGAGTTGTAACTTTATTTTTTTTTTTAACATCTTTATTGGAGTATAATTGCTTTACAATGGTATGTTAGTTTCAGCTTCACAACAAAATGAATCAGTTATATATATACATATATTCCCATATCTCTTCCCGCTTGCGTCTCCCTCCCTCCCACCCTCCCTATCCCACCCCTCCAGGCAGTCACAAAGCACCGAGCTGATCTCCCTGTGCTATGCGGCTGCTTCCCACTAGCTATCTACCTTACGTTTGGTAGTGTATATATGTCCATGCCTCTTTATCGCTTTGTCACCGTTTACCCTTCCCCCTCCCCATAGTCTCAAGTCCATTCTCTACTAAGTCTGTGTCTTTATTCCTGTTTCACCCCTAGGTTTTTCATGACTTTTTTTTTTTTTAATTCCATATATATGTGTTAGCATAGTATTTGTCTCTCTCTTTCTGACTTACTTCACTCTGTATGACAGACTCTAGGTCTATCCACCTCATTACAAATAGCTCAATTTCGTCTCTTTTTATGGCTGAGTAATATTCCATTGTATATATGTGCCACATCTTCTTTATCCATTCATCCGATGATGGACACTTAGGTTGTTTCCATCTCTGGGCTATTGTAAATAGAGCTGCAATGAACATTTTGGTACATGACTCTTTTTGAATTATGGTTTTCTCAGGGTATATGCCCAGTAGTGGGATTGCTGGGTCGTATGGTAGTTCTATTTGTAGCTTTTTAAGGAACCTCCATACTGTTCTCCACAGTGGCTGTATCAATTTACATTCCCACCAACAGTTAAAGAGTGTTCCCTTTTCTCCACACCCTCTCCAGCATTTATTGTTTCTAGATTTTTTGATGATGGCCATTCTGACTGGTGTGAGATGATATCTCATTGTAGTTTTGATTTGCATTTCTCTAATGATTAGTGATGTTGAGCATTCTTTCATGTGTTTGTTGGCAGTCTGTATATCTTCTTTGGAGTTGTAACTTTAAATGAGTAATTTGTATGGTATGTGAACTATATCTCAATAAGCTGTTAAATAAATAAGTTGTGTGGGGTATAAAAGTAAGAATGTTAAACTTGCCACCACGATAGGTTAACTCCAAGTCTATGTAAAAGTTGAGTGGCTCTGCTAATAGACTCTGGTTAGCCTGGAGTAAGATAGCCGGATGTGCCAAGGTCAGGGTGCTAGTCTTGACACACTCATTACCCTCACACTACATCCTCCACTGAGTGATTTCATACTCTCCTGTGACTTCAACATCCTTGTATATCTTCATATGGGACCTGGTCTCTACTTTTGAACTCCTGCCCCTTTATTCCTCAATGCTCATTGGACAGCTATTCCCAGGTTTTTGAAAAACTCTCAAACATCACATCACAAAATGGAGGGTAAGAACAGGAGCTTGAAGTCAGAGAGACCTGGACCTAGCTGAGACACCACTTAGCTGCATAGTCTAAGGGAAGTAACTAAACCTTTCTGGGCCTCTACTTCCTTACTTTTAAAATGAGAATAATTACCTCACAGGATTATTCAGAGGGTTAAACCAGATAAATGCATATAAAGTACCCGGAGGTTGAAAAACCAAGCATATAGAAAATACTGAACACATGTTCACTGACTTCCCCTACGAATTTGTTCTGCTTTATTCTCAAATTTAGTTAAAGGGGTCACCATTTTCCAAATCTACAAAATTTGTTACTATTGATTCCTATTTGTCTTTTGCATTATTCTTCATATTCTGTCAATCTACCTCAGAAAAGTCTTTTTAAGTCTCTACCCTCAGTCATTATCAACACTTTAATTTAGGCTTTTATCATGTCTCATTCTGGCACAATTTAATTGTATCTCTCCATCATTAGTCCACCCTCCATGCTAACATAAAATTATCTTCCTGCTTATCTCCTACTTTAAAATATCTGTTCAAACTTTAGCTAGGTACTCAGCATAGAATGCTTCAAACAATGACCCTCCACTGTCCTTTCCAGTCACATCTACTCATCTTCACATACTCTACACTTTTTACCTTGCGAACTTCTCACCATTCCCTAGATGTACTCCTGGCTTTCACACTGTTCCCTCTGTCTAGAATACCCCTAACTCCTTTACTTAACTTGGGAGACTTTTATTCATCCAAATCTATTTCAAATGACATCTTCTCAGGGACTATTATTTATCTGTTTACATATCTGCCTCTTCACTATGTTGTAAAGTAGTGTGGAGTATGGATAATGGGCTATATTCCTTTCTGTATCATCCTCAGCGGCTGGTGATGAAGAAAAAATGAAGGAAGTCAATAAAGAATGGAAGATCTGGATCCAGTTACATTAAGGTATCAGAGCCCAATATAAAAAGTCACAGGTTAATTTTGCTCCAAGGTAAATGCCAGAGATCCTAGTGTTTGGTGAAAGTCACAACATAAAGTTCCAACCAGTGAAATAAACTATTAATCACAATATTTAAAACCAAATTCTTTCTGATTTTTTTTCTTTTTGCTTTACTTTGCTTGTTAAGACTTTACTGGAAAACTATGAGCAACTGAAAACTAAGGAATTACTAATCTTTATAGGCTTAAGGAGCAAAAAATGACCCCGCTGCAAGTATATAAAAAAATATATTATTACTTGGATGACTAAGCAAGTTTTAGAATGGTTATTGAGAATTCTACTAGCTTTCAGCTTATGTCAAAAATTAGAATCTCTGATTTTGGAAACTGAGATTATCAACAAATTCTAACGCTGAAAGACAGGTCCAGATTACATACCTATGAAGTGATAAATTCTATTCAAGGTTAGAGGTAGCTCAACACTCAAGATTATTGGGCATAGACTAGAAAAACTGCTATACGGTTGATGTCACCATTAACTACCATTTGGACCTAATATCTCAGTAAAGAATATCTTCTGGTTATCTAAGGGTTTGATAATCAATGGCTCTCTAACTTAAATTTCTACAAAATGAGCATGAAAAAAGATACTGGCGGCCAGGAGAAGGTGGGATACCAGCTGAATAATTTTTTTTTTTTTGAAAACACACTAGGATATTTTAGATAAATAAATAAATAGCTAGGAGATTTTATTCCTTAGGATGCTGGCTCTCTATAAATTTATCGATTTACTTACTGACTTGATGAATTTAAGTTAAACTATTTTGTTTTAGATAAGAAAATCAAACCAGTTATTTGTTAAGGAAAGTCTTTGTATATAAAGCACATATTTTTTTCATTTTATTATTCAGATTGCTCAGAAATTACATAACCACATGGAAAGAGTGAAATCTGATCATTTAAGCATGAGACAAAAAGGACAAGAAAATTCTACTTTCAAGAATAGATTCGTTGAAAATAAGAAAGAATGTATGTATATGTATAACTGAATCACTTTGCTGTATAGCAGTAATTAACACAACATTGTAAATCAATAAAAAAAATAAATAAAATTTTTAAAAAAGAAGAGACTCATTGAAGCATTTGATACAAATTCATTGAGGGAAATAAACTAAAATATTCAAGCAAGTTCTTTTTATTGATTATACCTAATAATTAGCTGCATTTATATTAATTGGATTTACTTAAATATGAGGCAAAAATAAATACAAATTTTATTAATGTTGGAGGTTATTTTACTTAGCACATATTAATATACTGAAAATTCACGTGAACATAATTTAAAAACAGAAAGCACCAAAGTGAAACAAGAGGTAGAAAAACAATTATCAATAATAGGGAATGCAAAATATTAAATCACCTTTTAAAAAATATCACTGAATAATTAAGGTACCATGAATGAATTCACTAGAGATAATTTCCAAAGTATTATATATCATTCTAATATTCAGAAAAGGATTATACTTTATTCAAGGGGCTAAAAACTAATACATAGTTTTGACCACAAAATCACTCAAAATAAGATTTAAAAAATTACTGTGCAATCTCAAAGAGAAACATAGTTACAGATGACTTACAAAAAAAAGAAAAAAAGGGGCTAACATACCTCAGCAAAAAATACCTCAAACCAATTATCCACCATACATAGTTTATCCTAGACTTTCAATGTTAGTAAAATAATAGAAAAAGAATGGTAAAAAAAATAGATCTCAGTAGATGACAATAAGGCATTTAATAACAACTCAGTATTCAACTTTAATTGATACTATAGAATATCAAATATAAAAGTTCTTCATGTGAGAAAAAGCATATTTATTTCTAGAGTCAAAATCATATTTTCTTCAATAATGCTAGTTATTAACTCTAAATATTTAAATAATAACAGGAGTTAACAGTGGTTGTTGTTAAACATTTAACACTGCGGCTCCTGAAACACCACCATCACCCCAACCACCACCCCTCTCTGATCTGTAACAGTTCTGGAGTATAAATAGTCCCACCATGTCTAATTTAAAGCTATCATTGCCATGTCACTATGGGAATTGGGAACAGATGCACAAAACTGGCTTCTGCTTGCTGCCTCCAACAAACCACTGAGTATTAACTTATTGAGCTCTTACTACCTGATGAGCACATGCTATGAACTTTACACATCCCCTTTCATTTGACCCTCACAACAACATACAAAGAAGATATTACTTCATCTTACAAATAAGGAAACTGAGGCTTAGGGAGATAAAGTAATTTGCCTAAGGTCACATTACTAACGAGTGGTAGAGGCAGAATTTAAGAATATCTTTAATCACTTTAATTATCATTCTTCATTCATGACCTATTGTTATTAAGGAGTCATGCATGGCCTGATTTGTAAATTAATCAACTCATCCATTTATCTCCTTATTTGTACCGCAACATATATTGGTAAAACCATAATTCAACCCCTAATGAAAACAATGCCAGTGACTTACATCAACCTATGCATTCCTTCCCTTCATGTCTGCTTAGTTCTCCCCAGCAAAGGTATATCCTAAAGTTGGTGTTAATTATTCTCTTTAAAGCCAGGTTTACATCCCAAATATCTGTAAAGAAAACCTCAGATTCTTGACAACTGCATTACGTTGCTTTTTAATAATCTTTCAATATAGATATTGTCCTTATTTTAAATATGAGGAAGGTAATTAAGGCTCAAAAAAGTCAAACAAACTCACCAAGAATTACTTAGCAAATAGATGACATAAAAAGAGTTTGAAAACAGGTTTTTATGTCTCCAAAGACCAATCTTTTCACTAAAATATTCTGCTTCAAAAATAAGGTGATTTTAAATATCAGATAATTAATCAGTAATAAACTAGAGCTCACCATAAAGATCAATGTACCTCCTTACCATCTTTAAAATTAACTGTAATATATGCAATAAAAACAGAGCCCAATCATAAGTATAATAATATTTGAAGGTTAATTTTTTTCTCTTATTAAAAATAATATGCAAAATTCCAATGGAAAAAATTAAAGAAGTCAAGAACAAATGGAAGTGTATACACACACACACACACACACACATGCACGTGGTGCTCTTGATTGGGAAGACTACATACTGTAAAAAATTGCAATAGTTCTTCTATTAATTAAACAGTTAGCAAACAGGAAGCTAAAGTAAAGTATTCCCAGAATTTAAGAACACATTTAGAAAATAACACTTAGACAAAACTGATTTATAAATATATAACTAAGATTGGAACATTTTTATTTATTAAGTCTACCGAAAAAAGATTCCAAGGTGTATCTTCATGAACATACAGCATTATTATTATTTTAAACCATTAATTGAGCTCTTACTGTAAGTTAGGTAATGTGCTTGACACATACTATCTGATTTAATCCTTATAATAACTTCATGACATTTGTAATACTAGCTCTATTTTATCGTAAAGAAAATAGAGAATCAGATAGGTTATGCATAAATTTTAAACAGAAAATTTTTTTTTACTTTTATAATTGGAGAAAAGGCTATTTCATTTTGCAGGAAAAAAAACACCTTATTGCTTCTAGAAATAGAAAAATCTGTGAAATAAGAGAAATTCCAGGGAACATTTAAAAACAGACATAGAGACATTCAGAATATTTTAAATATAAAACACTACCAAAAAAAGAAAATTACAAGCCAATATCTTTGATGAATATAGATGCAAAAATTCTCAACAAAATATTAGCAAACCAAATCCAATAACACATAAAAAAGACCATATACCACGATCAAGTTGGATTCATCCCAGGGTCACAAGGATGTTTCAACATACACAAATCAATCAGTGTGATACACCACATCAACAAAAGAAAAGACAAAAACCCCCGGATCATCTCAATAGATGCAGAAAAAGAATCTGATAAAATTCAACATCGATTCGTGATTAAAAACTCTTACAAAAGTAAGTATAGAAGGAACATATTGCAACATACTAAAAGCTATTTATGACAAACCCACAACCAACATAATACTCAACAGTGAAAAGCTGAAAGCCTTCCTGGCAAAATCTGGAATAAGACAAGGATGCCTACTCTCACCACTTCTATTCAACACAGTACTGGAAGTCCTAGCCACAGCAATCAGATAAGAAAAAAGAAATACAAGGCATCCAAACTGGAAGGAAAGAGGTAAAATTGTCATTATATGCAGATGACATGATACTATATATAGAAAACCCTAAAGTCTCCACACAAAAACTACTACAACTGATAAATGAATTCGACAAGGTAGCAGGATACAAGATTAACACATAGAAATCTGCTGCATTTCTTTACACTAACAATGAAACATCAGAAAGGGAAAGTAAAAAAAGAATCCCTTTTAAAGTCACATCAAAAAAATAAAATATTTAGGAATAAACCTTACCAAGCAGTGAAAGACTTACATGCTGAGAACTACAAAACACTGCTAAAGGAAACTGAAGATGATTCAGAGAAATGGAAAGATGTCCCATGCTCTTGGATTCGAAGAATTAATTTTCTTAAAATTAATATTGTTAAAATGGCCATACAACCCAAAGCAATCTACAGACTTAATGTGATCCCTATCAAATTACCCATGACATTTTTCACAGAACTAGAACAAAAAAAATCCTAAAATTTATATGGGAGAATAAAAGACCCAGAATTACCAAAGCAATCCTGAGAAAAATGAACAAAACTGGAGGCACAACCCTCCCAGATTTCAGACAATACTACAGTAATCAAAACAGCATGGTATTGGCACAAAAACAGACATATGAATTAAAGGAACAGAATAGAGAGCCTAGAAATAAACCCAGACACCTATGGGCAATTAATCTTTGACAAAAGAGGCAACGATATATAACGGAGGAAAGAAAGTCTGTTCAGCAAGTGGTGTAATGTAAATGTAAATGTAAATCAATGAAGTTAAAACACTCCCTCACACCATACACAAAAATAAAATCAAAATGGCTTAAAGACTTAAATATAAGACATGACACCATAAAACTCCTACTAGAGAACATAGGCAAAACATTTTCTGACATAAATTATAACAGTGTTTTCCTAGGTCAGTCTCCCAAGGCAATAGAAATAAAAGCAAAAATAAACAAATGGGATCTAATCAAACTTATAAGCTTTTGCACAGCAAAGGAAATCATAAACAAAATGAAAAGACAACCTATGGACTGGGAGAAAATATTTGCAAACAATGCAACCAACAAGGACTTAATTTCCAAACTATACAAACAGCTCATACAACTCAATAACAAAAAACCAAGCAACCCAATCAAAAAATGGGTAAAAGACCTACGTAGACATTTCTCCAAAGAAGATACACAGATGGTCAATAGGCAAATGAAAAGATGCTCAACATCATTAATTATTAGAGAAATGCAAATCAAAACTACAATGAGGTATCACCTCACACTGCTCAGAATGACCATCATTAAAAAGTCTACAAATAATAAATGCTGGAGAGGGTGTGGAGAAAAGGGAACCCTGCTACACTGTTGGTGGGAATGTAAATTGGTTCAGTCACTATGGAAAACAGTATTGAGTTTCCTTAAAAAACTAAAAATAGAGTTACCATATGACCCTGCAATCTCACTCCTGGGCATATGTCCAGAAAAGATGAAAACTCTATTTCAAAAAGATACATGCACCCCCATGTTCACAGCAGCACTATTTACAATAGCCAAGACATGGAAGCAATATATATATAAAAAAGTGAATCACTTTGTTTTATACCAGAAACTAACACTGTAAATCAACTATACTTCAATTTAGGGACTTTCCTGGTGGCGCACTGATTAAGAATCCACCTGCCAATGCAGGGGACATGGGTTTGATCCCTGGTCCGGGAAGATCCTACATGCTGCGGAGCAACTAAGCCTGTGCACCACAACTACTGAGCCTGCACTCTAGAGCCCGCAAGCCACAACTACTGAAGCCCGCACGCTCTAGGGCCCGCGTGCCACAACTACTGAGCCTGCATGCTGCAACTACTGAAGCCTGTGTGCCTAGAGCCTGTGCTCCACAACAAGAGAAGCCACCGCAATGAGAAGCCCGTGCACCGCAATGAAGAGTAGTCCCCACTCACCGCAACTAGAGAAAGCCTGCACACAGCAACAAAGACCCAACGCAGCAAAAAAAAACACCAAAAAACTATACTTCAGTTTTTTTTAATTTTTAATAAAAAAGAATATTTTAAACACATACTGAAATCATGTAGAAAGAAATAATTTGTTACAAAGGTTTTAAGTTACAAATAATTTGCTTATTAGCTCTATACCTCACTTCATACAACTAAATCAATCCCAGATAGAATATAATTAAGCATTAGCAAAACAAATTTTTAAAATAATTAACTATAAGGATATATTTGTACTAACTGTTAAGATAAATTTTCTAAATAGTCAAGAAATGAAGAAGGATCACAAACATGCTTTAAGGTTTGAATAAGTCTTTTAAACTGCACAAATTTTGTTTGAAAACAAAAATATCTGGGATAAATGTAAATGATTTTAAAACCTACAATGTAGAGTAACTGAAAATAAATGAAATATTGCTACATATACTCAGATTCCACTCGATAGTCAAAAGAAACAAGAGGGTCTATGTGAAAAATACTCAAATATTATATTACAAATATAAACTATTTTACAGAAAAATATACCACTTCACTAATAAAATAAAAATACAATAGTAATATTATATACCTATTAAACTAATAATCATAAAAATGTTATTAACTAAGTACCTAATAAGAGCTAGATATCTTGTTTCAGTTACTATTTATAATAACCCTACAAGATGTTATCACCATTCCACACTTTACTGATGAGAAAATGGAGGCTCAGAAAGGTTATGTGAAACTTTCTCAGTCATATAAAACTAGACAACCACATGGGTAAAAACCTGAACCTACTCATCCAACTCTAAAGATCTTTTCTTTTTCCTCACCCTATGCTATGAGTAAAACACAAATCACAGAACTATAATAAAGCAATGCTTAAGCCCAGATTTGGTAAAGTCATGGGGGGAAACTGTACTCATAAATTGTTATGGGCATTATTAATGTGTTATATCTTTCTAGTGGAAAATCTTATAATATATAATGAGCTACGAGATAGTCATATTCTGCAGTATAATCATTCCTAGTATAACCCCAAAGAAATAAGCCAAATCAGGGAAAGGGGGGTGGGGCACGTATCCATAAGGAGAAACTGTAATGGAAAAAAACTATAAACAACTGAAGTGTCCAACAGAGCCTACTTCAACATTTCAATGTAATAGATTAGCAGAGTATCCCACATCCTCAACATTTTTATTATTGGGCAATAGATGGGAATGTATATGAAATAGTCTTAAATGAAAAAAAGGAATACAACTTACACTGTTTATAACCATTTTAAAAATATACATATACAATGAGAAAAATAAGACAAATTTAAAGTGACATAGCCTATTTTTCTCTAAAGCTACTTAACTTCATAACAAATTATTTTAAGTTTGAGCATATATATGACTATGTCATATAACATTTTAAAATTTATGCTAGTATATTGCATTAATGACCTCATAATTGATGAGACCTTTATTCCCTGATGTTATGGACTGAACTGTGTGACCCTAAAGTTCGTATGTTGAAGCCCTAGGCCCCAGTGTGACTGTGGGCCTTTAAGGAAGTCATTAAGGTTAAATGAGGTCATAAGGGTGGGGCCCTAATCTAATAGGACTGGTGTCCCTTTAAGAAGAGACAGAGACAATAGAGTTGCCTGTGCACGGAGTAAAGGCCAAGTGATAATACAAGAAGATAGCCCAGTCTACAAGCTGAGGAAGCCTCAGGAGAAAGCAGCCCAACCACACCTTGATCTTAGACTCCTAGCCTCCAAAACTGTGAGAAAATACATTTGTTTTTTTAAGCCACCTAGTCTGTGGTATTTTGTTATAGAAGCTCTAGCAGACTAATACACCCAGAATACATTTATTTAAAAACAGAAGAATTATACTGATATGTTGGATAATTTTAAATACAATAAAGTTACATGTAAATAGCATAAATTATTAAAGTTCATTGCCTAAGTTTTTAAAAACATATTTATTAACTTCAAAGTTGCTTAACAATAGACATCATAAATATCATAAGTGACAAAACGTTGGACTGACAACTGCAAGACAGCTTAAAAGCAACAGATGAGTGACAAACTGCTAGCTGGGTAGGGGTTATGCATACTGAAATGCAATGATTCTTAGGAGAAATGGCAGGAAAGGAACATATTTCTCTGCATTTTGCAAAGAGGTCTCTTTTAATTCATTACGATATAAAGCAAATAGACAGATAAGATCTGAGGTATTATATGTACATCTTATGAACTGAGTACTCTATTTTTTTTCTAATTTAGGTACTGACTCCCTAGAATAAGTGAGGAAGTCACCAGTTACTTAATTAAATAATGTGCTGTGTTCCCAGTACCAAGAGCAGTGTCTGTTGATTTAATGTATAAGGCCCTTTTGAATTAGATTTTTTATTAATAAGTTGATTAAATTTGAATGAGACAATTAAAAGAAAATTATCTTGAAGAAAAAAGTAAAGCTTTCTAATTCCTAAGTTAGGAGGTCTTTAAAAATGTAACACGGGGAGAGAGGATATTGTTATTACTATGACATTATAGATAAAGACAACATATTAACTGTAACCAGAAAGGAGAACTACATAAGGTATATTTAATTTCTTTTCCTACTTTTTTTATTTAAGCTTTCAGTCCTATCTATACCTACTGACAGAGGAAGAAAAATAATTTAGGAATAAAATTGCTTCCCAGTAATTTCTCCTTTTAAGTGTTATACACATGGGATATATATAGTTTACATCCCATGTATATTTATATTTTATAGTTTCTTCTGAGTTTCACACAGCTAATAAGTGACAGTTATGTAGACTATATGGTATTTTGTTGATTTTATATGTCATAATCTGTTTAGTTAATCCTCTTTTATTGGGTGTTTCAATTTATTTCCACTATTGCAAGCATGGAGACACCATTAGACATGGGCCCAAAGCAGGTGGAATTACTTTTAGCTATAAGAAGCACAAGTTTTATTTTTTATATTGTAGCAGGTGAAGGAATACATACTGTATAGCTGGAGGGTTAAACATAGTACAGTAGTGAAACCTCTGAGCTTTTACCTCTTCAATTGGTTAGTAATCCTGAGTATGGTATATTTCATTGCTTTAAGCATGAGATTAACTGTATTCAGCTACGACACAAAGAATTGTTACTTATATATACTCAGACATACACATGCTCAGAACAGATTCAGATTCACAGAATTTAAGACTAGCACATTACAATTTATTTACATTTGGTAATTATAACAAATTCAATGATCAGGTATCCTCTTTCTCTTTCTTATTTTTTTAAAACTATATCCCTATTAAGTTCACTTTCTTAATAGAAACAATATCAAATATATACTGAACACTGTAAATCAACTATACTTCAAAAAAATGGGAAAAAACATTTTGACTGAAAACAATGAAAACACATTAAAAAAAATAAAATATATATATATATATATATATATATATATATATACTGAACAACCGCTATGTGCCAAACACTATTTTAAATGTTTTAAATACATACTACATTATTTAATGCCCCTCATATGCTGCAATTCCTATCAAACAAGAAAAGTAACAAACACTAGTGGGTTTCAAATTTTAAAATATATTGATTTTCTTAAAGACATCTATATTTTAATAATTTCACATCTTGCCATAATACTATAATAGCAACTCTGATAAGAACACGTTCTACTCACACAGCATTTGTGAATAAATGCTACATAAACTATAATTTACATAGTGTTTCCAAATTTCATTTATCACTTTGTAAGAAAGAAATTACTATCCCATAAAAGTGTAAACAGAAATTCAGAGATTAAATTTCAAAAATGAGAATTGGCATAGATGGAAGTAGAATTCAGGTCTCCTGGATCAATGTATTCTTTCCCCTGTGGGGAATGAGAAATGAAGAAAGGTTCACAACTGCAGAAAGTTAGAAAACCACTTACGTAGACTCTAGGCTGGGTAGAAGCTACCGCCCAAAGAGAAAAGGAAATCTCTACACAAGAACTAGCTCCAGTCTTTGTATTAAACAGTATATTTCTGCCTTAAGAGCTTGACTCTCCATTAGTGAAGCACTTAGGAGATATCATAGTTACTGCTAAATAAAAACTGCTGATCTGACTGGTAGGAACACTATGTACTGTTCTTTACTTCGTGGACCCGAAATCCCTTACAATAGCACCTTAAATTCTGTCTAAGCCTCCATTTGCATAATTATTATATGATTAGAATGTATAAGATATTATGAAGTAATAAATATAGAATATTTTATATCACTTTAAGTAGACCATAAATGTGTAAGAAGCAGGGACACATTCTCAGAGCACCTCACACATAAGTGGGCTACCAATAGGTTGGCATAGTTGCTAAAAACTGAAAGTTAACTACGAAAGTCCAAAAATGTTTGTAAATACAAATACCAAAAAAAACCTCAAAAACCTATAGACTTCTTTAGTCAAATGTATACATGTTAACCACTGAGAGGCACTGATTCTAAGAATTTCTTTTAAACTCTTTATTTCCTTTGATGCTCCTTTACTTAGATCATCCTATGATCACCTGGAAAGGAAACAGACATACTAGTATCCAAGGAAATGCAACAACCTAGCCTTTCAAAAATTTTAGCAGAATGTTAATAGAGGCACATCAAGAAACACTTTATTCTTTTTGTAATTATCTATAAGCCAAGGGTAAGAAGAAAACATATTTACTTAATAGTATAATTAAAACTCATCGGGCAAAGGGAAATCTAAGGGAGGACAAGGTTTAGGAGAAATACTGAATTTCTGGCACAAATATATTTGAAAAATTACTCAATTTTTCACTTATATCATTTTTAAAGAAATTAAATTGTACTCCAATAAGAAAATTATTCAACAATTCCCACAGTTTTAGAAAGAGTTTAAACTTCTGCTGATATGTTCAATCTCATAACAAAGATAAGGTAAAGTTTCAGTGTTAAGGTTTTCAAAAGTTTCAGTGTTAAGGTTTTCAAAAACAAAAAACAAACATAGGTCCTAACTCATAATTGGAATACTTCATCAGATAAGGTCAATCATTTCCAAGGCAATCAGATAAAAATTTAAGTTCTTTTTGTAGTTTAAAATGCTATCTCAATATAAAACTTTTTAAAATTTAAACAAGTCCTAAATGAGTTTTTTTAAATGCTGAAGACTCTGTTATCTGAAACGCATCAAACACGAATTTCTATTTTGTCATCTAAAGAAATATTCAAGATTTGCATCTTCTGCTTCCACATTCAAATTGTGTATTACTATGACATGAGCAAATCAAAAGCCCCACTTATTAAAAGCTATCAATACACTTCAGCTCTAAATAGTTCTCTCTAATAACATTTGTCAATTTTTATGAAGAGATAATAGTAGAAATTCTGCCTTTTAATTCTCAACTTTGTCAGGAGAAGATGATTTGATAATTTCTCCCTCTAAATTGCATTTAATGTACAAAAGTAGATCAACGGGATGAAAAAGGGTAAAAGACAAAACAAAACAAATAGTTTTACACAGGCCCCAAAATAGAGTTCAAGAGTATAATGTAATAAAAAATTTCTTCTAAATCCATTTTTTACTATTAATTACTATCATTCATTGAGTCTCTAAAACAGTGTTTATTACTTTCTAAAAACTGTACTAATTAAGTAAATTAGTTTATAATGAGCAAACAGAATAGTTTATTATAAAACACAAATATTAAAATTCCAACAGTCATTAAATCTGAGCCCTCCCACTTTCCCCTTATTCATCACAATATACCTTCTCTTACTGGCTCATTGGTTGATTCTCCTTTTAGACTCAGCATCCTGGAGAAGCCACTGGAAAGAGTAGAGAAAATGCCACGGATGAAATATCCCTGCTGCTCAGACTCCATTGACCCCACTGAAGTCGGCCACCGTCTAACAAATCTGATACTGCAGCGGTGCTCTGGCTCTGAAAGAGATCTGCTGAATGGAACCCGAAGTGACCGAGTGTTGACCAGGTTCTGCTTCTCCATTGATGTTCCAAGGACCTCATTAGCAGAGGAAGAAACATTATTCCCAACCATCTTTGGCAGGACCTCTTGTCGTGGTTCATCCAAGCCTCCTTTATTATTTTGCAATTGCTCCCTTTTGCCCCCTTTCCACCAAAAGCTGGGATGTGTTTGCCACCGATAAGCACCCAGTGGCTTTCCTAGATTGGAAACAGCCTGTTCATTTTTCTTCCTCTTGCTTTTCATTGGACCACACCATGGATAACTCTTTACGCTTGTTCCTATCTCTGAATGTGCATAATCAGGTTCTGACAAAGATCTTCGATAGCTCGGAGGACACGGTGATGTTTGTCTCCTAAAGATGCTCATCTTCCATGACTCCATTTTTTAACAACTTCTCGAAACTTTAAATTTCCACTGCTCTGCAGTCTTTGCAGTTGAACCACACTTGTCCGTGCAGTCCAAAACATTCAACTGCTTAAGCAGCTTTCTTTGTGCGGCTTTGAACCACAGCAGATGTTGCTGCTTAAGAGCTGGTGTCATGTTATTACCCCATTTTCCCAGATCTCCGAAATTTCAGCAAGCACCCAAAAACCTCCTGTCTGAAGCAAATTATCTTCATAATACAGCAAAAGAAGATCATCTCGCTTCCTGCAGTACGTTATATTTCTGCACTGAGTTTTCAGGAAATGGTGTTTTTAAAAAATGAGAAGTGAAATGAAAGCGATAAAAAAGCCACAAACACCTTTATGGACCAATAGCAGTTAAGTGTTCACTATGTGAATGACACTGGGTTAAAAACAGATTGTGAAAGTACTCAAGCTGACATCCACACTTTCCGGAAGAAGAAGAAAAAAATCTGCCTAAAAGCCTGCTCTCTAAGTGACAGCTCTTCAGAATAGTTTTTAAAGTTTGCATTTCAAGAAAATCCTTGTTATTTACACCACAACTTCTCTCAAAGTTAATACTGTTTTTAAACTAATAGGTAAAGTCATATACTGTTTTGTGCAAGTAGGCATTGCAAAGATGAGGAAAAATGGACAAAAGAATGTCAAAATATAAAGCTATTTTTAATGTAAACATACTAGGGAGAATTTTAAAAGCACAAATGGATTTAAAAAAAGGGATAGAGGATATTTGCTATGAACTATAGCAAAGGAAAAGGAAAGTCTTGAGGCAACATCTTGTGGAAACTGGAACACAGGAAAGTACATACTTAAATGATTTCTAGAAGGGAAAAGTTTGCTTTGAAAATGTAACTGGGATAAGTTGTCTGGAAAAATATTCCCTATCTATTTAACCAAATAAATTCCTTTATTCTTCTTTGTGCTATTTACAAGTTAAAAAAAAAAGAGCTGACTACCTAAAATTTTGTTAAAGCAAGTACCTTATATTGAACCAAGATAATGAATGCCAAGTTTTTGGCTGCTTAATTTTTTTTTCAACTGTCTGCTCATAAACTCCTGAAAATAGGGGTTTCGAATGGAAAGCCTGACAGACTTTAGACCACCAATAAAAGAGATATAACACGGCAATCAAATCACTTTGCAAGTTGTATAAAAAAATGATGATTTCATGTGGAAAACTAAAAAACCATCCATTTATTTGTAGAATATATACAATGAAAAACAGTTCTTACACTAAGTCTCTTTCTTATTACTGCCAAATAGTAAAGTTGGTAACATACCTATTCTTTGAAACATATTAAAATGTTCTCATTATTTCCATTATCATAAAGCAATAATCTCATCTTCATTTGTTTATATAGTCTGTAAATTTACACATTTCTATATTAAAGAAGTTTTGAAGAATTTGGCTTTCCCAAAAGCATAATATATCAAACTAGAGTGTATTACAATTGTAAAATTTTCCCTTGTTTTAAAAAAATACTTAGAAATGTCAATCTGCATAAAGAGAAAAACAATAAACATTAAATTCTAATCTCTATTTATGGCACATCACACAATCCACAAAAACTAATCTGTGATGAAAAATAAACCTAAATGTAAAATATAAAATGATAAAGCTTGTAAAAGAAATCACAAGAGAATATTTTTGTGAACTGAAGGTAAGCAAAGATTTCTTAGAGTACAAAACGTAATAACAATGATAGGAAAACATTAATAAATATGAATTCATAAAAATCAAAACCTTAATATGTCTAATAAGACATATTAAGAAATCAACAAGCAACCTACAAAATGGGAGAAAATATACACAATACAAACATCTCACAATTTGTACCACAAGATATAAAGAACTCCTACAACTTATTAATAAAATGAAAACCCAATTTTTAAAAGTAGGCAGACAGAGCTGAACAAATCCTTCATAAAGAAAGCTATATGAATGGTCAATAAGCATATGGAAAAAGTACTCAACCTCATTAGGATTTAGAGAAATGCAAATTAAAGCCATAATGAGATATCACTCACATTCACCAAAATGGCTAACACTTAAAGGGCTAATAACACCAGACGTTGGTGAGGATGTGGAGCAACCAGAAATCTCATAATTAGTAATAAAATTAGTATGAAATGATACAATTGCTATGGAACAAACGTGACAAAATTTTTTTACAAAGATAAACACACATCTACCCAATGCACATCAGTTCCACTCACAGGCACTTACTCAAGAAAAATGAAAATACACAAACTTGTACTTCAATCTTCACAGCAGCTTTATTTATGATACCCATAAACTGAAAACCACCCAAATATCCATCACAGTAGAATGGATAAACAAATTGTGATGTTTTCATACAACGGTATACAACTCAGCTATAAAAAGAATAAACTACTAATAACAAAACAATGTGAATGAATACCACAGATATTATGCCAACAAAAGAAACTAGACACAAAAGAGCACATACCATATGATTCCATTTCTACAGAGTTTTAAAACAGGCTAAACTAATCTACAATAGGGGAAAAAATCAGGAATGCAGTTGTCAGGGGTAGAGGCATTACTAACAAGAAAAGGACACCAGGAAGCTTTCTGGGGTGATGGAAACTTTCTAAGTCTTGATGTACATGTGAGTATGGGTATGTTTATTTGTCAAATTCATCCAACTGTTCCCTTAAGATTTATGCATTTTTCCTTAATTAAATTTTACCTTAAAAAACTGTAAATACTGTACTCTAGTTAGTAAGTTTACTTATCCAGTGTAATGGGTTAGCAATTCTGAAAGCACTTTCTGTGTATTTTAGGCTTGAGGAAAGGAGTAAATACATTGAAGAGGATGAATGAATGGATGAATGAATACATACAGACAGACAGACAGACATACCAATACTGGAACAAACCAATATTATGCAACTCCTGATATGATGAACTGTGAAAGAATAGCTTGTGATTTTTTCCTGCCAAAAAAAACAAAAATTGCATAACCTAAATTTAATCACAAGTAGCATCAGATAACCTTGAATTAAAGAAGATCTACAAAATAACTGTATCCTTTGCTTCAAAAATGTCAAGGTCAAGAAAATCAGAGAAAGGCAATAGAACTGTTGTAAATCAAAGGAGACTAAGGAGAAACAATTAAAAATAATGCATAATTTTGGATTTGATCCTAAAGTGGGGGGGAGAAGCTATAAAGAACATTATTGGGACAATTGACAATATTTTAATATGGAGTATGGATTAGATAATAGAACCATACCAACATTAAGCTTCCTGATTTTGATTATGAAAGAAAATGTTCTAATTCTTAGGAAATTCACACTGAAGTATTTAGGGATCTAGAGTCATGATGTTTCCAATTTACTCTCAAATGACTCAAGGAAAAAACTATGCATGTAAAGGTAGATAAAATATGACCAAAGAAATGGGGCAAACTGTACACAATTATTGAATCTAGGTAAAGGGTATATGGGAGTTTCTTGTACGCCTGCAAATTTTCTATAGGTTTGAAATTTCATCAAAATAAGACATTACACAAGCAAAATTTTTTTAAATTTCAAACTACTTCCTTTGGGTCTGTAAGATATTTTTATTATTAATAATGTAATATTATTAATATTACATGTAATATTATTAATACTATTTCAGAGTATCTTTTGAGCAATACATATAACAAAGTATCTAGTTTCACAGGTTTCATGAGAGGGAACTTAATCAAGATCACCCTATTAAAATACCTCAGTGAAAAATTAAATTAAAACTACAATTTTGAGAAAAGTTGCACCACAGGAGTAGAACTTGAGCCCCATAATCAACACTGTAAAATTCAGAGACTCAATGTTAAATGAGAAAATACTTTTACACACTAAATAGGTAACATAAAAATAACTGCCATAGTTTCTAAGGAACTACTACAATTCTTCTAACCATAAACTTCCCTATTTAAGGAATATGGAAATGGAAAATAATAAACAGCACAGAAAAACATTCAAGCAAAATCAGAAAGCAAAAGAACTATAGATTGAAGAAGTGACAGTCTCTAAGTAGGAATAATCAAAGAAATGAAGAGATTCACCTCTCTCACAGTTGGCTAAAGGTGGATTTGGCAAATGCTTCAAATTATCTTCTATCATTATGAAAGCCTAACATCATTTATGTTAGTTATTTCTCCAAGTTTTATCTTTCATCTGAATATAAGACAACTTGACACTTCGTTTTCTGAATTTTATTAAATATATATAATGAATTTATAATTTTTAAGAAAATATTCACAGGTTTTATAATTTTTAAAATTAGAAACAATGACACTAGTGCCACTGAACTACCACATTCATTATGAATCCTAATATAAAAATTGGCTGCTGATTGAAGTGTCATAACAAGAACATTACTGCCATCTCAAGTATCAACTAATTATTATTAATTTTCTTAATAGAAATCTGTAATATTTAAAGCACAGCTTTAAGAACCACTCTGTTGCTAAGTCAAAAGAAACATCTGAATTCTCTAAATAAACATACAAGTACTTATATTCACATAGAGCCATGTTTTAAATTGTTATTGAGTACCTGCCATGTATCAGGCACTGTATTAAGACTAGAGGGGCTTCCCTCGTGGCGCAGTGGTTGAGAATTCGCTGCCAATGCAGGGGACACGGGTTCGATCCCTGGTCGGGGAAGATCCCACATGTCGCGGAGCAACTAAGCCTGTGCACCACAACTACTAAGCCTGCGCTCTAGAGCCCGCGAGCCGCAACTCCTGAAGTCCACGCGCCTAGAGCCTGTGTTCTGCAACGAGAAGCCACCACACTGAGAAGCCAGTGCACTGCAATGAAGAGTAGTCCCCATTCGCCACAACTAGAGAAAGCCTGTGTGCAGCAATGAAGACCCAACGCAGCCAAAAATAAATAAATTTATTTAAAAAAAAATACTAGAGGAACAAAAAAGAATAGAACACTGTCCCTGCCCTCTTGGAACTGCCAGTTGACTAGGAAAGACTGACATTAGGAAGGGGGGTCTACAGAATGTTAGGGAAGTGATTTGTAAGGGAATTTTGAACCATGTCTAAGGCATAAGGGATGGAAACAATTTCTTTTGAGATTCTCTTAATCTTGAGATTCTATTGTTATACTCAATTCTGCTATAATGTGACATGCATTTCTAAAAATCATCACACTATACAAAATTGCATAATAAAACTTCAAGACTTATGAGGAAGCGGGGTTGGGAAGCAACGTTCAGAAACAATGACACATAAAAAAAGATAAGAAGCTAATAAAAACTGTAGACCATTTTAC
This sequence comes from Orcinus orca, assembly GCF_937001465.1. Taxonomy (NCBI): domain Eukaryota; kingdom Metazoa; phylum Chordata; class Mammalia; order Artiodactyla; family Delphinidae; genus Orcinus; species Orcinus orca. Next base: position 52,798,287 of record NC_064559.1, read on the forward strand.
ACAGGTTAGTTAAGAAACACCTAAATGCCAAAATAAATATAGCACGCTACTTTGAAAAAACCCTGAAGTTTGCAGTGGGCATCAGAAAGGTTGTAGCTTTTGTGTTTTTGTGAAGTGATGGAAGGAGGGTTATCTGAAATCTGAAGGACAGCTATAACACTTAAGTGGATGGATGTGGCTCATAACAAGTATGGGGAACTGAGGCAGCCAGTAGTTGGTCGAGATGTATGCCTTTCAGTATTTGCTACAACACGATGCTTTACTTGGATATAGTTTTCTGTATTCAGCTAACGTTTCTCAAACAAATGGCACATAAGCAAACACAAAATTCATGTAATGATCAAATTGTTCCCTACTATCAATCATATGGTACAAATCCTCATTTTCAAAATAAGCGTGATATAAAATAAAATTTAATTTAAAGAATTTTTTAAAAACATGTAATAAAACATGTAATAAAAATAATAATAAAAAAATTTTTATTTTTAAAAAAAACAAAAACAAAACCAAGCATGATAGTAGAACTGACTATATTTTCTCTTTTCCATATAACTGGTATGGTAAAAAACAGGTAAAAATCAACAGGAGACCTTACCATTGAAAGGCACAATAAAAGCAGAGGGGAAATAGCTCTTATCCTTAGTAAATTCCACTCTTTAGTTTAAACTTTTCATTTTTTTCTTTTCTTCCTCCTCTCTATATCAGAACAATAAGAACCAAAGGATCAAACTCATGATGTGGGCATAGAGGACCAAGCATAAAAAGGTAATGCAACAGATCTGCTTCTAAATTGGTGCTTCTCACGTTGTAACATGTAGATGAATCACCACAAGATTGAATTAAAATGTAGATTTTGCTTTAGTACATGTGGGAGAGGGCCTGAGATTCTACATTTCTACCCAGTTCCTAGTTGATACCTATGCTGATTCATGGGCCAAATTGTGAATAAAAAACTACAGACAGATTTTTAAATAAAAGGACTAATGGAATTCTCAAGGCTCCCATAAGATTCAGTCAAGTTCACCAAAATAAAAAAATTGTATTGGGATTGAGGGTAAAGTGAGAACATTTGCCTGAAATATTCTGTGAGAGCATATACATCACATAGAGACTTAGCTCATGGTAGTGCACTGAGAATCAAATATACAGTAATCCAAACCTCTTCCTTGGAGACAGCAAAGACTATCTACCACATATAAATAAAGCACAATTAAAAACTGAACAATCTTCTGCACTTTATGAACTGCAGCATTTTTTTAATGGAAAGAAGCAAGGGAGGAAGATGCAAATGACCATCTATAGGAGAGTGACAAATAAATCACAGTACAGAACTATGTAAAAACAAACACATATATTAGGGTGAGCTACAAAGACACACATTTTTAAAGAGTGATGCCTGTGAGGAGTACAACTGAGAAATCACCTTAGATCCTTAAAGTTTTATTTTTTAATTGTTAAGTATATACTATAGTCATAATAGTAAGAAAAAACTTAAACAGAAATTTATGTGGTAAGAGGTCTAAGAGATAAGGTAGAAAAGCAATATATACTATAAAAAAGTAGATCATGATCCCACTTTTACTGAAGATTATCACTAATACATCAGTATGTACATGGTGGAATATGCACGGAGAGAAAAATCTGTTGCTATTTCTTTTAAATATTTTCTTTTTTAACAATAATAAAATCTGTTGTTATTTTTGTTACTACAGGAGATTTTTATTTTTATATTATTAATTTCTGTAATATATGAAATTTTACAACGAGTGGGTATTTTTATTCCTTTTGAATGTAGAAAATTTAAATTATTATTATTATTTTGGCCACACCACACAGCATGTGGGATCTTAGTTCCCTGACCAGGGATCGAACCCACGCCCCCTGCATTGGAAGCATGGAGTCTTAACACTGGACCACCAGGGAAGTCCCTAAATAAATATATTTTTAAATCTACCCAGAGTGAAAAAGGAAGCCTTAATGTTAACCCACAGAATCAGAATTAGAGAATAGAAAACTAAACAAGTCATCACAGATTAACTTAACCAACTCTTTCATATAAGCAAACAAGACCAGAGAAAAGAACTTGTCCATGACTACTTAGTTAACAGCAAAAAACAAAACAAACAAACAAAAGGAAGAACACAGGTGTATCCTAATTCCCAGTTCAGGATTCCAAAACCTCTTTAAATTAGCATTTTCCAAATTATGATCCACAGAACGTAGCTGAGAAATTTAGGCTTACAGAGCATAATTGTGACATTAAGGCCAGACATTATAGTGTTATTTCGTTTAAATGCTAAAATTCTTTCTTTTTTAAAGGTTAAAATAGGATATCAGTTTCTCATTAAAATGGCTTTTTAAAATTTATTTCAACTAAGGGAAGCAAGTGGAGATGAAAAGGCAAAACTTGAGCTTTCTCAGTTTACAAATACTAGTCTGCCACCACTTCCTTTCTTAAGACACACCTTTTCTATAATGAAATTCTATACTATAAATCCCACATGCTCTTTTATAATAGAAGACATAATACATATTACAATTAACAAAGAGTTCTGGAGTTCTGTTATCAGAAAAGAGAGTACATACCTCTTAGATCAACTCATGAAAAACTTTAAAAATAGGATTAATTTCTATAAACCAGAAGAAGACATCTTTTAAAAATACAAAGTCTTTGTTTATACAAAGCTAAGTAATTAATAACAAAACATCCCCTTCCCATCTCCTATCACTGGAGCACATCTGCTTCCCGATGAAACACTTCCTGTGGCAAAAACTACCTCCCTTCTAAGTAGTAGAACTCAAAGACACACCTGACACGTACACAACTGCTTTTCATTTAAGAGACAAAGATATGTCTAAAAGCACTAAATAAAGATTATTTTTAACAGACAACTTCTGGAATCGATAATAATTTTTTAATAAGAAAACACTGTAAAATGAAAACAAAAACATAGATGACTCCTAATGCCATTATTAAAGTCTTTTTTAAAAAAATAAAAACTTCTGCTTTTCCTCTGACCTCTCTGGTCACACCTTTTCTGTCTCCTTTGAGGTGCATTCTTCTCTATCTAGTCTCTAAATGTTAGTTCTTCAAATTGGGTCCTAGGCACCCCCTTCTCCATATTCTCACCATGCACATCATCATTCACAGTTACCACAGCAACTTATACCTCCAGTACCTCCAGTTCAGACCTTGTCTCCTTTGAGCAACATACTCATACATTCAATTTGACAATTTGTGGCCTCTCAAATTGAAAATGTATAACACTTAACCTGTGATCTTTCCTTTAAAATCTGGTCTCATTCCAGTGTTGCTTATTCTAATAAAAAGCACCGCATCCACTCCACTGTACAGACCCCAAACCTTAGTCCTCTCCCTCTCTTACCATTTAATATCAATTCCGTAAGACTCACTGATTTTCCCTCCTAAGTATTATTTAATCTATCTACTTCTCACCATTTCCTCTAAATCAACCTACTATCATTTCTCACCTAGATTATAACAGCCTCCTAAATTAGTCTACCTACATCTACTACAGCCCCTTGCAAACCATCATTCCCACTATAGTCAGAATAATCTTTTCAGAATACAAATTTACTGCATACTGTTTAAAACCTTTCAATTGCTTCCCAATACTCTTATGAAAACAACACAAAACAAACCAAAATTCCTCAACAAAGGCTGGTCCCTACCCATCCCACCCCTTCAGCCTCCCTTGAAACCTTTTGGTCCTTCATACCAGCTACTCTCCTTCCCCACCATAGGGCTCTTGCCCACACTGCTCCCTCTACACGGAAGGATCTTTCTCTCCTCATTATTGCCTACTCATAATTCACATTTCAGTTCAAGTGTTACCACTTCCTGAGGGAGGCCTTTCCTGACCTCCCTGACTAGGTCAAATCTCCTTTTATAGGCATTTACAGTCCCATGTATCTCCCTATTACAGTTATAGATATATTTGGATATTTCCTTGTGAGATTATTAATCAATGACTGTTTTACCCACAAAACTATCATTTCCATGTCTGTTTTATTGTCCACAGAGTTCTCAATGCTTGACATATGATAGGCACTCAATAAATATTTGTTGAATTCATTAATAAAATCTGAGAAAGATCTAAACTAAAAGCACCTAACTTCAGACTAGTAGTAAGAAGGGTCAGTGATCACCTATTTGAGTTTAACATTTTCTCTGATACCAGGAAGATCACATTAAAATACACGATGGGGGAGGGGGACAGGGGAAAGAAGATAGTCAGATATACTCCAGGGAGTTGTTTTCCCTGAACCAAGGAAAAATAAAAGAATTCTGTGAAATGAGAAGAGGGCAAAAGGGAGGCAGGAAATATTGCTTTAATTGTTAAGAAATTTTTTTCCAGAAATGTCAATTTAGTTGATGCAGAAACCATTGTCTGGCTTTTCTAGGTTTTCTTAAAAATTATTTTTAAGAAAAATTTTGGCATCACTGTTTGCAAAAAATCTTTAAAAAGCATAAAAAGATAACTACAAGCACTCAACAAGTTATATACATTCTTTAATGAACATATACTTGGAAAATGAACAACATTCTGATAACCTGAAATAAATATCGGCATTGTACATCTGATAAATAACCAAGCAGCTTGTATTAAGGTAGACTTAGCTAAGCACCAAAATTGGGGATACCAAAGGAAGGAATTAGGAATATTTTATTATTATAAGGTACTTGCACTACCTGGGAAACAATATAGTATCATTTGAAAGTGGACTTGGATTAACTGTAAATATATATTGCAAATTCTAGGGCAAACACTTAAAAACTTTTATTAAAAAGAAAGAAAAAAATAGAATGATATAAAATAATCAATTAAAATCACAAAAGGCAAAAAAAGTGGAAGACAAATACAGAAACAAAGAACAAGAGCAACAATTAGAAAACAGTAACAAATATAATAGATATTGACCCAACTATATCAAAAATCCCTTTAAACATAAATGGTCTAAATAGTACACCAATTAAAAGACAGAGGGCTTTCCTGGTGGCGCAGTGGTTGAGAGTCCGCCTGCCGATGCAGGGGACACGGGTTCATGCCCCGGTCCGGGAAGATCCCACATGCCGCGGAGTGGCTAGGCCCGTGAGCCATGGCCGCTGAGCCTGCGCGTCCAGAGCCTGTGCTCCGCAACGGGAGAGGCCACAGCACTGAGAGGCCCACGTACCGCAAACAAAAAAAACAAAAAAAAAAAAATAGAGATTGTCAGTGGGGATCAAAACACAAGGCCCAACTATATGTTGTCTACAAGAAACCTGCTTTAAATATAAAGACACAAATATATTAAAAATAAAGGGATTGAAAAAGATGTAGTATGCTAACACATGTAACATATAACATGCTAATCAAAAGAAAGCTAAAGTAGCTACAGTAATTTCAAACAGAGCAGAATCCAGAGCAAGGAGAAGAATCAGGGATAGATAAAGGCTTATGTAATGATAAGAGTCAATTCCCTAGGAAAATATAAGAATCCTTAACATATATGCATCTAACAGCAGAGTGTCAAACTGCATGAGGTAAAATCTGCAAGGAGAAATAGATGAATCTCCATTATAGCTGGAGATTTCAACCACCCTTCTATGAGAAATGGACAGATCCAGTAGGCAGAAAATCAGTAAGACACAGCTGAACTCAACAGCACCATCAATCAACCAGGTATAATTAATACCTATAGATTACTTCATCCAACAATGGAATACACATTCTTTTCAAACTCACATGCAGCATTCAAAAAGATGGATCACAGTCTGAGCCATAAAACATACCTTGACAAATTTGAAAAACTAGAAATCATACAATGTATGCTCCCAGACCCATGAAGAATAAACTGGAAATTAGTAACAGAGAGATAGCTGGAAATTTTGAAAATATGTGGAGATTAAACAATACTCAAAGAAGAAATCTCAAGAGAATTTTTTTTTAATTTTGAACTAAATGGAAATGAAAATAAGACATCAAAATTTGTGGGATGTAACAAAGAAGTACCTAGAGGGAAACTGAATGCATATATTAGTAAAGAAGAAAGATCTAAAATCAGTAACCTAAGCTTCCACCTAGGATACCAGAAAAAGAAGAGGAAATTAAATCCAAAGTGATTATGTCTAAATATAGTTCTTATTGCAAAAGTGAAACTCAAATATTTCAAAACTATGCTATTTAAAGGTTTATATAACAGTCTAAGTCAGACATATCACCCTCAGCATGACTCAAAAAAAAAATGATAAAGACAGTAGATGAGGTAGGAGAGACTACCTTTCAAAGAGGTCTAATTCCAAGAAGAAAGGTAACCTTGAGCTAGGCCAATCCTAGCACTAGGGAGAGCCTCCACCAAGTTGTACTGTTCTGACAGGAGTTGGAAAACCTGAAGTATTTGGTCCCTGGAAATACAGGATTGTCAGATTATCCCTGTGTTAATGGAGCTGAAATTCCTTAATCTCAAAGGGCCTTTAACAAGCAGTATTGACATTAATCAACTGAAAGTAAAAGATTCCTCCCATACTTTGCATCTGTGTTTGAAAGTACAGCGACATCATTAGGCAAATAAGGAATTAGTGATGACAACCATATACTCAGTAAATTCTACTGAGATATAGTCTGGGTAATGGAAAGAAGCCCAAGCTCCTCTTCATCAGACTCTGCCTTTATCTTCAGTGAACCAACCACATTCTGGAACGAGAACAAAGGAGCTGATACTCTGGATCAAAATAATGAAAATTCCGTCAAAAATGAGAAGCCTAGCTAGATGGTCACTTTCCAAGTCTGATCTCATTTTCTCATTTAGTTCATACAGGAATTTTATAAAATCTCATGCATTTCATAAAAGCCAACACCTATTTGATGCTCTACATGAGATAATTCCTCAGGCTTCTCTTTTACATAGGTCTGTATTATTACTATAATTCTCCTAGGATTTACATCCAGAAATTTACCACATCACTCTTAAGTAGTATAGTTCACAACTAGTAGCAATGTTCTACAACTGTTTGTCAATATAAATATCAACATAATTCCTACACTTAAATAAAATCTCAATTTCCTAAGCTTTTTAAATTACAATTATATAGTTATTGTCAACATTTTTTTCTGTCAGCTAAAAATCAACGCTTTCCCATTTTTTTTATTCCTATTCTTTCATGGTATGTTTCATACTTAAAAAACAAGACAAAACAAAAAAACAAAAACTCAAGCTACATCACTCAAACTGTATCTTACCTGTAAGTGTGATGGGCCATCACCTCTTAATGGCAGCCATACAGACCTCAAGCATGTGAGTAATAATGTTAAATATCTTTACTTCTCCTAGTCATCCTTTCCCTCAGGCTATTAGCAACCAACAAGGATATGCAGTTCTTGGGGAGTTTGGGGGAGAATGTATACATTGGCTGAGTTGCTTTGCTGTGCACCTGAAACTATCACAACATCGTTAATCGGCTATACTCCAATAGAAAATAAAAAGTTAAAAAGAATAAAATAAACCTAAAAATTACCAAACCACACGCACACACACACACAAAAAAAGATATGCAGTTCTTCAAATGCCCTACTTGGGATTATTTATTATACTGCTGCCATATCCTAGTACCAGTTCCTATATGGGCTAATTGGCATGAGCCATTTAGTAGGTCATAGAATTCACATAAAAGAACCATACAGACAGCAATCTGAAAATGCTATTTTTATATTTGTTTAGTTATTTCAACTTATTATATGGTTCACCATATTATTTGTTGGGTGAGTTCTTTTGTAATTCACTCATTCGACAAACACTTTCTGAATGCCTACTACCTTATGATGAACTGAACTAGTTGAACATGTACTCTGCCAGTTTTTGGTGACCTCCAAAGTTTTACAGTGACTTTTAGACATCCTTTTCCAAACTGTAGATCATCTCAACATGTAATAGGATACTAGAATTCTACAAGATAAAACTCTAGAAACTATATAATGTACTTCTTCATTTTATAGTTCATTATGAATACCAAGTGAGAAAGATTTTACAATACTGCTCAGGTCAAAACATTCATTCAATTACTTCAGCAGACATTTTTAAGGCACATATTGTATTCTCAGAGTCAGGCTAAGGAATGGGCATAAGTTACAATGCATTCTATATCCCCTCAATGACCTTAGAGTCTAGTAAGGAGAAACAGACATGGACACTAATAACTGCTAAGATAGGTTGGTTAGTCCAAAAGTATTAACTACATATGGAATATAATAGGGACAAAATGGAAACCACAGTCTACTCTGTGGAAAATGAGGTGATAAGAGAATACATGAAGAAAGTTCTACAGAAAAAAAAACAACAATTTTCCCAGGTTTTAAAGGATGAGAAGTTCTTCAGGTCAAGGGGACAGTGTTTGAGGGTAGAAGAAAGGCACTCCTAGCAAAGAGAAAAGTACAGGCAAAGATACAAAGACATAAAATATTTCAGGCAAAGATTAGCATACAGAGTACAAAGAGAAAGGCAATGGGAGACAGCACTACTGTAGAGGTAGGCCAAGGGAGGACTAGTGAGACTCTTTTTTTCTTCATCTTATAAATAATGAGAGCTACTAAAAAAGTTTAAGTGAGCTAGTAATGTGATTGTGTTTGGGTTTTTTTAGAAAGCTACTTCTGGTAATAATGGTCAGGAAGTTAGATGGCAAGGGACATGGCTCAATGGAGAGAGACCAGCTAGGATATAACTGGAAGTAAAATAATGAGAACCTGAACTGAGACAATTGGGTTAATGATCCCATTCCTGGTTCCAAGACCTACCAAAGATTTCATGTTATAAAACAACTAACCATGGTGAGGAAGTACCTGAATGAGACAACAATCCAGAGGAGTAAGCCTGGCACTGGAAGCAGTTCCTACTTGAAAGCCTTTGCTACCAAAAAGAGGTCCTGAGAAACTGAGCTATGTTGTTAATAGGCAAAGGGTCTAAAGAGATAAAAAGTCAGAGACCAGGGAAAGACAGGGTTGGAAACCCAGGTTACTAATCTCCTTCTCTTTAGCCCACTTTGGACTGGGACTCCAAAGAGTCACCCTAGGACTAAAGTGAATTACAAGTAAACCAGATTTGTAAAGAGCTTGACTTTTACTCTTTTAGGTTAGCTCATCAAAAATCTCAAGAATTGGGGGCTTTCCTGGTGGCGCAGTGGTTGAGAGTCCGCCTGGCAATGCAAGGGACACGGGTTCGTGCCCTGGTCCGGGAAGATCCCACATGCCGCGGAGTGGCTGGGCCCGTGAGCCATGGCCGCTAAGGCTGTGCGTCCGGAGCCTGTGCTCCGCAACGGGAGAAGCCACAGCAGTGAGAGGCCTGCGTACCACAAAAAAAAAAAAAACTCAAGAATTGATATTGGATATGATTATTCCAGCTTGTTAGAACCTTTGGTGTTTGGCAGGAAATAATAAAAATCTTACTGAGAGAAATATAACATTATCCCAAGTCTCAAATTATTTCTAGAAATAAATTTTCAAATAGGTCCACTATTGTTTATCTAAACTTTCAGGCTAAATGTGTTTGAGAATTTGGAAGATTTCACATTTTAGAAAGATAATATGGTACATATACCATGTATTGTTACATCAGTAGGGTATGGGGCATCACCCTGTTATCAATCTGACACAAAAAGTACAAACATTTACACTAAGTTGGATAAGATTAAATAGCTTTGTGTCACTTCACAGCAGGTTTGGACAATAAATCAGTTATGAAACAGATTTAGTTGCAGAGCTTTCTGGATTTCTATAGATAAAGGACTCTAATGCTATATAATGCTCAGCACAAAATAAAAGATAACAATGCACATGAGAAGGCAATAAATCATGAGCACAAACAAGTAAAACCAACAGGTAATAAAAACATACATATCTAACAGAGTCATTAATAGAGGTATGGACTTGAATTGCAAAACCAAGTCTATATAATTACATGCCTACAATATATAGGACAATAAAATCCAAGCTTTGAGATTTAGCAAAACATTGCAAATTATAAAAATGTCATAGTAGATCAGAAAAAGAACTAAATAGAAGTCCTAGATCTCAGAAAAACCATTAGATACTGCTGAAGAGAGAATTAGGTCAGAGGAAACTATCCAGAAGAAAGCATGGAAATACAAAAACATGAAAAACATAAAAATATAGAAAGTATTCAGGAGTAAAAATATAGGAGTAAAGAGACCTAGAAGTTACAAGGAGAATGTTTAACACGTTAAATTGGAGCCCCCAAAAGAAGAATGAATGAAGACAGGTATTGTTTGAAAGGTAATGACTAAGGATTTTCCATATTTGATGAAAGATATCAATCCACAGCTTTAGGAAGTTTGAAAATGTCAAACAAATAATTTTTTTTTTAAATCCAGGAAATATAACTTTGAGTTTTTTTTTTTTTTTGGCGGTTCGCAGGCCTCTCACTGTTGCGGCCTCTCCCATTGCGGAGCACAGGCTCCGGACACGCAGGCTCAGCGGCCATGGCTCACGGGCCCAGCCGCTCCGCAGCATGTGGGGTCTTCCCAGACCAGGGCACAAACCCGTGTCCCCTGTATCGGCAGGCGGACTCTCAACCACTGCACCACCAGGGAAGCCCTAACTTTGAGCTTTAAGATAAATAATAAGCCCTCTTATTACTGCTCTCAGAATGATTCATGCAGATATTTGCCTTCATTAAAGAAAAACAGGATGCTATAGAAAAAAAGCAATTTTTAAAAAATTAGCCTTCATTTGGTTTATAAAATTGCCCAAGAATCTTAGGGTCAAAAGTAAAAGTCATATTACTCCTGCCTCAATTTTTACCACTAAAAATACACAAACAAAACAGTTGAAACACTTGTACATAGAAAAATGGGCAACTGTATTATGCAACCTCATTAAGACTTTAATTGTTCCCTAACTTCCAATCTATCCATTCCCCCCACCCTTCGCCCCTGGTAACCATAAGTTCATCTCTAAGTCTGTGAGTCTCTTTCTCTTTTGTAAATAAGTTCATTTGTATCATTTTTTTCCGATACCACATATTAGTGGTATCATATGATATCTGTCTTTCACTCTCTGACTTACTTCACTTAATATACACTACTATGTTTAAAATAAATAACCAACAAGGACCTACTGTGCAGCACAGGGAACTCTGCTTAATATTCTGGGAATATTATATAAATGGGAAAAGAATTTGAAAAAAAATAGATACATGTATATGTATAATTGAATCACTTTGCTGTACACCTGAAATTAATAAAACATCATTAATCATAAAGCAGAAACTAACACACCATTGTAAAGCAATTATACCCCAATAAAGATGTTAAAAAAAAAAAATCATTAATCAACTGTGCTCCAATAAAAATAATTTTTTTAAAGACTTTAATTGTTGTATCTTTAAAATCATGTGTATGGGGCTTCCCTGGTGGCGCAGGGAAGAGAGTCCGCCTGCCGATGCAGGGGACACGGGTTCGTGCCCCGGTCCGGGAAGATCCCACATGCCGCGGAGCGGCTGGGCCCGTGAGCCATGGCCGCTGAGCCTGCGCGTCCGGAGGAGCCTGTGCTCTGCAACGGGAGAGGCCACAACAGTGAGAGGCCCGCGTACAGAAAAAAAAAAAAAAAAATCATGTGTATAGTCAAATATCAAATGTTACAGAGAGCACACAGTAAAAAGGAGGTCTATATCCCACCCTTGTCCCACAGTGCTTTTTCCAAGAGTCAACAATATGACTTGTTTCTTATATCCTTTTAGAACTAATCAATGCACACCCAGCATTTAGGTAGGTGCCTCCTTTTTATTTCCCTCAGGTGATAACATGATATAAAAACTATACAGGACTTTGTTTTCTTTTCTACTATTTCCAACATATCTTGGCAATTATTCTATGTTAGAATGACCAGAGTTATCTCAGTGTGGAAAAAAAGCAATTATATTACAAGAAAGAACGGCTGGGAATTCAAATTAGCCAAAACAAAACTAAAAGATAAAAACAAATTCTCAAATATCACTTGAAAAGTAAAGTTGGGAAAATGTCCTACAAATAAGGACCAAAAAACAGTATAGATCAGTATAGAACAGTATAGAACAGATCAATCTATGAGGTCTAACATTTAATTAATAAGAATCCAAGAAAAAAAGAATGGGAAAATGGACAGGAGGATATTGTTATATAAAAGAAACAGAAAGAGAATTTTCCAGAATTGAAATGCCAAGTCTTTAGATTAAAAGAACCTACCAATTATTGAATGAAAAAAGACCCAACCAGTGCACATCATCACAATATTTCAGAATATTGGGAATAAAGAGATGAGCTTAAAACTTTAAAGGAAGGGGGATAAAAATGTCACCTACAAAGGAATGAAGAAAATGAAAAAGCACTGGACTTTTCAGGAGCCACAGTGAATACCTTCAAGATATTAAAGTGTTATTAGACCAGAATGACATGCAAGGACTCAGAAATTTTGATCTCAGTGCATCATTTCTTAGGAAGCTACTTGATGATATGCCTCAGCAAAATGAGAAGTAATTCAAGAAAGAGGAATACATTAGATCTAGGATATAGGGTATCTAATCCTGGAAAGCAATTAGAGAAAGTCCCAAAACTAGGTCAGAAAGCAGAAAAGAATATATCAAAGTATGGTCTCATGTTTAAAAAAAACACTTTTTTCTGATTTGACTAAACGATATACAGCTATTTTGGAGATGCTGTAGTGAAAGTGGGTGGTATAAGAGTCCTAATGTCTCAAAAGAGGAAGAATTAAATATATAATATCTAAGATCAAGAAACAGAAAATATTATCACATTACTTATTTGAGAAAACCCAGAGTAAACCATTTAAAGAAATTAAAAGTAGTTGCTCTGGAAGTGAGAAGGCAGAGGGAGGAGGAGACTTGTTTTTCATTACAAGCCTTATAAGTTATTAACCATAGGCATACATTAGTCTGTTTAGCAATAAAAGAATAATCTAATATCTCACCACTCAATGAACATTTTAGTTTATTCTCTTCTGGTATTTTTTTAATGTGTATATGGGTTAGGTATATGTATATTTCCTTATAATCGAAATCATAATGTTTTCATATAACACATTTCCAGTCATCATTAAAAATGCTTTAAGCTCATTACTTTTATTTTCTATATTATGTTACATTGAATAGATCACCATAATTTATTCAGCCATTTCTTTAATGATGGACGTTTAGTTGTTCCAGATTTTTCATCAGTTTATCTTTGCTTTTAAAAGTAACATTGTGACAAACAACTTAGTACAGATCTTTGTTCCAATATTTACTTTTCTGGAGTAGATTTTTAGAAACAGAATTCACGGTTCAAGGACTTTTACCAAAGAGTAGTGACTAGGATGGGATCTTAAACTGAAAAAGAAGATAATGGTGAATTGCAAAGAACATGGACGGGCTTTATAGCCAGACAGCCTTCCACATCCAGTATTAGTTCCATTCCTTATTAGCTGTGTAACTTTGCTTGGGCTTGTCACTTAACTGGTTTCCTCATTTCTAAAATGAAAATAATACTTCTCTCAGAGTTTTTGTGGACAGTGTCACACACAAGTATTGTCAGTAACTCTTAGCTGAGAGTCTGACAAAGTAGAAAGGGAATGGTTGAATATTCAAGAGAGAAAAGCATTGGTGTGGCAAGGTCTAGTAGGGAATAGGAAGGGAAAGGGAAGGGTAGAGGTAAAGTATAGCTTAGCCATTTGGTCTCTAAAACAAGATCTTTAAGAATAGAACAGAATGCTACTCCTCTTTCCTCTCTGGCTTTCTTTATTCCTATCTTTCCTGAAACCTTCATCTAAGCTGGCTTGTTTGGGTATACAAGAGTATAAAGAGAACAGAGTACACAGAGCAAGAGAAATACACTGATGAGAATTTTATACTTAAGGGAAGGGCAAAGGACTAGAACTGAGGAACAGTCAGAAAAACAAAATTAGGACAGTAACGTTAAAGAAACCAGAGAAGAAAGAATTTCAAGGACAGTACGGTTAAGCGTCAAACAGAAGTCAATAATGTCCAGGATTTAAAAGTTGCCATTAGATTTAGCAACTAGGACCTTCGTGATTTCAGTAAAATGTTAAGTATAGATGTCAGGTTCCAATAAGCTAAGAAGTAACTCTGTTTCTGGCCTTTAACTAAATCATTCAGGGAAAAAAACCACTTTACTAAAAATTCTATAAGATTTGATATGGCCTGTTAAATCACATAAGCATCTATTTTTCCATAAACATGAACCAATTTTTGACAGTATCTGAATGACAAAAAGGATTCTAAATAACTGGCTTTACTAATTGCTTGACTATACATTTTTAACTAGTAATTCTAATATTTCTTTTCCCTTTTTATCATGGATATTTTAGGCCCTAATTATGGTCAGGAATGAATTTGGAAGCCTTTATATATTCCCCCAGTTATGAAATACAATTATATTCCATTTTCTGGAAGAAAGTACATGATAAATTGTAACTGAAATTAAAACGGCAAATGATTTGTCTTTAACTGTATAAGCATTTTATAAACGAATTGGAAAAACCCATGAAACAATTTCATAAAGGGCTTTTATTCTTTCTGTATAGACTATAGGATGATTTAATCAAATTTTAACATCAAGGTTTCTCAAAATACAGTGTTGTACTTTTTAATTTGTGGAAATTTTCAATATTTGGCTTAAGAACCATCTCTTTCAATTTTCTGCCTCCATCAAGATCAGCAAGCAGCTTTCTTCTGGAGATCATTTTTAAAAATGCAAAAATCTTCCGGTTTGTATTTCCCCCTTAGGAGGATACTGCGTTCTACATATGCTTGAGGAACAGAATGAAATTATCAGAGGTGCAGAGAAGAGGGAAAGTGTTAGTAGAAGGCTACATTTGTTTAGTGCAGGGTCTGGCTCCCTCTTGTCTGCCTCCAAGTAGTTGAGGCTAGAATTTTTGCCTCCAAAAAATTACAAGAGTATCTATAATAGGCTATGAGCATGTTTAACTTTAGCAAGTAAAGCTGAAGAGTTTTTTTAAAGTGCTGTACCAATTTACAGTCCCATGAGATGTATTAAATAAGAATTCCTATTGCTGTATATCTCCTTCAATATTAATTCTACATGTTTACTGATCTGATGGTGTGTGACGGCGTTTCCTTATATTTTAAGTTGCATTTTCCTGATTAGTTACTAGCAATTTCTGTTTCTTCTTTTGTGAGATGTCACTTGAAGTCTACTGATTTTCTATTGGGTGGTTTATCTTTCCCTTATTAACTTATAGGAGTTCTTTATTTTAGATGTTAATGCTTTGTTTTATATTGATACATTGCAAATATCTTCTCTCACTTTTGACTTTTCTTTGACTTCTCCTTCTCTTTATAGTGTTATAGTTAATTTTTAACATGGTTTTAATGAGTGTGAATGGCCCCCCAAATTTGCAAAGCAACATTTTTAGGCATATATGATACCACTGGCAACTATTCACTTTTTTTTTTTTTTTTTTTTGCGGTATGCGGGCCTCTCACTGTTGTGGCCTCTCCCGTTGCAGAGCACAGGCTCTGGACGCGCAGGCTCAGCGGCCATGGCTCACAGGCCCAGCCGCTCTGCGGCATGTGGGATCTTCCCAGACTGGGGCACAAACCCGTGTCCCCTGCATCGGCGGGCAGATTCTCAACCACTGCGGCACCAGGGAAGCCCTCACTTTTTTTTTAATCAATGAAAACAAGTACCACAAAGAGAGAAAAAGGCTTTTGAGAATTAAAGAGTCTACTTTACTTCTTATATTAAAAGCCTATACTATTTTACATCCTTCTTTCCTTTTTTTTATTTACTATGGTTATACTGATATCCTCAAGTATTTCTGAGATCTAGAATCCTCTTAAGTCTTTGATCTCGGGTTAGTGGATTTATATCTTTAATATGTTACAGAATCCTAAGATTTACATAAGTCACTTGAATAGTGTGGACAATATATACTAATCACATGGAAAAATATGAATATACATATGTGAATGGTATGAGTTGAGGGGAAACTGTCAGTAACCTATTTTTTTATGATCACAATAATAGCCATGGAATAAGGAATCCAATATATTTAATTCAGAGCCCACCATAATTAGCTTATTTTTTTGTCCTGGGTATATATGTTACGCTTTGAAGAGTTCTATCCAGAAAATAATGTGTAGTTTGATGAATAATTCTGTTTAGTCTTGACGTCATAAAAAAATGATCCATCTTCTGCAGCAGTTTTTTGAGAGGGAAAATAGCAAGTATGCTAAAGGATAATAATACATACCATTTATTGAATACTTAACATCTTATATTATCTTCTTTAATTCTCACAGCACCCTGTGAGGTAGGTATTATTCCCATTTTATAGATGAAGAAAATGAGGCTAATTCCCAAAGCCACACAATTAGGTACCAGAGCCACAGTTATTAAGTGGTAGAGTAATATTCAGCAGGAGGCAGAACAATAATTCAACACAAGCCTAGTAACTCTTAACCCTCGTAATAACCAAAGTTGCATATTATTGAAAAGATAATAATCAGCTGTTCAAGTGAAATTAATTAAATAGCAATTTTTTTTTTTTTTTTTTTTTTTGCGGTATGCGGGCCTCTCACTGTTGTGGCCTCTCCCGTTGCGGAGCACAGGCTCCGGACGCGCAGGCTCAGCGGCCATGGCTCACGGGCCCAGCCACTCCGCGGCATGTGGGATCTTCCCAGACCGGGGCACGAACCCGTGTCCCCTGCATCGGCAGGCGGACTCTCAACCACTTCGCCACCAGGGAAGCCCAAATAGCAAATATTTAATGAACTTTTACTATAGGGAAAGTAGTGTCTTGACTGCTGGCAAAGTAGAAGAGGTCTGGATTGTAGGATAGAATATAAGCTTTACAATCAGAAAAAAGATGAGGTCTAGCTGGTCCCACCCACGACAGTCTAGCTGGCTGACCCTGAGCAAATCAGTTAATATCTCTTGGCCTTACTTTACTCAAATAAAAAAGGGACTATAGTGGAATTGAATTGTGTATCTGAGCTGAGTGAAATGGAAGCAGGAGTGGAGTTAAGTCTCAAAGTAAAAGTTAAAATTGGGTAGAGTCAAAAATTACCCTTGAAGGTTTTTAAATTACTCAAACTACAGTATCAGAAGTACTATCTCTTACAGTGTCCTACACAACTATTTTTATTTTTGTTTTTCATCAATTGACTATGGCAGGCAGAGCAACAGAAAAATGGTTGGCAAACATTTGGTGGGCACACTGAACCAAAAATATCTACATTTAAATCTTAAAAACATTCTTTGTGTCAAGTCCTTATAGTTAGATTTGTTTCAGTTTCATACATATATGAGGCAATATAAGTTGTTAGCTACAAGGAAACAAAGATTAGGTCCCTCTCAAAGAGGACATTTAAATCTAGGTAAAGAAGTGATATATTAAGTACCTGTGTTAGCTGCTGAGCAGGAGTTGGGGGTCGGTGGTTGGGGGAGAGAGAAAAGAGATAGAAGTAAAGAGTTAAAGAAATGAAAAAAGGTTAAAGAATTTCCAAACAGAATTAAGTTTTATGAAGCATGATGTCATAAAACCATGTCCTCGGTTTTTTAGGACAGTGCTAGCTTATTTAATTTTTGTTCTTTTCAATATAGAGGACTCATAAAATTATAAGCAAAAGCAATTTATTTTTACCGTTTTAAGACTTTTCCAACAAACTTCTCATCAGGAAGGATAGAAAAGACGGTCTATGGCATTTATTGTGGACTTCAACATTCGCTTGATGACATGACCTGTTCTTATCCTATGAACCATATTTAGAGAACATTACACAGTTGGCAAGTGGGGTTAAAACACAACAGAAGATTATCAGTCAATGTTTGTGAAGGATCATCAATAAAGGTAATTGCCACATGAATCCACACTGATTTATGTCATGGCAGAATAATTTGAAATTGTTGGGATGGGTTCCCTCAAATGTGATCCAGATTTAAATATATTTTTTCATTGCTTCTTGTTTAGCTGAAGAAATCTGATCCTACTAAGGGCCTTTATTCCTTTAAAAAGTAATTTTCCTGATTCTAAAGTTGTGACTCAGTCTGGCTGTGTCTATCTGCCTCCTGCCAAGGATCAGCTTCTCTGTGGGAACTGGAAATGTGCGCATACCCAAGAAGTGATGCAAGATCTGAACTTTCCCCGAGGGCAGTGCCAGCATCCTAGCACTTCAGACTTCTGTACTTCTTCCCTCTCCTAAACCAGTCTCTCAGAGACGGAATGCAAAGGAAATAGTTGTGCAGCCTCACAGGAGGAAGTCCTGAAAATTATACACTCATTTGCCTACTCAGTCACACTTTCAAGGCAAAAGACTGTATACCTCTAAATTCCTCACCATTTTCATCTCCTGTAGATTAGAGGCTAAATTTAAATTTCTATTTGTTGATGGGCTGCTTAAGCTAGATCAATATGGTCTATCTATCCAACCACCTTTCTCTAAATTATCGATTTTATTATTTAAAGAAAATATTAAATCCACTTCAATACAGATGTGTCATCTATAAACACTTAATTTTAAAATGATCTAGACATATTTTAAATTTCTTCATTACTCTTCTATTGCAGTATCTAATGCATTTTACTCTGTATTTTAGTTAGTTTTATATATTTTGACTTATTCACCAGATTTTAATCTCCTCACGCTCATGTTCCTTTGTACTTTCCAAGGTGCCTAGCAGAGTACTCAGTAAGGTATCATCAAATATACATTAAAATAAATTGAAAGAGTATGATGGGATACCAAGTTGCAGGAGCAAGAAGAAGGTATCAGTATAGCACAAAGTAACCTTCAAACTCTTAGGGCACTAGTTTTCAAGCCCTTTCCCCATCCTAACAACCTCCTCCTCTGCCAAAAACTGTTTAAAACAGTGTTGCTAGCAGGTTAAAGTGGTTTAAGTTCTTTTTTTTCTCCCAGTCTGTGTTACACAGTTACAAAATGCGTGTATGTATTCGTCTGCTTTTCTATCAAGAATTATTTTTAGGGCTTCCCTGGTGGTGCAGTGGTTGAGAGTCCGCCTGCCGATACAGGGGACACAGGTTCGTGCCCCGGTCTGGGAAGATCCCACATGCCGCGGAGCAGCTGGGTCTGGGAGCCATGGCCGCTGAGCCTGCGCGTCCGGAGCCTGTGCTCCACAACGGGAAAGGCCACAATAGTGAGAGACCCGCATAACGCAAAAAAAAAAAAAAAAAATTTGATTCACATAGACATAAAATTACTAGTCTAACTTTTGAGACTAATAAGCTGTCTTCTTTTCTTTCCAGAAAATGAAGTTTTCCTCCACCCAGTATGTACTGACATTTAGAGCCTTAGGATTTTGCTGCATTTATATATTCAATTCTTATTTCATTCATCGAGCAGATTTTTACTTATTGCCTGCTATGTGCCACAAACCTTCCTAAATCCCCAGTTCTTAAGGATTGTTTTTACATTTTCCTTAAATAAAATAAATGAATTAATAAAATAGTTGATAAGATGAAGCCCCCTTTGAAGTAAAGTGAGAGTACAGATGATGGATTACCCAAGTCAGCTTGGGTAAGTCGAGGAAAGCTTTGCAGAGAAGGTCATACTTCAACTGAGATTAGGCAGGAATTTGTACTTAGTGAAGGCTAAGTTGCAAACAGTAAAAGAGGAAATTTTATTTCAAATAATTTCTATTGAAATCAGTCCTATTCAAAACTTAGTTCTCAGACCTCTGGTGGTCCACAAACTGCTATAAGGCTGTGTCAAGATGAATACAAAAATCGAGAACAAGTGTTTAGAAAGCTTTACAGAAATTTGACAGAGTAATTTTATATCTCTTGAATCTAATAAAAATTACAGCTTGTTTTTTATTTCATTTCTCTAGTTACCTATTTTTATTGTGTTTTGCTAAAGTACTGGTACACAACAGATTGAAAAAATTTTTTAGACAGAGATAGTTTGATATTAAATGTATCTAGTTCTCACTATAACTCTCCAGTTGCTCCCTCTTTAAAGCTTCTTTCTGGATTTAGAGGGAACTCGAGAGGCTTATCCCCTGACTTCAGGGAGAACCTCATATATCAATTAGATGATGATCCATTTTAATTAAGAATCATGCTAACAATTCAGCTATGCTGACCAAACTCCTTAAGCATCTTAGTAGAGTGAGGAACAGCTGGTTCATATTCTTTGGCATATGTTATCAAAAGTAGAAGCAACTAGATGGTGATAGAATACTGTTCTATTTCATTTTTCTAATACTTGAAGCCATTAATCCTTAACACAATTCTTTTTTGAGGCCAGCCTTGCACCTCTTTGGAATCGTCTTAATTCAAAGCACACAAGTACACATAGAAATAAGACACATTTGATTCAGATATAAATGCAAATAAAGACAGGTCTTCACTATCTAAAAAATTGTGCTCTGAAATGGAAAACACACAGTGAATGTTTATTCCTACTATAAAAAGGGTTTTTTCTATCCCTAGGCTGTAAAAACCAAAATAAAGTTTAATATGCAAAGAATAATGTACTGAAAGCACATAAACTCAGAAATAAAATTTCAAGTCAGAATCTTTCACCAAAATCATTAGACCATATAGTCTTTGTTCTTTACTTTGCAAAACAGTTCATTCTAACTGATGATGGATTCTCTCCTGTCAATCTTATCAGTAGCTACTTTCTTTTTAGATTTCAATGCATCAGGACACCAATTTAATTTATAAAATATCAAAAGGTTTGGTAGCATACAAAGTAGAATTTGATGAAGTGTAAAATCACACACAAATATTTAAGATACTACTATGTGGGCCTTCACACATTTTCTTACTTGTTTTCCTCTAATTAATTAGATTATCCTTTTGGTTTTACAAGTCTGGATACTTACAAGTACCTTCAGTTCTTTTGGTGCCTATTTTTGAGATACTAAAAATATAGACATACACACAGGAAAGCCCAGTATTAGTCTAAGGTGAGATGAAAAAGAAAAATGGGCTAGACTCACTTCTTTGTTATCCATCTCTCAAGGAAGAAGAAATACAGCCTGTAGCAAGGTTTCTCAAATTCATTTTAGACCACATGATAATTCTTTGTGTGTGTGTTTGGTGGCATGTGCTAGCAGAGAAAACTGTTCTGTGAACTGAAGGGCATTTAGCAGCACACCTGGCTTCTGCCCACTAGATACTAGAAGCTCCCTGAAGCTACCCTTACTCCCTAGTCATGATGATCAAAAATGTTTCCAGACACTGCCCCCAGTTAAGAACCGCTGATTGACAGTAGAGAATAATAGCGCCAAACTTTTTTTGCCAACACATACTGTCATTAAAAAATAAATTTGAGCATGCATCTCTATCTAGTTATATTTATTTATAAATTACATACATAGACTATTTTACTAATGTTACATACATTGTAAAGCATAAATTTAAGCAGAATGAGATTTTAAAATATCAATAGCAGTGCTAATACTTTTAAGACCTGAACCCAGAGGATTATTTTGTGTACTCCCAGGGATGTACACACCACACTTTTGAGACAACTGGTATAGATTATATTCACAGATTGGAGATTTGGTTCTTTTGCTAGCTCAGTTACTGATCTATACTGAGACTTAGAGACAATCAGAGTTAATATAACTCTAATATATGGTATAAAAGGTTATTACGACCTTTGTTGAAAATGAAATAATTCTAAAGCTTTCAAGACACTGTATTAATTAAATTCTTGATATTATTAAGAAGTATGATCTTGAGACCAATGACTCAGGATGAATTCTCTGGTTGACTATGATCTTTCCTTCTCCTATATCTGATACTTGTACATATTATTAGTTCAAAAAATGATAGATGCAGTATTCCTACCAGTTACCACAAAGTTCCACAACCCTTATTTTCAACCGACTCCAATACTGGACCAGGAATTAGTTATTATATCCTTACATGATAATCAATCTTTATTAAAATTATGTGGGGTATATGTACCAGGGAATATAAGAACTATAATTATAGCTATTGCTAAAAGTCTCTTATTTATGCCATAATGATCTCGCCACATGGTTTTGGAGACTATCATGAATCGTTTACTTATGGTGCCTCATGGTTGATAATGATGCTTTGATATCTGTGTAATCGCTCCAGATTTTACAAAGGTAACATAGATAAACATTAGAAGTGGATGACAATAATTGCTATGGTTACGTGCCTATATTTTGGATGCTTCTAACAACCATATGGGTCTTTCTTTTATAATTGGTGCAAGTGAATATGGCTCCATATTAAGCAAACTTAGTGGTCCCATCTATGAATCAAAACAGAAGAAATGTCTGAGGAATAGGGGCTTATATAATTGAGAAATTAAGTACTTTCAGTGACTCCTAGAGTTCTTCACCCTAGAACAATGCAGTTTAGTTCATATTTAGGCTAATATACAGATATTTGTAAATACTAAATATAATTTACCTTCTAAATAGTAATACTCCATAAATGTTTGTTGAATTAGAATTAAACGTAGAATCAGAAAGTAAGTTTAAGGATTTTACTATTTCTAGGTTTTATTTAAACATGCTTTGTGACAGGAAATATTTTAAATTATCTGTTAAGTAAAATTACTTTAGTGGTAGACTTTTTGGTGACATAATTAATATTGTGCTAAAAGCGAAACTACAGTCATCCATTTCCTGCCATGACCAAGTAACTGATATTGAACTTGCCCTCCTGCTGTAAACAACTAGAAAACCAGACAAAATATACGAAACAAGATTTTTCAGATATTAGAAAACAGGAAACACAGGACTGTGATGCCTAGGAAACGGAAAACATGTCAGATAAGCCTTATGACAATCCTGGGTTTTAAACTGGAGGCATTTTCTGAATATTGGCACAGGCCAGAACACAGGCAGAACACAATCATCTCACTAAATTTGAGGAGACAAAAATGGGAGTTCAGGGAGATTGAGACTGATGGAATTTGTGGGTAAAGTATTAGAGAAAAGGAAATTACACAGAGAAAGAGATCCAGAAATCTGCATGGGGATCCCTTTGAGTGACTGGTTGCATAATTAAGCTGCATGTGTGGAGGATTAAACTTCATGACTACTGGCCAAGAAAACTACTAGGGAGCTATAAACTGGAAAATCCTCACAACTCAGGTCTGGAAGATATCTGAGATCCCTCAAGTCAAAGAAGACATCTTGTTTAATACCCAAAGCATGTGTAGATATCCCCAAAGGTTATGCATTGGTAGCAGGACTAAATTAGCCCAAGAAAAAAAGGCTACTTTAGACCCATCCTAACACAGCTTTAGGTCAAGCCTCAAAACTTAACAAACTGATTCTCAATAAATGTAAATTCAATCATAATTAGAGGAAGACAACAAAAAGCAAAAAATCAACGATGTAAAATGCACACTGTCCAAAATCCAATCAAAAGTTACTATCCGGGCTTCCCTGGCGGCGCAGTGGTTGAGAGTCCACCTGCCAATGCAGGGGACATGGGTTCGTGCCCCGGTCCGGGAAGATCCCACATACCACGGAGCGGCTAGGCCCGTGAACCATGGCCACTGAGCCTGCGCGTCTGGAGCCTGTGCTCTGCAACGGGAGAGGCCACAACAGTGAGAGGCCCATGTACCACAAAAAAAAAAAAAAAAAAAGTTACTACCCATGTTGAGAAGTAGGAAAATGTGAAACATAACCAGTAGGAACATTAGTCAGTAGTTATAATACCAGAAATGAAAGAGATGATGGACTTAACAGATAGAGACTATAAAAGTACTGTTAAAATATGTTTAAGGACTTGAAGGAAGACAAGATAAGAGGCAAAGAGATGGAAGAAATTTTTTAAAGGACCAAATGGAATTTATGAAACTGAAAAATACAATATCTGAAATGAAAATTTTACTTGATGGGTAGAAGAGCAGATTAGATTACATTCCACAAAAGAAAATATAGTTAAACATGAAGAGAGAGTAATTCAAAATATATCAATTGGAAAACAGACGTGGGAGAGGAGGCTGACAATAATGACCAGTAGTCTGTGGGACCATATCAAGCAATTCCTGAAGGAGAGGATAAAAGGGGAGGTGACAGAAATAAAGTTGAAGAAGTCTGAAATTTGTAAAAATTTGAACTAAAAATCCATAAAACCAACAACAAATCCGAAGCAGGATAAAGCCAGGGAAACCACACCAAGACACATAATACAGTTGACCCTTGAAAAACACAGGGAGGTGGGGTGTCAACCCTGCCACATATAACTTTACAGTTAGCCTTCCTTATCCCTGGTTCCACATCACCAATTCAACCAACCACAGATCTTAGTACATATTTACTGAAAACAACCCACATGTAAGTGGACCCCTGCAGTTCAAACCTGTGTTGTTCAAGGGTCAACTATAATTAAATTGCTGAAAACTAGTTATAAAAAGAAAAATAATAAAGTGAGCCAGTGGGTTGGGGGATATACCATGAAGAGGAACAAACGTGAGAATAACTTGATTACTCATCAGAAAAAATTCAGACTTCAAGATGATGGAACAACATTTCTATGAGCAGGAGAAAAAAAAAAAAAAAACACCGAACAAACAAAAACACCCTGTCATACTGAATTCTATATTTAGGGGGAAAAAAAACCTTCAAAAATGAAGGGGGGACAGAAAAGACATTTGGGGGGAAATAGAGCTGAGTGAATTCATTTAGAGCTTGCTTAAGTGTAAAACAAGCAGGGGAAAAAAAAAGAAAAGAAACAAATAAATGGAACTGAAAATGGGAAATCAATAGAGAAAAATCAACAAAACCAGAAGCTAGTTCTTTGAAAGGATCAATAAAATTTCTAAATCTCTACCACAGGTAAACAAAAAGACAGAAAACACAAATTATCAATTACCAGGGGAAAAAAAGAGAAGTCATAACTACTGATCACACAGACATTACACAATAATAAATATTACAAACAACTCTGCCCATAAATTTGAAAACTTAAATGAAATAGTTCCTGAAAGACCTAACTTACCAAAACTCACACAAAAATAAAAAACGTTAATAACCTTATGTATATTAAAAAAATGAATCAATAATTAAAACAGGGAAGAATAAATCTGACTCCATATTGGATCTGTTTCTTTTACTTTAATGTTTGTATTCTACTGCTTTTGCTACAAATTAATCACTGAAGGGATGTTGCCTATAGCTTAACTCATACATAATAGCCCATATCTCCAGGGAACCCTGTTTCCCACACCTGAACTTTAAGTTAAAATACCTTTGTTTAAGGTCACAGGAAACATCCTGACTTGGCCCACCTGTGCATGGTGGCAGGAAAGAAGAAATTAACACAGGCCCTGTAGAGTCTGGAAGAACCAGGAAATACTTGCAACAGCTTATCATCTTTTTTACTTTACCTCCCCGTCTCTGCTCTATAACAGAAACTAGCATCCAAACCTGGATAAGATGTTTCTTTGGGACACTAGTCCACTATCTTCACGGTCTGCAGGCTTTGCTAATGAAATCATTATTCCTTGCCCCAATACCGTTTCTCTTGATTTACTGGCCTGTGGTGTGGAGAGCAGTACAAGCTTGGACTGGGTAACATAATAATCTTCTAAAAACAAAGAACCAGGTCTAGAAAGTTTCAGTGGTGGATTCTACCGAACACATTAAGGAACAAGCAATGCTAATTCTCCATAATATCTTCCAGAATACGGAAGCAGAGAAACCACCTTCTAACTCATTCTATGAAGCGAGAATTATCCTAATACCAAAATCCCAGAGACTTTACAAGGGAAAAAAAAACGACTGGGGCTTCCCTGGTGGCACAGTGGTTGAGAGTCCGCCTGCCGATGCAGGGGACACGGGTTCGTGCCCCGGTCTGGGAAGATCCCACATGCTGCGGAGCGGCTAGGCCCGTGAGCCACGGCCGCTGAGTCTGCACGTCCAGAGCCTGTGCTCCACAACGGGAGAGGCCACAACAGTGAGAGGCCCGCATACCGCAAAAAAAAACCCAAAAACAAACAAAAACAAAAAAAAAGGAACCAGGGCTCTTTGGAGAAATAGCTAATTCTAGGACTGGGGTAGGAAATATGTAAGATGGGCCGGAAGCATCCTGTAGTTCCAGAAAGTAAGGAACATTTTCAGACAAAAGCACAATGATGGGGTATGTCAAAAGGACAAAGAGCCAGCTGAAAGAGCTCCCAAAGGCTAAAGTGAGAATAATGTGAACAAGAAAAAATATAAAGTTGTACGGATTGTAACCCAAAGTTTGAAATAGTGATATAAATAAGTAAATGGGGAGAAGGGGAAGACAAGGAGGAATAGACAAATCTCCTGTGCAGAAACAATTTCAAATAATTCATGTAGATACTCCAATTTCAAGAAGTTGGAACATAACTCATCACTCCTTAAGTGTGCTGACCAGTGGACTTCCTTCCCAAAAATACAATATGAAAAAGAGGGGAAAAGAATGACTTCACAGTGAGAAACTTGACAAATGCTATCTCAGCCAGCTGATCAAGGTCAACATCAATTGTGTTAAATCATGTTCTTAAATGTAATACCTGAAACTGTAAAACTACTAGATGAAAACATAGCAAAAAAGCTTCTTGACATTGGTCTGGGCAATGATTTCTGGGATATGATGCCAAAAGCACAGGCAACGAAAGCAAACATAGACAAATGAGATTGCATCAAACTAAAAAACTTTTGCAAAGCAAAGAAACAATAGAGTGAAAAGGCAACCTAAAACTGGGAGAAAATATTTGCAAACCTTGTATCTGATAGGGGTTAATATCCAAAATATACGACTTCCCTGGTGGTGCAGTGGTTAAGAATCCGCCTGCCAATGCAGGGGGCATGGTTTTGAGCTCTGGTCCGCGAAGATCTCACATGCCACAGAGCAACTAAGGCCGTGCGCCACAACTACTGAGCCCGCGCTCTAGAGCCCATGAGCCACAGCTACTGAGCCTGCGTGCCACAACTACTGAAGCCTGTGCACCTAGAGCCCGAGCTCTGCGACAAGAGAAGCCACCGCAATGAGAAGCCCGCACACTGCAACAAAGAGTAGCCCCCGCTCACAGCAACTACAGAAAGCTAGCACACAGCAACAAAGACCCAATGCAGCCAAAAGTAAATAAATAAATAAATTTTTTAAAAATAAAAAATACATTTAATAATTTAAAAAATATATATATCAAAAATACATAAGGAACTTCAACAATTCAATGGCAAAAAAACCAAACAACTGATGTAAAAAATGGACAAAGGCCCTCAATAAACATTTTTCAAAAGAAGACATACAAGAGGCCAAAATATATATGAAAAGGTGCTCAACATCACTAATAACCAGGGAAATACAAATCAAAAGCACAATGAAATATCACATCACATCTGTTAGAATAACTACAATCAGAAAAAGGGAAAGATAAGTTGGTGAGAATGTGGAGAAAAGGGAACCCTTGTACACTGTTGGTGGGAATGTAAATTGGTACAGCCTTGTGGAAAATAAGATGGAGGTTCCTCAAAAAATTAAAAGTAGAACTACCCTATGACCCAGCAATCCCACTTTTGGGTATATATCCAAAGGAAATAAAACCTGGATCTCAAAGAGATATCTGCACTCCCATGTTCATTACAGCATTATTCACAATGGCCAAGACACAGAAACAATCTAAACGTCAAAAGATAAATGGATAAAGAAAATGTGAGATATACACACACACATACATACATACACACACATATGCAATGGAATACTATTTGGCCTTTGTAAAGGAGGAAATCCTATCATTTGCAACACCATAAATGAACCTGGAAGACATTATGCTAATTAAGTCAGACACAGAGACACAAATACTGAATGATCTCTCTTATATGTAGAATCTGAAATACACATACAGCAGAATGTGGTTGCCAGAGATTAGGGGGGTGGAGAAAATGGGGAGATACTGGTCAAGCACAAAGTTTCAGTTATGCAAGATGAATAAACTCAGTTGATTGTACAGTATAGTGACTATAGTTAATAATGCTGTTTTGTATACTTGAAATTAAGTCAGTAGATCTTAAGTGTTCTCAACACACACACACACACACACACACACACACACAACTACGTGAGGTGATGGTTATGTTAATTAGCTTGACTGAGGTGATCATTTCACAATGTATATCAAAACATCAACTTGTATACCTTAAATATACACTATTTTTACTTGTCAATTATACCTCAATAAAGCTTAAAAAAAAGTGTTTCATTGATAGTATGTACTCTTGATATGATGTAATGAAAATGGCACTTTACCTCTGCATCTCTCTCCAAGAAACTCCTAACCCAAATCTAATCATGAGAAAAATGATACATAAATCTCAACTGAGGCACCCGACACTTACTCCTTAGAATTGTCAGGGTCATCAAAAACAAGAAAGCCTGAAAACTGTCACAGCCAAGAAACACCTAAAGAGATAATGATAACTAAATTTAATGTGGTATCCTGGATAGGATCCTGGAATGGAAAAAACACATTAGGTAAAAACTAAGGAGGGACTTCCCTGGTGGCACAGTGGTTAGGACTCCACACGCCCAATGCAGGGGGCCCAGGTTCGATCTGTTGTAAGGGAACTAGATCCCACATGCATGCCGCAACTAAGAGTTCTCATGCCACAACTAAGGAGCCTGCGTGCCACAACTAAGTTGCCTCCCTGCTGCAACTAACCCCAGCGCAACCAAATAAATTTTTTTAAAAATAAGGAAATATGAATAAAGTATGAACTATAGGTAATAATAATATATCAATATTGGTTCATAAATTGTGGCAAATGTGCACTAGTCAGGTATTAATAACAGGGGAAAATAGGTGTGGGGTATATGGGAATGCTGTAGTATCTTCATAATTCTTGTATAAATCTAAAACTATTCTATTATTAAAAGTTTGTTTAAAGAAAATGTAACAACATCAGTAACTACGCATATTGACTGCCCCTCTCAACAAATACACTCCAACTCTTTTTCTGGAACAGGCACTAAATTATGAAGGAAAAATAATGCAGTGCACAAAATACAGATATGATCAAGATGCCATTTACCTTGGATTTCTACCTCTTTCTAGTCTTCAACGTATCACGGGCATTTTCAATGTGTAGGGATTTGGGGTAGGAGGATAAAATGCAGCTGACCTGATATGAAAAGGAGGAGGGAAGTGAAACAGTAGTTGATGTCCCAAACACACCTTCCCCTGATCAGGGAGTTGGGAAGATGTTATTAAAGGGTACAAACTTGCAACTAGAAGATGGTTAAGTCCTGAAGATCTAGTGCACAGCATAAAGATTATAATCAACAATACTGTATTATAAACATCAAAGTTGCTAAGAAATTAGACTTAAATGTTCTCACCACAAAAAAATGATAAATTATGTGATGTGATAGAGGTGTTAACTAAAGCTACAGTGGTAATCATACTGCGATATGTAAATGTATCAAATCAACACGTTGTACACCTTAAACTTACACATTATATGTCAAATATAGTGCAATTTAAAAAATAAATTGGGAGTTCCCTGGTGGCCTAGTAGTTAGGATTCTGGGCTTTCACTGTTGTAGCCCAGGTTCGATCCCTGGATGGAGAACTGGGATTCTGCAAGCCGCACAGCATGGCCAAAAGTAAATAAATAAATAATTTAAAATTTTATGCATCACTGACACAAAAAGCTGGTTTTCTGGAGAAAGATTAATAAAGTTGAAAAACCTCTAATCAAATTAACCAGGAAAAAAAGGTACAAACTACCAATATCACAAATGAAATGGAGACGTCACTATAGAGTCTAGAGACACTAAAGAGGTAAGAAAATATTATAAATAACATTATGTCATTAAATCCAGCAACTTAGAATGGAATGTATATCTTATGAGATACCAGAACTGGCCAGTAGAGAGACTGGTTCAAGATGGCAGAGCAGAAGGACATGCACTCACTCCCCCTTGCAAGAGCACAAGAATCACAACTAACTGATGAACAATCATTGACAGGAAGACACTGGAACTCACCAAAAAAGATACCCCACATCCAAACACAAAGCAGAATCTGCAATGAGACAGTAGAAGGGCTGCAATCACAAAATCAAATCCCATAACCACTGGGTGGGTGACTCACAAACTGGAGAACACTTATACCACAGAAGTCCACCCACTGGAGTGAAGGTTCTGAGCCTCACGTCAGGCTTCTCAACCTGGGGGTCTGGAAACGGGAGGAGAAATACCTAGAGAATCAGACTTTGAAGGCTAGCAGGATTTGACAGCAGGACTTCGACAGGACTGGGGGAAACAGAGACTCCACTCTTGGAGGGTACACACAAAGTAGTGTGCACATTAGGACCTGGGGGAAAGAGCAGTGACCCCATAGGAGACTGAACCAGACCTACCTGCTAGTGCTGGAGGGTCTCCTGCAGAGGCGGGGGTGGCTGTGGCTCACCATGGGGACAAGGACACTGGGGCAGAAGTTCTGGGAAGTATTTCTTGGCATCAGCCCTCCCAGAGTCCCTCACTAGCCCCACCAAAGAGCCAGGTAGGCTCCAGTGCTGGGTCGCCTCAGGCCAAACAACCAACAGAGAGGGAAGGAACCCAGCCCCACCCATCAGCAGACAAGTGGATTAAAGTTTTACTGAGTTCTGCCCACCAGAGCAACACCCAGCTCTACCCACCACCAGTCGCTACCATCAGGAAGCTTGCACAAGGCCCTTTGATAGCCTCATCCACAACAGGGCAGACAGCAGAAGAAGAATACAATTCTGCAGCTTCTGGAACAAAAACCACATTCACAGAAAGATGTACAAAATGAAAAGGCAGGGGCCTCCCTGGTGGCGCAGTGGTTGAGAGTCCGCCTGCTGATGCAGGGGACAAAGGTTCATGCCCCAGTCTGGGAGAATCCTGCATGCCGCGGAACGGCTGGGCCTGCGAGCCATGGCCGCTAAGGCTGCACGTCCGGAGCCTGTGCTCTGCAGCGGGAGAGGCCGCAACAGTGAGAGGCTCACGTCCCACAAAAAAAAAAAAAAAAAAAAAAAAAAAAATGAAAAGGCAGAGAATTATGTAACACATGAAGGAACAAGATAAAACCCCAGAAAAACAACTAAATGAAGTGGAGATAGGCCACATTCCAGAAAAAGAATTCAGAATAATGATACTGAAGATGATCCAGGACCTCGGAAAAAGAATGGAGGCAAAGATAGAGAAGATGCAAGAAATGTTTAACAAAAACCTAAAAGAATTAAGGAACAAACACCTAGAAGAATTAAAGAACAAACAAACAGAGATGAACAATATAATAACTGAAATGAAAAATACACTAGAAGGACTCAACAGCAGAATAATGGAGGCCAAAGAACGGACAAGTGACCTGGAAGACAGAATAGTGGAATTCACTGCGGTGAAACAGAATAAAGAAAAAAGAATGAAAAGAAATGAAGACAGCCTAAGAGACCTCTGGGACAATATTATATGCAACAATATTCACATTATAGGGGTCCCAGAAAGAGAAGAGAGAGAGAAAGGACCCGAGAAAATATTTAAAGAGATTATAGTCGAAAACTTCCCTAACATGGGAAAGGAAATAGCCACCCAAGTTCAGGAAGTGCAGAGAGTCCCAG
Organism: Orcinus orca; assembly: GCF_937001465.1. Taxonomy (NCBI): domain Eukaryota; kingdom Metazoa; phylum Chordata; class Mammalia; order Artiodactyla; family Delphinidae; genus Orcinus; species Orcinus orca. The sequence goes on from NC_064559.1 coordinate 52,829,893, forward strand.
GCAGGATAAACCCAAGGAGAAACACGACAAGACACATAGTAATCAACTGACAAAAATTAAAGACAAAGAAAAATTATTGAAAGAAGCAAGGGAAAAACAACAAATAACATACAAGGGAACTCCCATAAGGTTAACAGCTGATTTCTCAGCAGAAACTCTACAAGCTGGAACAGAGTGGCATGATATATTTAAAGTGATGAAAGGGAAGAACCTACAACCAAGATTACTCTACCCAGCAAGGATCTCATTCAGATTTGAGGAAAAAATCAAAAGCTTTACAGACAAGCAAAAGCTAAGAGAATTCAGCACCACCAAACCAGCTGTACAACAAATACTAAAGGAACTTCTCTAAGTGGGAAACACAAGACAAGAAAAGGACCTACAAAAACAAACCCAAAACACTTAAGAAAATGGTAATAGGAACATACATATGGATAATTATCTTAAAGGTGAATGGATTACATGCTCCAACCAAAAGACACAGGCTTGGGCTTCCCTGGTGGCGCAGTGGTTGAGAGTCTGCCTGCCAATGCAGGGGACACGGGTTCGTGCCCCGGTCCAGGAAGATCGCACATGCCGCAGAGCAGCTGGGCCCGCGAGCCATGGCTGCTGGGCCTGCAGGTCCGGAGCCTGTGCTCCGCAGCAGAAGAGGCCACAACAGTGAGAGGCCTGCGTACCGCAAAAAAAAAGACACAGGCTTGCTGAATGGATACAAAAACAAGACCCATATATATGCTGTCTATAAGAGACTCACTTCAAACCTAGGGACATATACAGACTGAAAGTAAGGGGATGCAAAAAGACATTCCATGAAAATGGAAATCAAAAGAAAACTGGAGTAGCAATACTCATATCAGATAAAGTAGACTTTAAAATAAAGAATGTTACAAGAGACAAGGAAGGACACTACATAATGATCAAGGGATCAATCCAAGAAGAAGATATAACAATTATAAATATATATGCACCCACCACAGGAGCACTTCAATACATAAGGCAAATGCTAACAGCCATAAAAGGGGAAATAGACAGTAACACAATAATAGTAGGGGACTTTAACACGCCACTTTCACCAAGGGACAGATCAACCAAAATGAAAATAAATAAGGAAACACAAGCTTTAAATGATACATTAAACAAGGTGGACTTAATTGATATTTATAGGACATTCTATCCAAAAACAGCAGATTACACTTTTTATTCAAGTGCACATGGAACATTCTCCAGGATAGACCACATCTTGGGTCACAAGTCAAGCCTCAGTAAATTTAAGAAATTGAAATCAAAAAAAAAGAAATTGAAATCATATCAAGCATCTTTTCCAACCACAACACTATGAGATTAGAAATCAATTACAGGGAATAAACCATAAAAAACACAAACACATGGAGGCTAAACAATACATTACTAAATAACCAAGAGGTCACTGAAGAAATAAAAGAGGAAATCAAAAAATACCTGGAGACAAATGACAGCAAAGAAAAGACGATCCAAAACCTATGGGATGCAGCAAAAGCAGTTCTAAGAGCGAAGTTCATAGCAATACAATCCTACCTCAAGAAAGAAGAAAAATCTGAAATAAACAATCTAACAGTACATCTAAAGCAACTAGAGAAAGAAGAACAACACCCAAAGTTAGAAGAAGGAAAGAAATCATAAAGATCAGAGCAGAAATAAATAAAATAGAAACAAAGAAAACAACAGCAAAGATCAATAAAATTAAAAGCTGCTTCTTTGAGAAGATACACAAAATTGATAAACCTTTAGCCAGACTCATCAAGAAAAAGAGGGAGGGCTTCCCTGGTGGCGCAGTGGTTGGGAGTCCACCTGCCGATGCAGGAGACACGGGTTCGTGCCCCGGTCTGGGAAGATCCCACATGCCGCAGAGCGGCTGGGCCTGTAAGCCATGGTCACTGGGCCTGCGCATCCAGAACCTGTGCTCCGCAACGGGAGAGGCCACGACAGCAAGAGGCCTCACATCCCGCAAAAAAAAAAAAAAGAAAAGAAAAGAAAAAAAGGGAGAGGACTCAAATCAATAAAATTAGAAATCAAAAAGGAGAAGTTACAATGGACACCGCAAAAATACAAAGCATCATAAGAGACTACTACAAGCCACTCTATGCCAATAAAATGGAAAACCTGGAAGAAATGGACAAATTCTTAAAAAGACATAGCCTTCCAAGACTGAACCAGGAAGAAATAGAAAATATGAGCAGACCAATCACAAGTAGTGAAATTGAAACTGGGATTAAAAATCTTCCAACTAACAAAAGTCCAGGACCAGGTGGCTTCACAGGTGAATCTATCAAACATTTACAGGAGAGCTAACACTCATCCTTCTCAAACTCTTCCAAAAACTTGCAGAGGAAGGAACACTCCCAAACTCATTCTATGAGGCCACCATCACCCTGATACCAAAAGCAGACAAAGATACTACAAAAAAAGAAAATTACAGACCAATATCACTGATGAATATAGATGCAAAAATCCTCAACAAAATACTAGCCAACCGAATCCAACAACACATTAAAAGTATCCTACACCATGATCAAGTGGGATTTATCTCAGGGATGCAAGGATTCTTCAATACATGGAAATCAATCAATGTGATACACCATATTAACAAATTGAAGAATAAAAACCATGAGATCATCTCAATAAATGCAAAAAAAGCTTTTGACAAAATTCAACACCCAATTATGATAAAAACTCTCCAGAAAGTGGGCATAGAGGGAACCTACCTCAACATAATAAAGGTCATATATGACAAACCCACAGCAAACATCATTCTCAATGATGAAAAAATGGAAGCATTTCCTCTAAGATCAGGAACAAGAGAACGATGTCCACTCTCGCTACTATTATTCAACATAGTTTTGGAAGTCCTAGCCATGGCAATCAGAGAAGAAAAGGAAATAAGAGGAATACAAATTGGAAAAGAAGTAAAACTGTCACTGTTTGCAGATGACAGGATACTATACATAGAGAATCCTTAAGATGCCACCAGAAAACTACTAGAAGTAATCAATGAATTTGGTAAAGTTCCAGGATACAAAATTAATGCACAGAAATCTGCTGCATGCCTATACACTAACACTGAAAGATCAGAAAGAGAAATTAAGGAAACAATCCCATTCACCACTGCAACAAAAAGAATAAAATATCTAGTAATAAACCTTCCTAAGGAGGTAAAAGACCTGTACTCAGAAGACTGTAAGACACTGATTAAAGAAATCAAAGATGACACAAACAGATGGAGAGATATACCTTGTTCTTGGATTGGAAGAATCAATATTGTGAAGATGACCATACTACACAAAGCAATCTACAGATTCAATGTAATCCCTATCAAATTAGCAGTTGCAGTGTTGTACAGAATTTGAACAAAAAATCTTAAAATCTGTATGGAGACACAAAAGACCCCTAATAGCCAAAGCAGTCTTGAGGGGACAAAAAAGGAGCTGGAGGAATCAGACTCCCTGACTTCAGACTATATTACAAAGCTACAGTGATCAAGACAATATGGTACTGGCACAAAAACAGAAATATAGAATAATCGAACAGGATAGAAAGCCCAGAGATAAACCCATGCACCTATGCTCAACTAATCTATGACAATGGAGGCAAGGATATATAATAGAGAAAAGACAGTCTCTTCAATAAGTGGTGTTCTGAAAACTGGACAGCTACATGTAAAAGAATGAAATTAGAACACTCCCTAACTCCATACACAAAAATAAACACAAAATGGATTAATTGCCTAAATGTAAGACCAGACCCTATAAAACTGTTAAAGGAAAACATAGGAAGAACACTCTTTGACATAAATCACAGCAAGATCTTTTTTTTTTTCTTTTGCAGTATGTGGGTCTCTCACTGTTGTGGCCTCTCCCATTGCAGAGCACAGGCTCCGGACGTGCAGGCTCAACAGCCATGGCTCACCGGCCTAGCTGCTCCGCGGCATGTGGGATCTTCCTGGACGGGGGCACAAACCCATGTCCCCTGCATCGGCAGGCGGACTCTCAACCACTGTGCCACCAGGGAAGCCCGTAAGATCTTTTTTGATCCACCTCCTAGAGTAATGGAAATAAAAACAAAAATAAACAAATGGGACCTAATGAAACTTAAAAGCTTTTGCACAGCAAAGGAAACTATAAACAAGACAAAAAAACCCCTCAGAATGGGAGAAAATATTTGCAAACGAGTCAACGGACAAAGGATTAATCTCCAAATATATAAACAGCTCATACAGCTCAATATTAAAAAAAGCAACAACCCAATTAAAAACTGGGCAGAAGACCTAAATAGACATTTCTCCAAAGAAGACATACAGATGGCCAAGAGGCACATGAAAAGCTGCTCAATATCACTAATCATTAGAGAAATGCAAATCAAAACTACAATGAGGTATCACCTCACACCAGTCAGAATGGCCATCATCAAGAAATCTACAAACAACAAATGCTGGAGAGGGTGTGGAGAAAAAGGAACCCTCTTGCACTGTTGGTGGGAACGTAAATTGATACAGCCACTATGGAGAACAGTATGGAGGTTCCTTAAAAAACTAAAAATAGAATTAGCATCTGACCCAGCAATCCCACTACTGGGCATATACCCAGAGAAATCCATAATTCAAAAAGACACATGCACCCCAATGTTCACTGCAGCACTATTTACAATAGCCAGGTCATGGAAGCAACCTAAATGCCCATCGACAGATGAATGGATAAGGAAGATGTGGTACATATTTACAATGCAATATTAGTCATTAAAGGAATGAAATCGGGTCATTCGTGGAGATGTGGATGGGTCTAGAGACTATCATACAAAGTGAAGCAAGTCAGAAAGAAAAACAAATATTGTATATTAACGCATATATGTGGCATCTAGAAAAATCGCACAGATGAACCGGTTTGCAGGGCACAAATAGAGACACAAATGTAGAGAACAAAGGTATGGACACCAAGGGGGGAAAGTGGCGGGGGTGGTGGTGGTGTGATGAATTGGGAGATTGGGATTGACATATATATACTAATATGTATAAAACAGATAACTAATAAGAACCTGCTATATAAAAAATAAAATCAAATTTTTAAAAAAAATTAAAGTTTCCAAAAAAAAAAACTGGCCAGTAGAATTAAATTTCAGTGGTTTCTTCTTTCCAGCTTCAATAGGTACATTTGGTTGTAAGCTATAATTATTTGTACACAAGCAAAGTGTGTTTTACTATACTATGTCTGTTTTTTATAAAGTCCCTGTTCAGGATTATTTTAGTATTTTCCTGAATAAACATTTTAGATACTTATAGTTGCAAAACTAACTATAAAATTTGTGGCTAAGGTAGGGTAATGGTGCCTTCTTTTCTTCTTTTCCCATATCCTATTTTTAATACCAAATATTTTACAAGAGTGGGAAAAGGAAAGATTTATAAAATTAATAATGTGTTGTCTTTCTTGTTGGGTGTTAATGCTACTTGGCTCAACTCAGCCTTTATATGCTTCATGAAAGAATCTAAATACCATTAAAAGAACTCAGAACATTTCAGTAAAATACATGGTTTTTAAGTGATTGGTTATAAACATACAGAAAAACTTTTTAATCTGGCATCTTATATATCTCAAAGCTACATGTAGTAATAGGATTTTACTGTAGATAGACATATTTCTATGAAATAGAAATATTATGAAATACATATTTCATAATCAGTTTCTGTAAAATTCAAGTGAATGAACACTCATTCTAGATGTGCTCGGAAACCCTCTCTCCCCTTGTTATTTATAACAATAAGCATTTTTGCAAATGCTGAATATATGACAGCATATTTGGCTTTCTTTTTTACCCCAGAAAATTGTGATCATTTTCTGTGTCATATGAATAAGAGATTGTTATTTATTATCTACATTAGCTACTTTGTTGGACTGTTTTTGTGTGCAATGGTGTGGTCACTGGTTGAAGATGGTGTGAATAAGAGCGGTAAGAATAGATCATCAGTTACAGGAAGGGGGTTGTCTGAACACAATCCCACTTAAGATATGGTAGCCATTATTATCATTTCTATATTCTGTGCAGCCTCTTGAGAGTGAAAAAAATCACAGTTGGTTGCTACCATTTTGATAAAACTTAAGTTACCACTTTAACTAAGACTTATGTTTCTCTTCCCCCACTCCAACATGGTCTGAATCATTTGCTCTCAAATTTCAGTCTTAAAGCTCCTTTCTTCCTCCTTCTCCCCTCCCTCCCCCTTTTCTCTCCCATCTCTTCCAATTCTTTGTCTTCCTCAAGTTAAAAGGGCAGTATTCTACTAATTTTTATCCACAAAGGAAAAGGAGTATTCTAGAGAAAGTACAGTCTTTAGAATCAGACTGATATGAGTGTGAATTTTGCTTTTATCAAATTAGTTACTTTGTCTTTAAGATCTCAGTCAGTGGTTCACGGACTTCATCTGAAGTCAGCTGATAGGTAACTTGAAATCAGCCATGGTGGGAGCATTTACCCCACAGAAATCAGCAAATGCTTCAAATCAGGGCTTTTTTTTTTTTTTTTTTTTAACCAAGGAGCCAGTCGTTGAACATTCACCAACACAACACTGAACACTGGCTTAGTTTCCACACTTCTCAAACAGGCCGATAACGTGAACCCTGAAAATGTGTTGTAAGAATTTCAAATAATATAAATAAAACACCTAGCAAAATGCCAGACACATATAAGGCACTTAGTATGTGGTAGATGGCAACATTGTTATGGTATTACAGAGTCTGGCTATCTGAAAGTAGAGCATTAAAAAAACCATATAAGCCATGAAATCAATATGAAAAAGTATAATAAAACACTTGAACTTTATTTTAGTAGGGCTGTTGGATCTTTCAGAATTTATAAATGGAAAAAATTAGCACAGTATTCCATACAATACCCCTCAATTAATGAGAACAAAATTTTTTTTTTGCATCTACTCCAATTTTCCAGGTTCACTTTTAATTATGACCTCTGTTCAAGTTGTCAGCCACCACTACATATCATATAAATGCAGACTTTTTGAGTAGTGACTTGGAAGGATTCAGAAAGCCACAAGACTATGAGGAAGTACCTAAGTGGGAAGTCATAAATAGAGGTAATTTAGTAACTGTAATTAAGCGTATAAAAAAACTCTTAGGGGGCTTCCCTGGTGGCACAGTGGTTGAGAGTCCGCCTGCCGATGCAAGGGACACGGGTTCGTGCCCCGGTCCAGGAAGATCCCACATGCCGCAGAGCGGCTGGGCCCGTGAGCCATGGCCGCTGAGCCTGCGCGTCCAGAGCCTGTGCTCCGCAACGGGAGAAGCCACAACAGTGAGAGGCCCGCGTACCGGGAAAAAAAAAAAAAAAAGCAACTGGAGAGAAAAAGATAAGCATTACATACATGTAACCAAGTTGAAAATAAATGCTTGCTTTATTTAAAAAAACAAACAAACCAAAAAAAAAAACCTCTTAGTTTCATCATTAGGATCACCTGTTTACCATTTCTTCTGACACTGAACCAAGATTTTGGCTTCCACTAGAAAAAGTGGAATTTTTTTTTTTTTTTTTTTTTTTATAAATGTGACATTCTCCTAAACAAGGAGGCAGAAGAGAAGGGATTATTGTGACCAATAATCTTGGACTGTAATCCCTACTTCTGGGTCTTGTGTTTGAGGCTTTCACAGTTCATTTTCCTGAAGGCTTCAGAAATTTGAGCAAAATCTCTTGCCTATAGCTTCTGCATAATAAACTGACTTACCATACTTCATTTAAAAAGATCACTTGAAGGCCTCCAAGTGTCTCAGAGTAAAAAGTGTTTATAAATCTGTCTAGAAAGATATTGTTTTTCTTCCTTCATTAAATAATGATTTGAGTGGTTTTTTGCTTCAGCTCTTATAAATAAATACCAGTTCTTCATTTCAGATTATCGCTATGTTGCAAACATAAATGAAATAAATCATTTAAATAATTTTTTATTTTCACATTCTTTGTTTCAAGTGGTTACTACTCACATTTCCTACTCAGTCCTATATGTCCTCTGATGCTGATTTATTACTTGTATTGAAGTTAATTTTTTTATGGTAATCTAATGTCTAAATGTTTGCACTGGTGTTCAGAAGCTCTCAAATTCCTTTCTTATCACTGACACAAGTCTTATGATAGCTAATACTCCTAAAGCCAAAAATCAACCCAATAAGCAACACTCAACACAAAATTTGAAAACTGTAATCACAAGACAGATAGATAAAACTCTTCAATATGAGATTCAGGTTTTAGCTATGAATAGTTTGAAACTTTATGGAATTAACATTGAGATTAGAAATGTTTTTCTAGTCTAGAACATTTATAATGGTAGTATGGAGCATTATCTATTATGAACTACAAAAAGTATTTACAGAACACTTTAGAATTAATCAAGTCCTGTAGTCATTTACATTAGCTATTTTTACTGTAGGCCTGTTCCCTGCCTACTTTCTGGAACAATCTGACACCATCAATGACCCTTCACACCCAGCATTATTTGGTTTCTTTAGTTTTTCTAATACACTATCCTTCCTCATTCCAAAGGGCCTTTCCAATGTTGTTCCTTCAGACTGGAATGTTCTCCCAGTGCTCCCTCCACTTTAAATCCCAATTCAAATATCACTTCCTCAGAGAAATCTTCCCTTATCTCCCACTGAAAGTCACAGTCCTTTTCTTGACACAACTTACCAGTTTATATTTATACATTCATTGTCTGTGACACTAAACTTTAGGCTCCATGAGAGCAGGGACCTTGTCTATTCCTGTTCACCATTATAACCTCAGGATGTAGCATGGTCTCTAGCACATGGCAGGTGAATGAATGAATGATATATACAAATTAAGTTTCAAGATATATTAATCCACAGTAGATGTAATTCAAGATCACGGTATAGTTACTGAATCCCAAACAACACTGATCTGGATACAGCATTATCAAAACTTAAGAAAAAGATCATACTGAAGCCTACTGATACCACTAAATATATCAGCTTCCAAAGACATCACTCAGGCATTTTTTTTTCCAGTAGCAGGGAGACTTCGAGTAATACTCAGGCAGTATCACACGCTGTATTCATGACACTGTTCTCTCACCTACTCATGTTACCCACTGTTCCTTTAAAAAAAAAAGAAGAAGGAAATATTCAGAGGAAGGAGATTCTAGAGATAGCAAATTTTAGATCCGTTTTCCATATAATGGTCTACACTGATAGGATGCTCCAAACAGAACTTTAAAATTACAGTGGTTTAATTTTACATGGTTTAATTTTATATGTGGTTTAATGTTATATGATTAACCAACTCTGATGAGTCAACACGGACTATCTAAAGTATATATTAAGAAAGATCCTGAACTCTACTCAATATTCTGCAATAACCTTCAAGGGAAAAGCATCTGAAAAAGAGTAGATATATGTATATGTATAATTGAATCACTCTGCTGTACACCTGAAACTAACACAACATTATAAATCAACTATATTCCAATATAAAATTTAAAATTTTTTAATTTAAAAATAAAATTAAAAAAGGAAAGATCCTGAGGCTGAGTCTAAGCTCAGAGAAAAGAGAATTGTGAAGGATTATTAATGAAGTATCAGCCAGGAGTGCAAAAGCCCAGGAGAGTAGTGGCATATATGTAATGAATTTGCTCATCCTAGTTAAATGGCATGGATTTATTTTATTTATGAGAGAATTTAAAATGTTTATGTATTTTGTGAATCACATTAACATTTTGTTTATCTGAATATATAACTGGACTAAATGCCAGTAGGGGAAAAGAGCATAGGTAAAAGGACAGTGTATTGAGAGGCTGTAACTACCTAAATTACTGATTGTCTAGACAAAGCAGAGAGGCCTCAACTACATAACTAGTTCTGACAGGTTTCTTGGACTTGGAAACCTTGGCATGGAATATTTCCACTCTGAAAATAACACCCCACTTTCAGTGCCATATGAAAATGGAAAGTTTTGACATAGTAAGTTTTTAAAACATGTGAACCAAATGGAAAAAATTATAAAATATAAAGCACTATCACCATTACTATTGTTGTTTGAAATTATATCACATACCTTCTCACCATCTTTAAAATGGAAGAAAAGTACTAACTGATCATAAATTATTTTCTAATAAGGATCAAAGTGTAGTAATGGTCTAACAAAATAAATTGCATTAAGTAAATAAGTTAGTTATTAAATAACTGTAAAACTCTATAGCCATTATTATTTATGTATAATCTATTTCAAAAGAATGTGTTTAAAATAAATATAAATAAATACAAAATAAAATATAAAAATAAAGTAAAATATAAAATATGTTTGGTGAAAAGTGGGCACACACATGCATTCAAACACATATGTGCTCATGCATGCATAGAATATTTCTGAGTGGATACAATGGCATTAATGGTTAGCTCTGGGAGAGAGGCCTGAGAAATTGGGAGAGTCTAGGGTAGGAAGTGGACTTCCCTTTCATCATACTTCCTTGTAGTTATAATGTTTTCCATACTCTCATGACTTCCCCCCCTAAAAAGTTAATAAAAATTTTCTAAGTTAAGTGAATGGAATTAAGTGGGAATAACTAATCATTCCCATAACTTAACTAAAAGGGAAAAAAAATGTTAGAATCATGGAAGTAAAAGGGACCTAAGATTACTCTCTGCAATTTATTAATAAGAAAACTGAAACAGCAATTAAGAAAATGTTGTTTTCCTAAAGTCAACAGTCAACTCAAATGAATGGAATTAAGTGGGAATAATTAATCATTCCCATAACTTAACTAAAAGGGAAAAAAATGTTAGAATCATGGAAGTAAAAGGGACCTGAGATTACTCTCTGCATTTTATTAATGAGAAAACTGAAACAACAATTAAGAAAATGTTGTTCTCCTAAAGTCAGCAGTCAAGTCAGTGACATCAGCTCTAAAATCTAGAACCTCCCTATTCTCAGTAATGTGCCAAGTACTATATCATTCTATCTCATCTTAGTTATAAAAGTATCAAAAGCTCCACAGAACAGCAGAAACCTTTCTAAAAGTGTCTCTTGACTGACTCTAGGTAAGCAATATACAGCAATCAGGATTTGACAATAATTTTTACTGATTTGAAAACAGGCAACTCAAGCTGAAATCTGGCAAGGATGATTATTTTTTAAAGTGAGCTCAGGAAGGAGCTGAATTTAGCTCATCAAGGAACTAGCTGCTGCCTGCAATTGTCCTTGGAAAGTAAATGCCAAAGTCAAAGGGTTCATGCATGAACTCTTTAGACTGTTTAAATCCAGAAGCAGAGGCAGGAAACTAATTAGCCTCTCATTTATTATCTGTTCAGGCCTTCTTGTCTGACCTAATTATAACTCATCTCCAACACAACCTAATCATTTAGGGAATTTGGCCTAGAAACAGTTTAACTTCATCTAACCTATGGAATACATAACTTAGGTGCCACCTTGATAAGAGAAGCCCCCATTAACTCTTCTTCCCCCAATGATATACTTACTTGAAAGATATTTTATGGCATCATTCAGATTATATGTGTTACAGAAGACACATTTTGTCTCAGCAAAAATTGATAAATGCTTTTAGAATTTTCCAAATTAATACAGTAGAAACTATTATCAGGTAAACATTAATCTTGGATGGCGAATTAAAAAGGAAATATGACAAATATTAGAAGAGAGAATCCTGATACCAATTCCCAAATAGTAAAGACATAGAAAGATACAGACAGATAAGAGATACAGATATTCTAAAAAGACTACCAGGAGGATACAGGATAGGGTAAAGACAATATCACAAAATGTTTACTATAAGAAGTAGACAGTGAGTGTGACAGAGTTGAGAATCATTGATCTAGGGATGACAATATTACATTTAAAAGGGAAAACTGTCAAGCTTCTTTATAAACTGAATATTGTTAAATGATAGTTTATAGGATTAATTTATGGGTATTTTTATCCATCTCATTATGCTAGAGGATGGGTTTATAGTCAGATTACCACCATTTCCACAAGTTACGCAGGCCATAGTCAGAAGTAGTCCTTCCTCTCACCTTGACACACTATTACCTGGGCCAATTTGTAGGTATACTTGATTCTGTGAAATTGGATGAGGGGAAGAAAAAAAAAAAAGATTAAAAGGACTTGCAAATTCATTAAAAAGACATCTCTTTCATGTATCAATTTTTCTTTGACAACTTCTCCAAACAGGGCACAGTCAATAAAATTTCAAATTTAGTCAGGCCTTGACCAGGTTCAAATTTGGAAAAGGGCTGTCATAAATGAACGTTAAGGAAGAGAAGAATGGAAAGAGGGGAAAAGGAAAAAAGAACCTTGCTCAGGTTGGTAAGGCTACACACGAAACAGAAGATGAAAAAGGCTCTCCAGGAATGGATAAAATTTATATGCCGATAAACTTCTCAATGATTAAAACAATCTTAGGCATAATAAATCTTTTTTAAAACCCTTGAATGATCCAACCAAGTAAGAGGGTAAATTTATGGACAGGGTTACTCCCGTAAAAGACTGTGAAAAAACAAAGCAATTAATATTTGGGGGGGGGCGGGGGGTTGGGGGGGTGTTCCCGCTCCTAGCACTTCAGTCTCACATCTCCCCCCAGGCCAAAACTTCGTAAAATATCTCCAAATAAGCCATCTGATTAAAATAGCTTAAACTTTGATTAAAATAGCTTATATTAAGTACTGGGTAAAGAACTTTTGCCACAGAAACCGTTCACAATCTACTCTTTCTATGAGGATCTGATCGACCAATTATAAAAGTATCAAAAGCTCCACAGAACAGTAGAACCGGTTCACTCCAATTCCATGGGTACAATATCATTTGAAAGGACAAAGTACAATCTACCCCATTTTCAAATAGTCCTTGCTTCCCTCAGAACCACTAACTGCTCAGACTTCAAGACTGAATTTCCCAGACCAATATTTTACGCAAGTTACTCAAGTTTCAATTATTATTTTCATTCTTCTGTAAAGAAAGCTGCTCACATAATATTAGAGTTTGCAGGTTTTATTAATGTTTCCTTAGCCTCTACCCTGTGGACAGAAACCAGTTACTGGTTAAACTGCCTGAGCTCTATGATATTGATGCTTCTCAAAACAAAACCAGGACCAACGTGAGGGTAAGAATGAGGAGGAACAATATGCTGATAGATCAGATTACTTTAAAAGGCTTATGTTTTGTTCCTTATCTTTTCAACTCATATCTTCAGGATTAGAAATTGCTTTTGGATGGCCTAGAGATGTAGTATGTGGATAAAAATGCTCCATACTCTCAGGAACAATTGGTGTATAGTTGTGTATGAATTTACTGACTGCTGATTAAGTAAATATTAATTATTAACTTATTAAAGACATAAAGACAAGCAAATTTATGTTGAACAAGAGCATATGCCAAGAAACTTAGCCAAAATGAATTTACTGCTCCCATTCAAACTTGCTGAGATAAAATGTCATTAAAAACCAATGAGAAATGATGAAGGAAGAAATGGAATGATGAACAATTCAAAGCAACAAAACTTAAAAAAGAACTGATCATTTTAAACAGAAAAACACCCAGGCTGCTATGTATGTGCATATGGGCATGCATGCATAAGTGTGTGTGTGTATATGTGTGTATGTGCTTAATTGTAAACAGATGCTGATGCATGAATGATTAACATTTGAAACCTGAAGACCTGAAAAAAGGCTAAAGATAGAGCAGAATTCCTGAATAAATAAGATCTGTGAAAAAAGCATGAAATACAAGTAAACAGCATGTCTTTCAGAGGACAAAGCAAACTGAATCAGCTTAAAAAGTGAACACAGAAGGGTCAACCATAAAAAAAGAACCACCAAAGAACTCCTCTTGAAAAGTATGCTGTAAAACAGGAGAGAAAATTTTAAATAGTTGCACATGTGAATGAATATTAAAAATATTTTAATCCTCCTAAGAAGCATGTTTCTAATTAGATATTCCCTTTTCTGATTATATATTTTATTGCAATGGAGGAATTAACTATGACTTAACTCTTCCCACAATAGCAGCTGTTAGATTTAACTTAGCAGCTTCCTCTTTTATGCTCCTACCAAAACATATGTATACTATGTCTTAACATACTTCTTCTGGGGAAAGACCACAGAATTTCTGTATCTCAATTTAGCTAGTTCCTAATACAATTTACTGTATCTTTTTCTATGTTAAAATAGAGAGGAAATCCTTTAATCTACTCCATAAATGTTTAATTCTCTGGTCAACACTCTATTCCCTATAAAATGCAAGTCGAAAATCCACTTTCAAATGTCTTGGAATCCTTCTTAGCAACCAAGTAATAGAAAGTATTGCCTATTTTCAACCTATATATTCAGAAATGAGGAAAAGTTTAAACCAAACAAGACAAATCTAAAATAAGTCAGGGTGAGGAGGATGGGGAAGGACAAAGTCACACACTAAGTATTTTAAGAGTGAAAATAAATGTATTCATAATCACTTAGCCAAACTGCTAATCTATTTTAAAACTTCCATTCTTCCATGACATGTATTTCTTTGAAATATAAAAGTGGAATGTTAAGAAGGCAGCACTCTGGCAAGCATAAACACCCTAGTAATTTTTACAAGTTGCTTTTTGGAAAGGCCCACCACCCACCTAACTCCATCCCCATTTTAAAACTGTGCTGTCCCATAATTAAATAATATGACCTTTATTTTAAAGGTAAAACTTCAAACTGTTCTCTACATTTGGAACTCAACATATGGTTGCAAACCCTAAAAGGCAAATTCAATCATAAATAGAATGTTAAAAAAAAGAAATGGTAAGAAAAATAATTCTCCACAAATTTGAGAATTGTGGAGAGGAATCTTTAATTAATAATTTTGTCATAAGCAAGATCAATAAGACTTCTGCATATCTCTTGCCTTATACCTCCTCTATGGGTAAAAGATAAAGACCATCTCTTGGATCTACTCAAAAGTTAGCATCCTCATTAAACACCCAAAAAAGCAGGCAATTAGTGTCAACTGCAGTGATTAAAAAGAACACCTTTCAGGCTTCCCCGGTGGCACAGTGGTTGGGAGTCCGCCTGCCGATGCAGGGGACACAGGTTCGTGCCCCGGTCCGGGAAGATCCCACATGCCGCGGAGCGGCTGGGCCCGTGAGCCATGGCCGCTGAGCCTGCGCGTCCGCAGTCTGTGCTCCGCAACGCGAGAGGCCACAGCGGTGAGAGGTCCGCGTACCGCAAAAAAAAAAAAAAAAAAAAACCTTTCAAAAATGAACTCATCCAAGAATGAACCTACTGAAAAGCCTTATCTGAAAGACATATAAAAATAAATGAACACTTCACCAAAATAAAATCTTCTAATAAGAACGGTCACCAAAGATCCCTTTGGGTTTTTCTAAATTGTGAATACAACTTGTCAATCAGAGAGGGAAAAAAAGTAACCATTACAGTTAAGTAAGACTTGGAGATATTCAAATATAAATAGACATTAGGCTGTTTTCTTTGAGTACACACTGGCTTAAAAAAATAAAAAGGTAATCATAAAAATGTCAAAAAATTGACAAATGTTACATTTTAAAGGGCAGGTGGACAACTGGTATATGCAGTTGCATATACCAATGCTAAAAATAATTTTTAAAGATTATAGCTTCTATTGCTCTATTACTGCCCTAATAAAAGATGAAAACTAAGGATAATTTCATTGATCTTTCCTCATTGTCTTGAAAATCTTAAATTTAAATGAAAATTAGTTTGGTAGTTAAAAGAATAAATTTATAGAGCCACAATTAACTTCAACATTACCATACATGCTCAAAAAAATATTAAGACTTTGGTTTCCATATATGAGCTGTATAACATTTGACATAAACATGACTATAAAAGAGTTCATTCTGGGGGCTTCGCTGGTGGCACAGTGGTTGAGAGTCTGCCTGCCGATGCAGGGGACACGGGTTCGTGCCCCGGTCCGGGAGGATCCCACATGCCGCGGAGCGGCTGGTCCCATGAGCCATGGCCGCTGAGCCTGCGCGTCCGGAGCCTGTGCTCCGCAACGGGAGAGGCCACAACAGTGAGAGGCCCGCGTACCGCAAAAAAAAAAAAAAAAAAAAAAGAGTTCATTCTGTGTGACCCACTACCCACTGCTCACGTGATGGCACAGACAGCCCCACTGACTGTTGTGAGGTTGAATATAAGCTTGTAGGCAAAAATCTCAGAAATGCAGAGCCCAGTGTGCATTTCCACTAGCTTCCAAAGCTAGCAGTGCTATTGCTAAGACCTTCGGGCCACATTAAAGGCAGAACATACCACAATCCCAAATTTTAAAATGAGACAGTAAAGTGGGAGTAGAAAATATCATACTCAGAACAGAAGTGCTCTCTCACAGATTACCAGTGAAAACTTCTGATTACAAATCGGTCCTTTATAAAGTACTTTAAAGGAATTACCTCTGGAAATTAAGCTAAAGGTGTGAAAAGAAAAAAAGGTTTCTAGTAATAAGATTTCTGATGAATTTTCTCCTTGGAGGATACATCTACATCTACATATAATAAATATGTAGTATTTTGCCAGTAATAAGACAGTCAGCTTTCTGGTCTACCATTTTCACTTTTTAGTTTGTCACAGGATCTGAAATAAGACTAAATCTTAGCTATTTGTGTGCCATCTCTGATTTCAACTTCAATCAATGTGTTAAAACTGTAGAGAGTATTTGAGTTTAAAAGTGCACAGGATTTTATGAATACTAGAACATACGCAGGTGGGTGCTTGAGGAATTTTCTGCCCATTCTGCCAGAAGCAGGATGCCATCTGCTTGTGCCATGAATCAAGCTAACCCTCAGCAGTTTCCAAAGTTGACAGGAAAATCTGGTTGTTTAGTTAACATTGAAAACACACTCTAAATCCAAGATGAACTGATATTTTTAAAAATGCTCTTAGATGTAGTTAAAAACTTGTTTCCCCCTTTAAAAGCAGCTGTCTGTTTTTATATCTTTTTTTCTCATACAACTAATTTAAAAAGAACTGAATTATGCAAACTGCTGATTTCAAAATAGTACTCTCAAGTAACTGAAAATCTATTATTTTGATTATCTGAAAAACAAGCTCATCTTTTATACTGGAAATTATTTCTCTCTTGTATGGTACAGATATCAACAATAAGACAAGAAAAAGGCAAAGTAAAATCATTTACGTGACTATGATTCACAACAGTTAAGTGGAAACTATAAATCTTCATTCTCTCATTCTGTTGTTTATCTGCCTAATTTAAACTTCAAGTCTTCTGGGCTAAAGTCCACTGTCATTCTGTCATTGTGTTTAAATAGCATAAAATACTAATAACTAGTAGCATATGCACATTCTTAGTGTGCATACTACTAAAAGTCTTAAAAAACCCACTAAAGATGGAAAATATCTTGCCAGATGTTGGTGGAAGGAAAAACAAATCTTGTTGGATGTATCAATTAGGGAAGTTTTTTGTTTGATTGTTTTGATTAACAACTGGAAATGCATTCCTCAGAACAGAAGCTAGAAAGAACTGTAATAAAACTGTAAAAAATCCATATAAATGACTAAAATTTTAAACTAAAAAGTGACCAGCATTCACTGATTTTTTTCTTATTTTTGCTTCCTTTTTGAATAAACATACTAATAATGAGATATCTACCTCTGTCTTTTAAAACTATATAAAACTTTTAGCCATGTCTTATTCATATAAGGCACCTACTGATTTTAGTTCCATAAGTATGTCTGTCATTTCATTAAAAACTTTCCCCTTAAAATTGTTGATAACATGCTTTGATTTTTTTTAAGTGCATTTAATTGAAAAATCCCTTAAGTGACCACATTGGTATTGTCACACAGCAATTATTTTCACAGTTTGCAACACTGAGATTGATCACAGCACACAACCCATTTAAAAAAAAATCCTCCTATCTTCTCTGTTTCTAGCACCATTAGGAAACAAAGTCTTGTTTTACTTTCAGGAAGCTGAAAACAGATGAATTTGGCTTTGGTGAGATCAGGCAACACTTATGCGAAACTGGCTTTTTGGCATCTGCAGTGGGGATAAAGTGAATTTGGAGAACTGTGTATGAGTATGCATGTGTGTGCATGTGCATAAAGAAGGGGAAAGATCATGAATGCAATTCTACCATCTCACTCATTTACAACTAAAGCCTTTAAAGAGCAAAAGGCAAATATTAGGTTAATGTTAGGCGGGAGGTCTAGTTTAAAGGTTCCTTTCAGTTCTAAAAATCAAATATTCATTGAATATCAATTACTAGGAACATAAAAATGAATAAAACATAGTTTTAGCCCTAAGGATGATTTGATGAAAAACTCAATCACCATGTTCATTGTAACTACATACTTCTGGACCTAAGGCTGATTTGATTAAAAACTGAAGCACCATGTGCACTGTTTCTAAATAATTTTATACACACACACGTGCACATGCACACACACACACACATATATGAAATGTTTGAAAAACAAAAGCATATCTTCTGAAAAAACTTAAAACTTTGGTCTCATGAAATGAGAAAAATAAGTAAAAATGACAATATATCACTCCACTAAAATAAGTAATTTATCAAGCACAGGACTGCCCAAGATCAAGCTTTTAACACCATGCTCAATAACCAGCCATACATATTTTTGCCTCCTTTAAAGAAGACAAAAATCCTGCATTCCTAGAGGAAAACGACATCAACAAATTTAATGATAGCTTATTTTCAGGAAAGCACTTAGAACAAGGAAGGAGAAATATGGTTTAAACACCACACACATACACATATATACAGACCACAATGCTATTTATCATTGTAATTCTTGCTTAGATGCTTAAAAATTAAATGTTTCCCATGAAGATTTGGAGTCTGTTCCGTTTGGAAAGAACCAACTTTTTAAATAATTAGAATTTAGAATTAGAAATGACACTAATCTATCTGATTGCTGGCACAATAATAATTGCCAAAACAGAAGATATTATAATTGGCGTCCTGAACTCAGAAATGCACTCTATTTTTGCCTACCCCACCCAGTACTGCCAAATAGTAAATTATTGGCAAATCTAAGAGCTAATTCCTGTATCTATCAGTTGCCTTATCTTCCTTTTATGTAATGTTTTTAAAACTTTTTTTGTGAAGTAATTTCAGACTCACAGAAAAGTTGAAAGAATTGTACAAAGAATTCTCATATACTCTTCACCCAGATTCTCCAAATGTTCTTATTTTACTACATATGCTTTATCATTTTCTCTTTTTTTAACAAAATAGCATGAAAAAGAACAAAATACTTAGGAATAAATTTATCAAAAGAAGTGATAGCCCTGTATATTGAAAACTATAAAACACCAGTATAAGAAATTAAAGATGACCTAAGTAAATGGAAAGATATCCCATGTTCGTGGACTGGATATCATTACAATGGCAATAGTCCCCCACCCAAGTTAATCTACAGATTAAACAAAATCCCAATAAACATTCCAGCTGATTATATTTTGGCAGAAATTCATAAGCTTATTCTAAAACTCATGGAATTGCAAGGAACCCCCAAATAGCTAAGACAATTTAGCTGTCAGAAATTAGAACTTAACATCTAGAAAAAGAACAAATTAGAATACACACACTTCTCAATTTCAAAACTAACTACAGAGCTAGTAATTAAGACTGTGTGGTACAGACACAGGATAGACAAATAGATCAAGGAAATGGAAAAAACCCATATATTTAAGAACAATTGATTTTGACATGGGTGCCAAGACAACTTAATGTGGAAAGAATAGTCTTTTCAAAACTGGTGCTGGGGGCTTCCCTGGTGGGGCAGTGGTTGAGAGTCCGCCTGCCGATGCAAGGGACACGGGTTCGTGCCCCGGTCCAGGAAGATCCCACATGCCGCGGAGCGGCTGGGCCCGTGAGCCATGGCCGCTGAGCCTGCGCGTCCGGAGGAGCCTGTGCTCTGCAACGGGAGAGGCCACAACAGTGAGAGGCCTGCATACCGCAAAAAAAAAAAAAAAAAAAAAAAAGTGGTGCTGGAATGACAGGCTACCCACATGTAAAAATAAGAAATTGGACCTCATACCTCATATCATACACAAAAATTGACTCAACATTGATCTATGTATATTCTGGACATTAGTTCATTTATCAGTATACTTATATCAATATATGATTTAAAAATATTTTCCTCCATTCTGCAGGTTGTCTCTTCACTTTCCTGATATCTTTTGAAGCTAAAACTATAAAACTTTCAGAAGGAAACATATGCATAATTCTGTGTGACACTGGAGTAGGCAATGGTTTCTTTGATAGGACACCAAAAGCACAAAAAAAAAAAGAAAGAGAGAGAGAAAAAGAAACAGGACTTCACTGAAATTTAAAACTTTCATACTTCAAAAGACATCATCAAGAAAGTGTAAAAACGACCTGCAGAATGGGAGAAAATATTTTCAAATCATATATCTGATAGGGTCTGGTATCCAAAATTCTTACAAATCAACCATCAATTTAAAAATCAGGCAAAGGATTTGAATAGATATTTCTCCAAAGAAGATATACAATGTCCCATAAGCACATGGAAAGACACTTAGCATCATCAATGACTAAGGAAACACAAACCAAAACCACAAAAAGATGCCACTTCATACCCACTAGGGTGGGTATAGTGAAAAAGATGGACAGTGACAAGTGTTGCTAAGGAAAATTCCAGTGAAAAAACTGGAATTTTCTTTCATCACTGGTGGGAATATAAAATGGTACATTTCTTCATTTCCTCAAAAAGTTAGGCACAAAGTTACAATATGACCCAGAAATTTCACTCCTAGGCATATACCTAAGAAAACTGAAAACCCATCAACAAGCTTGTTCACAAACGTTCATATCAGCATTATTCATAATAGTCAAAGAGTGAAAACAGGCTTCCCTGGTGGCGCAGTGGTTGAGAGTCCGCCTGCCGATGCAGGGGACACAGGTTCGTGTCCTGGTCCAGGAAGATCCCACATGCCGTGGAGCGGCTAGGCCCGTGAGCCATGGCCGCTCAGCCTGCACATCCGGAACCTATGCTCCGCAACAGGAGAGGCCACAACAGTGAGAGGCCCGCGTACAACAACAACAACAAAAAAAAAAAGAGTGAAAACAACCTACATGTCCATCAACTGATGAATGTGGTATATTCACACATTGGAATACTATACAGTCATAAAATGGAATGAAGTACTGATACATGCTGTAACATGAATGAATCTTGAAAACATTACGCTAGGTAAAATAAGCCAGTCACAAAAGGCCACATTATATGATTCCACATATATGAAATGTACAGAATAGGCAATTCCATAGTGACAGAAAGTAAATTAGCGGTTGCCAAGGACTAGAGGAGGGGAAAATGGGCAGTGACAATTGACGCATAGAGGGTTTCTCTTTGGGGTGATGAATATTCTGGAATTAGACAGAGGTGATGGTTGCACAAGTTATTGAGCAATATACTAAAAACCACCTAACTATACATTTTTAAAGGGTAACTTTCATGGTATGTAAATTATATCTCAATTTTTTAATTATTTGAGGGGAAAAAAAAGAAAAAAATGTGTTTGAGACCTTTGTCAGTAAAAAGAGAAAGAAAAACAGCAGGACAGACACTTGGGAGAACCCTCACCTACATGGAGCAGAGAGGAAAAAGAAGCCAGAGAAGCAATCAGAGAGAATGTGGAGTTTATTATGTCCCAGAGAACACCACAGACACTGCATCAAATCCCTTTGGCAACTGATTCTGAGTGATGAACACGTTTAATACAAGTCTCACCCAGTCTAAAAGTTCTCTCTCTTACAAAAGAAGCCTGGTTACTACTCCCTCTTCCTTCTCTAGTGTGGGCTAATCCTGCACATTATTGGAAGCAATCAAGCTATCTTCTTTCAAAATGTTCCATAAGTCAGGCTGTTCACTGTCTGATTGACCTTTTCTTCATTAGACAGGCTTAGTAAATATTTCCTCAATAAATTTAATATAAAAAAAATTTTTTTTAAATTTAAAAAAATAAAAAAATTTAATATAAATGGGATCCCTTCATTACCAACCTTGACCCTGATCTCATTTCATGAGTTTAGTTATTAAAAGAAAATCTATTCTCTTGACAATCTTATAAAGTAATAATTTTATTACTTTATTATTTTTATGAAGTTATTTCTTTTTTTCCTCTGGACAAGTTCTACTGTAGTTTTCAAAACTACAGAAAACTTTCCCAGAAATAACTAGAAATTTTAAAGTTCTGATCATTTTGATTTTTGCTTTGCCCACACTCATCCAAAGTGGTATTTTATGGAATACATGCAGAAGAGAAAGAAATTTTTTATTTTTCAATAATTGTCTAGTAAGTGAAAGCATCTTAGAGAAGAACAGGTGGATGTGTAAATCAGTTTGTCTTGAAACACTTTCCCTGCATCACTTTGTTTTGTTTAATTTTATTTTCTAGGGCATCTGAAAACTACTAGGCTGTTAAGCAGACTGTCTGGTTAGCGAAGACAAAGCCTTGGCACTACTTTGAAATAAGATATGCCAGGTCTACCCTCCTGTATTATGTGACTGGCCTAGTTAGAGGATATATATACACATGATAGAGAGACATCATCAATATGGATGCTATGGGGTCATATCTCATGAGCAATGTTTCTTGTGGCAATGATGTGCATGCTAAATCAAAAAGACAAAAATATGAAGGATAAAGAATTCTAAAATAAAAACCCAACATATCCAGTGTAATACTAACTTGCACAATTTAGTTGGAAACACCAAGTACGGGCTTAAACTTTCACTCTTTTAAAACTATATTTTATTTTCCAAGAATAATTTCTAAATTAAGTCTTCTATTATTTATTCTATTTATATTCCAAACTTCAAGTTACATTTTTACCTGCTTCCAGTATGATTCCAGTATGATTAATACTTTTTTAAGCCTATATTTTGGCAATATAGAGTTCACAAGGTAAGTACTATCCAGTAATCTAAATTTATGCCTTAGAATCTAGACGTCATCAAGAAACATTTTTATTACAATACTTTTTAACACTTGCATGTTGTCCCATGTTCTATGACCTCAGAAATATCGGGATGAAATGGATACCTATTAAGAGAAACATCAAGTAAATTTTAAGGGAGAAATCCATTTAAATATTTCCACAAAGAACTTGGGGATTTGAATTATAAGGTAAAAAAGGATGGGGGATCAAAGTAATAGGTACTACTAATATTCTGAGAAAGCTACCGTGATACTAGTGGTTCTTCTGTCTACAGTAAGAATCACTACCATTTATGGTGTACCTACCATGTGCCAGATGCTACATATAAATTGTCTCTTAAATTAAATCCTTAAAAAGAATATTATTTTCCCCATTTTACAAATGAGGTGAATAAGATTTTGTCAACTACTTTGTCCAAGGACACACAACATATGAGGCAGAGTGGGGTTTTGAATCCAAGTTGATCTAATTCCAAAACCTATCCTTTCACTATACTATGATGTCTGTTGTTATAAAGCAGGGTTGCAAACTCAAATGTCAACAGGAGACTGCAATTAAAATAAAATGTATGCAGTGAGTTAAACAAATAGAGAAAAAAAAAAAAAACAAATAGAGAATAAGGTAGCTTTGCAACCAAGCATACACCTGCCTAACCCAATCTGGCCTCTTGATGTATATTGTGCAAGCATAAGAAAGCAGCCAAACAAAATATATCCACTGGCTACTAATTTTCTAGACACATGTAAAAAAGAAAATTACCATTTAGAAATCAGCAAAAGATGAAAAGCAATAAATAAGTATTTTTTGAAAAATTAGTGGTTTTCATATGAGATGTGTAGGGTTGAAACCAGTTAACACTGAACTAAATAAAATAAAACACTGACTGACTTTTTAAATAACTCCTTTAACTTCTGAATCTTATATACAAACTTGGTAGCAATAATAAACTCTTTACTAAAGCATCACTTAATACTGGTTGTCCCTTACTTTTATATTTAACATTTACAAAGATGTGCTTGAAGGCTGAATGTGTACAAGTCTAAAAATAGATATATATGCTATAATGGTGGTAATATTCTCAGAGTACTAAAAGATATAATCGTATCCCTAATTAAGGCTTTGAGAGCCTGTTACCTGAACCAGCTACTCAGGGAGCAGCAGATAACCCTCAGAGGCACCTCAATAATCTCTGGCCTTGCGAATTAGAACCAGGTATTTCTCCTTCCTACAGGCCTACAGCCCTTCCACTGACCAAGCCCCAATCACCACAAGAATAAAAACTGGGTGGTAAAATGGCAGAAGGATGACAGAAAGGGAATGGCAGGACATGGGGGAACCCTGAGTAGATGGGCACCACTGTAAACAAATTCTAGGCTCTGGCTGTGCGGTGATCCAGGGAAGCACCTGGCACTGTAAAATTTCTGGGAGGCTCTCTCTACAAGTCAGGACGCACTGAAAATATTTAAACTATTGCCAGCCCAGTCACACTAAGCTAAAAAACATTGTGAATGATCTGGGGCAAGAAGTGTCACAATGCAATAGTTCAAAATCATCAAGATTCAGGAAACAGAATATGGACGATGGGGATGCAGAAAGGAATTCAGGAAGTCTATATAATGTTCAGAAATAGGACTTTTATGAAAGTCAAGGCCCACCAAATATGTACTATCATTTTATATACACAAAGAAGGCTACCCATAATGTCAGGTATTATAAGAAGAGATGATACTAGGGAGTAGGTATTTAGGTTAAATAGAATTGTGGATTTATAGATGAAACGCCATTCTAGGCATTCAAAAAATGACTCTGCCAAGGGTCTTATACATAATCACATTTTCCAACCTGTCCTAACTTTATGTTTATTTTATTTTATGTTAATTAGTATCATCTATCTATACACATTCACTGAATCAGGTTTCTAACACTGACATTTTTCACTGTGTTTTTAAGACTAGCATTTACTGGAAAGTCTAATACAAGACCTGTTAAATGCCAATCATCCAAAACTCCATCACTTACTCTTCTAAACAGAATTTCTAAATGGCTCTAAAAAAGTCTAGTACTTTAGCTAACACTAATAATTTAGCCGCTCTAATTTCTTTCAAATAAAAAAGTATGCATCTGAGCACAGCTGACATTCTGACAACAAAAAAAAATACATATTCCCTAATCCCATCCACAATTTACTGTTATAACCACCAAAGTTCCATATTAACATTCATATCATATTTTAAATTTACTGTTTACAAGGAATCCACTAAATTAACACATAACTCATATTCATCCTAGAACTACTTGATATAATAAAATGGGGAAGAGGGCAGAAATCACACAATGCTTACTTAGAGATGAATGATTTTTATAATGTACAAAATGAAAATTAAATTCAGGTAAATGAGAGAAAATTCTCAAAACAAACAATAATTTATATCACTATCATTTCTAAATAAATAGCTTCATTTCTTCTCATTTATGTTTGTGCTTTCAACAGCAAATAGTGAATAATTTGGTGGCTCAATTCCAGTGTTTAATATGCCTCAAATGAAATCATTTTTAAACCTCCAGTTAGAAATTTGGGGACTGCAAGTTTCTATTATAAGGAGTAATTATGAGCTCCCAGCTGTGAAGTAAATATTACCTAAACAGAACTTCTTAAAATACTCTTTGCGGGCTTCCCTGGTGGCACAGTGGTTGAGAGTCCATCTGCCGATGCAGGGGACACGGGTTCGTGTCCTGGTCCGGGAAGATCCCACATGCCGCGGAGTGGCTGGGCCCATGAGCCATGGTCGCTGAGCCTGCGTGTCCGGAGCCTGTGCTCCGCAACGTGGGAGGCCGCGACAGTGAGAGGCCCGCGTACCGCAAAAAAAAAAAAAAATACTCTTTGCAATAAAATACCTAGTAATCATTAAACAAGGCAAGAAATATAAGGTTTATGGGGGGGTGGGGGATCAATGAAGCACGATTTTACAAGTTTCTGGAAACTATGAATTCAACTGGCAGATTACTAATTACCAGGAAGGAGAAGCGATCTTGGTTCTAAGATCTCTGTAACAACTTAGATACAGATGTAATAGCACCTAACTAAACTGTTCCCTGCATAGAAAAAAAGCCCTGTAGCATACACCACAGTCTGCTGAAAGATAGTCATCGGTGGCAACCAGTCATTCACGGGGGCTTTAAGTAGAACTAACAGAGGAAGTCCAACATATTCTGCATAAAAGTAAAAAAAATTAGGCTGGCAAGATGACGGCGATCCAGCAAAATCTGTCTCCTGTGCTATATAAAAGATGTAGGAGGCTGCTTTAGAACTTACTAAAAAAATCTCCTGGAAGACATTAACAGATTTTTTAAAGGTAACATGTAAATTATAACAATAGGATGTCACCACATTTCTAATCTTTTTTTTTTTCCCCCCCTGGGTTATTATGTACTGAGCTATGTTCTTCAAGGCAGGGAAAAACTTCCTAAAAATGTCTTAAATTTTAAAAATAAAGGGCAAGTTTATCAGGGGAAAAAATGCATAAATTATAATCAAGAAATTTTGTTAGAAGACAAAGCATGCAACCAGATGAAGATGACTCAGAACCGAGTCATTTACATCAGAATGGCATCTATATCCTGAAATATACTAATGCCCTCTGGGCCCAGAGAAGAATATAGAATCAAGGTCCTATTTCCTGGTACTATATCTAGATTATCTGTCTAAACCCTTGTTTATACTTTATAGAACTAGATTTTAGTGTAAAAAAGACTGAATCAATGAAAGAACCAAAGTGAATGACTATTTCTTTCAACAATATATCAATCAGTCACCAAGACTCAAAATCTGGGAGTTCCTTTCCCTTTCTTTTATGTCATATAATTAATCGATCACTAAAAACTAACTCTTCTCTCAAAATGTTCCTTACTAATTAGCACAGCCTCAGGATATCTCCCTCAAATATTGATTAATTACGTGGTAGGTTTAACATGTGTCCACAAATTCTTTGATATGCCTCCTTCCAGGGGGTGGAGCTTAATTCTCTTCCCCTTGAATAGTGACTTGCTTCTACTGAACAGATTATGGAAAGAGAAAAATAGCAACTTGGCAGTGGAGACACCTTACCAAGTGATCAAAGTTAACATTATCAGTGGTAAGTCATGTTGATATCATGTATCTCTTTTTTTTTTTTTTAAGCCACACCACGCAGCATGCGGGATCTTCCCCGACCAGGGATGGAACCCATACCCCCTGCACTGGGAGCACAGAGTCTTAACCACAGAACCGCCAGGGAAGTCCAATATCATGTACCTGTTGATATGACACAGTGAGAAGGGTTCTTCACAAGTGTGGTATTCTTCCCAGAAAGGCATAAATCCAGTCTAATCATGATAGGACATCAGCCAAACCCAAATTGAAAGACACTGTACAGGATATGTAACTAGTACTCTTCAAAAGTATCAGGTCATGAAAAACAAGGAAAGCCTGAGAAAGCATTACAGATTGGGAGAGACTAAGGAGATATGACAATTGAATGCAACATGATATACTGGATTCGACCTTGGAATAGAAAAAAGGTATTAGTGGAAAAACTGGTGAAATCTGAATAAAGTCTGTAGTTTAGTTAATGGTATTGTATCAATGTTGATTTCTTCATTTTGATTTAAGGTTACATTAGATATTAACATTAGGGGAAGCTAGGAAAAAAACACTTGGGAACTCACTGTACTATTTTTGCAACACATGTAAATCTAAAATTATTTCAAAATAAAGGGTTTTTTTTCCAATTTCTTAACCACATCTTCCCTTACTTTTAGACAGCCACTACCCTAACTCATAACCCTTATCACTATTACTGAGATTGTCCAGATTCCCATGTCTTTAGGATCTGCCCTCTCCAATTTATCTGATACATATCGAAGGATCAATCTTAATTTATACCACCTCCCTATTCAAAAACTACACACTCAAACCTATAAATGACTATTCAGTGCCTCAATATTATTTATCACTAAGCTTATCACTAAAAGGCATCTACAAAACAGCCATACACTGCTTAGCTAACCTTCTATCACTACTAGAGATACTTGCTTTTTTTTTGAATTTTATTTCTTATACAGCAGGCTCTTATTAGTTATCAATTTTATACATATTAGCGTATATATGTCAATCCCAATCTCCCAATTCATCCCACCACCATCACCCCCCACCTGCTTCCCCCACTTGGTGTCTATACGTTTGTTCTCTACATCTGTGTCTCTATTTCTGCCTTGTAAACCAGTTCCTCTGTACCATTTTTCTATATTCCACATACATGCGTTAATATATATTTGTTTTTCTCTTTCTGACTTACTTCACTCTGTATAACAGTCTCTAGGTCCATCCACGTCTCTACAAGTGACCCAATTTCGTTCCTTTTTATAGCTGAGTAATTCCATTGTATATATGTACCACATCTTCTTTATCCATTCGTGTGTCAATGGGCATTTAGGTTGCTTCCATGACCTGGCTATTGTAAACAGTGCTGCAATGAACACTGGGGTGCATGTGTCTTTTTGAATTATGGTTTTCTCTGGGTATATACCCAGTAGTGGGATTGCTGGGTCATATGGTAATTCTTTTTTTTTTTTAATAAATTTATTTATTTATTTTTATTTTGGCTATATTGGGTCTTCATTGCTGTGCACGGGCTTTCCCCAGTTGCAGTGAGCAGGGGCCACTCTTCGTTGCGGTGCGCAGGCTTCTCACTGCAGTGGTCTCTCCCATTGTGGATTGCCAGCTCTAGGTGCGCAGGCTTCAGTAGTTGTGGCTCACAGGCTCTAGAGAGCAGGCTCACCAGTTGTGGCACACGGGATTAGCTGCTCTGCGGCATGTGGGATCTTCCCAGACCAGGGCTTGAACCCGTGTCCCCTGCATTGGCAGGCGGATTCTTAATCACTGCGCCACCAGCGAAGCCCTCATATGGTAATTCTATTTTTAGTTTTTTAAGGAACCTCCATACTGTTCTCCATAGTGGCTGTATCAATTTACATTCCCACCAAGAGTGCAAGAGGGTTCCCTTTTCTCCACACCCTCTCCAGCATTTGTTGTTTGTAGATGTTCTGATGATGCCCATTCTAACTGGTGTGAGGTGATACCTCATTGTAGTTTTGATTTGTATTTCTCTAATAATTAGTGCTGTTGAGCAGCTTTTCATGTGCCTCTTGGCCATCTGTATGTCTTCTTTGGAGAAATGTCGTCTTCTGCCCATTTTCTAATTGGGTTGTTTGGTTTTTTAATATTGAGCTTCATAAGCTGTTTATATATTTTAGAGATTAATCCTTTGTCCATTGACTCGTTTGCAAATACTTTCTCCCATTCTGAGGGTTTTCTTTTCATCTTGTTTATAGCTTCCTTTGCTGTGCAAAAGCTTTTAAGTTTCATTAGGTCCCATTTGTTTATTTTTGTTTTTATTTCCATTACTCTAGGAGGTGGGTCAAAAAAGATAGAGATACTTATTTTTAATCTTTAATCATATACCAATGATAAGTTAAGAAAGTTTTTAAATTCAGTAATAAAACTGGGCAATAATGGAGGACTTTTAAAAAGAAATACGGATTTTGCTTTTAGAAAGATTACAATCTTGTTAGGTAAATAATGGTTATTTGTTTTGTATTTTTATCTTATTTCTTATCACTTTGCCAAACTTTTTAGTAATTTTCATAGGTTTTGTTCAATTGATTCCTTTACTTCCTAAATATCTGATCATATTTGTATAATAAAGCAATCTTATAGTTCCCATTATTTGTATCTACTTCTGGCAACGGTTAATAGTCTAAATTAATTTTGTTTTTACTTGAAAATAGTAATAACAATTCTCAACAATTACAAATGATGACATTATAAAATGTTGCAGTAAACACACAGCTGACCCAGAAGAGGATAGCTGGTCACAGAATTACCAAATCTTATCAACACACCCTAAGAAGCCTCCATGGAATGTTTACTCTTCCTTTTTCCAGGAGGCTTTTTCAGTACATTTTAATGGACAAATAGTTTTCTAACTACCTACCTTAAAAATATTTTAATTATATCCACCAAGTTATTTTATGAATATCAACAATCTGGTTCTAAAGTTTGTATGGAAAGGCAAAAGGCCCAGAATAGCCAACACAATACGGAAGGAACAGAACAAAGCTGGATGCCTGATGCTACCTGACTTGAAGACTCCCTATGATGCAAGAATAATGACACTGTGGCATTGGCAGAAGAACAGACAGATAGATCAATGCATAGAATAGAGAACCCAGAAACAGACCCATATAAATATAGTCCACTGATCTTTGATAAAGGAGCAAAGGCAGCACAATGGAGAAAAGAAAATCTCTTCAACAAATAGTGCTGGAACAGCCGAATATCCACATGTAAAAAACAAATCCAGACACAGATATTACATCTTTTACAAAAATTAACTCAAAATGGATCATAGATCTAACTGTAAAATGCAAAACTATAAAACTCCTAGAAGATAACACAGAAGGAAACCTAAATGACCTTGGATATGGTGATGTCTTTTTAGATACAATACCAAAGGCATAATCCATGAAAGAGATAAGCTGGATTTCATTAAAATTTAAAACTTCTGCTTTTTGAAAGACAATATAGAGAGAATCAGAAGACAAGCCACAGACTAGGACAAAATGAATACAAAATGGTCCAAAGACCTTAAAAGACACCTCACCAAAGAAGATATACAAATGGCAAATAAACATATGAAAAAAATGCCCCACATCATATATCACCAGGGAAATGCAAATTAAAACAAGGAGATACCACTAACCCCTATACAGGCCCAAACCTGGAACACTAACAATACCAAATGCTAGCAAGGATGTGGAGCAACAGGAACTCTCATTCATTGCTGGTGGGAATGCAAAATGGCACAGACACTCTGGAAGACAGTTTGGCACTATCTTACAAAACTAAACATACTCTTACCATATAAGCCAGCGATTGTACTCCTGGGTATTTACCCAAAATAGCTGAAAACTTATGTCCACAGAAAAACCTGCACATGGATGTTCACAGAAGCATAATCCATAGCTGCCAAAAATTAGAACCAAACAAGATATCCTTCAGTAGGTGAATGGATAAGTAAATTGGGGTACATTCAGACAATGGAATATTAATTCAATACTAAAAAGAAATGAGCTATCAAGCCATGAAAAGACATGGAAGTACCTTAAATACGTATTAAGTGAAAGAAGCCAATTTGAAAAGGCTACATACTATATAATTGCAACTATATGACGTTCTGGAAAAGGCAAAACTATAGAGACAGTAAAAAGATCAGTGGCTGTGGTAGGAGAGGGAAACGAACAGGCAGAGCAGATTCTTAGGACAGTGAAAATACTGTGTATGATACTATAATGATGGATTTATATCATTATACATTTCCCCAAACCCACAGAATATATAACACCAAGAGTGAAACCTTAGGTAGACTATGTGATGTGTCAGTGTAGACTCATCCTTGTAAAAATACACCATTCTGGCATTCTGGTGGGGGGGCGGGGGGAGGATGCATGTGGGGGACAGGGAGTATATGGGAACTCCCTATACTTCCCTCTCAATTTTGTTGTAAACTTAAAACTGCTCTTTAAAAAAGGTCTTAAATTTTTAAAATTGTATTTATAAACACACAATACATATTCATATACTGAATATTATATCTGATTCTTTATAACTGTTTCAGTTGGTTACGCTGCTTCCCTTTCCTTCTTTTCATTTAACCTTATGAGCCAATTAAACCCAAGTATCCATTTTGTCTTTGTAAGTCATCTGACTTCCCCTTTAATTTATCCTTTGTCTCAGTGCTACAGATGTGGGGAAGAGCACTGATGAAAGTCAAGCAAACTGGGGTATAACCTGACTCTGCTTATAACCATACAATTCTCCAAGTTTCAGATTCTGCATCTCTAAAATGAAGTTTAGAGACTAAATGACCTCCCAGTTCTTCCTAGCCCTAACCCTTTACAATTCTCAGTAACAGGTACAAGTAAAATAAATGTGAAGGGATTTGGGGAAGATGATGAAGGCTGCAGACTTGTGAATTTCCCTAAATTTCCCTGTGAAAACAGAACAACTAGGATACCTAAACCAATAATTCACAAACAACATTTATTTAAAAACTAGATAAAGTGAAATTCCCACGAACCTCAAAATATAAGCAAACAAGGCAATAACACCAACAGCTACAAGATGTGTATAACCAAAGATTCTATAGCAACACAAACTGACCTTAAAGTATATTGGCACATATTTTTATGAACATGCAAGAGCCCAGGGAATATAATTTCCTTGAGTCCTGCCTGAAAACAGACTATAAACTGGCACTGCCCAGTAAAAGTCTCTACAATGATGGAAATGTTCTTTCTATGCTATTCAATATAGTAGCCACTAGCCACATGTGACTATTAAGCACTTGAAATGTGACTAGTGTGACAAAGGAACTGAATTTTTAATTTTATTTTAATTAATTTAAATAGCTGTGTTGCTAGTTTTTGGTCGTGCAACTACAGAATGAACATTAGACAACTAAAATGACTGGTATGCCATAAAGACAGGCAATATCTTGGAAAATAGTTTGGCAGATTTTTTAGAGGTTACTTATAGAATTATAATATTACCTGGCAATTCCACTCCTAAGTATCTGCACAAGAGAAATGAAAACATATGTTTGCACAAAAACTTACATACAAAAGATTATAACGGTGGGACTTCCCTGGTGGTGTAGTGGTTAAGAATCTGCCTGCCAATGCAGGGGACACGGGGTGGAGCCCTGGTCCGGGAAGATCCCACATGCCTTGGAGCAACTAAGCCCGTGTACCACAACTACTGAGCCTGCGCTCTAGAGCCCACGAGCCACAACTACTGAAGCCCACTGACGCCTGCGCGCCTAGAGCCCGTGCTCCACAAGAAGCCAACACAATAAGAAGCCCACACACTGCAACGAAGAGTAGCCCCTGCTCGCCACAACCAGAGAAAACCTGCGCACAGCAACGAAGACCCAATGCAGCCATAAATAAATAAATAAATAAGCGAACAAATTTATTTTTAAAAGATTATAGCATTATTCTTTTCAGTTTTTCCAGTTTTATTGAGATATAATTGGCATATAATATTGTATTATATGTTCAAGGTGTACAACAAAATTATTTGATATATGTATATATTGCTAAATGATTACCACAATAAGTTTAGTTAACATCAATCACTTCACACAGCTACAATTTTTTTCCCAGTGATGAGAACTTTTAAGATCTAGTCTCTTAGCAACTTTCAAATATAAATGCAGTATTGTTAACTATAGTCAATATGCTACGTATTATAAATCCCCAGAACTTATTTAACTTGTAAGTGAATTTTTTACATTTTGACCACCTTCACCCATTTCCCCTATTCTCCCATCCCCCTGCCTGTGACAACCACCAATCTGTTCTCTGTTATCTATCTTTAGGTTTTTTAGATTCCACATAAAAGTGAGATCACACAGTATTTGTCTTTCTCTGTTTGATTTATTTTACTTGGACCTTCAAGGTCCATCCATGTTGTCACAAATGGCAGGACTTCATTCTTTTTTATGGCTAAATAATATTTCATTGTATAAAAATATACCATATTAGGTTGTTTCTGTGTCCTGGCTATTGTGAATAATGCTAATGTGAATAATGCTGTGATGAACATGGGAGTACAGATATTTCTTTGAGATAAGATTTTGTTTCCTTTGGATATATACCCAGAAGTAGATTTGCTGGGCCATATGATAATTCTATTTTTAATTTTTTGAGGACCCTCATACTGTTTTCCACAGTGGCTGCACCAATTTACATTCCCACCAACAGTGTACAAGGGTTCCCTTTTCTCCATATCCTCACTAGCACATATTATCTGCCTTTTTGATAAAAGCCATTCTAACAGGTGTGAGGTGATATCTCACTGTGGTTTTGATTTATATTTCCCTGATGATTAGGGATGTTAAGCACCTTTTCATGTATCTGTTGGCCATCTGTAGGTCTTCTTTGGAAAAATGTCTATTTAGTTCTTCTGCCAATTTTTTAATTGGATCGTTTTTGCGTTTTGTTTTTGTTTTTCTGCTTTGAGTTGTATGAGGCAACATTATTGTTAAGAGACATCAACTGGTGAATGGTCAAATGTGATATATCCATATAATGAAATACCATATTGAACAATAAAACAGAACTAATTACTGATACATACCACAACATGGATGAATTCAAAAATATACTCTGTACTAAGAAGCAAGACACAAAAGAACATGTTTTCTATGACTCCATTTACATGAAATGTCAAAAAAAAAAAGCCAGGGGCAGAAATGGGAAGTGATTATAAATGGGCATGATTAGTGTGTTGCAAGTGTTCTA
This sequence comes from Orcinus orca, assembly GCF_937001465.1. Classification (NCBI taxonomy): domain Eukaryota; kingdom Metazoa; phylum Chordata; class Mammalia; order Artiodactyla; family Delphinidae; genus Orcinus; species Orcinus orca. The sequence continues at coordinate 52,864,301 of NC_064559.1, forward strand.
AAATTGTTATAATAGTTGCATAACTATAAATATAGACTTTCATTGAATTGTTTACTTAAAGCTAGTATATTTTACATTATGTACATTATACCTCAATAAGGCTGTTTAACAAAACAGTCTTGCCAAAAAATCTAAATCAGATCAAGCCCATGGATCTAACTACAAATATTTAGGAAGTGCAGGGGCAAGATGACATGGTAATGACACCACAGGGATGCAATCAGCAAAACTTAGACTGTGGGAAACTGCAAAAAAGAATCAATCCTATTTCTTCAACAAAACATTGCAAGGGGGGGGCGGGGAGAAAGAGAGAGAAACAGGAAGAACCTACAAAGTAAAAGAGACTTATGAATATATCAACGATTAAAATGCAGGAACTTATCTGGATCGCATTCAAATAAACTAAATGCAAAATGAAATTATAAAACCAGGGAAATATGAATAGTGATTGGGTATTAGATGATTTTTAAGAAATGATTAACTTGGAGGGATATAATAATGATTTATAGAGTTCTTATCTTTTATAAATACATACTGCAATATTTATGGGTAAAAAAATGTATGGGATTTGCTTCAAAATAATCTGAAGTGTGACTGGGGAGTAAACTGGTATAAATGATTGGCCACGAGTTAATCATCGTTGAAGTTGACTAATGGTCACATGGGACTCATGACACGATTTTCTCCACTTCTGTGTATGCTTGAAATTTTCTATCAAAAAGGTTAAAAATAAGAGAGAGAGATGTATCAGTTTCTATGCCTGCTTAACAAATTATCCCAAAAATTAGAGGCTTAAAAATCACAGTAATCATGTATCACAGGATCTGTGAGTCAGGAATTTGAGACAAGCTCTGCCAGTTAATTCTCACATGGGGTCTCCCAGGTAGTTACAGTCAGACGGCAGCTTAGGCTACATCCAACTGAACATTTGATTGGATATGGAAGATCAATTTCCAAGGTGTCACTCACCTGACTGGCAAGTTGGTGCTACAGCTGTGTACAGTTTTTTAAATCTCTGACACCAAATATATGGTGTCTTTTCCAACACCAATTCCCCAACACCAAGTGTCCAACAATTCAATTCAATTCTGACACTAACTACTCAGGGTTAGCACAGAGCCCACAGGTTAAAAGCTCAGTCCTACAGGACTGCTAGGTACTAGGTACAAGTCTACAGGGGGCCATCCATACGTCTGACCAACTGGCTCTAAACTGGGGGTTCCCACAACCCCCTCTTCAGGTTCAATAATTTGCTAGAACAACTCACAGAACTTAGGAAAACATTTTACCTACATTTACCGGTTTATTATAAATGATAAACTCAGGAACAGCCCAATGGAAGAGATGCATGGGCAAGGTATGGGGCAGGTGGGGAGGGGAGTCCCTGTGGAACTTCCATGCCCTTCCACACCACCCTCTCAGCAACCCCATGTGTTTACCAATCTGGAAGCTCACCCAATCTCACTGTTCAAAAGCTCCTAAAGAGCTCAATACCTAGCTTCTCCTTCCTTCCCTGGAGGTCAGTTGGTGGGTTGAAAGCTCCCACCTTTCTGGTGACCAGCCCCATCCTGAGGCCAACCAGGTGGCCCACCCTAAGTCACCTCACCTACATAAACTCAGATGAGATCAAAAGTGGCTCATTATGAGTAACAAAAGAAACATGCAGGAAACTCCAAGGGTCCTAGGGGCTCTATGCCAGAAACTAGAGACAATGACCAAATACATATTTTTACTATACCTCAGCTGGGGTCCTCAATTCCTTTCTAGGTGGGCTTCTCTATAAGAGTACATAGATGTCTTCTGGGTACAACAGCTGACTCCCCCAAGAAAGAGCAATCCAAGTGCCAAATTTGTAATAATGCCTTTCATGATCTAGTCTTGGAAGTTACAAATCATCACTTCCACAGTATTTTATTGGTCACACAAGATTCAGTGTGGAAGGGGACTACATTAGGGTGTGAATACAAGGAGGCTTGGATCATTAGAGGTCATTTTGGAGGCTGGCTACCACACTGTACAATCGATTCTCATTATTTGTAGTAGGTATGTTCTATAAAGTCACTGCAGACACTGAATTAGTGATTACTAGACCATTACTGCTAAGGGAAATAGTCGGTTAAGTTCCTGTGTGCCTCTGCTGACAACATTTTCATCAACTGATCAATATAATCTTGTTTTATGTGTGTTTCTGTTTAAAGCATCTTAATATATATTGTTGACTCACTAACACTGAACTCACAGCCAACAGCACTATAACTCATGCCTCAATGAAGTGTATCTAACATACATGCTTTCTTCATAAAGTATATCACAGCCTTCTTGAGCTCAGGAACACAAGATAGCACTTAAAACACTATGCCTGGGTGCCATTTTAAATAATAAAATCACCAAGAAAAAGCACAAAAATAGGATAAAATGTGGAATTAAATAGACAGCAAAAAGGACACACATTTACAGTATGAGAATTAAAACAAGAAGGTAGAAGGTTGCCCTGTTTGATCTCACCTGGGAACCTGCACATCCGGGAACTCAAATTTTCTGCTGTTCTGCAAATGGCCACAAACGCATCAGCGTATTGATTTAAAATAAAATTTAGCGAGTAGGCAAATTCTCAAACACAGAATCCATGAATAATGAAGCACAATTACATATGGAAAGCACAATTACTTCAAGTTGCACATCCATTTGGGGAGTTTCAGTGATCATCTGCGATTACTAAGTAGTAACTCCTTAAGGAGAATGGTCTAAAATGTAATACCCTACAGTGCTTAAGGAGATATAGAGCCAATTAAATGAATCCTTTTTTGACATGAGAAATCTCAGCAAATTTTACTGATACCCCTGAAATTTTAGAAGTAACTAGCTGCTTTTTATTAATATTCATTTTGCCTTTTATTTTTAACCCCAGGTAAGCATCTTGTTCGATGCAGATGTTTATTTTCTTTTCCACTGGGGAATATTTTTGAAGAAAAAAATTTACCAAACTATCCTAATGATCATTTTAGGGTTATAAGCAGTATTTAAAGTATTGTTTCACCTGTAAAACAGAAAATGTACAAAAGACCTAAATAACCTTTTATTCAACCTCCACAACACTAAAAAGCAGGCAAACAAACAAAAAGCACTAATTAAAATATTCCACAAAAAATGTACAGTCATCCCTCGGTATCTGACGGGGGGGACTGGTTCCAGGACACCCCATGGATTCCAAAATCTGCAGATGCTTAAGTACCTTATATAAAATGGCATAGTATTTGCATAACCTATGTACATCCTCCCATAAACTTTAAATCGTCTCTAGGTTACTTATAATACCTAATACAGTGTAAATGCTATGTAAATAGTTGCCTGCAAGGGCAAATTTAAGTTTTTCTTTTTGGAACTTTCTGGTATTTTTTTCCCCAAATATTTTCGATCCCTGGTTGGTTGAATCCAAGGAAGCAGAACCCGTGTATACAGAGGGCCAACTACCATCACCATCTAAGCATAGCTTTATAACTTTACATACAAACTTCACACATTTTGAAACCTAGATACAATAACCTATATTTTTTTAAAAAATCAGAAAGCTACACATCTTTAAAAATGTTGAGCCCATTCAAAGCAAGTGTTCATTAAACCACTGTCACTGTTAACCCGAACTGTATTCAGGAGACATGAATTACTATACTAGCGCTTATACCAGCTTTGGTCAAGCTATTTATCTTCTCAAAACCTCAATTTCCTTACCTTTGAAATATAAAAGTTGACCTGCAATGAGAACACTTCCAACTCTATAATTTTACAATTACTACTTCCTCATAAATTATAAAATAGCAAGAATCCTCAGCCCTTAGAGATCTATATTTAACTGTCAAAACAATTATCTCTAAGACAGCTATGCCTGACACTTCCACCTCTCCAAAGATTACAAAAATCCCCAGTGAAGATATCACTCCTCCCCTACTCACAGATTTTTACAGATCTTACTTCCCTTTCTCTTCCCCTTTCCTCCCACTCCCAAAAGCTCAAGGAAATGTAATATACTGAAAGATTGAGAGATCCTAAACTACAGTTTAAGAAACAGATGATGATGCTGATGATAATGATGATGAAAGAATTTTGAACTACAAACAATCCCCATAGAAGCAACAAGTATTTATTATTTCTATATCATGATATTTGAATTTAATCCCTAAGGTCCCCATTAATATAACAGCAGGTGATATTTTATCTTTTATGGAGAAAATAATCAATGGATTCTTATTTTGCCTTTAAAAATACAAAACAGTTAAGTCCAATAGGCTATAATTTCTTAATTGAATCAGACAACAAAACAAAGCTTTTAATTTTTAAAAACATCTCAGAAAATCTATAAAAGATGAAAAGTTTAAGGAACAAGCTTATCTAATGACCTAATAAGGAGCTAATTTACAATCTAACTCTCCAAAAGAGGACAATACTTTTAAAAATGGGAAAATTACAAGTTGAACCATCTAAAGCAGAAAACAACACTAACAGAACTCACAATGTTTATATACTGGGGTTGAGGCAGTTTCCAAATCCAATCCACTAACAGCCATTCCTAGTCTAATTGTTCCCATTAGCTAACGAGGGAGGATAACCAATGGTCAGACAATAGATAATTAAGAATCAGTGATCCTATTTGCATCTTAAATGTATTATTTTAAGTGTAACAGAAACAGACTGCACTATTTGATCAAATCTGCCTTCCATTTAGGAAGGTGGTAGAAGGAAGGATGATGGGAAAGTGTTTAAGGAGAATATAGCACAGTGGTTTTTTTTGTTTTTTTTTTTTTGGCTGTGTTGGGTATTTGTTGCTGCATGCGGGTTTTCTCTAGTTGCGGTGCGTGGGCTTCTCATTGCAGTGGCTTCTCCTGTTGCTGAGCACGTGCTCTAGGAGGTGGGCCCCAGATTGCATGGGCTTCCGTAGTTGCCGCACGTGGGTTCTAGGGCATGCGAGCTTCAGTAATTGTTGCACATGGGCTCAGTAGCTGTGGCACATGGGCCCAGCTGCTCTGCAACACGTGGAATCTTCCCAGACCGGGGATCGAAGTCGTGTCACCTGCATTGGCAGGCAGATTCTTAACCACTGTGCCACCAGGGAAGTCCTATAGGACGGTTTTGATTTCATACAAAAAAGAACATCCTTTTTAAAGTGACTGCTTTGTTCCGATGTGTCTCACAGAAAGAACATGGAATCTCTCTTCAAGTGGTACTCAAAATGTTTGGCAAAAAGATAAATTAATGATTAAGGCAAAATATGGAAAAAAGACAGACAGCAAACACCATTAGGCAAATAACAGAAAATTAAGAGATGACACACAGAAGAGAAAGATTGCCATGGTTGAAGAGGCACTGAAAGAAATATTTAGGCTAAGGGAGAAAAACGAGTTAAAACCACAGGAATTTTGCAATTTCTTTTATTGACAATGTGTACAACCATCAGAAACAAAAAAAATCTACTTAAGATACATGTTTAGGGCTTCCCTGGTGGCACAGTGGTTGAGTCCGCCTGCCGATGCAGGGGACACGGGTTCATGCCCCGGTCCAGGAGGATCCCGCATGCCGCGGAGCGGCTGGGCCCATGAGCCATGGCCGCTGAGCCTGTGCGTCCGGAGCCTGTGCTCCGCAATGGGAGAGGCCACAACAGTGAGAGGCCCGCGTACCGCAAAAAAAAAAAAAAAGATACATGTCTACTTAATCAGACTTTGGCATGCTCCTTAAGAGGTTAAAACTCCTACAAGTGCCTAGTATGTTCCCTTGTATACATCAAATACTCAAAAATATCTAAGAACATAAACTCTTCCTATCTTTATTCTCCATAACTTAGGAATCGCTAAAAGGCTTCTTACTTTTCATATCTCAATGTAACACATAAATTAATGAATAGTTTAGATATAGCTTATGTCCTAGAATAACCTAGCTCAACAAGCACATTTTTACACTGGTGTAGATCATCCACATGGCAAGATCCTCCCTAATGAAATAATTTTAATTATCTATATTTAAAAGAAGTAAGGAAGGGAAGATGAAAGGTCGTGGGGTGGGGTGGGGGGGGAGAGGCACAAGCAAGCACGCACCTAACCATCCCAGTAGTCCCGTTTTTTTCCAGATAAGAGATACAGAAGACAAGTGGAAAATTATAGTAAAAGAAAATGTAATTTGCAAAATCACAAAGGCAATCTCCAAGACTGCCTCAATAAACCCATATATTTACATGCTGATATTCGTTTAAGTGTAGAGTAACAGTTTTAAGTAGCCATGGACAATTCTCCAAATTTCTAAACTCTAACCTAGTAAACAGTAAAGAATAAAATAGATAAAACATAGTCGGCCTGTTGATTATGCTTGTAATAAAATGACTGTGTTTAAATTCGCCATTAAGGAGACAGTAACTAAATGGTTTTCCTTTGGACAATTTAAGATGTATATATGAAACTTGCCCCTGAAGGGTCAAAATTAAAAGTCAAAGCAGTTTACCAAGCCTTACTCTTTTTTGTCCCTTCTTTTATCTAATCCCTTACTTATGGTATTATACCCTTTTTAAAAAATGAGTAAAGAAAAAAAAATGAACATCAGAGAAATACCAGTTACTCCAGTGCAGATGCTTATGGTAAACTAACAACTCAATCATTTTATGGCTAGTCTGGAAAATGAAAGCCACATCACTTCAGGAATAAAGTTGCTCAGTAAAGTGAGCTTTCTCCAGCTGTACATTATGCACACAACATTGTTCTCTTACTGCATCTCAGACCACCAGGGAAAAAACATCTTGCTTTGTATAATCTCATTTATTTGCCAAAGGGAGTCTGTGAGCTTATATATATTTTAATAGATTGTTCATATTCACTTACCCATTTTGCTGCTTTTATAAACAAACTTAAGGAGAGTAGAATGGAAGGTAAAGGTGAAGACAAAATATCCAATCATCCTAATACAAAAGTTCAAAATAAAACAATGAGTTATTTACCATAAGCATCTACTTTTGGGATAACCAATTCAAAGGAAGATTTAATTATAGCTATAATGTGCAACTTTATAAATAATCCAAGTTGTATGGAATAAATGAACCAATCTTAAGAAAACTGGAAACAGCCAAAGGCTACTGTTAAAAGAAAGCATTTTATGCTATTAAGTGACTTTGGCATTCATACCAAGCCTTTATATAGACATCTCCACCCACAGGTTAGCCTGACATTATGCCATGCTGAGACTAGGTCGGTGTGGGAAAGGTTACTGCCATCTATCACTGTGAAAATTAATAGCTTTGTAATAGTTGAAGAAATAAAGGTATGGCACAGCAACCTCATAGCAAATATAATTTGCTACCAAAAAAGCGTAGGCAAAATCCATTCATAACATTCCCTTCCCAAGTCCACCTACAAGTTAATTCATTATTCAAATGCCAAAGACAGCAGCAGGCACACATACTCAGCCAATAAGTCACCATTATAAAAGCTGCATAAACATTTCCAGCTCAATCATCTAAGAATAACAGAATGAGACAGGAACATGTTTCCCAAGTATCTCAGCAATAAAACTTGCAACAGCTTTGAAAACAACATGATTGCATGCAAAAATAGGCACAACTAATATTTTTTGAGTGTCTCATGGAATAATTTATATATCCCAAGTTCTCTCTAATTTTCTTTTTGAACTTCAGAAAACAAATAATGAAATCTAACTAGAATTGGTATGCACATAACAGCTAAATAAAGCTTGCAAAGGATAATGTCAGAATCCCCTTCGGACTCCAGAGCTTGAGTATGAAGAGTAAAAATAAGAAAGATTATTCCTCTCTATAGTGAAAAATCAAAGTATAATCTGTCTTATTTCCCAGAAGTACCTTTTTAAAGCCCTCTGAATATATGTCCATGGCAATCGTCCATGTTCCTTCCAACAAGGAATTTATAAGAAAGACCTTGCCAATAGATGACTAAAATTAATTTATTACAAACTTGCAATAATCAACAGAATTTTCAGAATTACCTATTGTATCTCAGTAGAAACAGAAACTATTATTTCCTTCTCTATGGTAGAGAATGCTACTTTCCTATCCAATACGCACTCTTCCTCCCTTAATAATGGAGCCCCAATTTTATTTAGGGCAGTAATGTATCTAGTTTACTTTCTCTTATAGACAGGTGTGGCCACATGTTTAAATTCTGGCTAATGAGATCACGTGGAAATGTTGTGTGGGACTTTCTGGAAAGGTTACTTATATGTAATTGGTTCAAGTGAACAGTGGAGTCTTTTGGTCTTATCCCCCTCTTTTTTTTTTTTTTTTTTTTTTTTTTTTAGCGGTACGCGGGTCTCTCACTGTTGTGGCCTCTCCCATTGCGGAGCACAGGCTCCGGACGCGCAGGCTCAGCGGCCATAGCTCACGGGCCCAGCCGCTCCGCGGCATGTGGGATCTTCCCGGACCGGGGCACGAACCCGTGTCCCTTGCATCGGCAGGCGGACTCTCAACCACTGCGCCACCAGGGAAGCCCTAGAAAAGGTATTATATAATCTTAAAATTATAAATAAATCAGCCAACCATGGTTGTTATATTTTTAATAGATATTAAAAATAGCTAACACATATAGCATTTATTACGTAGCAGGTACTAAGTGCTTTATGTATATACTAACTAATTTGATACTCAAAAGAACACTTTGAGGTAAGTACTGTCATCAAATCTCTGAAGGTGGCTAGTTGCTATGATCTTACCAGAAGGTATCAACAAAAGATTTTCAAATAGTTTCATCTCTATTGTCATCTGGCTAACAGTAAGACATAGCAATCATAAACATACATCCCAACTTCAGAGCACTTAGAATATGAAAAACAAATGTTTGCAGTTCAGAATCAAAGGAAACAGGGCATTTCCATTCCATCCAGAGATAAGGGAACTACGGAATAAGAAGGTCCTGCTATTTGCTCAGGGTTATGTGACCACAACTCTCCATTCTGAAAAGAGACCAACAGAGATGTCTGTGATGCATTATAGAGAGAACATGCATGATAAAGTCAGTTCTAATTCAGGCAACTATTCTGAAAAAGTATTCTGTAAAAAACTTTTACAGCTGCGATATATCCATATGAGGCATGAAAGAACCACAATTATGACAGCCATGTACAAGAGTATATGATATCGTTCATCTGACAAAGTAAAGGAACTTAAGGAGAATTAACTCATGAGTTTAGAACTGGTTATCAGTTGTTATTCTCCCCTTTTTGTAAAGGTGGCCAAAAGATCTTCAGATTCCAGATTCCCTCCATGTGTAGGCAAATGCAGACATCGATCACCATTTTTCTATTCCTACAGTAATGTGAATGCTTAACTGACATATCTAAAAATATTTAACCTTCATGTCATTCACATGGAAAACTTGTGAAAAACATAAAAGTGACAGAAAATTTACATTAACCAGCTTTAGGAGATAATATATAAATTTCCTCCCAACTGAATCTTGCCAGTGACTTTACTCTCTAGGACTATATTTGGGATCTTACTTAAAGGACGTAACAAGTAGATGCAATGCATATACTCGACTGATACTGGTTTGGAAAAATCAATTGCAAAGGAAACTTTGGGGTTAATCAGCTCACTAAAAAAAAGATGAAAATTTATTGAAATGTTGGGAGAGCTAAAAAAAAGGCAAAGTAACATTAAGTGTTCAGACAATGGTAGGTGCTAAATGGTGGGAATTTAACTTTTTTTGCTTATCTAAATATTTAAGTAAAATATAAAGTATGTATGCATTTTATAATTTTCAACAACACACCTAGATTACTTCTATAATAATAAAAGGGTTTTTTTTTTTAAAGGAAGGGAACAAAAGGAAAGAAAAGAGAAGAAAGAAGGAAGGAGAAGAAAAGAAAGAAGGAAGATAGAGGAGGAAGGGGAAGGAGAAAAAGGGAAGAAGGGAAGAAAGGAATGGAAAAGGAAAGACAGACATGGATTCAGAATTAGACAGACCTGGTTCAAATCCTGACTGCATCAGTTAAGAGATGTGTGACTATGGGCAAGTTACTCAATCCTTTAACTTCAGTTTCTAGAGAATATCACCTGTGTTATAAAAATGTTTATAAGGATTAAATAAGACAATTAATTATTATCTAACACTAAAGATTCGTTAAATATTAGTCATTTTCTTCCTCTTCCTTCTCCATAGTTAACAGAAGGTGGGAAAACAAACTCAGCTCCTCTCCTGAGCGCTTCTGGAAAGTGTGGAGTGGGAGAGAAGCGAAAGCATCTCTGTTTCCACAGTGTTTTTGGCAATCCAAAAGAGGAGAAATGGTGGGAAAAAAACTGTACCTGCTACAGACACATTATATATTTTTACTTAGTTTAAAAAGTATTTGGTATTGGTTTAAACAAATCATCATAGTCACAGCCTTGATATTTTGGCCACAAACAAATCATTTCAAAAAATCCTTAAGTCTGCTACTATCTTGAAAGTCAAAATAGGTGACTATTTGAAAGCATCAGTCAGCATCTAAGGCTGACTCTTCCTAAAAGCAGTGACAAGATTCTTCCTTTCAAAGTTAACAGAGGTTAATAAATTAATCACCAATATTATTCCCTACTATATATCCCAGATGCATAGCAATAGAATATTGCTGGCATGAAGAGAAAAAAGGGATGGGAGTATATGTGCCTTCGAAGTGTTCCAGATAATCTGCTTAGCCAACAGTAAAACAGTGCAGCACTCCACAGAAAAACAACAGAGGGAGACAGCAGAATTCACTTCAAATGCTCAATTCCTAACTTCCTTAAAAATGCAGTAATGGGAAGAAAGAGGACAGAGGAAAAAATAACTTCAATTCTGGGAGCAGAAACAGAACAGAGAGGAGGGGGAGAGTCTATCTCAGTCCCTGCAGTTATTTTAAAGTTCTTGCTGAGAAAGGATCTTAGATGTACATGGATCTCCTCTAGAAAATTTTATTCACTGGATTTTAAAAAATAAAAAAACCTTGAAACCAAGTAATAAACATTAGATTCTCAGATTCTGAATAATAAAAGAAAATTAAATCCTTCTTCTGGGATTAACTGCAGCCTACTGTCTCAAAATTTGGGAAATCAGAGTTGCAGCCCCTGAGGATTTAAACTCTCCAATGACTCCCACTACACTCAGAATTAAATACAAATTAATGCTTGCTGCAACCTCAAAGAGCTTTAAGAGTTGGCTCCTACTAAGTTCTCCAATCTTATCCCCACTCTGTGCAGGCACCAAGCCTTTGATTAGTTCTCTAAACTGTCAAGCTCGTCTCCACCTACAGCCTTGCACACGTTACCCCCACTGCCTGGACAGAGCTGAACCTTTAGGTCTCAGTTTAAACATACCTCCTCAAAGAAACCTTTCCTGACTGCCTTATCTTTTCATTCTTTAAGGGAAAGGAGTAAAATGAAGGTAATTAAAATTTACTGAGAATCTAAGAAACACGGGGCAACCCTTTACATGATTTCCACTTAATCTTCACTATAAACCTCAAGAGATTGGTACTGTTCTTATAGATGAGAAAACAGACTCAGAGATTAAATTGCTGGTCCAAGTTCACACAGGTAATACAAAACAAAGATTCAAGCCTGAATTTGTCTAATCCCAAACCCACAATCTTTCTGCTGTACTATATTGCCTCTCTGTTTAAAGAGAAACTACCTTACTAGGAAGAAATGTTTAATCAAATACAAAGTACAAAAAGGATCGTAGTTTACATAAAGATCTATAAACTGACAGTTGGGATAATTAACTCTATTCAGAACTCTCATTTGGTATCTGTATTTCTTTTATATTAGCAATTAGTTAACTAGGATCATTAAAGGGAGAATGGCTATTTTTCCTAAGACTAAAAGAGTTCATGAGATATATTTAAAATGTTGCTATTTCTCTTCTATATTTTATATAGTTGGTACAATAGGCAAATCAAGTAATTAAATTACCTGAATACCTGAGTTTACACTAAAGAGTTCAACTAACACACACTCAGGAACAGCACATTTTTTGTTAATGAAGGGAAGATTTTTTAGCATTCTCCAATTAAACTTAATAAATTGAAACAATATGAGGAAAAGTTAATTTGAAAAAATTCACAAGTACTCTGGAAATACATTTTATCTTTGTTTCTTGTTGTTTATATAAATGCCTAACTTTCCCAACTAGGACTACAAAATCCTAGAGGGCAGAGTCTTTAACCTATATATATCCATAATACCTTGCAATGGAACAACTCAAAATATTTTCTAATGTCAGATATTAGGGAAAAAAATTTTGTTTTATATCCCCTATGTTAGTTTTAAAATATGTCCACAAATTCCTTAGCATTCCTCCCATTAAAATATGAAGCCTAATTCTCTCCCCTTGAGGGTGGGTTGGCTTAGTAACTCCCTTCTAAAGAAAAGAATAAGGCAGAAGTGACAGTATATGATTTCCAAGACTAGGTCACAAAAGGTACTGCAGCTTCCTCCTTGCTCCCTCTTTTGAATCACTCACTCTAGGGGAACTAGCAGCCATGTCCTGAGAACATTCCAACAGCTCTACAAAGATGTCCACTCTGCTGGGACTAAGGCTTCCTGCCAAGTGAGGAAGTAAGGCCAGTGAGGAAGTGAAGTCTCCTAACAGTCATGTGAGTGAGCCATCCTCCAGCCCCAAACAAGCTTTCTGATGATTACATCCTGGCTAACATCTTGACTACAATGTTACGACACCCTGAGCCAGAACAACCCTGCTAATCAGCTCCTGAATTTCTGGTCCACAAAACTGTGTGAGAGAATAAGTGTTCATTATTGTTTTAAACTGCTAAGTTTGGGGAGGTGGGGGGATGTTATGCAGCAATACATAAAGAATTAAGAAATCTCTCAACTGTTAAAATCCTCTTATTGATACCAATAAACATCTGCTTCAACCTTTTTCCTTTCCCAACATTCATCAGAATCCTGGGGAGCAAGGTAGCTATTTATTTAGAAAAGGTCCTCCCACATGATCCTGTCACACTTCTCCCTGATTTGACAATTACTGATAAAGAACATAATTATCTGAAAATAAATGAAATGCCCTTTAGATGTTGAGTACAGTAAGAAAGATAAGAGGATTTGTCAGACTTAGCACCCAGGTTCTCCCAGGACTTTCCTAACTGGTATGATTTATCTAAACCTCAGAGGGATTCCCCCTACTCTCTCTTTCACATGAGCCCTATGAAAAGGCTTTCATAGGGAGCAGGGCAAGAGCCCTACGCATAGGGAAGAGAGCATGAGCCCCACCAGAATTCTTATGGAAACTCTAATACATTAAAGTACCTAATTACATATAAGACAAATTTTCAAAGTTTTGTTAGATAGTAAGTTATAGAACAACTTAAATTACTACCCCTCCCACCAAATATGCCCCCAACCTCCTCTAAAAACCAACAACAAAACAAACAAACAAACAAACAAACAAAAAAAGACCAACAGGGAGGTGTTTTCTGGTGGCACTTTTTTAAGTGTGAGAAAAGTAAATACCCTCTTTGCACACATGCCACATTCAAGTCTGTCCTGCTGCTCATAGAACTGTCAGGTTTACTCATGGCTGATACAACAAGACCAAAGTGATCATAGAAAGGCAGGTGACAGGCAGTTTCGTTTCATGCCATTTAGAACTTAGAACACCCCCCACACCCCTACAAAAAAAAAAGAAAGCAAAATACAAGACTGAAGCTATTTCCTCAGGCAAGTTTATGAAGCGGTTGGAAGTAAGGAGAGGAAAAGAATGGATACAGTAAAAGGATGATGGCAGACAGAGCACTGAGCACTAACAGACACCAAATTGTACTCTTAGCTCATGGATCTCACTTCCTTGCCCCAATCAATATTCTGTTATCATCTAAATTTCCAAATTGCAAAAGATGAATGAAAGTAACATAAAAGATGTACAAATCATACAGTTATAGCACTCATCCTCCAAACCTCAAGAAAAACCCATCCTGCTGTTCAAATTCTATCTCTGAGTTAAATACCCAGAGAGATTTCTCCCTTACTTTAAACAGCTATCACTCATCAATTCATCAATTCATCACTGGGGAACTGCTTCTACTATAGTATTGAACTGTTACTTAAAGTTATTGTTATTTACTTTTTTAAGCATTTATTTATATTGTGAAAATAAAACAAGCTCATAGCAAAAATTTTAGAATACAAAAAGTTCTCCCACATCCAGACCCTAGTTCTATTCACTAGAGTTAATGGATACATCAATGATGTATCAAAATGACACATAAGTTTCCTGTGTATCCATAAAACTGGAAATTATTTACTTTTCACATACTTGTATTCTGTTTCCTTCTGAAGAAAGAAGCTATGCTTTATATTTATTTGCATCATACCCAGCACCATGCATACAGTAGAAAATAAATATTTGTGGATTTGATTTGTTACTAAAAAGTACCTATTGTTCATTTATTCCCAGAATTGACCATTCCAATAAACAAACTTGCTTGTTTGCATACATTTCATATAACCTGAAATGAATAAATCTACAAAAATCATGTCGTAGTGCCAAGAAGATAGCTGGAACAAAAAATATAAGTTATGTTTAAACACAATAATGAAGTATTTGATCCTTCTGGAAAAAAATCTTGAGTGTCCCACAAGACATTTTACTGTAGTAACACTCTGCATCTTTGGAGATAATTTATCTTGCAATTTATGTTATCCTGATTTATGATCTACTCACTTTTAGATTAGAAATATTAACAAGGTTGTTTACCTGATGTTCAAGCCTACAGAAGATTAGAAAAAAAAATAAGAGGGATAAAAACAAGTATGTTTGACCGTAGTAAATTATCAAAAGAAAAAAAGAAGAAAAAGAAGCCATAAAATGAGGAAACAAAAACTAGAAAAGCAGATGTACAGACCCCCCCCCCAAAAAAAGAATAGCCAAATTGGGATTTTAATACAGGAATAAACAGTCTTACTGAGGGCATTCTAGTACTATATAACTGCTGATTTTTATAAAGATGTAGAGGTAATGCTGCATAGTGATTAAGAGTTCAGACTCTGTGGTCAGACTGCCCAGAATTTACAGTAGCATTCTGCCACTCACAACTCATGTGACTGGCAAGTTACAATTATTTTACTGCCCTGGGGGTGATTCAATTAATCCTTAGTCTAAAGATACTAATACTTAATTTGTGTGCTAATGAGAAAATAAGATAGTTGATATAAATGTTCAGCCAAGTTTCTGAAAAACACCATCACCATCACCACTCCCAATGGTTAAATAAAAATAACGAGAATGTTAAATTAAGTTTGGTGTTTACTTTCTAAGAGGGCAAGAAAATGAACTTGAATATTCCCATCCAAGAAGCTTGCCGTTGAAAGGATCTTGGCACTTAGCAGGTTATAATCTAATTATATGGAAATTTAATTATACAAATCCATCTCATAACCTAGCAAAACAAAATTACAAATATTTTATTTTTTAAGTGCATAGAAAGAAGGGAGGGAGGAAAACAGGAAGGAAGGAAAGATATGACAGGAAAAGCGAAGTCAGAAGATCAAAATTAACATTTGATTATACCTGCCCAATAAGGTAAAGAAAAAATCTTTAACCTTGAGGTTTATCGCCAAAGGTAACACCCAAAGACTGGACATAGATCAGACATATTGTAAATGACATATGGCTTCCTTATATTTCCCATATGATAAACTATTCAAGTCAACATACACTGTAGTCAAGACAGTATTCAAGATTTAACTTGTACAAAATATACCAAAAAAATAAGAATACATTCTATCTCTCACACAGAGGTGATGTGGTTGAGGTTACATAAGATGTTTTAGGAAAAAAAAAATGCTCTTTCATATGCCAAAATAATAACTGTGGCCCTGGCCCCCATCCCCCGCCGCAGCCGGTGGAGCAGGCTAAATTTGGTTGCTTGCTGGCCTTAACACATGCCTCCAAATTACAAAACAAGATTTACTACTAGGTACACATCGGAAGAAGCAGGTGTTAATACCACTGGAACTTTGCCTTGCAAATTATTTACATAATCTGGCCGTGTGGAGGACTGGCTCTGGCTGCTCCAGTCAGGCATAAGGGCTGTGCCACTGAGGTGGGAGAGCCAAGTTCAGGACACTGGTCCACAAGAGACCTCCCAGCTCCACGTAATATCAAATGGCGAAAATCTCTCAGAGATCTCCATTGCAACAAAAAGAATAAAATACCTAGGAATAAACCCCAAGGAGACAAAAGACCTGTATGCAGAAAATTACAAGACACTGATGAAAGAAATTAAAAATGATACAAATAGATAGAGAGATATACCATGTTCTTGGATTGGAAGAATCAACATTGTGAAAATGACTATACTACCCAAAGCAATCTACAGATTCAATGCAATCCCTATCAAACTACCACTGGCATTTTTCACAGAACTAGAACAAAAAATTTCACAATTTGTATGGAAACACAGAAGACCCTGAATAGCCAAAGCAATCTTGAGAAAGAAAAACGGAGCTGGAGCAATCAGGCTCCCTGACTTCAGACTATACTACAAAGCTACAGTAATCAAGACAGTATGGTACTGGCACAAAAACAGAAATATAGATCAATGGAAAAGGATAGAAAGCCCAGAGATAAACCCATGCACATATGGTCACCTTATCTTTGATAAAGGAGACAAGAATATACAGTGGAGAAAAGACAGTCTCTTCAATAAGTGGTGTTGGGAAAACTGGACAGCTACATGTAAAGGAATGAAATGTAGAACACTCCCTAACACCATACACAAAATAAACTCAAAATGGATTAAAGCCTAAATGTAAGGCCAGACACCATCAAACTCTTAGAGAAAAACATAGGCAGAACGCTCTATGACATAAATCACAGCAAGATCCTTTCTGACTCATCTCCTAGAGAAATGGAAATAAAAACAAAAATAAACAAATGGGACCTAATGAAACTTCAAAGCTTTTGCATAGCAAAGGAAACCATATACAAGATGAAAAGACAACCCTCAGAATGGGAGAAAAAATTTGCAAATGAAGCAACTGACAAAGGATTAATCTCCAAAACATACAAGCAACTCATGCAGCTCAATATCAAAAAAAACAAACAACCCAATCCAAAAATGGGCAGAAGACCTAAATAGGCATTTCTCCAAAGAAGATATACAGAGTGCCAACAAACACATGAAAGAATGCTCAACATCATTAATCATTAGAGAAATGCAAATCAAAACTACAATGAGCTATCATCTCACATCAGTCAGAACGGCCATCATCAAAAAATCTACAAACAATAAATGTTGGAGAGGGTGTGGAGAAAAGGGAACACTCTTTAACTGTTGGTGGGAATGTAAATTGATACAGCCACTATGGAGAACAGTATGGAGTTTCCTTAAAAAACTAAAAATAGAACTACCATATGACCCAGCAATCCCACTACTGGGCATATACCCTGAGAAAACCATAATTCAAAAGGAGTCATGTACCATAATGTTCATTGCAGCTCTATTTACAATAGCCAAGATATGGAAGCAACCTAAGTGTCCATCAACAGATGAATGGATAAAGAAGATGTGGCACATATATACAATGGAATATTACTCAGCCATAAAAAGGAATGAAACTGAGTTATTTGTAGTGAGGTGGATGGACCTAGAGACTGTCATACAGAGTGAAGTAAGTCAGAAAGAGAAAAACAAATACTGTATGCTAACACATATATATGAAATCAAAAAAAAAAAAAGAAAGAAAGAAAATGGTCATAAGAACCTAGGGACAAGACGGGAATAAAGATGCAGACCTACTAGAGAATGGACTTGAGGATATGGGGAGGGGGAAGGGCAAGCTGGGACAAAGTGAGAGAGTGGCATGGACATATATACACTACCAAACATAATATAGATGGCTAGTGGGAAGCAGCCGCATAGCACAGGGAGATCAGCTTGGTGCTTTGTGACCACCTGGAGGGGTGGGATAGGGAGGGTGGGAGGGAGGGAGATGCAAGAGGGAGGAGATATGGGGACATATGTATATGTATAACTGATTCACTTTGATATAAAGCAGAAACTGACATACCACTGTAAAGCAATTATACTCTAATAAAGATGTTAAAAAAAAAGAAAGAAAATAAAAATAAGTGTGGCCCTGAGGAATATTTAAAAGCAAATGTCCCTAAAACAGAAAAGAAACTTAATTAAGCATTTTTCTTTTGACTTTTATCCTCTGAAAGTTGTATGATCTGCCAATTATCAATCACATATTACTGGTATTGAAATTTGGGTAGAAGTCAATAAGCAGAGACCCAGAATGACAATAAATAAAGAATGCAGGGACTGATCTTTTAAACAAATCATGTTTAATGTGAGCCATAATTTAAAATGTGCTATACTTCTTTTACAAATTGCCCTGACAAATTTGGATATAATACAGAAAAGACCTGTTCTATATTTGAAATAAAGATTTTCCTTCTTCCGTTATGCAAATGTCCATATCCTATAAAAAGCAAAGGGCTATAATACTGGTACTTATATTAATGCTAAAATATAAATCTTGCTAATGAGCCATAATAGTTTATTTTAATTATTCTAATTTACTGTGCTGAAATAAAAAGAAAAAAATGTTTCAATGTACGTACAACATATCAAAAATTCACTAACAGTCTTACCTTATGTTCCATTATTTTTCAACAAAGATGCTAAGATCATCTGATGAGGAAAGGACAGTTTTTTTAAACAAATGGGGACAGGATAATTGGATATCAACATAAAAAAAATGAATATAAAGAATTTTACCTGATACCATATATAAAAATTTACTTACAAATGGCTCAAAGACCTAAATTTAAGAGCTAAAACTACAAAACTTCTAAAAGAACCATAGATCATCATCACGACCTTAGGTTAAACAAAGAGTTCTTATACAATATATGATACCAAAAGCCTAATTCATAAAATTAAAAAGTTGACAAACAAATTCACCAAAATTAAAAACTTATACAGTTCAAAAGACATTATAATAAATAAAAAGACAAGCCACAGACTGGGAGAAAATATCTTAAAATCACATATTCTTAAAAAGACCTTGTATTCTGAATATATCAATAATTCATAGAACCCAATAATAAGATAACCCAATTTAAAAATGGGCCAAAGATATGAATTAACATTTCACTAACAAAAAGATATAGTAGTGTCTAATAGGCATTTAACATCATTGGTTATCAGGAAAATGCAAATTAAAACCACAGTGAGATACCACTTCACACCTACTAAGATAGCTATACAAAAGACACACATACACACGCACACACACAAAGAAAATAAGTGTTGGGGAGGATATGGAGAAATTGGAAGCCTCATACGTTGCTGGTGGGAATGTAGAACAGTGCAGCTGCTTTAGAAAACAGTTTGGCACTTCCTCAAAAGGTTAAACATAGAGTTATCGTACAACCCACCCCTTCCAACTGTAGGTATATACCCAAGAGAACTGAAAACATAATAACAAAAAACTTGTACATGAATATCCATAACAGTATTAGTCATAATAGCCAAAAGGTGGCAACAATACAAATGCCCATCAATTAATGAATCAATAAACTGTGATACATCTATACAATGGAACATTATTCAGCCATAAAATGAAATATGAAGTACTGATTCATGCTACAACATGAGTGAACCCTGAAAAGATTAGGGTGAGTGAAAGAAACCAACCACGCATTATATGATTCCATTTATATGAAATATCCATAAAAGGCAATTTAGCTAGTCAGAAAGTAGATTAGTGGTTATCTAGCACTGGGAGTGGGAATTAACTGCAAACAGATACAAGGGAACTTTTGGGGGTGATGGAATTGTTCTAAAATTGGACTGAAGTGACAGTTGCACAGCTGTATAAATTTACTAAAAATCAGTGAATTGTATAATTACAATAAGTGAATTTTATGGTAAGCAAATTACACTTCAGTAAAGCTTTTTACAAAAAAGATATACCAAAAAAAAGTGTGTTATGTTTCAAATTACATAAAATGAGTCTCTTCTTTCTGTTATAATGTTACCAATATGAGATACTGAGTAATTCACTTAATCTTTACAATAAGCTAGACTTCTATTACTATCTCCATATCACAGTCCAGGAACCTTAGACACATGAAGATTAAATAACCTGTTATTCAGTTAATAAACTGCAGAACCAGGATTGGAACTCTAGTTTATCTGACTTCAAGTTACAAACTTGATAGGTACTTCATTTGTTTATAAAATGCAATAAGCATTTTCTATATGGATCAATGTTTTTAATCCTGTGGTTTTCAACAGGAGAAATTCTTTAGATCACTGAAGAGATCATAAATACCTAAGAAGTGACATAAAAAGAACACTTCATCAGGGTCAGAAGGCCCAAGTTGATAAACCTTATGTAAAAATGAGAACTGAACTAGGTTGTCTCTCTAAAATAAAATGCCTTTCAGGGACTTCCCTGGTGGCACAGTGGTTGAGAATCTGCCTGCCAATGCAGGGGACACGGGTTCGACCCCTGGTCCGGGAGGATCCCACATGCCATGGAGCAACTAAGCCCGTGTGCCACATCTACTGAGCCTGTGCTCTAAGAGCCCATGTGCCCCAACTGCTGAAGCCCGCGCACCTAGAGCCTGTGCTCTGCAACAAGAGAGGCCACCGCAGTGAGAGGCCCGTGCACCGCAATGAAGAGTGGCCTCCGCTCATCGCAACTAGGGAAAGGCCACGCGCAGCAACGAGGACCCAATACAGCCATAAATAAATAAATATATATATATATATATACATACATACATACATAAATTTTTTTAAATGCCTTTCAATTCTGTTTCACAAAATAAAATGTCTTCTGAAGAAAACAGACACTTTCACCATAGGTTTTCTATAGCTTTCTGTAACATAGCCACCATGGCAATCATTTGTTCCCTCCTAATTTTTTAATGTGCTTTAGTAGGTAGGGTAGAGAGGCACTGCTCTCTGTCTGGCCCTCTCTTCCATTAGTCATTCATTGCAAACTTCTATTCTTTAGGAACAAAGTAACAATGCCAGAATTCAACTGAAGTTATGTACAATTGTCCTGATCAGAAATTGAAGGGGAAATGTTTATGGGCTAGGGAAATGTACATAAGAAAAGTCTATATTTGAGAATAAGTATTGAGCAAAGAAAAGCAAATGTACTAAAGGCCTTTTATACAAAGATCACCACTATAGGAATTTATCTCTAGCCTAAAAGTAACAAAGTTACAAAATGTAATGTTCATTCCATTTCCTCTGTGTCTTAAGTTTCATATATCTATGTATCTTAAATGAAGTTCCAAAGAGATGTGTTCTTCCCAAATAATCTATGCTTGAAATTTTAAAAATCAGAGAAAGCACTATCAATGACTCAAAGGAATCAGTTTTACTCACTATTTGGGGATGAAAAAAATTAATGCTATTTTTGTTATTCCCACAGTAAAAAAAGGGACTAAAACTTCCTTGTGTCTTTAATGCTTCCATTTCAGAATAGAAAGCATTTTTTTTTATGCTGCCTAATTTTTAAGAGGCTGTATATCTCACTAAAACTCAAGAATGATTCAAAGTCAAGAGAAAATGTTAAACATACTTAAATATAGTATCATTAAGTACTGGATAATAGTGATTGTTAGAAAGAAAGTTACTTTAAAAACAAAAACCTTTCTTAAGTATCTTCAAACCACTCTATCTTCCTATCTGTGACACACTGTGGAAATAAGAAAACTAATAAGAGTAGAATCAACCTATAATCTTTGAGTGACAATGTGACTGAGGGCAAAAGAAGCTATCTATACAATGAAGGACCAAAGAATGAAAACCATTCTTAATCCTCCAGCTGCTCTAAGTGGATGTTTGCCTCCCTTGAGGCCAGGCCTCAATCAAACCACTGAGTCAGATTTACTCAGAGTCATGAGGAGGCAGACTGCACATGACAGCATGCTGTGTAATGCATGACACAGACCTGAAGTTTTTTGTTTGTTTGTTTTTGGTTTTTGACATACATTTAGACTTTATTACAGTACCTATGGAAGAACCAAATTTAAGCATTCTTTGTTCATATTTTCTGAAATATCTTACAAAACCCTCACATAATTTTTTTTATAACATTTAATTTACCAGGTTCTCTTCTATAGCAAATGAGAATAATTAGCAAGTGTGATGATGCCATTTTCCAAGTTTATCCAGACAGCTGAAGCTTTCAGGATCAAGCTGCATTCGCCAAAATGACCGCATTCTCTTCTGCCGTGTTGCTCTCTCCCCCACTGCAGAGCCTTTGCTAAGTTACATGCAGATCGTGACGGAGATCGTGGTACCTACAGTCTGCACCCTCTGTACACTAATCACTGCAGTTCTCCTGATGCTTCTGCTGCGGAGCCTGAGCTGAGACAGGGTCACCCATTTTGTAGCTGCATGTTTCACAGAGAACCTTTCGGATCTTCAGGATCTTCCTCCTTTTTCTCCTTCGAAGGTTTACATACATCTGTTTTCAGGTTCTGTGATAATTACCTTCCCACCATCCCTCTCTCTCTCTCTCTCTTTTTTTTTTTTTTTTGGCTTGAGCTTACAGAGGGCCCCATCAGCACACTTCACTTGAAATGCACCTGGCTGCAGGTAACCATGTTAGTAAAGGATATCCTTTTTTCCAGGCTACCATTTAATGTTAATTCAGAAAAATCATCTCTACCAGGTTTGTGAAGTATTAAAACACAGCTAACAAAAGTCATTTATGGGGGGTTGGATGAATGCAACTGCCCCCTTCTTTTCTTCCCTCTCCCCATCTTCTCCCATGGATTATGAAGAATGACTTTCAAAGGGTAGTACAAGTAGAAATCCCTTGAAAAGGCAGCTAGGTTATAAAATATACTTGCTCTTGAAGCTTTCTCAGATTTTAATTTAAATAGACTTCAAAAACAAGTGAAAGAATGTTAATAAACTATTCAATATGACTACATATTCATGGCTAAAAAAAATTTTTGAATGAACAAACAAAAAAAGTACTGCCTAAAAGAATGGTGTTTCTTTCCATCTTACCCACATAGAGTAGATACACATAGTGGAAAGCCCATCCCAGTTCTCCATAATATTATGCAACAATACTGCGAGAGTCTAGAATTCTGATTCTGCCTTGCTATGCCAATCTTTGACTACTAACTGGACCCATCTTTCTCCTTATTGCCTTTATTTACAGTCTACAATGTTTAAAAATATATATTATATATCTTTGCATGTGTTAGATACATGTCACCTCAACTAGACTACAGGTTATTTGAGGGCAAAAAGCATGTCTTCTACTTTCTGGTATAGAGTACAGGTTAAGAGCACAGGCTCTGGAACCATATCACCAGGGCTCAAATCCAAGCTCTTTCATCAGCTTTGTGACCTTGACCAAGATATTTATCTTTCCTATGCCTCAGTTTTCTCATCTGCAAAGTGAAGATAACAGCACACAGCTGTTGTAAAAATTATATAAGCAATAAATTCTGAGTGCCTAAAAGTGTCCTATACATAGTAAGCACCATAAAATATTAGTTATTATAATTATCTGTACCCCCTACAATACCTTGTACCAAGCTTTGCTCCTTTAGTAGATGTTCAAGTACCTACTAATTGGCAAAAAAATCTACAACTCTTATCAGCAACACAATTTCTCGTAACACAGCCATATAATTTATGAGCAATGTAGTCTCTACAGTTCAAGAACACCTTCTTTAATTGTTTAAGATATTTTGCTCAGTCTAAAACATAGCATCATATATCCCTACTTTTCAGTCTAGTGCTAGTCTAGTTTGCATACATAGTTTTTAATAGCAAACTACTAAGATAGAAAATTTTAAATATGTTATATTTTTTTGCTGTAGTAGGGAGACTAAACTTGATCCAAACCATCATCTTTGTGGCTCCAACTCATTACAATATAGTTCCTAAGAACTTAAATTCATGGGAGGTTTGCATAGAATGACTGATTAGTCATAGCAAAACTTTGCACTAGGGGTGGGAGAGATGTAAGAAAAAATCATTTGTTTCGTAATAGAACCAGAATCACAGCTTTATAAGACCAGTGAGTAAGATGATACCAGCAGCGAAGAGAATGCTGATGTGTATGCTAGGAGAGTTTGAGGAGGAGGTTAAAAAATAACTACTAAGCACAAAACAAATTCTTCAGTTCGACAGTCCCAGCTATGAAGTATGAGAGAGTAGAAAACCTAGGGCAATCCAATTTTAAACTGGTTAGAATATCACATACATTATCAGAATACAGGAACGTTTACTGTTATTTTTTTGAAAAATAATATAACTTCTTAATTTCAAGAGCAAAACAAAATAACATATTTTAGAGACATTTTTCACAATGTAACAAAAGAAAAAAAAAGCTTGTGATATTAAAACCA
Source organism: Orcinus orca (assembly GCF_937001465.1). NCBI lineage: Eukaryota > Metazoa > Chordata > Mammalia > Artiodactyla > Delphinidae > Orcinus > Orcinus orca. Next base: position 52,888,693 of record NC_064559.1, read on the forward strand.
CAATGAGATACCACTTTACACCCATCAGAATACTATTATCAAAATAAAAAGAAAAGAAAAAGGAAGGAAGGAAGGGAGGAAGGGAAGGAGGGAGGGAGAGAGGGAGGGAGGGAGGAAAGAAATAACAAGTGTTGGCAAGGATGTGGAAAAATTGAAACCTTTGTGCATTTCTGTGAGAATATAAAATGGTGTAGCCACTGTGAAAAAGAGTATGGTGGTTCCTCAAAAAAGTAAACACGGAATTAATATATGATGCAGTTCCACTTCTGGGAAGATACCCAAATGAACCGAATGCAGGGACTCAAACAGATATTTGTACACCAATGTTCACAGCAGCATTATTCACAAAAGCCAAAAAGTGGAAGCATCCCAAGTGTCCACTGATAAATGAATGGAGAAACAAAATGTGGTATATAATTCACTGGAATATTATTTAGTTTTACAAAGGAAGGACACTGTAACACACGCTACTATATGGATGAACCTTGAAGACATTATGATAAATGAAATAAATCAGTCACAAAATGACAAATATTATATGATTCCACTTATAAGAGGTACCTAGAATAGTTAAATTCATAAAGACAGAAAGTAGAACTGTGGTTGCCAGGGCTAAGGGGAGGAAGAATGGGGATTTGTTATTTAATGGGTACAGAGTTTCAGTTTGACAAAATGAAAAAATTATGGAGATGAATGGTGGTGATGGTTGCACAATAATGTGAATGTACTTAATGCCACTGAAGTGTACATTTAAAAATGGTTAAAACTGTCAATTTTATTAATATTTTACCACTATATGTTTGTATGTATTGATAGATTATGAGAGAGAGAGAGAGGGAGAGGACAGTCCCTTAGAAAACAGTTTGACAGTTTCTTATAAAGTTAAATATACTCTTACCATATGACCCAGTAATCTAACACTCCTAGATATTTGCCCAAGAAAAATAAAAACATATACCCAGACAAAAACCTGCATGCCAATGAATATAGCAGGTTTATTCATAATTGCCAAAAACTGAAAACAAAATATTCATCAACTTGTAAGTGAACAGATAAACCGTGGCACATTCGTATAATAGAATACACTCGGCAATGAAAAGAAATAAAATACTAACACATTAAAAAATTTAAAAATTAAAAATGGAAGAATCTCAAAAGCAACATTCTAAGTTAAAGAAACCAGACATACAAAGCTATATACTTTATGATTCCATTTATATGACATTCTGGAAAAGTCAAAAGTACAGGGACAGAAATCAAATTGGTGGTTGCCAAGGACTGAAAGTGGGAAAGGGGGACTGACTATAAAGGAGACAAGGCTACCTTTGGGATGATGGAAACACTCTCTATCTCGACTGTAGATGGGAGTTTACATGACTGTCTCTACTCATCGAAGTTCATATAATTGTACCCATTATATGTGAATTATAACTCAACAGCAAAAGCCTGGAGTACTATGATCAACTTAAACATCTCTGCTTCTATAATAAGTATTCTTAGTAAGTATTCAATATGTAAGACAACAGTAATTTTGTACTACTTTGCTCAAACAGAACAGAGGTAAAAATCATGTTTCTAGTTTCATCCTTCAAATTTGCATTTTATTCCTAAGACAAGGGGTTGAGTTCATCATGACAATACACTAGAAATAACCAAAGGGTGAGCAATAAATTGAAAAAAATGGGTTATCATAACATAAATAGTTCTTTGGGAACTTATCTTACAAATCACAGTAACCAGACACAGGTGGCAGTTCTAGCAGTTTCCACCTAGTGCAAACTCAAAAGCACTCTCCTATATACACAGAATTACCAAATACCACATAAAGCAGGATGGTCATGCATTGTTGCATGTAAAGTTAGTGTTTTCAAATGAGTTCTGTTTCTACTTCATAAAACTGGGTGAAATTAATAGCTAGCTGTTGTTTTCTACATCCATAGAAAGTGTTGAGGTACTAAATTTTTTACACTTTTATGAAAAATTCCATGCCTAGTTATTAGGTTCCTAACTTACCCAAGTTAGTAAGTATATTCTACATTTCATATAAAGAGACACCGTCCCACTGTCTTATGAAAAAAAATAGGGAAAAACTTTTAGATAAGAATAGTAAGAATATCGTTCCAACATTCTTCAACAATCAGATACTTCAATTTCCCCTGAAATATAAAGCAAAAATTATCTGAAATGTGGTACACCTATTAAATATATAATGTCACAGGAACTGGGTAAAATGCTACATACGCACTGAAGGAAGCATTTGGGATGAACAGAACTTCCTTAACGTACTTTTTCTAATTAACATTTGGGCATCAACTCCCCCAGGATATCTGTAGGACTGGCTGCTAGGAAGGACCTAAGAAGGGTAGGAGGACTTCCCTGGTGGCGCAGTGGTTAAGAATCTGCCTGCCAATGCAGGGGACACAGGTTCGAGCCCTGCTCCGGGAAGATCCCACATGCCACGGAGCAACAGAGCCCGTGTGCCACAACTACTGAGCCTGCGCTCTAGAGCCCGCAAGCCACAGCTACTGAAGCCCGCACACCTAGAGCCCATGTGCCACAGCAAGAGAGGCCACCACAGTGAGAAGTTCGCACACTGCAATGAAGAGTAGCCCCCGCTCACCGCAGCTAGAAAACGCCCCCACACAGCAATGAAGACCCAATGCGCCAAAAAAAAGAAGAAGGGTAGGAGATAATTTCTTAAAGACTGAAACACAACATTCTAAACGTATATAGAATTTAATACTGAATTAAAATGCTGCTGCATTAATAGGAACAAGTTTATGGAGAAAGATTCTACAACTAGAAATACTTCCACTTTAAAAAAAGACAACTCACTTCAATAAAGGTGATTTAAAATTTCTATTTTAAAAAAAAGTCAAATTATCTGATAAAAGCTGGTCTTAAAATAAAAGCAAACTGCCCACCCAAGTTGGGGAGGGTGATTCTAAAAGAGAGGCTGTTGGGACCTCCCTGGTGGTCCAGTGGTTAAGACTCCATGCTCCCAATGCAGGGGTCATGGGTTCAATCCCTGGTCGGGGAACTAAGATTCTGCACGCCACACAGCATGGCCTTAAAAAAAAAAAAAAAAAAAGATATTCTTGTTCTCCCCTGCCTTCAAAGATCTCCTAATTTAACTATCTTAAACAGAAGAGCAACATGTGTAACATGTTAAAACATCTGTAAAGGAGATCTCAATTTTAATGTGCCTCCAAATTACCTGGGTGCTTGTTAAAATGTAAATCCTAGACAAAGTTCCCAAAGATTTTGATTAGTGGGAGACAGGAATAGGAAAGGTCCAGAGATCTGCATTTTTAACAAGCATTCCTAGTGATTCTTATGTAGATTGTCTGAAAGACTCATTTTTAATAACACTGGTTGACATGCTGAATGTGGCACCAATGTTATCTGTCATGAAATTCTAACAATCTCTATACACAGACTATACCATACTTGTTATTTATTACCACTAGCCTCTGGTCGACTCAACTAAGATCTAAAGATAAAAACAGATTTTAAATACTATACAATTAAATGGTCCAGAGCAGTGTGAGCTAAGAAATGAAAAGTAAATATCAGAGATTCATTTTATGATGAATGGCTAGGCTATAAAATCCAATAAATTTGTATCATCAATTTTTCCCTCATGCAAAACTACACTCACCGCAGCTATAATTTTATCCCCCAAAATAAATAAACCTTTACTGGTTATAAAAATTCTAGCTCTCTGATAAAGGTTTTTTTTTTAATTTATCATCTTAATCTTTTTTTTTAATTATATATATGTTTATTTATTTATTTTTGGCTGTGTTGGGTCTTCGTTGCTGTGTGCGGGCTTTCTCTAGTTGAGAGAGAGCGGGGGCTACTCTTTCCTTGCAGTGCGCAGGCTTCTCATTGAGGCGGCTTCTCTCGTTGCGGAGCACGGGCTCTAGGCATGAGGGCTTCAGTAGTTGTAGAACGCAGGCTCAGTAGTTGTGGCTCGCGGGCTCTAGAGTGCAGGCTCAGTAGTTGTGGCACACGGGCTTAGTTGCTTCGCGGCATGTGGTATCTTCCCAGACCAGGGCTCGAACCTGTGTCCCCTGCATTGGCAGGCGTATTCTTAACCACTGCGCCACCAGGGAAGCCCTCCAATAAAGGTTTTTCATGCACCCCAAACATACTTGCCTCTAACAAACAGTACAGTCAGCTCACGAACCAGTCATTTTGATTCATTGCCTTCCTGGATACACGTTAAAATGACGTGCTAGGATGCAAACAGATAAATGACTTCTCATGTCATTTTGACATCCAATCATTTTTACTGCATTCCTGCTACAGTCTTCATTCCTGAAGACCTGAAAATATTGTTTAAGCAAGTGGCCATGTCAATTTCTTTTCCTCCATTTCTGACTTAAGCATAGTTAAAGCAGACGGCATTATTTTCTTTTTGACTTAATGTGCCTCCCAAAATATTCAATTTTTTAAAAAGCGTTGGTTTTATAAAATAGATGAATAATTCCATACTTGTCTATTTTTTTCTTATACCATATAAAAATAGGATTACTGATAAACCACACTAATGTTTTCACATTTCACCTAACATTCCAAACCCATTCAGTTGAACATTTCATGAGTCTCAAGCTAATGGTACATTCAGTCATTGATTTTTTTTAGCAGTAACAACAGGAGTCAGCTCCATGGATTCTATGCTCCTTTGAGCAAACTTAGGGTGCCCTTTGTCTTCAAGGTACAGAATACCATAAATAAAAATGAGGCAGTCCTAGAGCCAGGCTTAGCTTTTAAAGAACATCTATCTCCAAAAGCTTCCAAAGGAACCCAGGAATGAAAACCATTATCAGAAAGACTAAAACCAAAAATGAGGTGAGGTTAGTGAAAAATGCTAAAGATAAAAAAAACAAGGCTGGGTTTTTTGTTGGTTTGTTCTTTGTTGGTTTGTTTTAAGCAATTTACAGAAAAACAAAGCAGAGAGAGATCTAGGGTTTGAAGGGAAAGAGTGTAATGACAACAAATGACCAAGAGAAAGCAGAACTACTGTACTGGAGTCTCTAAGTAAGTCCCAACCTGCTTCAGGCTCAGTTTCTTCATCTATCACCCTATTTCACAAAACTGCTATGAGGAACACAAAGGAAAATGCATATCTTACATGCCCAAGAGCTACACAAATATAAGTTTTTAATCCCTTAATGAACAAAATACATTTTTTTAAAAGGAACATTAAGAGGAAATTGGAAAAAGAGAAAAATTTATTCACAGAACTCTGAAGGTGATCTTATGTAAAGAAAACATTGTATTGATTTTCATAAAGGAGTTAGGGGTAGGTCCCAGAAACCTAACAGTTTAGAAACCTAAATCACCAGTAAGTTTGATGACACCTGGAAAAAGCTGAAAATGTATAATGAAACAGCTGATTTTTAAAAACCTGGGGGAAAGAAGGTTTCTGGGATCCTGCTCTGATGCCCTTTAACACATTAAAAGAACTTGAAAGAATCGTATTGTCATATTCCAAATCTTAATTGTGCTTTATTTATAAGATTTACTATTTCCTTCACTCAAGTACATTTATTTTTAATATAAGTAAATCAATTTTAAAATGCAGATTTACTAGTTACTTGGAATACACATTTAAGAGCTTTTTTTAAACTAAAATATAAAAACATCATACAATGTTTAAACAAAATGGGTTAGAGTTGAGTTCATCTCAGAAACTGAACCTGATTGAGATGACAGCCCAAAAAGCTATTCAGGTCAAATCATCCGAAAGATTACTATTTACAAAAGTATCATGACTTTAACACTCAAAGGGCTTCCAGTTAGATGTATTAGAGAAAGTAAAAAGGAATATTTTGATCTTTGAAAACACAAAATAATCTCACCCCACGGTCTTCAAAAGTATCCTTTAATATATGGCATGGCTCTAAAAAATTAGAACAATATTTATCTTACCTACCTAATAGGGCTATTATAGGATTAGATTGAGACATATTATGTGTGAATATGTTTTGAACAATTACTAAGTCTTACACAAATGTTAGGTATTTTATAAGAACATGCTTAGCTCATCAATTGCAGACTGATGAATTAAATTAATCACCTATTTTGTTAAGAAACCTTGAGCAAAAGCAGATTTAACTGTAGTTCCTTCTTTAAAAAAAGTAATGTTTAATAATGACTAAGATCTAAAAATGAAATCATAAAAGACCTTTCTACCATTATGTTACCCTAATGAATTTTTCTTGTATACAGATTTTTTTTTTTTTTTTTTTTTTTTTTTTTTTTGCAGTACGCGGGCCTCTCACCTTTGTGGCCTCTCCCGTTGCGGACGCGCAGGCTCAATGGCCATGGATCATGGGCCTAGCCGCTCCGTGGCATGTGGGATCTTCCCGGACCGGGGCACGAACCCGTGTCCCCTGCATCGGCACGCAGACTCTCAACCACTGCGCCACCAGGGAAGCCCTATATAGATATCTTAATGTACAAAGAGCTTTAATTAACTGAAATAGTATACTTCCTCATGGAACTCACACCTTACTAAGGTGATAGTATTAAAGAAATATTACTGTTAGTTGTGAGACTGTCAAATTCATTAAAGAATAGTTCAGTAAAGAAACAGTTACTATTAGCTGTGAGACTATCAAAATGAATAAAATTCCCACTCAATAAGCAGCTTTCAATACAATAAAGGAAATAAAACATATACAAATAAGTAGAATACAACAAGTTAGATGATGAAAAGTTCCATAATAGAAATGTAAACAAAGTTTAATAGAAGTTCAGAGAAGGGAAATGTTATTTCTAGCTATGGGGGAAAGTAGGCATCTTTGTCAGGGAAGAAGTCATATTTGTGCTAGGTCCTAAAGGATGAAGAGGACTTTGAAACGTCCCTAAATAAAATACACATTTCCCTGGAAGAAAAATGCTTCCAGTTCACTGGGGGGGAAACAAAAAAACCAAAAAACAAAACAAAAAACTGTATCTCGTTAAATAGTACCAATATCCCTCCAATATTCATTCACAATTAAACAGAAGTTACCCTTTTCACATCCTCCCATCCTTCCCCACATCTCAATGCCCCATATTTAACCCTTCACCAAATCTTACCCATTTTAACCTACTTAATGTCTCTCAAATCTGTCCACTTCTCTCTTCTCCATCACCATCTCCATAGTCTGAATTACCATCATCTCCTGCCCAAACTACAACAATAGCCTTCTGTCTGGTCTCCCTGCTCCACACCAATCTATCTTCTACACTGAAGGCAGAGTGGTCTTTTCTAAAGCAAATATGCCAGGCACTACCTTCCAGACCCAAATCATTAACACATGGTTACTTCTCTAGCCTCATCTTATACCATGTGCCCTCTCACTATTTGTGACCCAGCCACTCTTGTCTTTATTCCGAGTTCCTCAAACTTGCCAGGCTCACTAACACCAGGACCTTTGCACATGCTACCCTCTTCATCTGGAATACTTGCCCACTCCTAACTCCCCTCACCTAGTTAACTCCTATTCACCTCTTAGATCTTAGTCACTTCATTAAGAAAGTCTTCTCTATTCTCCCAAACTAAATTAGATCATTTAGCTATATACTCTTAGGGCCAACCCTGTGTACTTTCTTATACAGTATTGTTAGAATTGTAATTTTATATTTATTTTGTGTTTATTTGATAAATAATTACCTCCCTGACTAAACTTGTAAACACTATTAGGACAGGATTCACAAATAATTAGACCTGCCAACATACACATTTGTTCCTAAGTCAATATCAATACATTTTCTTTTCAGTCAAAATATGTATGGTGAACCAACAGGTATAGATGTCATTGCCCTGACTACACTACAACAAGCAGTCTGTACACCAAATTCTGGCCATTCACCAATTCCCACCTACTCTTGTTTCCCATTGTCTATTTGGCAAAAATTACTTTATTTTTTGACCTAATAATAAGCATGATTTAGCAGCTTAATTGCCTGCTAGTAAGAAGATTAGGAAGTTTAGTCTAAACGTGGAAAAACTGACTTTGCTTGCCAAAAATAGCACCTTCAGAAAAGAAAAAAAGTATTTCATTGATTTATTCAGGTCAGGTAAACATTCCCAACTTCCACTCCACCATTTACAGGAAGAGGTGTGCTATGAAATTTGTAGTCAGGGCTTATGCCATTAATAGTTTGCAGCATATCTGGAGGAATTTAAAGTAGATATGAAGGTTTTTTATTTTGTTGAGTCAGATGGCTATATGGGTGACACTACACTAAGGAGATACAGTGACCTCGTTGGAGCACTGACTTTAAATAAGTATAAGGCACTAAAGAAACCCGACTTGTCAAAGCTTCAATAGCTCAAGGTCATACCTCCCTGAAGAGGTATGATTTGAAACACCAGATTTGAAACTGCAGAAAGAAAAGAAGAACACTGCTAATTTGCTCCAGGACATGTTATCATTCAGGTCCAAACCAGATATGGGGGGACTTCTATCAGTCAAGATTAACAAGGACCAGATTTACCCTTCTGTCTGAAACAACTAAAATTATTATTTTCCCATATTATATAAATCTTTTTAAAAGACTGAAGCAAAAACAATATTTTTGTGGGGTTTATAAGTAGAAGTAAAATGTATGACAACAATAGCACAAAAGCCAGAAAGGAAGAATTGTAAGTATAATGTTATAAGGTTCTTATACTATACGTGAAGTAGTGTAATATCACTTGAAGGTAGACTATTATAAGTTAAAAGATGTATACTATAAACTATAAAGCAATCACTAAAGTGAAACAAAATAGAAAATTGAATCATAAAAAATACATATTTATTTCAAAAAGCATTAAAAGAGTAAAAGAGAGAAAAGAACAGATGACAAATAAAACATAAATAGTAAGATAATAGATTTAAACCCAACCACTCAATTTAAACCTAACCAATCACATTAAATATAAATAATTAAGTACAATCATATTAAATATAAATAGTCCAAATACCCCAACTGAAAGGCTGGATAAAAGATCAAGACTCAACTACATGCTGCTTACAAGAAACCCACTTTATAAAGAGACAAGTGGGTTAGAAGTAAAAGGATGGAAAAAGGTATTCCATGCTAACACAAGTCACAAGAAAGCTAGAGTGGCTATATTAAAATCAGATAAAATAGATTCCAGAACAAAGAATATCACGAGTGATAAAGATGAAAATTTCATAACAATAAAATACATAATGATATTATGTCTTCATCAGGAGGACATAACACACCTAAATGTTTATGCTCCTAATAACAAAGCTTCAAAATACACGAAACAAAACCTGATAGAGGGACTTGCCTGGTGGTGCAGTGGTTAAGAATCCACCTGCCCCATCATCAAAAAATCTACAAACAATAAATGCTGGAGAGGGTGTGGAGAAAAGGGAACCCTCTTGCACTGTTGGTGAGAATGTAAATTGATACAGCCACTATGGAGAACAGTATGGAGGTTCCTTAAAAAACTAAAAATAGAATTACCATATGACCCAGCAATCCCACTACTGGGCATATACCCTGAGAAAGCCATAATTCAAAAAGAGTCATGTGCCACAATGTTCATTGCAGCTCTACTTACAACAGCCAGGACATGGAAGGAACCTAAGTGTCCATCGACAGATAAATGTATAAAGAAGATGTGGCACATATATACAATGGAATATTGCTCAGCCATAAAAAGAAATGAAATTGAGTTATCTGTAGTGACGTGGATGGACCTAGAGTATGTCATACAGAGTGAAGTAAGTCAGAAAGAGAAAAACAAATACCGTATGCTAGCACATATATATGGAATCTAAAGAAAAAAAAAAAGGTTCTGAAGAACCTAGGGGCAGGACAGGAATAAAGACACAAACATAGAGAATCGACTTGAGGACACGGGGAGAAGGAAGGGTAAGCTGGGACGAGGTGAGAGAGTGGCATGGACATATATACACTACCAAACGTAAAACAGATAGCTAGTGGGAAGCAGCCTCATAGTACAGGGAGATCAGCTCAGTGCTTTGTGACCACCTAAAGGGGTGGGATAGGGAGGGTGGGAGGGAGATGCAAGAGGGAAGAGATATGGGGATATATGTATATGTATAGCTGATTCACTTTGTTATAAAGCAGAAACTAACACACCATTGTAAAGCAATTATGCTCCAATAAAGCTGTTTAAAAAAATAAACACAATCTTAAAGATTAAAAAAAAAAGAATCTGCCTGCCAATGCAGGAAACACAGGTTCAAGCCCTGGTCCAGGAAGATCCCACATGCTATGGAGCAACTAAGCCCATGTGCCACAACTACTGAGCCTGCGCTCTAGAGCCCGTGAGCCACAACTACTGAGCCCATGATCCACAGCTACTGAAGCCCGTGTGCCTAGGGCCCATGTTCTGCAACAAGAGAAGCCACCTCAATGAGAAGCCCGCGCATCACAACGAAGAGTAGCCCCCACTCACTGCCACTAGAGAAAGCCCACACGCAGCAACAAAGACTCAATGCAGCCAAAAAAAAAAAAAAACCTGATAGAACTGCAGAGAAAATTAGACAAATCCACAATTATACCAAAGACTTCAACAAATCTGTCAATAATTGATAGCAAATCAAGAAGAATATAGATTTGCACAACACTATTAACCAACTAGACCTAATAGATATTTATAAAACACTCCACTCCACGACAGCAAAATACACATTTAAGTGCACGCTATATTCTGGGCCATAAAACAAGTCTCAGTTAATGTAAAAGGATTCAAATCATACAAAGTATACCCTGACCACAAATTAGAAATTAGTAACAAAATGATACCTGGAAAATCCTCAAATATTTGGAAACTATATGAACTTCTATAAGCCCATGAGTCAAAGATGATACCAAAGGAAAAATGAAAAATTATTTTGAACTAAATGAAATATCCCATATGTGTGGGAATGGAACTAATGCAGTACTTAGAGGAACATTTACAGCATAGAAATGCCTTTCTTAGAAAAGAAAAGTTGCAAATCAATGGTCTCAGCTTCTACATTAAGAAACTAGCAAAGGGATAACAAATGAAACCCAAAGTAGACAGAAGAAAGGAAATAATAAAGATCAGAACAGAAATCAGTAAAATTTGAAAGAAGAAAAAATAGAAAAAAGACAATGAAACCAAAAGCTGTTCTTAGACCAATAAATTTGATAAACTTAAACCTACCAGACTGATGGAGGATAAAATAGGGAAGACACAAATTTACAATATCAGGAATGAGAGAGGTAACATCATTAAAGATTCTGAAGTCATTAAATGGATAAGGAAATATCATAAACAATTTTATTCTGATAAATTTGACAACTTAGACAAAATGGACATAATCCTTCAAACACACAAACAACAAAAGTTCATCAAGAAGAAATGAATAACCTAAATGACCTTATATTTATTAAGGAATTGAATTTGAAGTGAAAAAAATCTTCCCACAAAGAAAAGTCCAGGTCCAGATGGCTTCTCTGATGAATTGTACCAAAAGTACAAAGAAGAAATAATACCAATTCTACACAAACTCTTCCAGAAAATCAAAAAAGAAAGAAATTCTTTACACAACACATACTATGATGTCAGCACATTCTAAAACCTAAGCCAGAGAAATAACACAAGAAAACTACACACAAATATTCCTCCAAGAATATAGATACAAAATTCTTTAACATAATTTTAGCAAATCGAATCAAACAAATCAAGCAACATATAAAAAGATAATACATCAAAGGGTTTATGCAAGAACGGCAAGTTGGTTTAAGGCTCAAAAATCAGTGTAATTAGGGAATTCCCTGGCGGTCCAGTGGTTAGGACTTGGTGCTTTCACTTGTGGTGGCCCGGGTTCAATCCCTGGTCAGGGAACTAAGATCCCCCAAGTCTCACAGCCAAAAAAAATTGTAATTATTATTAGACTAAAAAAGAAAAACTATATGATCATCCCAACAGATGCAGAAAATGCATTTGACAACATCCATTACTGACTGAAAAAAAACTATCAAGAATAGGAATAGAAAGGGATGTCTTAAAATTGGTAAGGGCATCTACGAAAACACAAACTTAAAGCTAACATCACACTTAAACAGTAAAAGACTGAAAGCTTTCCTTTTAAGATCAGGAAGTCAAGGATGTCTGCTCTCACCACTTCTATTAAACGTTATCCTGGAGATTCTAGCCAGTGTAATCAGGCAAGAAAAGCTAATAAAAGGCATCCTGATCCGAAAAGAAGTAACATGCTTTATTTACAGACATTATATATGATCCTCTGTATAAAAAACCTAATAGAATCTACAAAATACCCACTAAAAATAACAAGTGAATTTAGCAAGGCTGCAGGATAGAAGACAAAAATGCAAAAATCTATTATAGTTCTATATACTAGCAACAAATAATTAGAAACTAATTTTTTTTAATATACTATCTACAACATCATCAAAAATTGTAATACACTTAGGGGTAAATCTAACAAAAGATGTGCAAGACCTGCACACTGAAGGCTTTGCAGAGAAAAATTTTAAAAGACAAAATACAGAGATGTACTGTTATTAATATTATTAAAATATTAATTCTCCCCAAATTGATCTATAGATTCAACACAACAACAATCAAAATCCCAGCAGGCTTTCTGTATAAAATTGACAAGATGAGTCTAAAATTCATTCAGGCATGGAAGTGATCTAGAATAGCTTAAATAACTTTGAAAAAAGAAAAACAAAGTTAGAGGATTTATATCTGACTTCAAAACTTACTAGAAATCTATAGTAATCAAAATAGTATGCTTGTGAATCAGGATAGACAGTAGAAAGACAGAATATACCAAAGACCAGATGTAAACCCCCATGTATATTTGATCTTCAACAAAGGTACAAAAGCATTTGAGTGCAGAAAAAACAGTCTTTTCAACAAATGGTGCACGAACAATTAGATATCCATATTTTTAAAAGTAAATCTCAATCCTTATTTTGCACTATAGACAAAAATAAAATCAAAATGGATCACAGACCTGAAATTATAAAACTTTTAGAAGAAAACTCAGGAGAAAATCTTTACAACCTTGGACTAGACAAAACTTTCTTATGTAAAATATGAAAAGGACAATCCACAAAAGGAAAAGAAAATATTCATCAAAATTAAGAACTACTATTCTTTGAAGACAGTGTTAAGAGTATGATTAGGTAAGTCACAGAACGGGAAAAAGCAACTGCAAATCACATATCTGATTAATGACTTGTATCCAGAATACAGAAACAACTCATATAAACTCAATAAGGCACACCCAATCTATTTTTTTACTGAAGTATAGTTGATTTAAAAGTTGTGTTAATTTCTGCTACACAGCAAAGTGACTCAGTTAGACATATACATACTCTTTTTTATATTCTTTTCCATTATGGTTTATTCCAGGACATTGAATACAGTTCCCTGTGCTATACAGCAGGACCTGTTGTCCATTGACAAACCCAATTTAAAAATGGACAAAAGATTTGATTTGACATTTCACTAAAGAAGACAGATGAATGTCTGATAAGCATACGAAAAGATGCTCAACATTACTAGTCATCGGAAAAAGGCAAATTAAGACCACTTTGGATATTGCTACACATCTCCTACAAGGGCTTAAATTAAAAAGACTGACCATACCAAGTGTTGGTAAGGCAGTAAAACTGGAACTGTCATATCCTGCTGGTGGTAAAATGACACAAGCACTTAGGACAACAGTTATGGCAGTTTCTTAAAATGTTAAACATAAACCTACCATATGACCCAGTCATTCTACTCTTAGGTATCTGCCCAAGAGAAATAAAAGTATATGTCTATACAAAGACTTGAACGCAAATGTTCACAGAAGCTTTATTTGTCATAGCCAAAAAACTGGAAACAACCCAAATGTTCAACAAAAGGTGAACTGATAAATAATCATTGAATATCTACAGTGGCATACTACTAGATAATACAAATAAATTAACTGTTGATACATGCCACAACATGGATGAATCTCAAAATGTGCTGAATGACAGAAGCCAGACTAGAAATAAGTGTATGTTATATGACTTCATTTATATAAAGTTCTTGAAAATCCAAACTAACCCATTAAAAACAAAAAGCAGTTTAGTGGTTGTCTGGTGATGCGGTGGTGGGGATTGAGCAGGAAGATTACAAAGGGATGCAAGGAAATTTTTAGAGGAAATAGACGTCCATTTTCTTGATTGTGGTGATGGTTTCATAGTTATTTATATATTCCAAAACATATCAAATTATACTTTAAATATGTTAGTTTGTTGTATGTCAAATATATTATATCAAATTGGTTTTTTTAAGACGTATGAATTAGATCAGAATGTAACACTATAACTCACTTCCCACTGCTATAATGCCCATAACTCAAAGAATCACAGATTTTGAAGAACTGCAATTCATTAGTAGGAAAGTTAAATTTCAGAACTGGTTCACAGTTTGCTGTGTTTAAATCATGCTTTAAGTTTCTGAGTCCTTGAACTACAAACCTTAGGATATGTTTAAACTACAAAGCATATGCACCATAAAGAGAACCAAGTTCAAGAGGAACTAAGATAAAACAAATCAGGAATGATGAGAGGCCAGTGTTCCTGGGCTTTTGGAAAAGAACATGTGAATTCTAAAAATATCCTAAAATGTCTCTTATATGGCCAAGCTCTGATCAATGCTTGGGTTTCCCTGGCTCTATGAAAGTGGATTCTCTTTTCAGAATTTCTGATATCAAAGGGGAGAGGCACTTGAAGTGTAAATCCTAGAATAAAGCTATGCCCCAGATGAATATGATTCATGGTTCTTATGATCGTGTGGTCTCTTATTTATTTTTTTTTTTATTTTTATTTTTTTGCGGTACGCGGGCCTCTCACTGTTGCGGCCTCTCCTGTTGCGGAGCACAGGCTCCGGACGCGCAGGCTCAGCGACCATGGCTCACGGGCCCAGCCGCTCCGCGGCATGTGGGATCTTCCTGGACCGGGGCGCGAACCCGTGTCCCCTGCATCGGCAGGCGGACTCTCAAACACTGCGCCACCAGGGAAGCCCATGTGTGGTCTCTTAAATTTCAGTATTCTCACTGGCTTGGTCAAACATCAATAATAGGCCGACAAAGGCATTACTGGGGAAAAAACACTATTTTTATATTTTGTATTACTGCTAAAAATACATAAATTTTAGATCACAAATAGACTTTGTGTAACCTTTTTTAAATATAGAAATATTCACACCACTCACCCACATACAGCTTCCTCATGTTGTCTACAGTTAATAAAACTTGGACACCTCTACGAAGATGTTCAATAGCATCATGACATCCAAAGCATATCCAGCACATCAAATGTCATTATTTTATAGTTACGGTGCTGTATAAAACACATAGGTAAACTTCAAGGTTCAAATTAACAAATATCACAGTGAATGCTTTTTATAATAAGAGTTTAAAGTTCTTATATATGAGAAACGAAATTATACAGTAGTTAAGAACACAGACTCAAGACTGAACTGCCTGAGTTCAAATCTCACACTAGCCACTTACTTGCTCCATAACCTTGGCCAAGTTCCTTTATATGTCTACGCCTCTGATCCCTCATCTATAAAATGAGGTTAATAATAGCATCTACCTCATAGGGTAGTTATGAAGATTAAATAAATTAATAGGCCTAAAGAACCTCGAACTGTGCCTGGCTCATGGTAAGCAGCCAAGAAGTTTTACATTATTGTTGTTGTTATAATCATGCTTATGATTGTCACTGTTATTAGAGTTAAGATTACTATACAGGATAATTAACACTTATCACTGATAATTTGAAAAATACAAATATATCTACTAAGAATTAATATAAAAGAAGGATTTGAATAGACATTTCTCCAAAAAACATATACAAATGGCCAATAAGCCCATGAAAAGATGCACGGCATCACTCATCATGACGGAAATGAAAATCAAAACCACAATAAGGGTACTTCCCTCGTGGGAATGCAGGGGATGTGGGTTCCATCCCTGGTCAGGGAACTGAGATCCCACATGCCGTGGGGCAACTAAGCCCGCACGCCACAACTACTGAGCCCATGTGCCACAACTAGAGAGCCTACATGGCACAACTACTGAGCCCTGGTGCTCTGGAGCCTGCACACCACAACTAGAGAGCCCACGTGCCACAACTACAGAGCCAGAGTGCTCTGGAGCCCAAACACCACAACTAGAGAGAAGTCTGCGCACCGCAACAAAGATCCCACGTGCTGCAACTAAGACCCGACGCAGCCAAATAAATAAAATAATTAATTTAAAAAAAAACCACAGTGAGATATCACTTCTCACCGACTAGGATGGCTTTAATAAAAAAGAAAGGAAAATAACAAGTGTAGGCAAGGATGTGGAGAAATTGTAACCCTGTGCAATGCTGGTAGGAATGTAAAAAGGTGCAGATGTTGTGGAAAAGTGGCAGTTTCTCAAAAGTGGGTATAGATAGTGGTGAGGGTTACACAACTTTGTGAATATATTTAATGTCACTGAATTGTACAGTGAATTGGTTACTCTCTCTAGCATCCTCACTTTTATTCCTTCAGTTCACCAATAAAGAACTCAATACCCATTCTTACCTACAAGGCTCCAAAAAAGGCAGAGAAGCTAGGATAAGACATACTGCTAAATTCTAAGAGAACTTAGAAAAGCATAAAGATGCTACTTTGATAACTCATGATAGGGACTTCCCTGGTGGCGCAGTGGTTAAGACTCCACGCTCCCAATGCAGTGGGCCCAGGTTCAATCCCTGGTCAGGGAACTAGATCCCACATGCATGCTGCAACTAAGAGTTCACATGACACAACTAAGGAGCCCTCGAGCCGCAACTAAGGAGCCCGCCTGCTGCAACTAAGACCCAGCACAACCAAATAAATATATTTTTTTAATTTATAAAAAATAGCTCGTGATATATTTTAACACAACTATATTAAACTGGAAACAGTAACTATGAACTTGGATAACAGAGATGGGATAATTTTTCCCAAAAAAGTACTGGATTGTAACTCAGTTCCAATCTTACTCAGATTCCAATATAACTTCACCAAGAATCTTTAAATCACTAACTTTACATGATTACTTCCCAATAAAATGGAGAAAAGACTTATCATTTTTCATAAATTTATTGAAAAAAATACAGGGTATTTTCAGACTGTAGAAAAAAAGCAACTTTGTAAAAAGGTATCATTTTATAGAATATGCTCACAGGTAAATGGAATAACATTACTGGTTATATAAGTGAAACATTATCATTGCCAGTTATGCTACAGGCAAAGAAAGATTATCGGCTTCACAAGGTAATATGACTATTTCTCAAGGTATGACAATCAAGATGTACATCAAAAACATAACCTAAAGTGCAAGTAACTAAAAATTTCCTCAAACTGATTTAGGGGGTGCTTGAAAAAGAATGACTTAGGACTTTCTGACCTGAATAAAACAACAAGAAATATGGCCATATTAAATCCTCTTCAGAATCTTTCTATTTCAATAGGAATTACCACATATGATATTGTCCTTTCTTAACCATGTTATCAAACAAGATTCAAAAATTAGCAAATAAATCTTCATTTCTCTAAAAATGAAAACTACTATGAAGTTTTTATGAAGCCAGAAAATACTAAAAGTAGAGTCATTTTTTAGATTTGAACCACGTCTTTTTTTAGTTGGTAGCTACTATGCTGGACATCTTTTTCAGGTTCATTGATACAGGCTAATCACCAACCACTGGGCAAAACTGGCCCATTTCAAAATAGGAACGTGCACTAGAAAGACCTTGGGTTTCCTCACTTGGGGTATTCTTGAAATCTACAAATACATAGAAAATTGTACAGAGTCAAGCCTAAGGAAATCATGGGAACAAGATACTTATATAGTATATCCTGCCCAAATTTAAATCAAACAAAATCTCCTACAAACTTCCACAATATTAACTGGATACAGGATTCTTCATTTCACTCAAACTGCTCTATGTCACTATTAAAAGTTAAGCTACTTTGTTCCTTTCTAAGTGTGCTCCTATTACATGCTAAACAAATGACTAATGGATAAAAGAAAATTTGGGTATGATTTCAACTATATAGCATTTTGGAAAAGGCAAAACTACAGAGGCAGTAAAAACATCAGTGGTTTCCAGGAGTTAGCGGGGTAGTGGGTAAGAAGAGATGAACAGACAGAGCACAGAGGGTTTTTAAAGCAGTGAAAATACTCTGTATGATCCATAATGGTGGATACATGTCATTTTACATTTGTCCAAACCCACAGAATGTACAACACCAAGAGTAAACCCTAATGTAGACTTCGGGTAAAAATGATGTGTTAATGTAGGTTCATCAACTGTAATAAATGTGCCAGTCTGATTGGGGATGTTGATAATGGGGGAGGCTATGTATGTGTGGGAACGGGGGATATATGGGAAATCTGTTATCTTCCTCTCGTTTTGCTGTGAAACTACATCTGCTCTAAAAAAAATTAAGTCCTTAAAAAAAAAAAAGAAAACTGCTTAATGGTCTATACAAACTACGCTTTTTCAAAACAATTCCTATTCCTGCCCTTTTTTTTTGAAGAAAATATTTTAAATTACTTTTGTCATTAATGTTAGTTCTTGTTGCCATTCCTCAAATTTGGCTCTGACATTATAAACTTCCCTAGAACATACCTAAATGAATCCCATGCTAAAAACTCAGCATTAACACAGTGCTATATAAGGTATACACCTCAGTCATTCATCCAGCTAAAACTAAATGAACCTATATTCAAATCACTGATGTCAATTCCTTCTAATACTCTGAGAAACAAAGAGTAGAAGGAGGACACGATCAGCTGAGATGAAAGCCGCCAACTATGTTCTTCTTAGAGTATCTGGAACATTATGCATCTGTGTCAGGTCATTTCAGTTGGAGAGTCTAACGTAGTATAAATAAGGCCATGGTCATGGATTTGACCTTTAGCAGACCAACTGCTTTGACTCTATACTCATGCTCCCCTCATTCACCTGGAAATATGCCATTAATCAAAGGGAGTACCATTGAGGAAAAACACTCAGTTTTGAAGGTCAGTCTTATAAACATTAGAACTCTGAGCACATTTAACATGTGCTAAATAACGTTTAAGGCACTACATGAAATCTATGCAAACATACTTCAATATGTTGAAAGTAGCAATACAGAAGTAGGACTTAAAATTATGAGCCATACTTTCATATACTCGTGGCAAGAACTGCTTTCCAAGAAGGTCACACAAATTTGGCACTAAGTCTCAGGCCTTTAAAAACATACTCTTCTAGGAATTCAGCCTAAGGAAACAGTCAGAAGTTCAAAGACTTATGCACAAAGAGAATCAATAGACTGCTAATATAAAATTTTTGAAAAATGTTAATGTTTAAAATAGGATAATGGTTAAATCAGTTACGTTCAATTAGTCATTAACAAATTATATTTTCATATAAGCCTCAGTAATAAAGCTGTGTGATACTGGCACATGAACATAGACAGACCAACAGAACATAATAGAAAATCTTGAAATAAACCAAAATGTATATGGCAATCTAATGAAAGATAAAGGAGTCATCTTAAATCAGTGGGGAAAAATTAATTATTCAATAAATGGTGCTAGGATAACTGGAAAGCCATCTTTCTAAAAGTGAAATTGTATCTATATCTCATACTTTATACCAGGATGAATTCTAAATGGATCAAAGGTTTAAATGTAAAAATAAAAACAAGAAAGTACTAGACAAACCATTATTATTTTATAACCTCAGAATAGGAAAGGCCATTCTAACTAGGACATAAAACCAAAAAGCCATAAGATTGATACATTCGGGACTTCCTTGGCAGTCCAGTGGTTAAGAATCTGCGCTTCCACTGCAGGGACACAGGTTCAATCCCTGGTCAGGGAACTAAGATCTTGCATGCCACGCAGTGTGGCAAAAAAAAAAAAAAAAAAGAAGAAGAAGAAGAAGATTGATACATTCAACTGCATAAAAATAATTTCCTCATAGAGGAAAAGAAAAAAAAAGATAAATGAAAATACCGGCAACTCATGGCAGACAAAGGGCTCTTAATATACTAAAAGTTCCTGCAAATCACTAAGAAAAAGATCCAACAACCCAATAAAAATGGCCAAAGATATGTACAGTCACAATAAAAGGTATATTTAAATGGCTCTGTAAGATATTCAATCACACGTAATATAAGATTTGAAAGAATAAAATTAAACTAAGACTAATTTTTTAGATTGTCACATTAAAAATCCTTGATAATTCCCTATGTACGGGGAGATGGGCATTCTCATACCTTGCTGGAGAAATATAAATAGGTACAACCCCTAAGAAGAGCAATTTGGGACTATCTTTCAAAATTACAAATACATCTATCTTTGACCTAGCAATTCCATGAATTTTTGTTATAGATATACACAAGCAAAATGGCTTATATCCAAGATTATTCATGCACTATCACTTGCACCAGCAAAATGTGGGGATTGGTTTAATAAATTATGATTCATCCAAGCATCATGCAGCCATAAAAAGAATGAGGAACCACTTTACAAATGGACAGGAAAATATATCCAAGATATATTAATAAGTGTGTGTGGAGGGGAGATGTGAGGGAGGAATAACACAAACTCCAGATCAATTCCTATAATGGGTTAACAATTCTGTAAAAAAGGAGAAAAAAGCATATACACAGTAAAAACTATGATACTATCAATTCAGATACTAAGCAATTAACAACTGGCTCCAGACCCCCAGAACACCCAACCAACTTCCTTTGGGGGTTTGTTCCAGTCACTTCATTAACCTCACAAAAAAATGACCCAGCCTTTTTTTTTTTTTTTTTGGCCATGCGGGATCTTAGTTCCCTGACCAGGGATTGAACCTGTGACCTCAGCAATGAAAGTGCAGAGTCCTAACCACTGGACCACCAGGGAATTCCCAAACCCTGAATTTTTTTAAACTACATTTCTTGGATCCCACTCTTGGCAGAGTTTTTACCTATCTATCTATCTATTTCTATATGCCTGGAATAGGTATGGAAGGATACACAAAAATTTCCAACATTTATTCATTGTGTGGGAGGGAAATGATTGCCTGCCAGATGGCAAGTGAGGGGTGGGGAGGAGGGGTGAGAGAGACCTCATGACATATCCTTTTATACCTTTTGAATTCTGAAAGAAGGAAATGTATTTCCTATTTTTAAAATTACATTTAAAAATAAAAATATATTTGAAAAAATTTTAAAGATTTTCAAAGCCATAAGAAAATATGCTATTAGAAAAAGGCAGGATATAAAATAGATGCAGTATGATACCAAATATGTACAAACAAGTATATCTGTACACAGAAAAAACTGGAATAAAATATTAAAGGAAGAATTATCTCTAAGAGGTGGAATTATAGCTGATTTTAATTTTCTTTGGCTTTTCCTATAATTCAAATTCTTTACATTAAGCATGGATTACATTCATAATTAGGAAAATAGTATTAAATTTTTAATAATATGAATCAGAGAGGTTAGAAATTAAAAGGGAGGTATAAAGCTACTAAGGATTATCCAGGATTCTAAGGATCATAAATGAAACATTCAAATTTCCTCAAAACATCACTCCAATGGCAGAATAAAGAATTTAGGAAAAGATCTAATCTGTCCTCTAATCTACCTCCTAAGGATCACTATGAGATTATTCTCATCCTCCTACTTTCTGGATGTTTTGACCGTTTTTGTTTTCTGTTACCTAGGTAATGGTACTTCCAGCATTTCCCTTAAAGACTGTGAAACTAACAATCTGGTATTTCTCACTGACCTTCAGCTTTGAAAGGCCATCTCCCTAAGGGAAAGCAGTAAGATCTAGAAGCTATAACAGGAGGCTGAGGAATCTGAGGTTAAGAGTTCTAATCCTGACAAACTGTGGAATTTGTCTCCAATTTTGGGAAGAAGCTAAATTTCCTGAGTCAGTTTACTTAATGAGGAAACTTAAAAGATTATTTTGAAAAATATTTAGGACTATCAACTTTTTACACTTTTTAACTCTTCACACTATTCTTCTGAACTCTGTTTTCTTGCCTCATGTTAAATTTTTCCTCTCTAAATTTTCACTCTTCCAAACAGTATCTGCAAGTGTTACCAATGTCTTAGACTTAGGAGCAGGGAGGGGATACTTTTAGAAAGCCTACTGTAAATGACACAACATGAACAGAACTTGAGCCAAGTTGAAGACAATTTATGGGGGAATAAGAATGCAATCAGGATCTAAACTGGACCCTTATGAGCAAAGTGGCCACAGACAACCAATTAATGTAACTACATTGAGTAAGGGAAGGTAAAACTCAAGACTTCTAACACCTGAACCCTGCTGATAGAGATAGGAAGATGATAACTTCTATGTCACAGGGCAGCAAATGAAGTTTTGTCATGCTTGCTTTCAAGGGCTCAATTTTTATTTCTTTTGTTTACCGTATTCCCTCCAACCCCATTGAGCTGGGCCTCAGGACATCTTTTTTTCCCTACTATTTACATATCATGTACTTCTTGATGGCTGCCTTCCACAAGAAAACCAGCTACATTAAACTTGTAAAAGGTTCTCTACCAACAGGTCTTGAGAAGCACTTGATAGCCTTTGGGAAGAAACAAACATCAGAGAGCAATTATCCCTCTGCCAAGGGCGGAGTGCCCTCAGCACACTTCAAACTCCTCCTCCTGGTTAACAAGACCGAACACCTCTCTAGTTACTTAAAAGTTATTCCAATAGGGTGGGACAAGGGAGCAGACAGCTGAATTTTTTCTGGATTAACTCAGTCATTAGTTCAATGCTTTTTTGTGGTTCACCTACTTAAAAGGTGATCAAATCACTTTGTGCTACTCCAGAGAGCAACTGCTAAAAACAATTACATAAACCCTCCACTTCAATTTACCTTATCCTTCTTTCTAATAAAACAAAGTGTAAGAAACCACTGCCTTGCTACCATTTCTTCAGTAATCTCAGTAAAGCCTACTTTGTCATATGAATCCCTTTTGTTTTCCTTAGCAAATCAGAAAATTTTATTTCATTCATCATAAATAGGATACAACTGTACATCTTTTTTTTTTTTTTTTTTTTTTGCGGTACGCGGGCCTCTCATTGTCGTGGCCTCTCCCGTTGCGGAGCACAGGCTCCGGACGCGCAGGCTCAGCGGCCATGCCTCACGGGCCCAGCCGCTCCGCAGCATGTGGGATCTTCCCGGACCGGGGCACGAACCCCTGTGCCCTGCATCGGCAGGCGGATTCTCAACCACTGCGCCATCAGGGAAGCCCTGTACATCATTTTTTAAAGTGCATACACTGAATCTTATTATCTGAAGAAGATAAAGGCAATCCTTATAAACTATTCTCAGATAAACAGGGGCAATCTAGAACTTCATATTATTTACATCAGAGAATTTGTACAGATCCTCAATTCCATACCGGCAATTCCTAAACCCAAAAAGCTCTGAACACTCTTTTTTCATAACTTCTCTAGCAGTAAAATCTGACCTGCACTGACACCATGCTATGTATAGTGTTAAACAATACTTAGCATGAATGTCCATTTGTTTAATTGCAGAACTATTAACATGACTGATGTTGCTCCACACACCACTGGGGGGTTATATCACTATATATACCATATTTTCTAAAATCAGAAGTTTTGAATTTTGAAACACTCTAATCCAAACAGTTTTGGACAAGGGATTGTGGATGTATAGTTTCTATTCTGCAAAAGTATTTTCGTTCTCTGAAAATGAAATAGCAATAAACCAACATGATAGAGGGTAGAAAAATACTAAGATGTTGTAAAGGAAATTGTCCACCATCTAAAACATTAGTAGAATACATTATTTAAAGGAGATATATAAATTTTCTCTTGAAGGAAAAAAAGGAGGGCTATTTGAAATCAATATAATTTAAAATAAACAGTATATACCTAGGCCTTCTTGGAAGTTCTCTTTAATTTCAGTGGAGAACTGTCTACTCCTACTGTGTATAAAATGTATTGGAGATTATGGGAAAATGATGTGTCAACACTCAAAGTCATCCTTGAGTATTTCTTTTTTAATGAATGGGCTTAAATATATTTTTTTAATATTTATTTATTTATTTGGCTGTGCTGGGTCTTAGTTGCCGCACGTGGGATCTTTAGCTGTGTAGTGCAGGATCTAGTTCCCTGACCAGGGATTGAACCTGGGCCCCCTGCATTGGGAGCCTGAAGCCTTAGCCACTGGACCGCCAGGGAAGTCCCCATCCTTGAGTACTGAACTCAAGCTTAAGATCCCAAGGATTCCTAAAACATTAATACTCATTTGTAAAAGTTCAATTAATAGTATTTGAGGAAATTAAAACACTTAAGTAACATGAACATGTTTTGGGATATACTGAATACATAGTCACTGATTTTCTTCTGGCAATCAATTAGCTAGAGCACATAAAACTTCTAGTCTTGGTTGAGCAATTTCACTTATCTACATGTTACCACAAAACAGGAGTCATGGGGTGCATATGTAAGACGTGTAAGAATGAGTGATTTGCGGGACTTCCCTGGTGACACAGTGGTTAAGAATCCGTCTGCCAATGCAGAGGACATGGGTTCAAGCCCTGGTCTGGGAAGATCTCACATGCTGCGGAGCAACTAAGCCAGTGTGCCACTACTGAGCCTGCACTCTAGAGCCTGCGAGCCACAACTACTGAAGACCACATGCTACAACTACTGAAGCCCGCACACCTAGAGCCCGTGCTCCGCAACAAGAGAAGCCACCGCAATGAGTAGCCCGCGCACCGCAACGAAGAGTAGCCCCCGCTCGCCACAACTAGAGAAAGCCCACGTGCAATAACGAAGACCCAATGCAGCCAAAAATAAAATTAATTAATTTAAAAAATAATAAGTATTTTTTTAAAAAAAAGAATGAGTTGCTGAGAATATTCAAAGTGAATTATGCTAAGAACTTTCTGTATAAGGCCAGTGAGTTAGTCATAACTAATTCATACTAGACCAAAATAAAATAACTTCCTGGACTTGTTACTGGTTGCAACATTTTAAGTAAACATAGAAACATGTTCTCTAAAAATGCAATAAAATATACTTTTTTAATTAAATCATCCTTTGTTTTAATTTATGAAGTATAAGCAATATTACTTACTATAACCAGATAAGACTTCTGCCCCTGTCAACTCATAACCAGTTCATGAGAAATTCTTACCAAATTCCCACTGCCATATTTCTAGAATTGTATTATATTTGATGCAGTATGATTAATTCCCTTTTTCTTCTGCTTGCTGAAATAGTACCAGCCTTTAGAAATTTTCCAGGAGGTCCCTATCAATCATTAATAAACAATGAGCTATATATTAGCTTAATGGTAGGCAATAATGTTGATGTTATTTTATTAACTGAATATTTTAGATAAGTCCTGCCCATACTATTAAAATTAAAAACAATATGGTTTCTTGGTGATCACTTCATCATGAGAACTATATTTCCCCTCTAGCTATTTAAAAGCACATCTGTGCATACACCTGCAGATCTGTTGTACTGATGGGTGCAGAGCTCCAATGCGGGCACTGCTGGAGACTGGTATCTTTAATTTCCCCCAAATAGTGCCCTTCACTCACCATCCATTCATGGTAAAGTAGTTAATTTTAACGTCCTCATTGTTTACCAGAAAGCAGAGACAGTGAGGCTGGCTTTGCCGTTCCCGTTTCCTTTTGCTGGGCTGCTGAGCTTTTTCAGCCAATTGACTTCACTTTGAGGCTATAAATATCTGAAAAATGTTCTGCATTTGATGCTCTTGGATTCTGCATCCATATTTAGCTGTTTGTGGCATGCCTTTGTTTAAGCTACTCTACCACCCATACAGTCAGTCAGGTTGAGATCTGGATGGTCAAAGGACAGATGGATCAACATTCAGCACACACTGACTTACCGTGGGGGAGGCATCGATCTGCTAGACACTGTGACAATGAAGGGAGTGGCAAGATAGGAATACAGAGATAAACAAGACAGACAGATTCCCTGGTGTCAAAAATATTATAGTCTTGACGGGCATGGGCACAACTTATAATAATATTGGAATAAAACAAATGAAACACTTTGCAACTAAAAGAAAATGAAGAATAGCACAGCATAACTATTTTCTCTTGGCTGTGTCTCAAAAATGTGCATTTGTTTGTGTTCTAAATATAGGTCTACATATTATAAAGCTCTGGACATATTCCAAAAAGTTTGTAATCATGACAATACACAAAACTCTGAATATAGGTATAATCCACCAAAGAGCCAGACCTATTAGTAGCAAACTCAAAACAGTAACCAGTCTTCAAATTTTGTGAGGCAAACTAATAAAATATTGTTTCCAAAAGTTTCTGTAAGTAAATAAATAAAATAAAAGTTTCTGTTAAGATATTTGGGAAGAGGGGTTACTTCTGTTCTTCTTGTTTGTTTGCATACTGATTTCAAACCTTAAGTATATTGAAGAGGATATAAACCATAGCCAGAAGCCAGGAGCACTTAATACAGCTCCTTACTTTGCATCTTATCTTTAAAACCCACAGGTCTATTCTAGGTTAGGTCTCAAAACTGAATGAGCTAGATTTGAGATCCCCATTCCCACCTTCCTATCTTGTGAAAACATTCCAAACAAATATACATCTGCCCTCAACATTCCTTCTTTCAAAACTCAGTTCATTGACCTTTTGATAAAAGTGCTCCCCAGAATCCTGATAGTCATGATTTAAATGTATTAAAGGCTTGCTTGATGCCTGGCCCCAAGAGTCAGGGTGGAATTGGGAGGCAAAGTTGTAGGTTAAATAATAGGGTAGGCCATAGAATCAGAAAACTCAAACTAAAATGTACCATAGATACAATTACTCCAGATTCCACATTTTATGTAGAAACCTAGACCCATGGACTTAAAATTACTTGCCCAAAGTTAAACAACAATTTGTGGCAAGGCCAGAATGAAAACCCAGGTTCTCAACCCCCAGTTGCATGCTCTAGACTAGTTTCTGGATTTCTTTAAAAAACGTTTGAGTACACTCATCAAAGTCTCTTTCAATTGTGTAAAAGAACCTTGATGTTCCAAAACAATCAGGATTTTGAACACACAAAACAAATAAACAAGAAAACCAAAACGAACTGTTTTCCAAATTGATTTTCTACATTCTATTTTTTTTACTTCAAAGAGCTATACAACAGGCAACTTAAAAACTAGCTAAGGACATAGAAAAGCCAAGAGTCATTCAGATAGTTTTGGAATATTTACATCAAACTAAAGACAATAAAGTAGTACCCAAGATGAGCTGCCTTAGAGGAAGGAAAGTAGCAGTACTAAACAGTAAATAAAAACTTCTGGTTAATTGATAGGGAAGACAAAAAAGTTACAATGCAGTATAAAGTCTGCAGATTGGCTTTGAAATGCACACTATATATGTGTGTGTGAGAGAGAATATATATTTAAGAATATACACACAAACCTAGCCCTAGGAATGGACTACAAAAACAAGCACATAGGTTTATGAGTTATATGCAAAGAAGGTAGTTAATACTAAGTCTAGAAAATCCAGACAGAATAGTTTGACACTGAAATACTGAATTGTCATATATACATATTCTTGCAGTTAACAAGGCCCTATCTCTAACTTCATATAAAAAACAATATGCAAAAGAAGTGTATAAGGACAGAAAGGATAGAATAGGAAAAAGTTGTAACCACAATATACTCTAATTCAAGCTCAATTTCAGATTCCCACCAATCTTTGTTACAAACCATCGGCTAAGTAGGAACAGCAGGTGGGTGGAAAAATCAGGCACTAAAGTTTTTAATCTGCTGAGAATGAACTGGGTGACCTTGCATCATCTCCCACTTCTTTGCTTTAATTCTTTCAGTTAATTAAAATAACATCAAGAAACATTTATAAACATCCAGCAAAATACAATTAAGAATTGGTTATAAAAATTGATGGATTTTTAGAACTACAAGGACCATTAAGAGATTATTTAATCCAATCCACTCATTTTACAGAAGAGGAATGAGACGTCAAAAAAGTGACCTGCTCTGCTCCAAATCACATAGCCATGTAGTGGAAGAACTGAGACCAAAATTCAGATCTCTGGACTCCCAGTTCTATGATCTTTCTCATGGTGATAGACTTAAAGTCTTGAAATCAACTGAACTATCCAGGAGGACAACTTCAAAGTCACAGTCACTCTTGAATACTAAACACATACCCTGTTCAGGATGGAAAAAAAAAAAAAAAACATAATGTACTTGATCACTAACGGGCTTAGATGCACATGACTGCAGGATAACATCTTAACATTGTGTTGATCTCAGGTGCTTCAAATTTGCCATCTTATACTCAGTCACATTACTAATGTCTTTTATAGTCCTGTGAGCTAAGTGATAAACACCTTGACGTTTCAATATTTTGGAAAGCCACAGCTCAGTCCTGAATGCCAGGCTATAAATCCTTGGGCTATGGGTTTTCAAAACCAGCATGGTTTTAATGCTGCCACAAGGCTCGCCCTAATAGAATCTCATCATTCAGTTTTAATTAAAGAGGTGGTTACTAGGAATGCAGAAAGGGAAAGTTTTAGTGTGTTCATCACTTTTTAACTTGCTGAGTAGCAACCCAGTCACTTTACAAAGAGCACCAGAAACAATAGTGCAATCCGAAACAATCCACACCCCTTGGACTAAATGCTTTCCTTTGGAGAGTGAGGTTCAGAAAGAGGTTATAGAATTAGACTGTTCCCACCAAATAAATGCTTCTGATTTTTATTTTATTATCTTAACCTCTGCTAAGCTGTTTCATAATATCTTAGTTTCCAGCCTTGCCTCACTCCAGAGAAAGCAGTGAAACGCCATTCATTTGATTTCACGGTGTGTTCTTCTTGAAGATCAGCTGACACTTCCCTTGAAGTCACCACCTGAGAATTAAGTCTACATAGCCCAACTCCACCTTAAATGTACTGCAGGTACCTGAAAAGGTCCAAAGACCATACTGAGTCACATCTCTCTCCTCAAGTCCTAGTCTGGAGAAACTTGTCAAAAATGCACCCCAGAACCAAAAGGGATGTGGGAAACGGACCCAGGATGGATGGGGACTGAGAACACGACTGAGACCAGGTAATGAATTTCAGCCTGAGCAAAGACACAAAACATCAGCCTCTAAGACGGCCTTTGGTCCTTACCGTACACCCGGACCCAGCTCTGTTGCTGGCACACGGACTCCAGAAGGATCCGATCCAACATGCCACCGGCCACGGCCCCACTGACCGGGACAACAGCGTCCAGCTCCTCCGGGGGGAGCGGCGAGTCGGACTCCAGTCCCGGGAACATCTCCGGCCAGGAGAGCGCCTCCGCGGCTCCTCCGGACGACAGGGAGAGCTCCATGGTGCCCCTGAGGGACAAGGCGGCGGCGGCGGGGCGGGCGCGCGGCTCCGCGCCCTGCCTGCGGGAAGGGGAGGAGGAGAGCGCAGCAGCGGGGGCAAGGACCCGAGAGGCAGCCGGCGCGGACGCGGCTCACCTCCTTCCCCGCCGCCCACTGCCCGCGGCTCGGGCGCTGCTGCCCACCTGCAGCCGGCGGGCGGGACCCAGCCCGGGAGGCGGATCCAGCGTGGCCCCGGGTGGGGGTGGGTCCGGGCTCAGGTATGGGTCCCTCCCGGGAGGGGACGTGGAAGGACCCGGGAGGGGCGGCTCGCCCGCCCGCCCCCTCGGAGCCGCCTTTCTGTGCCCCAGCCGGCGTCACCCGCGGGCCGATCGGGCCGGGGCTGGGGATGGAGTGGGGCCAGACAGGGCTGGGCTGGGGGCGTCGCCGCCAGGGGCCGCCCCCTTTGACCGGCTCCCGCCGCCGCCGCCGCCGCCGCCGCCGCCTCAGGGGCTCCGAGTGTCCACTCCCTCACCCCTGGGTGGGGGGGCGGGGGAGGCGGTGGCCCCGGGTTCTCGCCCGCCAGTCCTCAGCACCCACCCCAGGAATGAGCCGGCCCGCCCCTCTAACTCTCAGGCCAAGGCTCTCGCCGCTGCTCGGGGTCCGGCTCCGACTCCGCGGCGGATCCCACAAGCCCGGCTGCCGCGGCTGTGGCGGCGGCAGGCGGCATCCCAGGGTGATAGGCCGGAGTAATCGAGGGCCGAGAGCCAAGCCGCGTGTGCAGTAGAGTAACGAAGCGGAGGAGGAACTGCCGCCGAAGGCAGGAAAAATCGGACCCCGAGTTATTCATCCAGCCAGTCCCGCCTACTTTCCAAATACTCTCTCCGCCACCGCCCTGCAGTGCGTTTCCCGGTCTACCAGTCTTCCCAGCTGCTTCTTGAAGTGGAGCCGGCGTGGAGAGGCGGGGTGGAAAAGGGGTGCGGGAAATTTAAAAAGAAAGGAAAAGAGCTTCCCTTTCCCCTTTTCCCACCCTTTTCCTTGCATGTATGCATTTATGTCTTTATTTATTTGGACCAACATTTCTTTCTCATTGGACGGAGAGATTGGAGATGCTGCTTTATTTTACAGTCACCCTAGGGGAAAAGCTTCCTTCCTTCCCAGAGAGGAGAGTTGGCAGCGGGGTCTGGGATTATGGGATTGTGTGGGGACCGCGCTCTGCGACCTGTCCGCACTGAAGCTGGATTTGTCATCGGTTTAGAATAGCATGGTTAAGAAGTGTGGTGTGGATGGATGGACGGGCCTCGCAAGCACATGAAATGCTCTCAAAAGCCTAATATTAACCAAACGTGTTTCTCTTTTTTTGCCTTCGATCTTTGTGCAATATGTTGGCTTTTTTACCGAGGTCGCTAATGATGTCACTTGCGTTTTATTTTTGGTCTATCTGTAGACTGTCTCCCTTGACCTTGGGTTTAATTTTATGCCCACCCAAAGCAATATTCACCAGTTCAGATTTGAGTTGCTGGAAAAGTAATAATTATGATTTTAAAATTGAAAAGTAACAAACAGTGTCTTGCACATAGTAGGTCTCCAACAATGTTTCTTGGACATGGCTGCATAAAACCTAGCAAGGGTTCCATAAGTATACATTGCGTTGTTTTTTTTTTTAAACTCCTTTTGGGGGGGTGTTTAGTGTTTGTCCCCCGTTTCTCCCTACTTGGCACAAAGAGACGGGTCTACAAGGGGACATTTTTGTTTTCTGTATTGTTTGGGCTTATCAAGAGGTATGAGGAGGCGTTTTGTAATTTTCTCTAAACTGTTATTTAGAGTAATAGTATTTCACAACAGGAAGTAACCTTAGAGAGAATCTCATCCTGCCTCCTGTTTAACAGGTGAGAAAACTGAGGAACAGCCATGTTACCTGGCAAATCAACCACCAATACAGATAGGTCTGCAATGCTTCAGTGATATTGGTTACTTCAACTTCTTTCCCTCAAAAACCTTTTGTGATTAAGCTTGTTGATATGTGGCTTGGTGATGTATTGAAGTGATCATTTCCAGTATATAGAACCCTGATTTCTTACTATCTGACACCATAGTCAGACTTCCAAGTCTAACCATCGTATCCCTCAGAGTTTGGACAAAAGAAAGTGTTGAAGCTAGAGATTTAGAGCCCTGCACTGAATAGAGCTAGAGCATTTTTATTTACACTAAATTACTGTTGAAGTCATGGTAACAGAAGTCAGGGACTTCCCTGGTGGTCCAGTGGTTAAGAATCTGCCTGCCAGTGGTGCTGGGAAAACTGTACAGGTACATGTAAAAGTATGAAATTAGAACACTCCCTAACACCATACACAAAACTAAACTCAAAATGGATTAAAGACCTAAATGTAAGACCAGACACTATCAAACTCTTAGAGGAAAACATAGGCAGAACACTCTATGACATAAATCACAGCAAGATCCTTTTTGACCCACCTCCTAGAGAAATGGAAATAAAAACAAAAATAAACAAATG
Source organism: Orcinus orca (assembly GCF_937001465.1). NCBI lineage: Eukaryota > Metazoa > Chordata > Mammalia > Artiodactyla > Delphinidae > Orcinus > Orcinus orca. The sequence goes on from NC_064559.1 coordinate 52,920,615, forward strand.
GGACCTAATGAAACTTCAAAGCTTTTGCACAGCAAAGGAAACCATAAACAAGACCAAAAGACAACCCTCAGAATGGGAGAAAATATTTGCAAATGAAGCAACTGACAAAGGATTAATCTCCAAAATTTACAAGCAGCTCAGGCAGCTCAATATCAAAGAAACAAACAACCCAATCCAAAAATGGGCAGAAGACCTAAATAGACATTTCTCCAAAGAAGATATACAGATTGCCAACAAACACATGAAAGAATGCCCAACATCATTAATCATTAGAGAAATGCAAATCAAAACTACAATGGGATATCATCTCACACCAGTCAGAATGGCCATCATCAAAAAATCTAGAAACAATGCTGGAGAGGGTGTGGAGAAAAGGGAACCCTCTTGCACTGTTGGTGGGAATGTAAATTGATACAGCCACTATGGAGAACAGTACGGAGGTTCCTTAAAAAACTAAAAATAGAACTACCATATGACCCAGCAATCCTACTGCTGGGCATATACCCTGAGAAAACCATAATTCAAAAAGAGTCATGTACCAAAATGTTAATTGCAGCTCTATTTACAATAGCCAGGACATGGAAGCAACCTAAGTGTCCATCAACAGATGAATGGATAAAGAAGATGTGGCACATATGTACAATGGAATATTACTCAGCCATAAAAAGAAACGAAATTGAGTTATTTGTAGTGAGATGGATGGACCTAGAGTCTGTCATACAGATTGAAGTAAGTCAGAAAGAGAAAAACAAATACCGTATGCTAACACATATATATGGAATCTAAGAAAAAAAAAAAAAGTCATGAAGAACCTAGGGGCAAGACGGGAATAAAGACACCTACTAGAGAATGGACTTGAGGATATGGGGAGGGGGAAGGGTAAGCTGTGACAAAGTGAGAGAGTGGCATGGACATATATACACTACCAAACGTAAAATAGCTAGCTAGTGGGAAGCAGCTGCATAGCACAGGGAGATCAGCTCGGTGCTTTGTGACCACCTAGAGCAGTGGGATAGGGAGGGTGGGAGGGAGGGAGACACAAAAGGGAAGAGATATGGGAACATATGTATATGTATGACTGATTCACTTTGTTATAAAGCAGAAACTGATACACCATTGTAAAGCAATTATACTCCAATAAAGATGTTAAAAAAAATAATGATAATAAATGCATGTATGGGCACTGAAAAAAAAAAAAAGAATCTGCCTGCCAATGCAGGGGACACAGGTTAGAGCCCTGGTCCGGGCAGATCCCACATGCTGCAGAGCAACTAAGCCCGTGCACCACAAATACTGAGCCCGCGTGCCACAACTACTGAAGCCCGCGTGCCTAGAGCCCGTGCTCTGCAACAAGAGAGGCCACCTCAATGAGAAGCCCGCGCACCGCAACTAGAGAAAGCCTGCGCGCAGCAACGAAGACCCAATGCAGCCAAAAATTTAAAAAAATGAAGAATCCATCTTCCAATGCAGGGGACGCTTATTTCAATCTCTGGTCGGGGAACTGAGATCCCACATGCCGCGGGCAACTAAGCCCACGCACCACAACTGGAGAGAAGCCCACGTGCCACAACTAAAGCTCCAGCAAGCGGCTGTAAAGACCCAACACAGCCGAAAATAAATAAATAAATATAAAAAAAAAAAAAAGAATAAGAAGAAAGAAAGAAGTCAGAGAGCAAGGGAATAATGGGCATCAGATGTACAAATTTGGGCATCTCTTTATTAGTCACTATATAAGGAATTTATTTACCCAAGCAGTTATTTCAAAGCAGCATTAGGAGTGGTGTATGAAACATTCACAGTGGTTTTTTTTTTTCTTTTTCCTAGCTTGCTCTCTCATTAGCGTCATTCATTGTTGAGCTGAAGAAAAAAAGTTCTGCCAATCCCCAGTAATCCTACTTTCTGCATCCAGTTTCCCCAAATCCCGGTTCTTCCTTCACCTCCCCGTTCTGACCCCAGACTGGCTTCAGTGGTTATCTAGTTGCTTAAGTAACAGTATGTCTGGAATGTATCTAATGTTTATAATTTAAAGAGAAAATACTTTCACAACCTGAACAATAATTCTGTGAGATAAGCCTAACCAGTGTTTTTTAAAATCACCATTTAGCCAATGAAAAAACTTGAAGCACAGAATTCTATTAAGCAACCTACATAAAGTAACATAGCTAGTTCATAGATTAAAACCCCAGTTTCCTAATTTTTTAATTCACTGATGGATCTGGATTCCTTAAGGGGTTTCCCCCCTTTGGCAGGTAGAATTGTTCTAACGGTTGTGGAGCCAAAAGTAAACATTTCATGGTTTTTGTAAATTATTATCACTTAAGAAAAATATTGAAGAAAAATAAAATGAACAAAAGTGTTAAACCAATCGGCATTGCTGGGAGGCAGTTAATCCTACTTGGATTTATACCAGTGTTATCTGCCTGGTGAAATCCCAGATTTTAAAGTGAAGATAAATCCTTTGCTGTTAAAGTCTTAGTTTACATTGTAGTTTGCAAACAGGCCTTTGTGTGTGAAATACAATAAAGTCTCATTTCCCTGCCTGCCCTACTCTCTCCTCCTTTTTCCTCCCTCTAGAGCTTCTGACACCAAGCTCCCAGAGGTGATCTACATATTTATTGTCAATGGAATTCAACTCTAAGAATCTGACCCAAAACCCAGGACCAGAGGGAACTAAAAGTTGGGGAACTCTGGAGGAGAAAAGATAATAAATTCCCTGGTCATAGTCTGAAAAACAAAGGCTGGTAATAATCTGAGATTTCCAAAAGAAAGAGAGCAGCTTTGGGTTCTAAGTACACATTTTCAATATAAAGGAGAGATGAGGATTTGTAATCTTTGCTGTCAGTTTGAGGACCAGGTACATGTCCAATTTTCTCATCTGTTCATCTGTCAGAAAACACATACATAAGAGGCTCCATCATCACAAATGCTCTTAACTATTTTCTTAATAGCCAGTTCCTTCTAGGTAATCTAGACACTAGCTCCAAACCCTTAATCACCCAAGCAGTAATGCAACTGTGGTTCACCAGCCACTCCCTTTCAATATTCCCTTTCCCCTTGGACACAATGATGTGGCACTCTCTTGATTATATTCTGTAACATTGGCCATGCCCAGTTCATCATAATGGAAGAATTTAGACATTTCTCAAGACTCTGTTGTCCGTCCTCTTCCTGCCTCACTCTCCAATTCCTTGGTGATCTTTTCACTTTGAGGATTTCAGCTCTTTCACTTAGATAATGTTGACTCCAAGATACCCATCTCCAGCCCCATCCACAGTACTGAGGTCCAGTCAGGAGAAGTTTGTGACTGTTGAACACCTCCACTAAGTTATGCATGCTTCCTGTGCTTCAAATTCGGTGCATGGAAAGTGAATTCTTTCCCCCTTTCCCCCACCCAAACACCCTTCTCTTCTTGAATTTCCTTTTTATGTTAGTAGAACTAGTAGGTTCTACCACTGACTTGCTTAAACACAGAGTTTCCTTTGAGTACCCTCCTCCCTCCCTAGCTTGCATAAATCCAAGCCATTTGAAATGCTTTCCATTCCCACTGACACCATCCTAGCTCAGGCTTGGTTAGCTTTCACCAAGATTATGCATTGGCTTTTTAGCTGTCCTCCTTCCCCTGAGACCTTTCCACTTCCAGTTCATCCTACACTTTGCTGTAGGTGAATTATCCTAAAGCACAGTTCAGGCCAGGTCACATCCAAGTTCAGAAAGACAGCTCCCCGCTGCCTACTAAGTAAAATGCATGCTCTACTAAGATTAAAAGGACCTCCCCAGGGCTTCCCTGGTGGTGCAGTGGTTGAGAATCTGCCTGCCAATGTAGGGGACACGGATTCGAACCCTGGTCTGGGAGGATCCCACATGCCGCGGAGCAACTGGGCCCGTGAGCCACAACTACTGAGCCTGCACATCTGGAGCCTGTGCTCCGCAACAAGAGAGGCCACGATAGTGAGAGGCCCGCGCACCGCGATGAAGAGTGGCCCCCGCTTGCCACAACTAGAGAAAGCCCTCGCACAGAAACGAAGACCCAACACAGCCAAAATAAAAATAAATAAATTAATAAACTCCTACCCCCAACATCTTCTTAAAAAAAAAAGGGGGGGCCTCCCCAGTGTGGTCCCAAACCATCATTGCTACCTGACTCATAGCCTATGCTCAGCCACCCCAAATGGCTCATGTTCCCCAAATACATCCAGCACTTTTCTTGCCCCTTGCCTCCTCTTGTTTCTTATATCGGGAATGTCCTCTTCTCTACCTCTGCCTGCTAAAAACTCACCAACTTTCAAGCTCCCACCCCCTCCCCCATCAAATGCGGATGTCCTCCTCCAGCAAGTTATTTCTTATCGTCCAAGCTGGCAGTGATCTCTTCTTCCTCTGAGTTCCCATGGCATTTGTTCATGTCTGCCTCTGGAATCAATCACAGTTTATAGTATTTTGTGTAACTCTAATATCTGCTAGTATGTTATAAGCATCTTGAGGACAAAGACCTTGTGTTAATTCATGTTTACGCCCTACCTTGTCTTTCACATACCAACCCCTCAATGAAACTAGAAGCCAGGAAACAAGAAACTAAACTGAAAAAGAAAAATGGTTGGGTTCATAGATGTTTAGGGCTGCAAAAACACCTAAAAAAGTCAATTTAATGAACCCGGCCATGAAAGCCCATTCTCACCCTGCCCGTCCCCCATTTAAAAAAATATATATATACCAACAGAAATAGAGTCACAGATAGAGAGCAGTCTTGTGGTTGCCAGGAGAGGAAAGGAGGGGGAGGGATGAATTAGGAGGTTGGGATTGACATATACACACAACTGTATATAAAATGGATGACTAATAAGGACCTGATGTGTAGCACAGGGAACTCTTCTTCATACACTGTAATGACCTATATGGGACAAGAATATGAAAGGGAGTGGATATATGTATATGTATAGCTGGTTCACTTTGCTGTACAGCAGAAACTGACACAACATTGTAAATCAACTATACTGCAATGAACATTTTTAAAAAATAAATATAAATAGAGCTAGACCCAAGAAAAAGACCTGGCTTGCCCAAGGTCATACACCTAGTGACAGAGGAAGGATTAGAATTCCGATCTCCTGAATCTTAATTCATCAACTCCATCAACAGATTGTTTCCTTTCTGCTCTTTTCTGTCCTTCTCTAAATGGAGGTTTTTCTTGTTGATACAGTTTTCTTCAGTAACGTAATTTTGTTCTTTTACGTATTATTTAAGCTTAAAGCATTTGTGCCACATTCCTGGCCCCACATATAATTTTAGCAAAATTATACTTTTTTTTATAAACCAAAGGACCAAACAGAGACATCAGAGAAACATCTGGTCTGATTCATCAGGGTAGCAGCAACATTTCTATTTATACATGAGCACAGCCCTATCTTTGTAGCTCTCAGCTGTTCCTCATTGCTCAGTATGTCCCTCTTTTCAGCCTTGTCTGTCCCCCATCAAGAGAGCATCCTGCATCCTGAGTCTTAAGCAGAATCCTATGCAAAGGAAGAAAATAGATTCCCTACTCCCTAGAAGGGGTCTGTATTTCAAAGGAACTATTTCTCTACTTTCTGTCTTTTTATTCAAGAGCCTAGGACAGCGAGCCTCAAGTGGTTGGGTGGCTGCCATTCATTCTGCTGCATTCTGGGTAGAAAGAGTTGGATGAAAACCAAAGCTGTGGCATGAGTCAAGTTTGGAAGCAGGTCAGGTGGAAAGGAAGTGAGTATTCTAAACGGGAAACTGAGGTTGAGGTAGAGAACTGAAGGAACACTGACTCTCCTCACAGCAACATTTGACTGTGATTATAAATTAGAAACTGCTGGATCTTAGACATTCATCCATACCAAGAAAAACTTAGGGATCTTCTGGGGGTTTGTGAGCACCCTTTTATACCTGGCCCTTGTTGCCTAAGAGAAAGTCACTGTTTGTACCAACCGATGACAGTATTGTTTGGGAAAGCAGCAGAACAGGCCAAACAGAGCTCCGCCAGTCATTTCTTTTTGGTACAACCTCCTCCAGAATAATAACCTTGCCTCAGCATTCAGCTGCAGGAATGCAAAAAGAATAAAAACACTCAGATGGAGCCACAAGGACCACCGACATCAGGGCCTCATTGAAACCTTTCGAGGTCCTAAGCACTGAAAATAATAAAGGGCCCTACTGCATACCATGTAATTAAAATGAAAACATTGCAAAGTGTCAGAGAGAGCAATAAAGTGCTGATTTTTTTTCAGTGATGACCACTACAGAGCCTGTTTTAGAAATGGCAAGTATCGAACTCTTAAAATTTGTGTGTGTGTTTTTGTGTACTCCTGCTTTTGCCAGTGCTCTAAACACCGTATCTTTTCCAGCTCCGCCTGGAACATACAGTACCAACCATCTATTAACTAACACAATCTATGAAGGGGGTAATCTTTAGCAAATTAATTTCTGTGTTTTTCTAGTAGCTATAGAAACACTAAATTACTTCAGCCTAGCTAAAGAAAATGACCCTTTCCTTAGCATTTTTGTTCTAATGAGTCCCCAAAAATACAATTTAAAAAATCAAAGCCAAATGATTCTAGAGTGGTGATTTTTTAAATGATTTTGCTGTCCTTATGTTATCCTGACAGCAATACTATCACCATTTGTCAACATGTGGAGGCTACACTGGCCCATTTTCATTTTGCCTCTAGTTTAATAAAGGTGTTAAGACATCGGTTATAATAGTTGGAGCCTATTTAAAATGACTCTTATGAGTAAAGACCAAAAAAGACCTAAAATATATCCCTAGATGGCTGTCATCTAAATATGGATTAACATGGTCATACCTCCCGAAATGTCTCACCATTATTGATCAGGGTGGATTGCTTTTGAGAATAAGAACTCTGGAAAGTTTTTTTGGATCATTTTCCACTTGGTCTGTAACAGGACATCCTTACAAGACAACTAGGGAGGAGCTAGAAGTTAGAAGCTAGTAGTCAGAAAGTGGGTACTGCCGTTCAACGTTGCTGGGGTGTAATGTCTGAGTGATGACAAGATATAGAATGTGGTCCTGGGAAGTAGATAACTGAAGTAGAGTGGAAAAGAAGGTTGCAAGTGTTAAGGAGGTACAAAAATTAGGAAGCTAAGTTATTGAACTTTTAGGATGGGGGTAGGAGGTGGGATAAAGAAGACGACTGTGAGTTAAGTCTCAAAGTCTTTGAGGAATGAAAGGAAGCAACCTGAAGGGTGGTTAGAGGCAGGGAGGAGGAGAGGGTAGTGATCATCCTTAAGAGAAGGGTGAACTTTTACATGAGAGTTGAAGAGTGATGGTCTGGAAGTAGCAATGGGATTACAAGTAGCCAAATACCAACCCCTGCACCTCAACTCCCTCTATAGCACAACATAACAAAGTGTATGAGAAAATGAACAACCCCAACTAGAGGAATTTGCAGGACAAATCCTAGCCTTGAAGGAAACTCCCTTAATTACCTTGGAGGCACATACCTCCAAGAAGAATAAGAATGTATCTTATTACAATGGAATAATGATCCATATGACTCAGTGGAAAGGATGATTAAGGGGCTTGTAGTGATAGGTACAAGAAAGAAGAAACACGGGGTTTATAGTGATAAGCTGAAAAAGTGAGAAAGTACTAAACCGTTAAAAGGACAAGGGTAAAAGAGAATAGGTGACTAGAAGCATTTCTCTTTTAATCAGTGACGAGGATTATAGGGAAGAGAAAGAGACGGGCTTCAAATATTACACTTTGGTGCACAGTTTTTGTTGTCCCAATAGGATAAAGCCTCTGTCAAAATGCAGAGATGTGGTGAGGGCTGCCACAGAGTTTCTAAAGAGGCCATGTAGACTTTGTTCTTGAACAAATTGTGTCTCTGTGTTTGGAGTTGTAGCAGTGAGCCTAGTTAGAAAAAAGCTCTCTAAATTTGTGGCTCAGCAAAGGGGCCATTTCTCCACTTCATGAGAACTCAAATCTGTTGATCTCTTTATTTGATTCCTAGACTCTCTTAGTCCCATGCCCTGCTTGGGATTAAGAATTGCTCCTCTGAAATACTCTCATGCGAGTCTTTTCCATTCCCTTGCACCCTGTCCTGCAGCATCAACTCTAGATCTTTCCTACAGTCTGCTTCTTTCTGCTTCTCCTCAAACAGCTGAGAGCTGGAGAAAATCACATAACCTAGAGTCTTGCTTTGCTACAGATTCAAGCTCATCCGGGCACTCAGAGACTCCATCAATCCCTTAACTTATTTTTGATCAATTCCCTCTCCCATTCTCTCCAGTAAATATACCTAATCTTAGGAGTTCCCTGGTGGTCTAGTGGTTAGGATTCGGTGCTTTCACTGCCATGGCCCAGGTTCAATCCCTGGTCGGGGGAACTGAGATCCTGCAAGATGCGTGGCATGGTTTAATTATACACACACACACACACACACACACACACACACACACATACACACACTAATCTTTGTCTCTCTCCTCAGGACCTAGTCAACTCCCAATTCTCATTCTCAAAATATTTCTGCCTCCCATATCAAGGAGAAAAATTGAGGCCACCGAGAAAGATCTCCTTCAACATCTCCACCCCACCACCATCTTTTCCTTCAGTCTCAGAGAATGAGTGGTCCCTCCTCTTTTTCAAAAGTCAAACTCTCCCACCTCTTTCAGCCTCAACAATTATCTTCTTTCTTTTTTTCTTTCAACCACACTTTCAGCATTGAGGGCTTCTTCCCTCAGTTTATATGTTCATCTCTCCCATTTAATCAAAAAGCTCCTGACCTATGAAATGCACTGATGTCTGCAACTTTCTTTAAAGTGCATGCACTAAAATAAGATGTGTTGATGGGTGGATAGATGGACAGATATGTGATAAACCAAATATAGTATGTGTGTATGCAAATCTCTTGATGATTTTTCCTATTGAATTTGTCTTTTGTGACTCCATGAAACTTACATATACAGAATATATACTGAAATTTACTTTTTGCATTCAGTATTGTGTTTTTAAGATTTATCTACATTGATACTCATGGATCTAGTCCATTCATTTTAACTGCTGTGTAGCTTTGTATTGTATAAATATTCCAATATTAATTTATACATTCTGCTACTGATGGTTGTTTCCAAATTTTTGTGATTGCAAACAATAAAGCAGTAACCATCCTTAAGGCAATTCTCCTTGTGCATATGTATGTATAAGTGTGCCTCTAGATATATGTCCAGAAATTGAATTGCTGTGTATTAGGGTACACACTGATTTCACTCTGTAAAATATTGGCAAATTGCTTTCCACAGTAGTTGTACCAATTTACTTTCTCATTAGCAGAGTATGAGGGTTTCTAATTTCACATTCTTGCCAAAATATTATCAGATTTTAAATTTGTGCCATTCTCATATATATGAAAAACAGTCAAATTTTACATTTACATTTTCCTCTAGAGAGGTTAAGCATCTTTTTATATGCTATTGGCAATTTGGATTTCATGTCTCTGAATTGCCTATTCACAGTTATTGACAAGTATTTTTCTATTGCATTTTGGTCTTTTTCTTATTGACTTATAAGGTTCTCTTTATATACTGTGCCCTAATCTTTTGTCAGTTATTTGACTTGCAAGTATTTTCTCTTAGTCTTGTCTCTTAACATTGTTTATGATATCTTTCTCAATAGAAATTTTAATTTATCTTTTTTGTTTGTTTATGGTTTGTTTTTCACGCCTTGAAAAAGCCTCCCCAGGACTTCCCTGGTGGAGCAGTGGTTAAGAATCTCCCTGCCAGTGCAGGGGAGAACGGGTTCGATCCCTGGTCCAGGAAGATCCCACATGCCACGGAGCAACAAAGCCCGTGAGCCACAACTACTGAAGCCTGCGCACCTAGAACCTGTGCTCCACAGCAAGAGAAGCTACCTGAACGAGAAGCCCGCGCACCGCAACAAAGAGTAGCCCCTGCTCGCCACAACTGGAGAAAGCCTGCGCGCAGCAATGAAGATCCAATGCAGCCAAAAATAAAATTTAATTAATTAATTATTTTAGAAAACCTTCCCTACTTGGAAGTAATGAATATATTGTGCTCTATTATCTTCTGAAAACTTTATTATTCTGCCTTTCACATTGAAGTCTTTGATCCAATTGTTATTTATTTATCTGTACAGTGGGAAGGATCTAATTTTTCCTTGTATGGATAGCTAATTGACCCTGCACCATTTATTGAATAGTCCAGCTTTTCCCCATTACTTTGTACTTTCACTTCCATTATATACCAAGTTCTCATATGTGTTGCTTTCTGTCCTGTTCTATTGGTCCCCATTTATTTATTTATGCTCTAGTACCACATTGTGTTAATTTCTCCCCCTTATTTTTCTTTTTCAAAATTACCTTGCCTATTCTTGGCCCTGAAGTATTCCATGCACATTTTAAAATCAACTGGTCAAATTCCACAAAACACCCTCTTGGGATTCTGACTGTAAATTTAACAAAATTTATACATTGAGAATTGTCTCTTCGTAATATTGAGTTTTCCCTTCAAGAATAAGCTATTTCTCTCCTATTTTATATCTATCAATAAAGTTTTATTTGTTCATACAGATATTAGATTTTTTGTTAGATTTATTTCTGAATACATTATGGCCTTTCTTGCCACTATAATTCAGGGATTATCATTATTATATTTTCTAATTGGTTATTGCTTATGTATAGAAACACTATCAGTTTTTGAGCATTGATTTTGGGAATTCCCTGACCAAGGATCGTACCCGGGCCCCCTGCGTTGGGAGCATGGAGTATTGACTGCTGGACCATCAGGGAAGTCCCTTGAAAAAAATCTTTTATATGTATTGATTACATGTCAAAAGATTGTCTTGAATGTTCTCTGTAGATAATCATATTATTTTCATATACTGACTATTTTCTTTCTTTCTTTCCAATCCCTTTTTTCCCCCTTGTCTTACTACATTGGTTAGGTCCTCCAGGACAATGTGGAATGGACACACTAATTCTGTCTTGTTTCTGACTTTAAAGGGAATGTTTCCATTATTTCACCATTAACTATGATGTTTTCTATAAGTTTTTGATATTAATGATTCTCTGATCTATTTCTAGTTTTCTAAGAAGGATATTTTAAAATCATAAAGTGAGTGTTAAATTTTATTAAATGTTTCCTTTTGTATTTATTGAGGTGATCATTTAGTTTTTTCCCTTAATTGGATAAGATAGTGAGTTACATTAACAGATTTCAAAAAATAAAGTATCATTCCATTTCTGGGATTAAACCTTTCTTGATTATATTGTATTTTTAATGAACTGTAAATATTTTATTTCATTTTTATGTATCTATATTTATATGTGAGACGAACCAATAACTTTCCCTTCTGGTGCTGTCCTTATCTGGCTTGAATAACCTTCCTGGATACTCAAGGGGGTTGCCTCCTTACGTACTCCTCAACCTGTTTCTACTCTATGACAACAGCTCTCAAAATGATATCTAAGTGTATAAATTGAAAGCCCTATATTGCAATGCTTCTGTTACATATAACAATTAAATTCTTCCTTCTTAAAATTTACTCTTCATTTTAATAACACTCTCCTTGTTCTCTCCTGCATCTTTGAGCATTCCTTCTCTACCTTCTTTGTTGGCCTATTTATCTTCTCCCTGGAATCTCCCTTGACCAGCACTCTTCTCACTCTACAAGGTTTCCTAGGTGATCTGACGCATCCTCAAAGTTTCAACTATCCCTGTACAGAGGTGAATTTCAATGCTGTACCTTCATCTTACATCTCTCCCTTCAGTTCTAGCTTATCCTGACTCATTGTGGCTGTCCCAAAGTCACCTGGGACTTCACACATTTAGAACAGAACTCTCCATCTGTTCCATTAAACTAGCTTCTCCTCCTGTAGACAGAATCTTAGCTCATGACCCATTTATCCATATTTGTCATCCAAGAGAGAATTCTTTGGATTCTTCTCCTTCATTTCACAAGTCCAATCAATTACCATGCCTGACTATTTAACTTCCTCAGCATTACTTGATCTGCTCCACCTCTCTACTTTCACTATCCATGCCTCAGATAGGGTTCTCTTCGTCTTTTACCTGGACTAGAACAAAAATTTGCTAACAAATCTCCTTTGTTTTGTCTACCTCAAATATAGATACAACCACATGGGACTTCCCTGGTGGCACAGTGGATAAGACTGCGCTCCCAATGCAAGGGCCCTGGGTTCGATCCCTGGTTAGGGAACTAGATCCCACATGCATGCCACAACTAAAAGTTCACATGCCACAACTAAGGAGCTGGCAAGCTGCAACTAAGGAGACATGGAGCCGCAACTAAGGAGCCTGTCTGCCACAACTAATGAGCCCATGTGCTGCAACTAAGGAGCTCGCCTGCCACAACTAAGACCGAGTGCAACCAAATTAATAAATTAATTAATTAAAAAAATATAGATACAACCACAGGCACCACTACAACCACTTTCTAATTGTTCTCTTTACAGTCACTGAAGTAATTTATTTAAAATTCTAATCTTGCCATGGCACTTTTCTGCCTCAAAACCCTCTAATGTTTCTCAGTTGCAGATAGGATGGTCTACATTTTTTAACATGGCGTTCAAATCCCAGAGTTATATAGCCCTTATCTTTTTCTCTAGCTTCATTTATGTCTTAATCTTGTCTCCAGCAACTCAAAACCATGTGTAGCCTATGCATATTTTTCCTTCCATGCCTTTGCCATGTTGTTCCTTCTAGAAAGCACAGCTCCACTTCCCTTCACCTCACGTACCCCAACCGAAATCTAATTCCCCACCCCCATTTCTACATGACTAACTGTCCACATCCTTTAAGATCCAACTCAGCTGTCAGCTCATTCAAAAACCATCCTAGGGCTTCCCTGGTGGTGCAGTGGTTGAGAATCTGCCTGCCAATGCCGGGGACATAGGTTTGAGCCCTGGTCTGGGAAGATCCCACATGCTGAGGAGCAACTAGACCCGTGAGCCACAACTACTGAGCCTGCACGTCTGGAGCCTGTGCTTTGCAACAAGAGAGGCTGTGATAGTGAGAGGCTCATGCCCCACGATGAAGAGTGGCCCCCGCTTGCCGCAACTAGAGAAAGCCCTTGCACAGAAACGAGGACCCAACACAGCCATAAATAAATAAATAAATAATAAAAATAAAGGAATTCCCTTAAAAAAAATAAAAACCATCCTAACATTGACCCCTCCTGCAGTCTTCACTAAGTGCTCTCTTTAATCGTCTCATAAAAGTCATTGTTTTTACTATATTTTGCACTTACCACATTGCACTGTAATTATCTGTTTGTATATCTCCACTGGACAGTGAACTTATCAAGAGAAGCAATTGGGTTTTATTCATATTTAAAGTTTGAGAACCTAGCACAGAAATGTTTGTTGAGTTCAATGAATAAATGATTTTGTTGAACTGAATATTCTCTTTGCAGAAAATTTTGGTCTTTCTAATTATTATTGCTTAAAATTTAGTTTTTGCTAGACTTTCCCACCACATAGACTTCATAAATTTAATTTTTTTGCCCTGGATAACCAACTCTAAGAATAGTAAAAAAAAACAGTGACCTATGATGTGGCTAATATGGTCTAGATTAGAGTAGAGAACCACCAGGGAGAATAGAAGCAAATAAAGTAGGATACAATGATGAAAGGAGAGGATCCAAATTGGAACACATACTGTCTATCATCCCTAACTAGGGTTTTCACTAATACTATGGTGAGTAGTAATGGAGTAATGAATATTTATCAGTAGAATCACACTGTTAATGTCTCCTGGATTATCTGGAAAGTCGGATATCACCTTGAGGTTTACGTAAACTCATCTGAAAACCCCATCCCATGTCTTATGGGGAAACCAATGCTCTCCCCAAACTCCCTGCAGTTTTTCTGGGCTCCCTATGCTCTTGATAACCTCAGGATTTGATTTCTGGCTTCTGCTGAATTCCCATTCTTCAGCTCTCTATCTTGCAGCTGTTCCTTTATCTTCATTTGGCACTGACTCAAGGGTGGGTTACAGCCCCTCCTCCTAGATTTCCCACCCCAAATTCATGAGAGGCAGCTGTGTGCAGTAGTATCTTCGTGCAGATTCAGAGATAATGTTTGCCAGATAAGAGGCTAAATGGCAAATACGCAGCACTCTTCAGCAGCCAATTTAAAACTGAAAATTTGATCTTCTTGCTCTATTCCTACCAACCCAAAGTTAAGCCTCCTGACATTTTGCTCAACCTTCTCTCCCACTCTTCCTCCTCATTTACTTCTTCTTTTTCTTCTCATATTTCCCAATTTCTTATGCAGAATGACTTTGTGATCTTTTTGTTGTTTCTTTCCAACACATACAGAGCCTGTACTTTTGCTTCTTAGATGCCTCTCAACAAAGACAAGTTTTACCTAAAAAGAACTCATGTCAGTTCACAAAATAACATTTTCTCATTCCTTGACTAATTTCTATTTATGGTATATATGTTTATGTATCAGAGAGATAAAAATTCAATATTGTTCATTTTAATTCATGTGATTATTTCTTCCCAATTAAATCTTTTGTAAAATCTTTTGTAAAAGAACACCTTTGCTAATGATTGGTACCTGAGCCAGGTGGTACCAACCAACATGTATAGTCACCACCCTGGTTTATAAGTTGGGACAAACCAAGGAGTAGTCTTTACAGAATTATGTCTGAACTGGGCCTTAAAATAGTCTCGACTTAATACCTTTAAATAAACATTCGTCGTGTTTGATACATGTATATGTGGTCAATCAGAATTGGATATTTCTGAACAACAGCAGATATTGATGGTTCCTAAACTTCTGGAATCCCAAAGAGATTTTCTCTTTTGGAAAGACTTGAATTCATATTCAGCAAATATTTGTCAAGAGCCTACCATGGGTCAGGCAGTATGGTAAACCCTAGGGACTGAGCGGTGAGGAAAAGAGTTGAACTCTCTGCTCCATTGGAGCTTATATTCTAGCAGGGAGCATAGTCAATAGGAAGGAAGTAGATATTCACACATTGTGGTGAGTTCTATGAAGAAAGTCAGCATGGCAAGTTAATAGAGAACAAGTGGGAGGAAAGGATAGTTTGGGAAGCCCTCTTTGAGCTTTGACCTGTTTTCTGAGACCTAAGACATGAGAAGGAACTAGTCATGCAAAGAAATGGGGAGATCAGTTAAGAGGCCATTGTAGCAGCCCTAGTAAGAGATGATGGTGGCTTAGACTGGGGTTGTGGCAGTGGAGAGAAAAGAAAGGAGATGTAGTCCAGATATGTTTTGGAGGTACATCTATAGTAGTATTGGCTAATAATGTATATATTTAAAGACAGAGAGAGAAAAAATGAGGGATAATTTCTATGTTTGTGGCTTGGGCAACTATGTAGTTCATTTTGACACTAAGATGAAGACTAGAAGAACAGGTTTAGGTTGGGAAATCTAGTGTTCCATTTTGGACCTATACATTTAAGATACCTCTTGGACATTCAGATGTGGATATTGTATATACGAATCTGGAGTTCTGGGAAAGGTTAGGGCTGGAAAGAACATATTTGGAGTAATTAGCACACAGATGCTATTTAAAGCAACAGAATTGAATGAGCTCTCCTAGAAAGAGAGCTATTCTTAGAGAAGAGGGCCCAGGCCTGAGCAGTGAAGCATGCTGACATTTAGAGGTTGTATAGAGAAATGAGAGACCGAAAAGGACTGAGAAGGAGTGGCCAGCGAGGCAAGCTAAAGCCAAGAGAGCATGGTATTATTAAGTCAAGAAAAAGTGGGACAACAATTAAGTCAGGGACGAGCCATGTTCACTCTATGTTGCATACCCAGTGCGAGAGTCTGCCCAACCTGTAAGTTTTCTTAGCCTGAAGATAGACATCAAGAAAGGTTTCTAACATCAAACCTTCCAGGGAAGGTTTTGCAGCCTAATTGGGTGTCTGAAGAGGCAGCAACTCAGGGCATTTGCACGAGTTCTGGTTCTTCCAGGCTGTGATTGAACACAGTAGTAGTAGGCAGTTAACAAGTGACTCCAAGCTGCCTTCATATTGACATAAATTTGTTGGCTGCTTCTTAGTCAATAATTCCAAAAGATCATTGTGTTGAGAACAAAGTGTAAAGGCATGATTATAAAATTAGTATGGGAGTTTCATGACTTCCATGGTAAAAGCTGGATCATCTTTGTTAATTTGTGCCTAATTCCTTTTTGCAGGAGTCATTGATAACTAGAAACAAAGAGTGGTGCCTCTTTGTCTTCCAGTTCCTTGTGGTTAACTCCAGCTCCCTGCTGAAAGTTGGAGCATCAATGGAAAGAAACACAACTTTTCACCTTACCTTGCTATAAACAGCACTGACATTCTAAAAAGCATTCCTTTGATGGCAAGTCCTGTGCCAATGTAGGTTACAGCCATTTTGATACAAGCTGTTTTATTATAGACAATTTGCTGACACACAGCTTTGACACAGTCATTTTGATGCCAGGAACATCTTGATGTGGCTGCCTTGAAGTGGCTGTTTTGATATGGGAACATTTTGACTCTGCCTAAAAACAAACCCATAAACTTTTTGTTTAAGAAAGTTATTACCGAGTAATGTGCATTGACAGACCTCCTCACCCACTCCCTGGGCTCCATCTCATCCCCACCCCCTTCAACAGAAGCTGGACTGCAGAGGTGGACAGGGGGACCCTTGAAAGGAGAAAAATCACCATGAGGGAGGGAGGAGACTGGAACAGTAGACCCAACTCAGCAATACAACCTGAAGAAAGAGGAAGGTAGTTGGGCTCTTGAACCCATCTGTCTCAGCCCCTTAAAAAAGTCATTTCATCTCTACAACACTGCAAGTGGCTGAAGGAACTCTGCTCTAAGAGAAACCCCCATCCCCTCAGCTTGCAAGAGCTGTGCCATGACCAGGCATTTCTTTTCTTTTCTTTTCCAAACAAAAGAAAAAACAAACAGAAGTTTAATAACATGTATACTTCCTATATAAATAGGAGATACCCAGGAAACTGAGTAACTCTAAGCAGGCATTTCTTTGACAGGACATGTACCATTGAATGAAACACAGTACCATTGAGCAAGGAGGTTAAAAAGAGCCACAGCCCTGCCCACCCAAACAGGAAGCAGCAGCTCCAGGCTGCCAAATGACGGATGTGGGCATGGAGGAATCCGATGGTTGGGTTGATCCAGGGTTGATATTTTGTCATTCAGGTGTGATTAGACAATAGGGAAAGGAAAATAAAATGCCTTGGGCCCATTGTCTCACTCATATTATCAGGGATCCATCAGGGATCTGTTATCAAGTGTCCTATTAGATGAATGCAGAATATAAACTGACTTCCTCTAGAGCAAATTCTTTTTCTCTATAAGAGCTCTCTCTTTAAGCAATAATAGAACGGAAACACTCTGGGAAACCAGTTAAATCATTAATATGATTAATGGTATAATTTCTCCAGTACTAGATGTTCATATCATTTATGCTCATGAAATAAAATATTAAATATTTTCAAAAGGTGAATCTCTGTCTATTTCTGCCACCATTAAATGTTACTTAATTGAATTTGAAGATGTACATGGAGGGTATTGAATGAAATGTAATATGAAAATCTATACAGTGCACGTGATTTATTTCCTAGAAATAGAAATTTCCCTTCTCCCCAAACCCATTTACTTTTTGTTTTTTTTTTTTTGGTATGCGGGCCTCTTACTGTTGTGGCCTCTCCCGTTGGGGAGCACAGGCTCCGGACTCGCAGGCTCAGCGGCCATGGCTCATGGGCCCAGCCTCTCTGCGGCACGTGGGATCTTCCCAGACTGGGGCAGGAACCCGTGTCCCCTGCATCGGCAGGCGGACTCTCAACCACTGCGCCACCAGGGAAGCCCTACTTTGTCTTTTATTGCTAAGCATTTCTGTTTCTTTTTTAAAAAACAAGTTTATTTTCTTTCTTTTTTTAATTTTATTTATGGCTGTGTTGCGTCTTCGTTTCTGTGCGAGGGCTTTCTCTAGTTGAGGCGAGCGGGGGCCACTCTTCATCGCGGTGCCCGGGCCTCTCGCTGTCGCGGCCTCTCTTGTTGACGGAGCACAAGCTCCAGACGCGCAGGCTCAGTAGTGTGGCTCACGGGCCAAGTTGCTCTGCGGCATGTGCGACCTTCACAGGCCAAGGCTTGAACCCGTGTCTTCTGCATTGGCAGGCAGATTCTCAACCACTGCGCCACCAGGGAAGCCCGATTGCAAGCATTTCTTAGTGTTTTAGTTTCAGTCCTTTCCAAACACTCTGATTTCAGTTTAGGTCAGCAGATACGTATTAAATTCTATACTATGTGCCAGTCATTTTGCTAGGCACTACAGGAAACAAAAATATAAATATGAATAAGAAATAGCCTCTGCTCTCAGGGAATATGTTGGGAGAGATTAGACTTGTCTCTAAACAAAATACAAAAATAGAGATGTCACGAAGCACTCATGCAGTTGAATATCATCTGATAAACTGGCATAATCAGAATGACCTGGGACTACAACAACTAGAGTAATTAAACTCTACTGGGAGAAGGAAAGGGAATATGGCATTTAACTGTGGATAGCCTGTTCTGTGATAAGCACTGTGCTAAGTGTTTTACATATCTTATCTCATTTAATCCTCCCAACAGTCCCATTTTACAGCAGCTCAGCAACAATTATGTACCTTGCTCAAGGTCACACAGCTCTGGTGTTGGAGGCCAAATTCAAACCTGGAAGAATCCACATTCCTTCCAGTCCCCTCAAGGAAGGTAGGAGTGTGGATTACAGTTGAGTCAAGAGAAGAACTGGTGCCTCTTGACATTCATGTTTGAAAGAATGACTTTGGGTTATTAAAACTGTATAAACAGAAGGTAAAACACATGGTAGTCATAGCCAATCTAGATCCACCACTGAGCAATTCAGCGGGCACTTCAATCAAAATGGCTATTTGGGGGACTCCCTAGTGGCACAGTGGTTAAGTATCCACCTGCCAATGCAGGGGACACGGGTTCGATCCCTGGTCCGGGAAGATCCCACATGCTGCAGAGCAACTAAGCCCGTGCACCACAACTACTGAGCCTGTGCTCTAGAGTCCACGAACCACAACTACTGAGCCCGTGTGCCACAACTACTGAAGCCCGTGAGCCTAGAGCCCATGCTCTGCCACAAGAGAAGCCACCGCAATGAGAAGCCTGCACACCACAACAAAGAGCAACTACAGAAAGCCGGCACACAGCAACAAAGACCCAATGCAGCCAAAAATAAATAAATAAACTTATTTTTTTAAATGGCTATTTGGTAAATATGACTTTGTATAAGCTTTGTTGGGTTGTCGATGAGAGTAACAAATTAACAAAAACATACAGTTTACCTTTTAAAATGACTACTCCAATTCTTTAGCTTCTTTCTTTCTTTCTTTTATTTCTTTTCAGTATGCGGCCTCTCACTGTTGTGGCCTCTCCCGTTGCGGAGCACAGGCTCCGGACGCGCAGGCCTAGTGGCCATGGCCCACGGGTCCAGCTGTTCCGCGGCATGTGGGATCCTCCCGGACCAGGGCACGAACCCGCGTTCTCTGCATCGGCAGGCGGACTCTCAACCACTGCACCACCAGGGAAGCCCTTTTTTGATTTTTAAAAAATATTTTTATTGGAGTATAGTTGATTTACAATGTCGTGTTAGTTTCAGGTGTACAACAAAGTGAATCAGTTATACATATACATATATCCACTCTTTTTTTAGACTTTATTCCCATATAGGCTATTGCAGAGCATGAGTAGAGTTCCCTGTGCTACACAGTAGGTCCTTATTAGTTATTTATTTTATATATAGTAGTGTGTATATGTCAATCCCAAGCTCCCAATTTATCCCTTCCCCCCTTACCTCGTGGTAACCATAAGTTTGTTTTCTACATCTGTGACTCTACTTCTGTTTTGTAAATAAGTTCATTTGTACCCTTTTTTTAGATTCCACATGTAAGCAATATCATGATATTTGTCTTTCTCTGTCTGACTTACTTCACTCAATATGACAGTCTCTGGGTCCATCCATGTTGCTGCAAATGGCATTATTTTATTCTTTTTTATGGCTGAATGATATTTTAGCTTCTTGAATGTAGAAATTTACTTTTTACTCCAATGAGAAAAATTAATAATTATAACCAACATTTATTGATTACTTACTAACGCTGGGCTCTGTGCTGAATATATAGAACCAGAGACTGAGATCACGGATTTAGAACCAGGTTTAGAGGGTTCAAATCTTGGTTTCACCACCTGTTAGCTATTACCTTCACCAAGTTACTTAATCTCTCTGGCCTTAATTTCCTCATCAGAAAGACTCCATAGTGTCTGATAAATATCTAGTAAGATTAGCTGTTATTATGAAGTTGCAGTATGTTTAACTACTATCCTGGAGAGTGAGGGAGTTTCCTGAGTACACGCACCCATGAATAAATCCAGGCCTCCTGCTTTGGGGCTCACGGCAAGGTGGGGGTCACACACACAAGGTAAGCAGGAAGGAGCCAGTCTCCGAACATGGTGGCCATCACCCCTGCTGGAAGGCCCTGTAAAGTAAGGGGAAGTCTGCTGTGGAAGTAAAGTCCTCAAATGATGCCAAAAGGAAGTTGAGCTGGCAGAGCCATAAATGCTGATCACAATTCCAGGGAAGTCATGGTCTGCTCCCACTCATGCCTGGATGTTCCAACAAATGCCTCGCAGTGTCTCTGATAGCCAGGCTCTGAAATAACCCCCAATGGCCCTCACCTTTAGTAGTCACGTTCTCGTACAGTTCTCTCCCACATTGTGACAGGGTTGATCTATGTAATAGGGCAGAAGTGATCCTAGATGACACATCCAAGATTAAGACACTGTGGCTTCTGTATGTTTCTTTCTTTTTTTTTTTTTTTTTTTTGGCTGTGCCGGGTCTTAGTTGCGGCACGCAGGCTCTCCTTCATCGCAGCATGCAGGGTTCTTAGTTGTGGCATATGGGCTCCTTAGCTGTGTCACACATGAGGGATCTAGTTCTCCCACCAGGGATCGAGCCTGGGCCCCCTGCATTGGGATCTCGGAGTCTTACCCACTGGACCACCAGGGAAGTCCCCGTGGCTTCTGTCTTGGTCTCTCTCTTCTCTCTTTCAGATCACTTATCCTGGGTGAAGCCAGATGCTGGGTCTTGAGCATCCTGATGGAAAGGCTCACATGGTGAGAAATTGAGGCTTCATGCTAACAGCCATGTAAGTGGGCTTGAAAGTAGATTCTCCAGCTCCATTTAAGTCTTCAGATGATGGCAGCCCAGCCAATGGCTTCACTGCAATCGTGTGAGAGACCCTGAGCGAGAACCACTGAGCTAAGCCACTCCCAGATTCCTAACACTCAGAAACTGCAGAATAATCAATGTTTGTTTGTTTCCTTTGACTGCTAAGTGTGGGGGTAAATTGTTACAGAACGATGGATAACTGGCAGAGTGTCCAGCAATAGAGAGCTTGCTGAGTTATCCCTCATTCCTATGGGCTTGGTTCTGTTAAGTCTTGACTTCTCTCCAGTGACACCCTCCTCCCCGTACACACACACACACACACACACACACACACACACCCTTCTCTTTCAGCTCCTTTTCTTTATTGGCCACTCCACGTGGCTTGCTTGTGGGGAACTAAGATGCCCCACTAGGGGCACGGCAGTGAAAGCGCCGAATCCTAACCACTGGACCACCAGGAAACTCCCTCAGCTCCTTTCTCTCCAGGACGGAGGGAATCTTTTCTACTCCTCAGGGAAAATCAATTGCCCAGAGACAACCCTTCTCTTTTTTTTTCTTTACTACAAACTTTTATTATGCTAATATGTATTGTGAATGATCATAAGATACATTTAACATATAGTGTTTCCCATAATTAGTTTTCCCCAGGGCTCTTCCTTTGGGAAGCATCTCCTGGAAGTATGGTTGCTCACAACATACTTTTGGAAAAGCAAAATTAATCTCTCTGTCAGGGCAAGTGTTTCAATTGATTGCTTTTACCCAGATGAAGGCTGTAGATTTTCCCTTGATGAAGTTATTTGGTTAGCCTTTACCAGCCTGCCATAATGTTTTTTTTAATATATGTATATATGTCAATCCCAATCTCCCAATGCATCCCCCACCACCACCACCCGCCCCACTTTCCCCCCTTGGTGTCCATACATTTGTTCTCTACATCTGTGTCTCTATTTCTGCCCTGCAAACTGGTTCATCTGTACCATTTTTCTAGATGCCACATATATGCGTTAATATACGATATTTGTTTTTCTCTTTCTGACTTACTTCACTCTGTACGACAGTCTCTAGGTCCATCCACACCTCTACAAATGACCCAATTTTGTCCCTTTTAATGGCTGAGTTATATTCCATTGTATATATGGACCACATCTTCTTTATCCATTCGTCTGTTGATGGGCATTTAGGTTGCTTCCATGACCTGGCTATTGTAAATAGTGCTGCAATGAACATTGGAGTGCATGTGTCTATTTGAATTATGGTTTTCTCTGGGTATATGCCCAGTAGTGGGATTGCTGGGTCATGTGTAGTTCTATTTGTAGTTTTTTAAGGAACCTCCATACTGTTCTCCATAGTGGCTGTATCAATTTACATTCCCACCAACAGTGCAAGAGGATTCTCTTTTCTCCACACCCTCTGCAGCATTTGTTGATTGTAGATTTTCTGATGATGCCCATTCTGACTGGTGTGAGGTGATACCTCATTGTAGTTTTGATTTGCATTTCTCTAATAATTAGTGATGTTGAGCAGCTTTCCATGTGCTTCTTGGCCATCTGTATGTCTTCTTTGGAGAAATGTCTGTTTAGGTCTTCTGTCCATTTTTTGACTGGGTGAGACAACCTTTCTCTTGCTATTGGCTTCAGATGTATTGATTACCTGGCATAATCTTCTTAATGGGTTTTGGGGCTCCTCAATTAGGCAGATACTTTTTTCTCCTTTTTTTTCTTGTCCTCTCTCCCCCACTGTACTTCAAGGAGTAGACAACAAGGAACAGTTCCAGGAAGAGATCTTGCTAATAAGTTAAAAGTTAATATATTAAAAATATTATTCCACCAAATGCATTATCTCCTTTAAAAACCCTATGAGATAAATGTTCTTATTATCCCCATTTTACAGACAAAAAGTTATCTTGCTTTAGGTCATGTAGCTGGTAGGTAGCCTAATCAGGATTGAACCTCAAGTTTGACTGACTCCAGAGCCTGTGATTTTAACTATCAGGCAATATCACCTCCTTATATCAATTATTCCAATGTCGTGATATTAGAATCTAATGAAAAGATGCGATTAGTGGAGTCTGCCTATACACAGTAAAATACAGACCTAAAATGAATCATTGATGAATATTAATTCCAAGAAATATTTATTTATTCTAAGTCCAGTCAAGTAGCTGACATATCCACCTATGTTTCAAACTTGTTTGTGGAGTAGGATAAAACACTTTCCCAGGCAAGCTCCTGGGTCTCATACAAAGCAGGGAATTTGGCTAAAAGCAGACATCACAGTGGGGGAGGTTCTTCAATGTCACTCCGGACCCATCTGGGACCCTCGTAATATGTTCCCTTCCATGCTCCAAAGCGACCGTCACATGTTCTCTCTCCGCAAATCTGCAGCCATCCTTCCCACCCACACATGTCACTTCCCCTTCACTCTCAGCAAGTGACTCAACACCCACGGATAGGGAAAGTACAAGCCACCCTAGATAGGCACCTCAGATTCCTACCCAAATCCTGCAGCCTGGCTCCTACCAGACATACCCCATCCGCCTTCTACTTGGTTACGATGGAAGTCCTCTTCCTCTTCTCTGCGGCTAAAGCCCCTACCCGTCCTTTGGATCCCAAACCCTCCCACTTTCTCAGGAATGTATTGTTTTCTCCTCCTCTCTTCACTGCCCACCTTTCCCTCCCAACAAAATCCTTTCATCAATATTTTCAAATGGTTGTCCCAGCTTAATCAGTCAAAAAAAAAAAAAAACAAGCACCCTCCTATGGCCTCTGTTCTTTCTCTCTTCCCCTTCTCAGCCACATGTCTTAAGGAATTGTCTACACTTGGTGTCACTAGTTCTTTACCTCCCACACACTCCTCACCCTCACCACGTCTCAGCTCATGCTATCAACGTTTTTCTCTGTCTGCATCATCAAGGACACCAGTGACCTCCTTATTGCAAAATCCTAGGGACACTGCTAACTCCATTTATTTCCTCCCCTCTCAGTGTTTGATACTGTTGTTCACCATCTCTTGAACTGCTTTCTTTGCTTGGCTGGATTGTCTTTGTACCTCTCTGGCTGTACTTCTTTTAAGCTCCTCTTCCATTGGTCATCCCTTTCTCTTGGAGTTCTGTGTAGGGTCCATTTCATTGCTCAATCTGTACCCCATTTTCAGTCACATCTGATGGTCATACCTTTAACTATCTCTGGAATCCACTCACTTATTTTCATTTCCTCTACAACTGACTAAGCCAAGCCCCCACCCCCTCTAACCAGGATTACTGCCAGCATCTCCTGACTGGTCTGCTTGCATCCAATCTTGTCCTTCTCAAATCCATTCTCCATCTTGCAGCCACGGTGATCTTTCTAAGTGCAAAATTTTCAAGATAAAACCCTAACTTCTTGGCATGGCATGTGTGGCCTCTTGTGACCTGGCCATCTGTCACCAAGCTCTCCTTTGTCCCCTCTACCTCCATACAGTCTTCTCTCTGGCCTCAATGAACTGACACTGGTCTCTCTGCTAGCAGATTGTCCTTAGTCTCAATCTAACTAACGCCGCTTCTGCAACATCATTTCTCCTCCACTAATTTATATGCCTGCATGTTTCTACCTATTGTGGATTAGGCTGAAGTACTCTCCCAGGCACGCTTTTGAGTCTCAAGCAAAGCAGGGAATTTGGCTAAAAATGTGTGTCATCGTGATGGGTAGCTTGAGTCAATATATCTTTTAAATACTGTCTGATTTCCTACACTTCCTTCAATCATAGAACATTTGTCTGTTTTCTCTCTTTAGACCCAAGGCACTTGAGACCATGACAATCAAGTACACTGGTTAAGAATTCGGGCTCTGGAGCAAGATTGCCTGGATTCAAAATCAAACTCTGTGATGTCCTAATTTTGTGACATTAGATGACTTGCTAATCTGTGCCTTAGTTTTGTCATCTGCACAATGGAGATGACAAAGTACTCATCTCATAGAACTGTTGTTAAGATTAAATGAAAAAAGCTAAGTAAAGCATTTTGAATGGCGCCTGGCACATAGCAAGCATTCAAAAGAGGGCTGTTATTACTTTTGAAGGCAGGTACTGTATCATTTACTTCCATAGAGCTCCTCACTAAATATTTATGAAACGAATAAATGAAGGAGATGTTTGTATCTAAGCTTGTTTGTATCTAAAATGTTAACCCAAAAGTGAATAATAAATAAGCTAAGCACCGTGCATACAGATTACACCAATATGGTCGCTGGTCACCTGGAGCTTTTTGGAAATGAGGTCATTCTATTTCTACCCAAGTGCTCAGGGAATTATACTCTCTAGAGGAGGGAGGTCTGAATCAAACGGGACACCTCAAGGTTCTTCAAGGTGTCGTGACTGACCCTGAGGTAATGTCTTCTTTACATAAATGTGACTGTTAAAAGCAAGGAAACATCAAGGTAACTGTTTTAACTTGTTTTCCAGTAATTTAAGACTGCTGGGCCTTCCATTCTGCCAGTGTCACAGACCTGTAATCTCACTCATCCAGCTCAAGGGAAGGGCTGCGTTCTGAGGGTGCTTTCCCTCCCAGAGTCATAGAAGCTAGACTTTAGTTCAGACCTCACAAACTTTTGTGATTTAAAAGTTGGTTTTTAATAACGAAAGTAGTGCCACCAGATGCTTAGTTATCAGGGGAGAGATAGAAGCAGAATAAAATTATTTAACAGAGGTGGGTTTGTTTCCAAAGAAACAGTCGAAGAGGGAACTAAGGTGGCCTAAGAGAAGTTTCAGAGTAGGAGAAAAAGCTCGACCAGACACATGCATGGCACCAAATTGCCAAATATGTGTACGTGTGTATACATATGTATATAAATACATATGCATCCCACTCTTATTACTGTTTGCCTTCCTCACTGGCCTCCTGCCTCTTCTAGGGATAGAGGCACTGACACAGTATTTCTGTCTTCATAAAGGAAGGCGGGCATCTAGGGAAATGACCTTGATAGACTGAACTATAAATACAATATTAATCAGAGCAATTTGCTCTTGAATTGTGCCCCCTTTCCCAATATCCCAAAGCAACTCCAGGAGAGAGGCAGAAATGCTCAATCACTAGCCATTTAATGCATGTGCAAGTAAAGGTCAAATATTCCCACACAGTGGGAAAGTAACCTGAGCCCTGCTTCCAGGGAAAGTTATTTCCCAAGATTGGCTACATTTAAATAGATTCCATAGATCCCTATGCCAAAGGGTCTCTGTCTTGGTGTCATAGAGCAAGGTGGTAAGGAAAATAAGGTTAGGGGTTTAAATCACATGTAACTACTCACATTTGCTCTCTGAACAATCCTTATTCTTGGACCAGCCGTTGTGCAAATGTCTGTCCTCCAGAATGTCTGGAGTGGGGAAAAGCCTAAGAAAGGGCCAGCCTATGGTCCTTACTGAGTAAAGGAAACAGCAACTCACAATCATAGCCTATTGGTAATAAGAACAGCACATTACATTCATTTGTTCTATACTATCATTGGACGTGAGCATTACTTTTCAGGTCAAATAAATGCTTGATTTCAACAAGACCAGGACTTTGTGTCCCCCAATAAAAGTCATCAAGAGGATATTCCACCCAGTAAAAAAGAATATTTTTAGCGTAAAGGTTGAACACAAAAAGAAGAGCCCTCGGTCCTCCCTGCTTAAGAGCCTCTGCCGCCAATTTAGCTACTGTTTTACAAGTCAAAAGCTGGCTTTTCAGCTGCCAGCACTGGGCCCTCCACGCGAGCCTGGAGAATTGAGCTGCTCTCCCTCTGCCTCTAGTGACCTGCTGAGTAATAAAGGTTTGTGGAGTTGCTTTGTTTCTTTCTGTTTTTGTTTTTAAATCGGAACTAAGCTGACAGTCTTCATGACGACAGGGAGGGCAAGGGCAAGTTAAAATCCACCTCCAGCTCCTCGGGGAATGAAGAAGCTGAGGCCCCTTCATGTCAGCAGGTGTGAGTCATCCACACAGGGAGCAGCAAAATTGAGGAAGAAGGTGCCATTTTGTTGTCAATGTTCCCACCATCACTGCACAGAAATAAATAGTTGGAGAAAATGATCGAGGATAAAAGAATGATCCGGCTGGGAATCAGACTGAATAGAAGGTTCCCATTGAATACTGCTTCATTATGCAACTTTTCCTTTCACTGAAGGATTCCAATTCTTGGTGAACCAATTGTGACAAGGAAGTGCTGACAACCCTGGGAACCAGCAACTCGGGCCTTTGATTCGTCGCTTTGAAGCCCAGTCCTATCACTGGATTGTTAGTTGCGTGTAACCAAGTGAACTTGGCCTCCTCGAGTCTCAGTTTTTTAAAATCTGGATCTGTAGCCTTTACCTTTAGATTAATGTTTACGTATAGTGTCTGAGTTGAGGATACCATCGTGCCACTTTTTAACCATCCTCCCAACTTCCCCAGAGATACTCTCCTTGTCGTCTTGTTTGTTTTATTTTTAATTTTTTATTTCTTTTGGCCACACCGCGGGGCTTGCGGGATCTTAGTTCCCCGACTAGGAATCAAACCCGGGCCCACAGCAGTGAAAGCACGGAGTCCTAACCACTGGACCACCCGGGAGTTCCATCTTCTTGTTTGTTGCTGGAGGGATGGCGATTGGCTTGATGTTTAGCCCACACTAGAAAAGCATCAAAGGAACCTAAACAGACTCAGGATAGAACTATCTCATAACCAATTTTCTAGTGAAAAAGATCGAAATTTAACCTCACAGCTTCATTCTATATCATTAATCATTTCTGTATGCTTAAGCTTTAACTGTTTTGTAAGCTAGACATAGTTCATTCGAAATAAATTTGGAAAGGAGGACCTGTAGTTCATCCCAGAGAGTGGGAGAATTTCTATAAATCCTTTCATTTGTTTCATTATAAAGTCCAGAATTTTAAACAGAAAAACCCACCAAATATTATTTTACAATTCTGTGGTTCTCAACCTAAAGTGTACATCGAACATACTTTTGAGCCCCACACCAGATCTACTAAAGCAGAATCTCGGAGGTGCTTGGGCAAGTGCAATCGGCAAACTTGCCACCATGTGATTCTGATTTGCACACTTGGATAAGAACGCAGAAAAAGTTACTCGGATCAAATGGACCCCAGGTGACCCTGGTGTAGCCTTTCCTTTCTCAGGTGATGCTTATTTCTTCCTTCCATTTGCTTAGGCCAAGAGCCTTGGCATCATCCTTAACTTTTATTGTCACACCTCACATCCAATCTATCAGCAAATCTTGTTGGCTCTGACTGCTTTCAAAATACATCCAGGAAAAAAAAAATGTGTTCATATATCTAGGATTCATCACTTTTGCTGATACCCTAACACAGTCTTTTTTCTACCAAGCAGCTAGGGTGATTCCGTTAAAATTTTAAGTCTAATCATTTCATTCTTTTGCTCCCAAACCTCCTGTGGCTCCCTCGTTCACTCAGAGTAAAAGGTAAAGTTCTGACCTTGGCATTCAGGACTCTGCTGACCTAGAACCTGCCACCTGTCTGCCCTCTCCTCCTGTACTCTGCTACTCCAGTCACAGTAGCCTCCTTGCTGCTCTAGGCACATTCTCATCTCAGGTCCCTTGCATTGGTTCTTCTTTCTTTCAGAAAAGCTGTCCTCCAGAGGCATCCACGTGGACAACTCCATCAAGTCCTTGTTCAAGTGCCACCTTCTCAATGACCTCCTCATGGCTACTCTGACCAGCCCATTTCCTTTACCCCAGCTCTCCTGATTGCTCTTACTCTGATCTACTTTTCTTTTCCTTCCCCAAAGAACTTATCACCTTTCAATATATAATCTATTTACTATGTTTTGTTTATTGTTGATCTTCCCTGGCTAGAATATAAGCCCTACAGGGCCAGAATCTGTACTTGTTTTGTTTCCTAATGTATTACAAGCCCCCAGAACACTGAGCACATAGTAAATGCTCAATAAATATTTGTAACATTTAAGGAATACAAATTCTAGAATCCGGAGAGAGCAAACTAGGTTAAGTGCAGAATGCTGCCTCCACAAAGTTCCATTCTAATTGGGTTTGCCACTATGGGGACAATCACAGCTTATATGAGATATTGAGACCTTTGTGGTGCTGTTGCTATAAATGCCATGAAATATGCTACTCTTGTTTTTCAAATCAAGAACTAAGAGTTGTCGAACTACTTCTACACTGACAACCAACAGCTAAATCAAAATCGTTGCTAGAAATTTTACTTTAGCTGCATGTTTGCGTGTTATGTGTTATTATGTAGGAAACGGGGTGAGACAGAATGTGGGTTTAGTCCTGGGACCTCCAGCTTCTACCAGATGGGTAGGGGTCAAAAACCATACTGTCAGAGAGTCCCTCTCTGAAATGAGTTAGTAATAGAAACTCAATTCATTGCAGAGAAAATGTTTTTTTAAAAAGAGAGAGAGGGAGATTTCACTTCACATATCTATTTTTATTTTATTGGGCATTATCACAATCTCCCCCCAAAATGGTTAGCCCAGCGGGGCAGAGAGATCAAGAGGAACATGACAGCGATCAGAGGCAGTGGCACTCACCCCTGGTGGAAACAGTCTCTGAAACCTTCCCCCTCCCAGGACAATGCTCTTAATTAGCTGTACCATATTTCCCAGAGAACAAAAGCTCCCCACCCCTCAGAGGAAAAGCTTTTCCAGGAGATATCTCATTGGGGAAGCGCCAGGCACACAACAGGGAGAGGAGAACAGACAGGCTGTTCTGGGCTCTGCAAAGAGACACAAACTTTGGATTCCCAAGGGAGTCTTAGAGGTTACCTGGCACATGTTTCTCCACGTGACAAGCATGTGTTTCACATACCCTGAGGTGGCCGACTTCGGAGGCCCCCTTTTTCTTTTCCCTCTCCCTCAGCCACTAGCTGGGGTTAGGAGTCTTGCGGGTGGCTGGCAAAATCAGCTGGAATCATCTTCAGAACTGAGCATCTGGGGAGCAGTAGGGAAGGAACTAGGAGTTTATTTCAGGTGACAGACATGGAGCAGGCCCCTATTTTTTTCCTGCGACTAGAATAATATTTCTGAAACAGGGATGCTTGAATCATATGTCTCTTCATATCACTGTGTGGGAAGTCTCAGTTACAAGCCTAACAACGGAAGAGATGGTGGGGTTTTTAGGACTTGGTGGGTGCTGAGCAAAGGGGTCTGGAAGATTGCTGGGGGTGGGGATGGGGGATGGGAGTGGGCTGGAGGTGGGGAGTGCAGGCAGAAAAGGCAATTAAGGGCAAAAGGACTGCTTCACCTGAGCCTGTTTAGGGAACAAAGAAGAGGGGGCTGAAAAGTCTTCTCTCCATAACAATTTTGCTCCCCCCATTAAATGTGTTTTTTGAAAAAACACAGAGGAAAAAAAAAGTCTTGTTTAAGTGCTTCTTCCTGAGTAAGTTCACTGTCAGGAAAGGAAAATCCAAACGCTCAGAGAGTCTATTTTTGTGCCCAGAGGCTCCAGGCCCTGCACACAGACTCTTCCTTACTCTGAAGGAAAGGAAACTGAGCATGAGGCCTCCCTGTCACAGAGGCTGGAATTGAGGAACCTGTATTACTCGAAGGGCTGTTCCCAGTACAACCTCCATTTTAGGAAATAAGGATATAGTGCAGGATGCTTTGGGAGGGACCTGAGTGGCTGGTTAAAAAAACAAAAACAGAAACAAAGCTCATTATTCTGTAGGCAAACAATCATGGCACTGGACTTGAACTGGAAAGTTCAAGCAGCTGCCTCAGTGTTATGCTACTTCTAGTCACTACGATTTACTGCCACCACCTGCCTCTTGGCTACCACGCAGATAAGGATGAGAGGCCTGATTAAGAGTTTTGATGTGCAGGTCAAGCCAAAGTCCTAAGTCAGTAATAAGCATAATAAAACAGCAGTTGCCTAGGTAGATAAGGCCTTTGTACATTTTGCATACATTTTCTACACCATTCACAAGTTTGTTGTTTTTCCTCTGTACTGCCTTGAACCAGTTCAAGGGTGTTGCTTAAGGTGTCCAGCCAAGGAAATGGGGTTCAGACCACTCCCCCTTTCAATCCAGCGTGGCCCTGCCTCCCTGTCTACTTTGCCGGAGATTACCTTTTGTGAGGACCACAGGGTACACCGAGAAGAGCAGTCCAGCTTGTGACAATCACACCTCTTGGGCTGTTCCTGTCTCCTCTGCTATCTGGCCTGTGAAGCTGACCTTAAAAAGAGACCTCTGCTTTTAAAGGGTTTCCTGGGGAGCTGGTGACTAGGGATGGAGGAAGGAAATTGGAGAGATCCAGTTAAAGGGAGAGACTGATTCTTTACTGGCTTATTAACAGTGGCCCTGGCACAGGCAGAGCCTCCTAAAATGCAGATCTGATCGTGGCACTACCCTTGCTCATAATCCTTCAATGGCTCCCCAGTACCCTTAGGATAATGTCCACATATCCCCATTAAGATTTACAAGGCTCCTCACTCGCTGGCCTCGGCTTGCACTGCTCCCCCAACACTGTTTAGCACATTTCCCTTGCCCTCCCTCTCTTCCCAACTCCCCCAGTTGAATTCACTACTGAATTTCTTTCAGTTCCTCAAATATCTGCTTCTTCTCTTCCCCAACTTTCAAACATCCTTTTGTTGCTGCTCCTAACTCATCCTTTAAGTTCTTTCATTGAACATTTCTATCCCAGGAAGCCTTCCTTCACCACCACGACTTGGAGTTAGGTTTCTCCCCTATGAGCTCCCACAAACCTCCTACTAAACCTATCACTTACACACTACTTTGTAATTACGCGTTCATTCGTCTCCCTGCTGGATGGTAAACACCCGAGGGCAGCACTAAGGTGTCTGTCTTGCCCACTGTTTTCTCCCCAGTGCACGGCCAATGCCTGACACGTGGTAGTGCCCCACAGGGATTCGTTGAATAAATGGGCATTATGCCAACATGACAAAAGAAGTCCCAGTGGTCCTTCCCAGATTCGTGTTTGCCTGTTTATTTGTCTGCTGAGACACGAGGAAGAGCCCTGAATTCAAACGACACGTGTTGTACTTGGGCCACCATGGACCCCGCTTCTCCTCTTCCATGATGCCTTCCCAGGGATCCCAGTGCACAGTTTTCCCAGTCATCTCAGGGCCACCGGTGGAGTTCCTCGTTTGTGCATATACTGGCATCTGTTTGTGTGACATTTAGTAATTTATTCTCTTTTTTACTAATTTGAAAATTAATTTACCATTATTTAATTATTTTCAAATGATTTCGTATTTATGCCTATCTTTCCCACATTTTTCTTGAGAGTAGGAAATATGACTTCTTTTATCAATCCTTTCAATACCTAATGTTGTTCACAATTTGTGTTTAATGAATATACACAAGGATGACTTAAAGTCTAACTTTTTCTTTAGAAATGAATTTATTACAGCGCCATGGTGGAAATGCATGGTAGACATATTTGGTGATGTGGCAATGGATTGTTTCTTAAAGGAAACTGTGGTTCCAGGATGGGCCTGGAAACTGTAGCCCAGAAGTATGAGGACGCCACCGCCCTGGTCGGTTGGCAGAAAGCCTGAAGCCTGGGGAAAATGTTGTTCCAGGGTGCCCTCTAGTGATCCAAGGTGCCGCTACGTCAGAAGCCAAGGCCAGATGCTCTTGAACTTCTGCAGGAAGAAGAATCCATGGGGGAGCCTAATAAAATGACAGATGCCAGGATGCCACGCCAGCTGGGAGACCAGTCCTTCTACTCAGCACCTTCAGGCATCTGATGCACAGTCCACAGATCATACTTTGTGAAATACCGACTAAGTGATGCCCATCAAAGAAAATGTTCCAGATATGTAGTCTGAGAACACCCAGTCTCATTCTTCTGCTTGTAGGGATGGATCACTGACTCCTTGCTGACTATTCAAGTATGGACATGAGTGAGAAAGAGGGAGACACAGAGATAGCCTAGACCTCTGGTATGAAATGCAGTCCAGGAAACACAAAAACAGTCAGCAGCATTTTTAGCTAGACCACTGAGAAAATGTTTTAGGGAGGATTGTGTTACCTTGATGTCTATTCTCCAACCTAATGGAGGGTAGCCCCTCTACTCTTTTTTGCCCTTCCCAGCAATGGGTGACTGTTTTTTATTGAGCACACACTCTGTGGCCAACACTGTGTCAGACTGTTCATGTATATCAGTATATCATCTCTGGAGGTACCTGGAATCACCACAAGTGAGGCACGCCTTATGCCATACAAGCAGAGGGGAGGATTACAGGACAACTAGTTCAAGCATAGGCAACAGCCAGAAACTGCTTTCCTGCATTCTATACTTATGCTCTGTTAAGCAAACTCACTAGAAAGATAAACAGAGCAAAACCCACATCATTTTCTCTATTGTGAAGGAGCTAATTCCTACTCAGAAACCAAATAACATCCATCGATGATAAAAAGAAAAAATTGTATCTCTGAATCCCTATCAGTACAGTCATCCCTTGGTATCCTGGGGGAGTGGGAGAGGGGAGAATTGGTTCCAGCACCCCCAGTGGATACCAAAATCCACGGATGCTCATGGCCCTTATATAAACTGGTGTGGTACAGTCTGCCTCCATATCTGGAGATGCGGAACCCATGGATAAAGAGGGCTGACTGTACTTTTTTTCTGTCCTTTTGAAAATTTCAGTTGAAGGCTGCTGCTTTAATTAGGGGCTGTTAGCACATTAAAATGTTTGTTGAACCTTGCAAGGTGATAAATTGCTCTGATTTTCAGCCTAGTACTTAGGTCTAATTAGTTTATGTACTTTTTCATGTACTAACAGCACCTAATGAATTCACTTAAATGGTAAAATCACATTTATTGAGTGTCTATGTGTCTGGACACTGTGTTGGACCATGGAAATATAAAGGAGGCTAGGTGAGGTTGAGTGCCTACGCCATGGGGGATCAGAGCCTAGAGGGTACATTATCTCTGATGCAATGTGATGAGTACCTTATCAGAAATATGAACCCAGGGTTAGGATAGCACAGGACAGTTACTTCTCTCCATGGGAACCGACTGAACAGAGAAATGCTATCACAGATACACACTAATATTCTAATAATTGATGAACATTAGAATTTTCATGGGGAGTGGGGAAAACCACAACATTCATTTCCAAATTATCTTGGACTAAAGAGTTATCAAGGCTTCCCTGGTGGCGCAGTGGTTGAGAGTCCGCCTGCCGATGCAGGGGACACGGGTTTGTGCCCCGGTCCGGGAAGATCCCACGTGCCGCGGAGCAGCTGGGCCCGTGAGCCATGGCCACTGAGCCTGCGCGTCCGGAGCCTGTGCGCCGCAACGGGAGAGGCCCGTGTACGCAAAAAAAAAAAAAAAAAAAAAGAGTTATCAAATCTCTCTTCTCACAAATAGCAATGTTTTCTTTCATACTACCCCACCCCCTTACTATATCTTTAAAACAAAACACGAGGTGCTGGCCTGATGCCATCTGATTTCAGTCCTGCTCATTTGCTTGTCCGGAAAACTTTAAGCATAGGCTCACAGAGCCCTTGATGAGAAAGCTCATTAAAAAGCTGTCTAAAAAGGGGAAACAAATTACATGTACAACACAGCCCACTCTTTTCCTCTTCATTTCCTTCTCCCCCTCTCAGACTGCGACATTATAAAAGACAAGGCAAAGTGAGTCATCAGGTCTGGAAAAGGCACTGCTGGATGGGTCCGTCTTTACCTTGCTGCTTTGATGACATTTATCTTGCTTCACTGCAGTACTAAAATGCTGCCCAAACAGCAGGCGGGCCCTGTGTGTGTAATGACGGCCTTGGGAAAGCCTTTGATTGTGTGTATTTGGGTGGAACTTGAGCTTGTAATTGGCAAATGCACACATCGTCTGATTTCAGAGCATCTCCCTAGAAACCTTGTTTATTCCTGAGGAAAGGGGAAGTTTCTTTCCTCCTAGGTATATCTGTGACCACCTTCTGAAGGTTTCCTCGGGAGCATTACTTCAGGATGGCAGCGATCATACTCAGGGCTGGCCCAGCCAAAAAGTGTCTTATTAAGTCACCCCCTACTCCTCTCAAGTGGGGAATTTCATGAGCTAGGATAGGCTTCCTGCCTCCCAGCTCGAAAGGGAAGTGATGGGGGTGATTGTCCACTGGGAGGAAGAGAAAGGAGGTGGGTTTTATTTTTTCTTCCTTCTTCTCATCCTGGAGTTTGCAAAAGGAAGGCTACAAATACCAAACAATCCTTCCACACCTGGTAGCTGGGGCAGTGTTTGTGGGGAAAAGGAAATCCTTCCTGCCACCTTGCCCCTTGTTATATATAAATTGCTGGGGTTGAGGCACTTACGGTAAAATACTTGGAACATGGTTCTTTTCTGCGCTGAGGCAGAGAGACTATATCCTTTAAAGTCAGAAGACTACGGTTGAGGTCCTGTCTTTTCACTTCCTAGCTGTTTGATTCTTGAGAATTTGCAAAATGCCTCTGAATCTTATTGTCTACCATGTGCCAGGCCCTGTGCCAGGCACCGAGAATGCATAAATGGAGAAGTCACTGGCTCCACCCTGCAGTTTTGTGTAATCTCCTGCAGAGACAGACCCATGCACCGGCACAACACAATGTGGGATATGCTTTACTGAAGCTGCAGAAGAGTTCCCAGGAAAATGGGAGGAGGGGACTGTGTATGTTTTGGAGGTGGGAGAGAAGAATGACAAGGTGAGAAGTGGTGAGACTATGGTTAGGGAAGGGCTCCCAAATCAGGAGCTTGGGCAGGATTTTTTTTTTTTGGGGGGGGGGCAGGATTTTGAAGAAAAAAGAGAGTTCACTTAGAGAGAAAGAGAGGGAGAGAGAGAGAAGGATGGTAGAAAGAACCCTGGCTGACAACATTAAAGAAGTGGCAGAGGAAAGGAATCTAAGAACAAGCCTGGGGAGTGGACTGAGAAGTAGGAGGAGAACCAGCAGAAACTGGCTTCAAATGCTGCAAGAGGCCAGCTGCAATGGGGACTGACTGGCAAGCATCCATTGGACCAATGGCATTTAGGAGAAGAGCACAGTGGAGAGTGAATGGAAGGAGAGCAGCGGAGTCACTGAGCATATTCCTTATATTATTATCATTATTATTGAGGAATAGTTGATTTACAATATTATATGGGTTTCAGATGGACAGCATAGTAATTCAGTATTTTTACAGATTATACTCCATTAAAAGTTACTACAAGATAATGGCTATAATTCTTTGTAAAATATATCCTTGTAGGGCTTCCCTGGTGGCGCAGTGGTTAAGAATCCGCCTGCCAATGCAGGGGACAAGGGTTCGAGCCCTGGTTCGGGAAGATCCCCCATGCCACGGAGCAACTAAGCCCACGAGCCACAACTACTGAAGCCCGCGCGCCTAGAGCCCATGCTCTGCAACAAGAGAAGTCACTGCAATGAGAAGCCCGTGCAATGCAACGAAGAGCAGCCCCTGCTCACTGCAACTAGAGAAAGCCTGCACACAGCAACAAAGACCCAACACAGCCAAAAATTAATAAATAAAGTTATTAAAAAAATCCTTGTAGCTGATTTATATTATACATGGTAGTTTGTACCTCTTAATCCCCTCCCCCTACCGTGCCCCTTCTCCCTTCCTTCCCTCCACCAATGAATGCTAGTTTGCTCACTCTATCTGCGAATCTGTTTCTTATTATATTCACTGGTTTGTTTTACTTTTTAGATTGCACATATAAGTGATATCATACAGTATCTGTCTTTCTCTATCTGACTTATTTCACTAAACATAATATTCTCTAGATCCATCCACGGTGCTGCAAATGGCAGAATTTCATGCTTTTTATGGCTGAGTAATATTCCACTATACATCTTTTTTATTCATTCATCTGTTGATGGACACTTGGGTTGCTTACATATGTTGGCTATTGTAAATAGTGCTGCTATGAATATTGGGGTGCATGTATCTTTTCCAATTAGTGTTTTTGTTTTTTCTGAGTACATATTTAGGAGTGGAATTGCTGGATCATATGGTAGTTCTATCTAACAAGCATATTCTTAATGTTCAGTGGACTTGGCTGTTAGGAGGAGATGAATAGGGTTTTGGTTAGAGAGGGATGAGAGATGAACAAAGATTTTTGTTGTTTTGTTTATGATTGAAGCTTGGGTGTAGTTATATACAGGAGGACAGGAGGAGTTAATTTAAAGGAAAAGGATGGGATTAAATGGGGTTAATTCCTACCTTGTAGAGCCCTTCTGAGAATTAAATGAAATCTCCTGGGGAACCCTTTTGTAATGAGATATACACATGTGAATATGATTATCCTGCTATGGAAATAAAACCTCCACACATCACAAGGCATTTGAGCTCACTTATCACGGGCTGCTGAGATAGGCAAATCTCCCTCTCCATAGCCTTTTTGTGTGAGCTGCTTTCCTATTTCTTCTTGCCACCACTTTAGACTTAGAGCCCAAGAATGAATTGAGCCCTCCTTGACATTTCTTCTTGCCAAACAACACAACTCACCAGTTTCCCTGGATCACAACAGGAAGCTGGGGGTTGATAAGTGAGAAGCAATTAAGGGAGGGGACAAGAGCCTCCTCCTTGTTAGGAGGTGGGACTCACATCTAGACCTCTTGGAAACTTGGAAACTCGCTTTGTCAGTTTATTAGCGTTTTATCAGATAACTTTGGAGCCACATGGGCTATGAAGTAGACTGTCCCCTCACAGACACCAGTGGCCCCCTTTCCATCTCAGTTCATGAACTGCAAGTCCCAATAGGGCAAGGATTTTTGTCTGTTTTGTTCACTACTGTATCCCCAGTGACTAGAACAGTGTCTGCCACCAGGATGGTGTCTAATAAATACTAATATTAATAAGTGAATGAATTTACCCATTCATTCATCTTTCCATCGACTCAATCGAA
This sequence comes from Orcinus orca, assembly GCF_937001465.1. Classification (NCBI taxonomy): domain Eukaryota; kingdom Metazoa; phylum Chordata; class Mammalia; order Artiodactyla; family Delphinidae; genus Orcinus; species Orcinus orca. The sequence goes on from NC_064559.1 coordinate 52,958,656, forward strand.
ATGGCCAACAACTAAGCTCGTCCTAGATAAACAGCGATAAATAATTCCTGCTATCATTAAAAAAAATGTACATTCTGTGCCAGGCACTTTACATACACTAGTTCATGGAATCACAATCATTTTACAAATGGGAAAACCGAGACTCAGAAAGAGGTCACTTGGTTGAGGATATTTGGCTGGAACGTGGTGAAGCTGGGATTCCTCACTGTCTGATTCCAATACCTACGCTCTTTCTACACCACCATCTTCTTCTCCAGTCTCATCCCTCACCATTCTCCAACTTAAAGCGTAACTTCCATCATAACTGACCACCTATAATTCCTTGAGCATGTCATGTTCTCTCTCACACACTCCTTTGCCTGGGACACGTTTAGCTGTGCCCTCTGTCTGGCTAATTCTTCCTCACCCCTCTTCTGGGAGACTTTCTTAAAATGATGCTCTCCAAGTGGGGTAGGTTGACCTTCTCTGTGCTCTCACAGCCCCCTTTGCAGCCCCCTATCATAGGACATTTCACAGGCATTTTAGAAGCCTATATTTTTTTGGCCATGTCATGTGGCTTCTGGGATTTTAGCTCCCCGACCAAGGATCGAACTCGTGCCCCCTGGAGTGGAAGTGCAGAGTCCTAACCACTGGACTGCTAGGGAATTCCCTTAGAAGTGTATTTTTTGTGTGCCTTTCTCCACTAGCTGGGCAGGGACTGTCTTCATAATAAGAGCTGCCATTTGTTGAGGGCTGCAATGTACTGGCTTATCTTGTTCAATTCTCACAGCTATTATTATGCTTGTTTTATAGGTGAAAAAATGGATGCTCAGAGAGGTTAAATAACTTTCCCAAGGTCACAATGACTGAGTGGCTAAGCCAGGAATCCAGCATAGGTACATCTGATTCCAAGGCCTAAATTATTCTCTTCAATATGTTATCATCGGAACCATCCACAGTGCTCACAGCTTAGCTGTTGGGATAAACAGATAAATACCACCTGAACAGTGAGATTAGTGAGCTAATCCAGGTTTATAAAATTCTTGGGAGGGAACATGTGGAAGGGAAGGGTTTGTTCTCTCTGGAGGAGGTGGGGTTGGAAAGGCTTCATAAAGTTGCCAGACTGCTTGGGAACTTGTAAATTGGTTCCATAATGATGGCTTAAGATGGAAAATAGATTCCTGCATCAAATATTGGTGATTAGTTTTGGAGGCCATGGCAGACATTGTTCAGGTCACCACTGCTTCCAACTGAGTCCATCTGGGTGCCAGGAATTTAGCCCAAATGCCTGCTGGTACCTGCAACCCAGTCAGCACATTGTTTCATTAAAATCTTATTCGCGCGCGCATATGTGTGTGTGTGTGTGTGTGTGTGTGTGTGTGTGTGTAGATGTGAATGTGTGTGTGTGAAAACTACTTTACATAATCATAGTTTTAATCTTACACACTATACTTTAAATTTAAATGAAATCAATACATTTTCAAGTTTGCGGCTGTAAGGAATCATAGTTTTAATCTTACACACTATACTTTAAATTTAAATGAAATCAATACATTTTCAAGTTTGTGGCTATAAGGAATAGGGTAGTACTCCTAATTATGTGTTAACTTTTCTTCCTGCTCTTGGGTCTTAACTGCAGGCATCCCTGGAGGCTGCTTTCTCTCTATTCTTCTCTTCGGGGAATTCATCTATTTTCTAGGCTTGAAATACTGTAAAATTCCTATAAAATTAAACTTAAAACTACAAGCAAAAAAGCATGGCTTTAAAATGTACGGTACAATACCTTCTTTGTCTGCTGCAGAAGGCGTTTGTGAGGGAGGGCACAGTGGGTGGCTGGGCTCTGGCATCAGGCAATTAGGAGGCTTCTAAACTGCTCCATTTCCTAGCTGTGTGGCCTTGGGAAAGTTACTTAACTTCCTTAAGTCTGCATTCCCGATCTATAAGAGTGAAAATAATAGTATCCTAGTAATAGGACTATTGTGAGGACTAATAAAATAATGCAAAAGCACTTAGTAACTTGTTTGTTGTAAGTTACCAATAAGTGCTAGTTGTAACAATAATTATTATCACTCTCATCACTGGCAGGATAGAGCAATTTGGGTGACGGTGATTTGAAACCTGTGATGTACTATGAAAATGTGAAATATTATTGTTTTGTATAGTGTTGAGTGAAATCCGAAGAGCTCGATAGAAAGGGAATCGAACAAGAAATCAGGAAAGCCAGATCCTAACAGATCCTAATGCTACTTCAGCCACTAACCCTCACCGTGACCTTGGGCCAATCTCTCTCTGAGCCTCCGCTTTCTCACTTGTAAATGAAGCACTTTGCTTAGATTATCTTGACGAGCAATCCCAGCTCTGAAATTCTATGATTCCATGAGCGTTGGAGCAAATAAGTTATGTAGCAAATCTTACACAGTTCTTGGAATAGACTAGAAGGTTAATATGTCCCACATATACCAATGGCCAAAGTCCATCTCTGAGGTTGATAAAAGTTAACTGCGGGCTTCCGCAGTGGCACAGTGGTTGAGAGTCCGCTTGCCGATGCAGGGGACACGGGTTCGTGCTCTGGTCTGGGAAGATCCCACATGCCGCGGAGCGGTTGGGCCCGTGAGCCATGGCCACTGAGCCTGCGCGTCCGGAGCCTGTGCTCCGCAACGGGAGAGGCCACAGCGGTGAGAGGCCCGCGTACCGCAAAAAAAAAAAAAAAAAAAAAAGTTAACTGCAACTGCAACAGTCAGAAAGAGCTATCTGGGGGAATTCAATGAAAAGGCAAACTACAACGCACCTCAAGACTCTTGGGAGACATCTTTTTTGGTAGAAGATAATAATGTATCTATAATGGCAATACTGAACTAGTCAGAAAAAAGGATCAGGTCATGCCCGGCAGCTGTATACTTCGGCAAGAAAGTAGGTGCAAGACCCCTTAACATTTTTGGCTAAGGCTTTGAATTGTAATGTGCTGGTAGCTCTCCCACACAGCGTGAGGGGCCCCTGGCTTCCTAACTTCCTAATGTACTGAGTATCTGCTGTGTGCTAGATGTAGTGGTCAACTGGGCTACTGAGACACACGGTCTCTATTCTCAAGGCACTGACAAACTATTGGATAAAGCATTGTAACTGTGGGGGGCTACTTTTACATTTTCAGCACAGTCCTGCATGGTATTTATATTGTTTATATACTGTTTGTCTATTATTCTGTGAAAACATAGCTGTTTGTGTATTCAGCTCTCCACCCTCAGCCCTCCAGCAGCTTCTGGATGTTAAATATTATCTCTTCATGTGAGCTGTACCAGCAGGAAGAGTCATCTGTTACTCTTTTACTTCCTAACGAGCCCTCAAACTGGTTTGTAGGGCAGTTAGAGATTCTTTCTTCGCAGAGGAGTGATCATTTCGGATTTAGTTTGCTTGGTCTTATTCTCCGCCAGGACTCAAATTTTGTTCTTCCTCTTCACTTTCCTACCTTACCCCACATAAAACAAAATAACCAGAAATGATAACAAAAACTAGACAGTATAATGTGGTGGCAGCAATTTGATGGATCAGCTAAAATGCTTCTTTTGCTACTATAGCAGCTACTATTACATGCCTTGTCACTTACCTTTGAAGTTCTTTGGAAAAGTGAAAGTTATTTTGCATATAAAATCACCTCAATTACCTAAGATACTTTCATCTCCCTCCAAGATTCTTCTTAAAGGGCCTTTTGCTATTTTCTTCAGATACTGTTATAAATGTAGAATGCGGTATTGATAGATTTCTCCAAACTCACTGATTTTCATATGCCCTGAGAATAACAAAGATATTATGAAAATGACAATAGAAAAAATTTCCATAAAAATAATTAATCAACAATCAAAAACCTGATGCTTAGAGATACTTCCAATTATCTGGAAAATTGATACTAGGTAACCGACTGCTTATTCAACAATTCAGCGATAAGCATGTATTAAGTGCCTAAAAGTGTGGCATTGTGCAAAGTACTGCAAACATAAAGGAGATTAAGAAATGGTTGTTGCTTTCAAGGAGCTCAATTAAAAATTGTTCCCTTTATGTAAACCAACTATACTTAATAAAAAAAATTTGCTTGCTTTATATCTTGTATAAAAACTTAATATTTTACAAAACGTTTTCCACATGTAACAACTCATTTCATCCCCAGATCAATATTGGTTTCATACTTCATAAACTTGAGATTTCTTGTTGCTCACTCTTATTTGGCAACCAGAATGTTGATTTTGATGATGATAATGTTCATATTTCTCCACTATTCCTGGTTTGATTTTATGTACCTAATGACTTAAGAGTTTGCAAAGTGTTTCATGGAAGATAATATTTTCCACCTTCTCACCTTCTAGTCCGTGTTCCTCTTCTGCCCAGTTTCTTCCTGAGGGAGGTGGGGCTAAAATGACTTCAAATTCCCTGTGAGTGCTCTTAAGATAACGGTGACCTCTCCTACATACCTGTGGTGGGAAACTGGTTTTTGAATTCCTTTCCCACCAAAGCCTTTAGGTCATGATTTCAGAAATTCATTCCTACTTCATTTTTGCTTTCCATTTTTCCTGTATTCCATTCCGGATCATTCCATAATTCTATGCTATCTTGGACTATTGTTTCCATCAAAAAAATAGAAACAGAATTTAGCAACTGAGGGATTATTCTGCCCAATGCTTTCACTTTATGGGGGAGGAACTGGGTTCCACAGCCATGAGGATTGCCAAAGCCATACAAATAGGTGGTAGAGTTGGGCTTGAACCTCAGAAGTTATACACTCTTTGACCAGATATCTTTTTTTTTTTTTTTTTTGGCTATGCCTGGAGGCTTGTGGGATCTTACAATAGTACCCCCACCAGGGATTGAACCCTGGCCACCTGAAGTGGAAGCATGGAGTCATAACCACTGTACTGCCAGGGAATTCCCTGACCAGATGTCTTTTTAAAGATATCAGACTTTTTTTTTTAAAATAAATTTATTTATTTATTTTTGGCTGTGTTGGGTCTTCGTTGCTGCATGCAGGCTTTCTCTAGTTGCTGTGAGCAGGGGCTACTCTGTTGCGGTGCGCAGGCTTTTCATTGAGGTGGCTTCTCTTGTGCGACACGGGCTCTAGAAGCGCGGCTTTCAGTAGCTGCAGCATGCGGGCTCAGTAGTTGTGGCTCATGAACTCTAGAGTGCAGGCTTAGTAGTTGTGGCACATGGGCTTAGTTGCTCTGCGGCATGTGGGATCCTCCCAGACCAGGGCTCGAACCCGTGTCCCCTGCATTGGCAGGCAGATTCTTTTTTTTTTTTAAATGTTGGGGGTAGGAGTTTATTAATTAATTTATTTATTTTTGCTGTTTTGGGTCTTCGTTTCTGTGCGAGGTCTTTCTCTAGTTGTGGCAAGCGGGGGCCACTCTTCATCGCGGTGCGCGGGCCTCTCATCATCGCGGCCTCTCTTGTTGCGGAGCACAGGCTCCAGATGCGCAGGCTCAGTAGTTGTGGCTCAAGGGCCTAGTTGCTCCACGGCATGTGGGATGCTCCCAGACCAGGGCTCAAACCCGTGTCCCCTGCATTAGCAGGCAGATTCTCAACCACTGCGCCACCAGGGAAGTACCAGACTGTCTTTAAAAGCTATCTGTCAAGTGAAACATTCTTCCCAGGATAACATTCTTTTATATTGCTAGTATATAAATATTTGGCTACTGTTGCAACAGACCTACCCAGTTTTACAATTTTTCACAGATTATACTGTTATGTTTTCAGTTTTCCCAGAGTGTACCTGTTCACCCAGGTACACTGTCCTTGAATCAATTGTTGAGCATCTACTATGTGTCACGCAGAACATAGGTGTTTTGGCCTGACTTTAATTGGAAGTACTCTTTGGATTCGCGTAGAATCATTTAACATTGGATTGCTAGTAACTGTACAGTTTTAGTGTAAGTAAGTGGTCCAGTAAGTGTGAGAAAATTAATAACAAGAATTGAATCCTAATAGGATGTTGAAGGTAGACATTAAAGCCTTTATGCATTTAGGATTTCACACATGCAGAGGACCCCCCCCACCCCTAATTATTTATTTATACATTGTCTTATTGAAGTAGTTGATTTACAATGTTATATTAGTTTCAGGTGTACAACACAGTGATTCAATATTTTTCTAGATTATACTCCATTTAAAGTTATATTGGCGGTATTCCTTGTGCTGTACATTACATCTTTGCATCTTATTTATTTTATACCTAGTAGTTTGAACCTCTTCATCTCCTTCCCCTATCTTGCCCCTCCTCTCACCCCCGCCTTCCACTATTAACCACTAGTTTGTTCTCTGTATAAGAACCGCCAAGTGTCGTTTTTAAAGTCTCCTGAACTTGCTACAAAGAATGCCAACAAAGGTTAATCTCCGGGGATCTGTTTCTATTTACTCATCTTCCTCCATCCCCGCCCCCAACTCCACAGTGGGCTCCACCTGCAGGGGGCCCCGGGGGACCAGGGGGCCCGGGCGCCCGGAAGAAGCGCGGCACCCCCGCGGGTGGGACTGGCCCGTGGCGCGGTCCCAGCCGCTGCCGCCAGCCTGGGTCGGGTCGCGAGTCCCCGGCGGCCGGGGCGGGGCGGGGCGGGCGGCGTCCTGCTCTTCCTGCCGCGCTCGGACCTCCCCCTCTGTCGACACTTGCGCGGGGCCCTGGCGTCGGCGTCGGCGTGAGGACTGTGCTTGCCTCGGGCGTGGCTCTGCAGGTGCGGCCCTGACTCACCACAGAACCTCCAAAGGCGTTAACCTGCTCGCCCCCAGGAACCCGAGCCTTTGTTCTGCGTTGCAGGAGGGCCGGGCAGGGCTGCGGCAGGCACTACCGCGCCGCGCTGGGCGCCGAGTTGAAGCAGCCCCTGGCCTTTGAGGAGGCGGTCCCCCGCCATCTCCGGCCCCGCGAGGTAGGGTGAGTGGCCTGGCCCCGGGACCCCCTAGACGCCCCTTCTCCGCGGCCACCACCCAAGCCCCGCGGGCTCCCGACCGGAACTGAGTTCCCGAGTGCTCAGCTAAGGGGCGCCCGCGAGACTGGAGCGCAACTTCGTGCTGGGCTTCTAGAAAGGCCCTTTCTGGGGTCACAAAAAGGCCGAAGCGCAAAAGGAAGACTGTTCCCCAGAACACAAATGTAGAAGTCCCCAGAGCTGTTGCCTTAGAAACAGAGAATTCTGATTTGCACACGACTTTGCATAACCACCTGCAAGTTATTGATTTAGCACAGATAAATGGACCCCATGCTTTGCTTCCTCTTCTTCAATATCAGCATCTAATTATCTGCCCTCCCTCCTCCCCCACAGCCAGCCCGCTAACGCTATTTACATGATAATGTGCCTTGTTCCCTCCCCTGGTGTACTGCAGTGATTTGGGGTGGGTGGGGTTATATCAGGGTTGTGGGCATTTACCCACATTTAGGGTGGTGGAAAATGGGGTGGCCACTTGGGCTTTGCCTGTTGATCACCTTGGTAACACTGTCACCTGGCGTGGAGAATGAGAACCTCTGACAAGGTGAAGCAGGCAGTGAGTCTCAGGGTTGGGGACCGCTGGTGAGAGGGAGAAATGTGACTGCAGCCCTGAAGTGTCACTAACACGGACCCTGTGACTACATAGATTATTTGGGTGAGCGCAGGACAGCAGCCAGTCTGCTTCCTGGGATTCACATGCTGAAAGATGTTCACCTTGAATCAAGGTGGAGTGGCTTGAGGATTTATAGGTGCTGTACATGTCAGCAACTGTGTCAAGCACACAATGTGCATAGGCTTGAGGGCTGGGCTCCTTTGTTCTGTTATTTGTCCGGACTGCTGTGTCAGATATTAGCTCCTGAGAGCTGGGACTATGAGAATTTATCCATCGTTAAATCCCCATAGGATTTAACGTTAAATTTAATGTTAAATCCCCACATAGGCATGTGGCAGATGCTTAAAATATTGTTGAATGAATCCATTTTGCCCATAAAGTATCTTCTCATAAATAAGGTCACCTCTGTATGATATGGGAAATGTAAACAAACAAATATATAAATGAATGTCACCGATTCTGTCTCTCAGCCTTCATTTCCTCCTGTGATTCCAAGCCCTGTTGAGTTGGGTTGGTCTATGACAGTAGTTCTTTAACTCCAGGCTGCATCAGAATTACCTTGTCAAAACAGATTGCTGGGCTTTGTCCCCAGAGTTTCTGATTCAGTAGGTCGGGGGCTGAGAATTTGGATGTCTAACAAGTTGCCAGGTGACACTGAAGCTGGTGATCTGGGGACCACACTGTGAGAACCACTGCTTAACAAGGTCTAGAGAAATTGCTGCAGGCCTGCCTCTGCTCTAGCTCTGTCATGAAACACATAAGCTGGGGAATCCTGTTCTAGCTTCTAGAATTCCTGATTCCCAAAACAGCTGATCATGTTACCCTTTGCTTAAAATCTTATAATGGCTTCCACTGTTCCTACGCTAAAGATTAAGATCCTCAGCAAACCCTACAAACCCTCAGATGCTGTGGGCCTTGCTCTCTAGCCCCATCTTTTTCTCTTCTTTGTGCACTAAGCTGTTTTTTCTTTTGTCCCCACCACCGGGCCTTTGCACATGCCATTGCTTTTGTCTGTGCCAGGCTCCCTACTCCCCTATTTTGAATAGTTAACTCCTAGCTGTTCTTAGGTCAAGTGTTACTTTCACAGGGGATTCTCTTGATTTCCCCCAAAGGTCAAATCTCCCCATTATGTGCTTTCGTGGCACCGTATATTTCTATCTTAACATTTTGTGTAGGAGTTGTAATTTAACACATAAATCCTCATAATTATTTGGTTAATGTCTGTCTTCTCTGCTATACTCTTAGCTCCATGAGGTCAGGGACCTTGTCCATTCTGCCTCATGAATGTACACTGGTACTTAGTTCAGTACCTGGCATATAGTAGGCATTCAGTAAATTCAGTAAATATTATGGTATAATTGAATGAACTTTGTTTCCAGGGATGTGTACTCCTCTGCCTTTTTGCTCTATTTCCTTTGCAGGTCAGAGTTGATGTCCATTTCTGTGGGGTTAACTTTGCTGATATTTTGGCCTGTCGTGATCAGTATCAGGAAAGGCCCCAACTTCCCTTCACATCCGGTGAGTACGAAGGGGCCAAGTGACTGCTTCAAAAAAAGAAGATATAGAGTGTTTTCAGAACCATGTGCTTCATCTTGGGCACTACGATGGCAGTGTCTGCCTGCTGTCAGTGGTGTCTTAGATATGTCAGCCTCACTACTAATTAGAATCACTAGATTGCAAGTGCTGTGAGGGAAGGTTCTATTACTGTCTTGCTCAACATTATTTCCTTCCCCCCACCCCCAGCCACATTAGTACTCTTGTATCTGGCTCATAGTAGATGCTCAATAAATACTTGATGGATTGATTGATTGAAATATAGTTGATGTACAATGTTATGTTAGTTTCATGTGCACTACATAGTGATGTGACATTTGCATACATTATGAAATGATCACTATGGTAAGTCCAGTAACCATGTGTCCCATACAAAGTTATTACAATATTATTGACCATATCCTTATGCTATATATTACATCCCTGTGGCTTTTTATTTTACAACTGAAGATTTGTACCTCTTAATCCCCTTCACTTATTTCATCCACCCCTCAATAAATACTTTAAAAATGCGTAAACGAACAAATACAATTTTACATATCATTATACTCACCAGAATCCTGATCAGAACCATCATTGGCCATAGTCATTCCCTTTCATTCCTTGACAGTGCCTCAATTTTGTTTTTACCCTGAAGGATCATAAACATCTGGTTGCAGCTAAAACTCTCAGTCCTCATGAATACATTCCCAAAGAAACCTAATACCAGAGGATCAGAAGGAAACAGTTTATACATTTCTTAGCAGCCTGCTCTCTGATTTGCATTATGCCCAATCTGATTACATTTAGATCCTGAATATGTGGACCAATGACTGATTTTTGTTGCTGAAATTTATTAAAAGAGATATAAGTATAGTTTAGTATGTATCTGTATATATATATATATAATATACAGTTATATACTGTAAATATACAGTACATGTATATTTTATACAGATATATACTATTAGGGATACAGTGATTGCATATTAGGGATACAGTGATTGCAAAACAGTTGCTGTGTTTTGGCCTTAGGGTACTTGGTTAAGTCTCAACAATTGGAACCATTTCCCTCTGTTTGTATTTGTTGAAATGCTGGATGGGGGAAGATGTCATACTCAATTGAGTTATTCTTCTGGCGGCTCAAGTGGGAAATGTATGATAATTAAATTCAGAAATTTGGAGGTAGAAGAGAAAAGGGCAGACAACACCAATTCATCCAACTGAGCCAAGTACTATGTGAATAAATATAGTTCATGTCCTCGAGGGCCTCATAGTTCAGAAGAGGAGACATGGAAACAGACAAATACAATATGATGAATTTGTCATTGAGGTGCTGTAGGAACCCGAGGCCCCAGTGATCAAAGTCAAAAGTACTTGTGTACCCATGATTCTCTGTGCTTTCGCCCATTCTTAAAATTTTCATTTGTGTCACAGTAAGAATGGGACTACTATAGCTTTTTAGGTTGTTATCACGAAATCTTAGTTCACTTTCCCATGCTTTGGGTACAACACTCTTACCCTTCTTCCTGGGTCGGGGGAACACAAACCCTCTCAGCTCCAGATGCCTCATAGGACGGCCTGTTGATCAGGGTTTTCTCATCTCTCTTGTGCTGGGCTTTACAGATAATCTTTAAACTATTTGTTTTAGGAATGGAGTTTTCTGGGACAGTATTGGAGACAGGCACAGATGTCAGCACGGTGAAAGAGGTAAATTAGTTGAATCTAGGGAATTGATGTGTGGGTTACTATGAGAAATGTGCTAACCTCATTTGTAGCCAAAGGGTCTTGCTTCTCCTGGACTTTGCCAGCAGACACCAAAGGGAAAACGAGACGGAGCAGGGAGAAACTAATTCTGAATTGAGGGAAGGAAGTCTGTGGAAGTTCCTGGCTTCGTTAAATATTTTATTACTAATAAAAGGCAGCACCTGGATTTTAAGTTACTGAGAGGATAGAGAATTCTCAAGTTTCAGTCTCATGTAAAAGAAATGAACACTGGGATTCTAATTCATATTAGTCTTTTTCTTTTCTTTTCTTTTTTTCTTTTTTTTGTGGTATGTGGGCCTCTCATGTTGTGGCCTCCCCCGTTGCGGAGCACAGGCTCCGGACGCACAGGCTCAGCGGCCATGGGCCTAGCGGCTCCGCAGCATGTGGGATCTTCCCAGACCAGGACACGAACCCATGTCCCCTTCATCGGCAGGTGGACTCTCAACCACTGTGCCACCAGGGAAGCCCCAAATTAGTCTTTTTCTTGCTCAGTCCTATCATTGTCCAAAATGTGCTCAGATTGGCTTGGCCACCTGATGGGGGTAGTGAGAAAATGGCTGAATTATTTACTGAACAGTAACACTGAACAGATAATTAAGGGAACCTGTGTCTCAGTGGGTCAGAAAGAAAGATTTTCTTTCTTTTTTGCATTAATTCGGGAAGGGATAAATAGCAAGGGCATGCATTTGAACATACCCTTAATGGTATTTTCCCTTCAGGGAGATGGAGTTATTGGCGTGAGTGGCTTTAATGGTATGGCTGAAGAATGCATCACTGACCACAAGGTAGCCCTACCTCTCAATACTAGTCCTTGGAGATATTTTTTCTGCTTTCTTTTCTTTACTTTTCATCTATCCATCATTCCTTCTTCTCCTTTCCCTCTCTTTCTTTGTATTCTTTTGGTTATATCTTGTTTCTCAGCCAAGCACTTCTTTCTTTCAAATGCTAAACGCCCCCCCCCCTTTTCTTTTTTTTTTTTGCGGTACGCGGGCCTCTCACTGTTGTGGCCTCCCTCTCCCGTTGCGGAGCACAGGCTCCGGACGCGCAGGCGCAGCGGCCATGGCTCACGGGCCCAGCGGCTCCGCAGCATGTGGGATCTTCCCGGACCGGGGCACGAACCCGTGTCCCCTTCATCGGCAGGCGGACTCTCAACCACTGTGCCACCAGGGTAGCCCTAAACCCCTTTTTTATATCGGTGTGACAACACTTGCACAGAGGTTTGTTTGTGTAGAGTGGTTTAATGAAGAAGGGCATTTTGTTTTCTGAGCCCCGGAGCAACTGACTGGCTCTCCAAGTGGACCATAGTTAGGGGGTTTTGGTAGATAAACTGGTTTCGGGCATTGAGCTGGATATAATGGGTTTCTTCCCCACATCAAGCTTGTGAAAGAGAGAGTCCTGGGAACGTTGACAGCGAGGGTGGGCGTGGGGTGGGCTATGTTTGTGCAGGATGTGAATGATGCCCCCTAGTGGTGAACTGTACACTTTTTTAAAAAACAGCTTTATGTGAGGTAAAATTTTTATACCATCCAGTTCACTCATTATACTACAGTGGGCTGTGTTACCTCCTCTGTAAGCTGGTTCCTTCCTGATCCAGATGCCAGCCTTAGGATTTTCGAAGAGTGATGCACCCAAGTCTTGAACTTGGCCACTGCTCGCTTGGTCTTGACTTCCACTGGGCTTGGTTCCTGACGTGTTGCCCTTTGCAAATCAAATCATAATATATATATTGAGCAGCCTCTATGAAAAGGTACAGGTGCTTAATCTCTAAGTCACTGTTATCTCTTTTATAGGCACTGTGGCAGATTCCAGAAGGGGTCCCCCTCCGAGAAGCTGCTGCCCTGCCGGTATCTTATGGCCCTGCTACTTTGGCCTTGGAGCGCCAGGCCCATACCCAGCCTGGGTGAGAACTGTGTAGACAATAGAGGGCTAAATGGTACCTTCTCTGATACCAGAAGTGTCCACCAAGACCTTGCCCCTTCCTTTCCTTTCCCTGACTCTTACCTCATGTCTATCTGAGGAAAGGCCAAAGGAAGGTAGTGAGTGACCCAAGATTGGAGTCTGGTGACAGTGGGGATATCCTTTTGTCTGAGAGGGAATGGTAGACTGAGAACTTGGCCAATATGTATTTGGAGAAATCTGTCCCTCAAGTCTGACCCCTCTGGATATCACCTCCTAGAAAACTTTACGTTTTAGCCAGCTGGTTTATTTAAACTCGCTTCACTCTGGTTTTAATGGAGGCCTGTGGTATTTGTTTCTGTGAGGCTTGGTTGGGTGTACCTAACTGGGATATTTCAAACTCAGAGGTGCTGAATTTCCCACTTTACCTGGAGCATAACTACAGCTTCTTGCTCTTTTCAGAGAGCCTCAGAATTGATCCAGGGAGATGGGCTTAGTTGAGCAGTGGCTGTTACCTTCTAAAATTTGGCAGTGTTTAGTAGGAGAATGATTTTAGGACAGAATTTATGAAGCAGAAATTGGAGTGGTAGTGCAAAGGAAGGCTGCCACTGGAATGAGGAAGAGACTACCTAGAGAGATTAAGGACCCTTACCTGGGAAGTCTTCAAGATGGGACTAGATTAGCACTGATCTACATACATAACCCAGCCTGAGAAGCTGGAGAGCATACATATATGTGTACATGTACATGAAGGGTGGAATGAAATGGCCTCTCAGTTCTCTTCTTGCTTGAAAATGTCCTAGCTTCAAAATGTTCGTGAAATCATACCGTTGGAGGATTTTTGATTTCTTGAGTAACACTCATCTTTCTCTGGCACAGAGAAGCTGTTTTAGTGACAGCAGCAGCTGGAGCCACAGGCCGTGCCGTGATTGATGTGGCAGCAAGTGTTCTTCAGGTCAAGGTATTTGCATGTTTGATTCTCCATTAAAAAATATCATACCTCTTGTTTTCAAACATGGAATCTATTCATTTATTTATTAAAAATCATATGCAAGTTACTGAGGATGTAAAGTAACCTAGAGTAGGGTCTTGCCATCTGTTTGCTTGCAGACTAGTGAGGGGACTTAGGAGTAAACCACTCATCCTTCTAAGTTACTAGAACCTGGCAAGGTTCAATTCGCTTCACAACCTCTGAAGATTCTATTCCTTCTACCTATAATGCTCTAAACTGTCCCCCCCAAGCTTCAAATTTAAACTCAGATGTCGCTTTTTTGGAGAAGTATTCTTTGTCCCTCAGGAGATGTTTGTCCCCTCCCCTGGACTATTTGTATGTGGTCTCATAGCATCCTGTACTTCTCTTTCATAGCATGTGGTTAATCCTTTACTTGGGTCGTTACTAGATCAATGTGTCCCTCCCACTGGACTGTAATCCCCATCAAGGCAGGAGTAGTGTCTGTTTGATTCATTATTGCAGTCCCAGCACCTAGCATGGTGCCGAGACCTTAGTAGGCACTCAATAATTATTTCTTGAATGAATGAATAAATACATGAAAGCAGACCCACCTCTCTACAGGGGCTTTTCTCGGAGGCTGCAGGTATTAGAGAAGAAGGATTTCTTGGAGGAGGTGGACATTTAAGCTGACTTTTGCAGGACTGATAGCAGTTGAATAGAGGAAGAAGGGAAGGGAAGGCCATTTTAGTGGTGGGAGGACATATTAGAAGACAGAGACATAGGTACTAACGTGATGCATTCAGGGAATTGCAAATAGCATCTGTGGAGCGAAGGATATGTGTGGGGAACAGTGGGAGATGGCTCTAGGGAGCGGAGCAGAGATAAGATCATGAGACACTGAGGAATTTGAACATTTCTTGGAAGCTGCAGGAGCTATTGAGGATTTTGTAGAGAAGTGACATGATCATCTTTGCATTTTGCAGAGTTCACTTTGGTAGCAGTGGGGATGAGGGATAGGGGCAAGGTCAGAGGCAATAGGACAGATTCCTGGAGCAATCCAAGCCAGAGGTGATGATACTTGAAACAAGGCACTGGAGGCGATGATCAGAGAGATACCAAAGTAGAAGAAAATAGAGAATTTGGTGACTGGGGAGCATCCTGATATAGTTGAAGGAACAAAGACTTTGACATTAGCCTGACCTAGGGGCAAACTGTAGCTCTGTCTCTGGCTTAATAGCTTCAGTTTCCTCATTTGTACAATAATGCTTTCTCATTGGGTGGTTGTGGGAATATTGAGGTCATTCGTGCCATGTGCCTGTTTGAGGGCATGGTGTGTCATGGAGGATCCCTTAAAAAGGGATCCTGTTATTATTAGATATTGAGTGGGAAGGCGCAAACTAGGTGCACTTGGGGATTTGCCATTTGCTGGGACTGAGAACCCAGGAGGATATGGTGAGTTCAGTTTTGGATGTGCTGAGTGTGAGGTTCCTGCGTAGCCTGCGGTTGGGATATCCAGAGGCGCCAAGATGTCATACAGGTTTGGTGATAATTGGACTGGTGTGGAATTTCTCCAGGTGGCAGCTCTCCTTTCTCACATTGACTTTCTTTTGGGAAGGACATATGAGTTCTGAAAGCAGTCTTAGATACCAGGAGGCTCTTCATGGAGTATTAACACATTTCAACTCAAAAGTGAGGGCTTTTAGCACCTCTCTTAGCGGGGAGACCACAGTTAGTCTCATTGTCTAGAATCACTGACTATTTAACATTTCTGGGAAGATAAAACTGTACCATTTGTTTTATTTATTTATTTTTAATTTTTTTAAAAAAATATTTATTTACTTATTTTTGGCTGTGTTGGGTTTTCGTTTCTGTGAGAGGGCTTTCTCTAGTTGCAGCAAGCGGGGCCATTCTTCATCGCGGTGCGCGGGCCTCTCATTATCGCGGCCTCTCTTGTTGCGGAGCACAGGCTCCAGATGCGCAGGCTCAGTAGTTGTGGCTCACGGGCCTAGTAGCTCCGCAGCATGTGGAATCTTCCCAGACCAGGGCTCGAACCTGTGTCCCCTGAATTGGCAGGCAGATTCTCAACCACTGCGCCACCAGGGAAGCCCTATTTTTAATTTATTTTAAAAGGAGATTCTGCTACTTTTTTTTTTTTTTTTGGTTGCACTGGGTCTTAGTTGCAGCAGTTGGGCTCCTTATTGCGGCAGGTGGGCTCCTTAGTTGTGGCATGCATGTGGGATCTAGTTCCCTGACCAGGGATCAAACCCGGGACCCCTGCATTGGGAGCGTGGAGTCTTATCCACTGCACCACCAGGGAAGTCCCTACCATTTGTTTTAAATAGTTATAGGAAGTTAAGTAGAGAGAAAAATTTGTTTTAATTCAGATATTAAAATTAATCTAAGCTGTATTTTCTTTAGCAGCAATAATGGTTTTAAGCAAAAACAAACAAAAAAATAATGTCATCATGCCACCTACTTGGAACAGGTCATTTTGATAACATCTTTCATTCACAGTATTTCATATTGCTTTCACATTGCCTCCACAGCAATTATCTTACCCTTGGTCCTCACAGACCCCTTGGGAGATGGGGAATGCAAGTGTTTATTATCCCTATTTCACAGACAAAGAAGGTGAGGCATGAAGAGAGAAAATGATTCACAGCAGGCCTCACTGGGACCTACAGAGAATCCTGGGGTTGGAATCAGGTGCCTGACCCTCGACTGGTGTCTTCCCTCTATGGCACTGTGTGCTGATAGCAGTCAGTGAAACGCAGATGTTTGAGGGTTCCACGGGGGAGTATATGAGGGTAACTTTCAGTTTCAAATAGTTATGGGTGAGTTTGGAATTTTTTAAGGACACAGATGTTCTTGGGTGTTTGCACATTCTGAATGTCACCTTGGGGCCAAAGTGCTTGGGCTGGTGGATGCTGCTCAGGGATAAGGCACCTCTAGGCAATTCTTGAGTGTCTGAAGATTTTCTGGAGACTTCCAAACCCCAGACCTCCTCACAATATCGCCCACAGCCATCTATGCCATCTTTGGCAGGTCTTAGGCATGGCTTTCTCCCAGGGTGATGGAGTGGAAAAGCATGGGCTTTGGAATCAGCAGCATTGGATTTGAATAGTTGTTCTATCACCTACTACCTGGATGATCCTGGCTTAATTATTGGGTTGGACAAGAAGTTTGTTCAGTTAGTGAATACATTGTTCAGTAAAGTTCTTCATGAAAATGAAAAATGTGTCTTTTATTTTAACTTAAAACCGAACAAACTTTTTGGCCGACCCAATACTTAACCTTTCTGGGTCTTTGTTTCCATCTACAGAATGGGAGTAACTGTACCTCCCCCATAATGTTCTTATGAGGTTTAAATAGAATAAACGATTGCATATGTGTAACAATAGATTCAGTTTATCCAACACTTTGTTTTCTAAGTGCTTTATATACAGTATTCCATTTAATTTTAAAAATTTATCTTATTTTATGGATGGGGTAACTGAAGCATAGAGGAGTTGGCAGGCAAAATAGAGGTTAAAAAGCATGAACTCTAGAGACGAATTACCTGGGTTTGGATCCCAGTTCTGACTCCCATGAGCTGTGTGACCTTGGGCAAGATACTTAACCTCTTTTGCCTCAGTTTCTTCATCTTTAAAATGGGGATAATAATAGTATGCATATTATTGGGATATTAAGATTAAATGAGTTATTAATATATGTAAAGCATTTAGAATAGTGTTGGGCACATAGTAAGCACCATGTAAGTGTTAGTTCTTACTAAGTAATTTGCCTTAGGTAATACAGCTAGTTAGTAGCAGAGCCAGGATTTGAACTCAGGTCTGTCTGACTTCAAGATCTTTCCATTGAATCATGTTTTACCCTCTGAGAAGTTTTTCCTGATCTTGTAGATCGAGGTTAGATACCTCTAGCTTGCACATACTGGACCCAGTATCATGGCAGTACTTCTGCCATCATACTGCTGGATCTTGCTTTTTTGACTCTAAGCTGGTTATTTAGCTTGTGTCCTTACTACTTGACTCATAGTGGGTACTCAATAAATGGTGGTTTTAATTTGCATTTGGAGAAGAACTTGTGAGTGTCTCCTGAACTGTCGCCTAGCTAGACCCACTGGGGTTCCAGGATTCCTGGAAATGTGGATCACGTTGCCAGTGGGTATGCAGGGGCCAGTGTGATGGTGCTGTGTGATGGGCCTTATGTGTTGGGTTGAGGCTGATGCTAGGACAGTGAGGTCACGCTGGTTTCCTTCTTTAGTTGGAGGCTGGGTGGGTGGGGTGAGCCTTCTTGGTACATATTCTGGACCATCAGAAGCATTGTGTTCTTTATGTAAGTAATAGCTGCAGCCGTGCAAGCTGGCGATGCAGAGGGGTGCACAGTCCATCGTGAGCTACAGTCAGGGCAGCCTGAAGGAGACAGTGGGGAAGCTGGTGGGCAGTGGCGGGGTGAACGTGGTCATTGATACCGTGGAAGGAGATATCTTCCTGGAGGCTCTCCGCAGGTACATGCAGTGGTCCTCCTGAGTGGGCTAGACCTGGGGCTCTGCAGAAACCTTTCCAGACCTCTGTCTTCCTTCTGGCCTTGCTTCTTTTTTGTCTTTGCTGCTCACTTTTCCCGTAGCCACTGGCATCAACGAGAACAGCTGAGTGGCTGGGTGAAAAGGAATAGAAGCAGAGGGAAAATCAGGAAATGCTTAAATATAGCAAAAACAAAATAGCCAACTGGAAAATATCCAAAAAACGACTGCGGACTCTCTAGTTGGCAATATCAAATGTTTTAGAAATTATACATGTGTTAAATTCAGCTATGCCTGCCCCCACTAACTACTTTATATACATGGTGTCGGTAATTCTTGAGATCATTGTTCAGATGTTAGAATTACTGGGGTGGCAGTCTCCCAGTTCACTGAGCAGCAAGGTACAGACTCTTTTGATCTTACTGGTTTCTGAAGCAGCCACCAGTATAGGTGTCTCCTTGACTTGTTTTATTAAAAAAAAAAAAAATCACTGGAGATTTCATGGGACTGCTGTAACCACACCAATTCTCATTCTGTTTCAGCCAGGGACCCTGGAGGGCTCTGATAATGTTAACTTCATTTCTTGTGTCATCCTGGTAAGCACAGTTTTGTGGTTTATCTTAGTTTAAAGTAGAAGAAACAGAAGCAGAGAGAGCAGCTTGCCCACAGAAGGGATCCATGTGGTTCTATAGCCCCTGGGCATCACTGCACTGTGTCCACTACTGTGCTTAGACAGGAGGCAAAGGGAGGAGTGTGTTGACTAAATGGGGAGCCAGGACAGAGGACTGCTAATTCATACCCTTCTCTTGCCTTCCAGGTAATAGTATTTTGTCAATTATTCAAAATTCCCTAGAAAAGTATATAAATTAAATGAGTCCTAAAGTAAGCCTTAGTGTAAAGCAAATGATGCTTCATGAGAGTGTCTGAATTCTTATTCTTGCTTCCTAAGTTCAAAATTTTCAAACTGAGTTGTTCAGCATTGGAATGATATCTGTTTATACCTGATTCCCTTCCACAAAGTAGTTGAGTAGTTAAATAGACAGCTTTGATTCTAAAGTGGGTTCCCTTACAAGACTGACTAGTTTCTCTGACCCCCTACTATCTTGCTTATGGCTTATTTTTCTATTTTCCTACTGAGGAATACAAATTGGTGTAGAATGGGTCACCCCTGCCAGTTTGTAAGGTCAATAGGAATTCCCAGCTGGGTGTTTAATGCATGTTGCTTTTTTTGTTAATTGTGGTAAAATATACAGTAACCTAATATTTAGCATTTTAACCATTTGTAAGTATACAATTAAACATGTTGACAATGTTGTGTCAACATCCCCAACAAAAACTCTGTACCCATTACACACCTGCCCCCCACCCCCAAAACCTACTTTGTCTCTCTGAATTAATGTACATTGCTTTCTCTCCCCTCATTCTGTGTTTTTTTTATTGTGGTAAAAAATACATAACAAAAGACTTGCTACATTTACCATTGTAAAGTGTAAGTTCAGTAGTGTTAAGTATATTTACATTGTTGTGAAACAGATCTTCATAAGTTTTTCTTCTTGCAAAGCTGAATTCTATATCCATTAAACAACAGCTCCTCTTTCCCCGCTTCTCCCCAGCCCTTGGTAACCACCATTCTACTTTGCTTCTATGAATTCGACTACTTTAGATACCCCATATAAGTAGAATAATACAGTAGTTGTCTTTTTGTAAATGGCTTATTTCACTTACCATAATGGCCTCAAGGTTCATGCATGTTTTAACATGTGACAGGATTTCCTTCCTTTTTGAGGCTGAATAATATTCTACTGTATGTATATAACACATTTTGTTTAAACATCTATCAGTTGATGGACATTTGGATTGTTTCCACCTCTTGGCTATTATAGATAGTACTGCTGTAAACATGGGTGTACAAATATCTCTTCAAGACCCTGCTTTCACTTCTCTTGGATATAGATTCAGAAGTGAGATTGCTGGATCATATGGTAGTTCTATTTTTAATTTTTTGAGGAACCTCCATACTGTTTTCCATAGCATTTGCACCATTTCACAATCCCACCAACAGTCCATGAGGGTTCCATTTCTCTAAATCCTTGCCAACACTTATTTTCTGTTTTTTTTTCTTTTTTTAAATAGTAGCCATCCTAATGGCTGTGAATGTACATTGCCTTTTATAATCTTTTTTTCTTCTCCTTTTCCCCTCAGCCTGGCATGGGAGGGCAGGATTGTGGTGGTGGGTTTTGCTGGAGGAACCATTGCTTCTGTGCCGGCCAGTCTTCTGCTCCTGAAGAATATCTCTGCCATGGGGCTATAGTGGGGCCGATACCAGGACCAGAACTTTCCCCTCTTCTTCAGAGGCCTGTCCTCAGCAATTCAGTACTGCCAGGAAGGGTGCATCCAGCCATACATTGGAGCGGTTTTTAAGCTGGAGGAAGTGAGACGCTCTTAAGGGATGTGATGTAGATAAGGCCAGGAAATAATCTGTGCCAAACTACTGGATAGTTTCTCTCTAGGTACTATAAATCCTCCTTTTATAGAATTAAAGAGTAAACACAATGCAGAATAATGAGGTGTCACAGGCTGCAGAGTCATAGGATTTCTCCCTGTTGGGTTGTATGGCTGTATACTCAGGCCTAGTAAGCCAGTGGGAAACTGAAACTGTGAAGGCCATGAAGGAGCTGGATTTTGAGACTCTGTCTACATCACTGGTGTCTTAAATAGAGGGATGTGATAGTACTTAGAAAATAATTTACCCGTGTTGATATGAACTCTGAACTTCACAACATACAAGTCTAAAAAGGAAGCACTTAACTTGACCTTTGATTTTAGAATACAGACTCCTTTAAAGTACAACCAGATGATTTAAGCTGGAGTTCTGTGAACAGAACACCAAAATCATGCTCAGTATCATATGACTATAATTCATCCATTAGTCACTGTAGTTAATTTCATTGGCTATTCAAGCCCTTTTTCATTCCCTCACAGTCCCATTAATGTGGCCTAAACTTCCTCCAAAGTATAATTGTGCACATTCATATGCAGTATAGTTGTAGATGTGATTCTGTTATGCATTCACTGTGAAGGGTTTTTTTTCTTTTGGTTGCACCTTGTGGCTTATGGGACCTTAGTTTCCCAACCAAGGATCGAAACCCGGACCCTGGCAGTGAAAGTACTGAGTCCTAACCACTGGACCTTCAGGGAATTGCTGAAGGGGTTTTTTTTTTTTGGCTTAATTTGTTTTAATGTTCAAAAAACTGTTCTGGTAACTCTAGTCAGCCACTGATGGAGGTGGTGTTCCATTCATATGCAGATTAGTGGAGCCCAAGCTGCCAGGCTTCATTGCTCTCCAGCCTTCCATTTTTATGTTTTTCCTATGATGAGGCACATTCTTCTCAAACATGTTTTACTTTCCTCCTCATCTTTTTGGTATGTCAGTCAAGAAGGTAATGTTCAGGGGTAAAAAGAGAACCTGACTGGCCGTCAGATAACTGTTGGATTCGATTCTGTTTTAGCTCTGTCCCCATGTGGTTACAACTTTGTGGAAGTCCTCTCACCTTTCTGACCTTCACTTTCCACATCTCTGAAGTTGAGGGGCAGGAATTCCCTGACGGTCCTGTCGTTAGGACGTGGCGCTTTCACTGCCAGGGCCGGGTTCAATCCCTGGTCGGGGTATTAATATCCCATAAGACGTGTGGCATGGCCAAAAAAAAAAAAAAAAAGTTGAGGGGTAGGACGGTATCAGTGGCTTTCAGATTATACTTCCGAGCCACATTCGGGATGGGGGGTTGCAGGTGTAGACGTGAGCCTCTTGGGCTCCGGGACTCCATTTCTGCTGCTGAGGCCTGAGTAGCTGCACGTTTTTATTTTTTTATTCGTGCTTTTCTTAAGAAAAGGTTTTGTGGCTTAAAAACTTGAACACCACCAGTTTAGAGAATTTCTGGATCCCTTTGCATCTCGTGGCTTTTATTATGTGACTCATAAACTGAGGTTTGCTTTACCTGTGGCTCACATACACCTGTTGATGGAGGATAAGCAGAGTTAGGCAGTACCGGCGTGGAACCGCGTGCTAGTCTGTGCTGTTTCTTCTCTGCTTTGGTGTGTTCTAGGTGCATCTGGTAAGAGAAAAAGCCAGAGGTAGATTACGGTTTTAATCATCCACAGTGATATCCTCTCTTCTCTTAAACACAAATTACTAACCTGCTGTCAGCTTCCATTTGCCCTCCTTTTCACTGAGGAGGGCACATAGAATTTTTCTAGTTCTTCCCACTCTGCTGACCTTCCCGTTATCAACGGTTCCCCGAGGCCACGCTCCCTAACATATTTCAAGCATCTCATTTACACACCATCCATTTACTATTTCTTCCCTTTCTGCTTCTTTCAATATGCAAGCCATTTAGAATAATAGTAATAACGGCAGCTCACAGATGTTAGGTGCTTATTATGGGTCAAGAACTGTGCTAAGCACTTTACAGGCATCTTCTCACCTAATCTTCGCAACAACCCTTTGAGGTATGAACCATTTTTATCACATGTTACAGATGAAGAAATCAAGACTTGTAGGTCTAAGAAACCTGCCGTATTGTATGTAGTAATGACAGACCTGGAATCCAGTCCAGGTGTGTTTCTGACTCCAGAATTGGAGCTCCTTATGGCTATGTCAAACTCTCTCTTCAAACAAGCCAGGAAATTGCTTCTTAGAAACCTTATTCTAGTGTATGAAGTTTATCCATCTATCATGGAATCATCTATGTGAATGAACTATCACACTGTTAAAATGACCAGGAATCTTGAATTTTCCTAAGCAGTACCAGAATTTATATATTTTGTTCTTTTAAAATGAAGATGATTAAATGAAATTATAATTAATTTCACTGAACTTTAAAGCCTGGGTAATATTTTTTTCATGTTTCCAGGTATACATGTATGTGTCTGCTCTCTGCTTTCTATTCTATTCCCTTGGTTCACATATCTGTTCCTATAATAGTATCACACTGTTTTATGTTTTTAGCTTTGAAGCGTGTGTTAATATCTGGAAGAGTAACTCTTCCACCTGTGTTCTTCTTTTTCAAATATGACTTAGCTCTTAGTGAATCTTTATCCTTTTAGATAAATTTTGGAATAAATTTCTTTAGTTCGTCAAAAAATCTGGCTGAAATTTTGAATGGAATTGTGTTGACTTTAGAGATTAATTTGGAGGAGTATTGATATTTTTGCAATTTTAAGTTGTCTCATTTATGAACAGGGATATATTGCTATTTATTCAGATCTTTCATGTCTTTAAATAGAATTTAAAGTTGTTCTCCTTAAAGTTGTATGAATTGTTCTGAGTTATGTTAATTACAAGTACCTTACTGGTTTTGTTGCCCTTGAGAACAATATTTTATTTCTGTTATATTTCCCAGTTGATTATTTCTGATGTAGAGAAATACCAGTAATTTTTGTAAGCTGATCTTGTATCTTGTAAGTTTCCTCCATGTCTTTTCATGGCTTGATAGTTCATTTCTTTTTATCACTGAATAATATTACACTGTATGGGTATACTACAGCTTGTTTACCCATTCACCTACAGAAGGACATCTTGTTTGCTCCCAAGTTTTGGCAAATATGAACAAAGCTGCTATAAACATTCTTGTGTAGGTTTTTGGGTAGATGTAAATTTTCAACTCATTTGGGTAAATACTTAGGAATGCGATTGCTGGATCATATAAGATTATGTTTAATTTTATAAGAAACTGCTATACTGTCTTCCAAAGTAGTTGTATCATTTTGCATTCCCATCAATAAAGAATGAGAGTTGCCATTGCTCCACATCCTCATCAGCATTTGGTGGTGTTAGTTTTTGGATTTTAGACATTCCAATAGGTGTGTAGTAGAGGTATCTCACTGTTGTTTTAATTTATAATTCTCTAATGACAATATGATGAGCATCTTTTCATATGCTTATTTACCATCTATATATCTTCTTCTTTTTTTTTTTTTTTTTTTTTTTTTTTACCGGTACGTGGGCCTCTCACTGTTGTGGCCCTTCCCGTTGTGGAGCACAGGCTCCAGACGCGCAGGCTCAGCGGCCATGGCTCACGGCCCAGCCACTCCGCAGCACGTGGGATCTTCCCGGACCGGGGCATGAACCCGTGTCCCCTGCATCAGCAGGCAGACTCTCAACCACTGCGCCACCAGGGAAGCCCTGTATATCTTCTTTAGTAAAGTGTCTGCTTAGAGCTTTTGCACTTTCATAAATGGGGTTGTTTGTTTTCTTATTGTTGAGTTTTAAGAATTCTTTGTGTATTTTAGGTACAAGTTCTTTATCAGATATGCATTTTGCAAATATTTTTGTTCCAAGCTGTCGTTTATATTTTTATTCTTTTAAGTGTCTTTTGCAGAGCAGAAGTTTTTAATTTTAATATGTCCAATTTACCAATTTTTTTTCATGGATTGTGCTTCGGTGTTATATCTAAAAAACTCATTCCTAAATCTAAGGTGCCTTAGTTTTTATCTTGTCTTCTTCTGGAAGTTTTTTAGTTTTGCCTTTTACACTCATGTATAAGATCCATTTTGAATTAATTTGGTGAAAGATATAAGGACAGTGTCTTCATTCATTTTTTTGCATTGGATATTCAGTTGTTCCAGCACCATTTCTTTTTTCTTTTTTTAAAATAAATACATAAAGGCACACATTTATCTATTTATTTTTAAAATTTTGTTTAGTTTTGGCTGCGTTGGGTCTTCGTTGTTGCATGCAGGCTTTCTCTAGTTGTGGTGAGTGGGGACTACTCTTCATTGTGGCACATGTGCTTCTCATTGTGGTGACCTCTTGTTGCAGAGCACAGGTTCTAAGTGCGCAGGTTCAGTAGTTGTGGTGCACAGGCTTAGTTGCTCTGAGGCATGTGGGATTTTCCTGGACCAGGGATCGAACCCGTGTCCTCTGCAATGACAGTCGGACTCAACCACTGCGTCACCAGGGAAGTCTCCAAACTTACTTCTTAATGTGAGCTATTTTTCTATTTAAATGAAAGTTAGTTTTCAAAAATATCAAGATACCAACTTTGAAGCTAATTTTAGAATTTCCTGACACCTTTTGGGATAGTAGAAGACATGCTGGAGAGACCCCAGGAGAGAAGGAAGACAAATCAGGATTGAGAAAAGTACACAAGCCCCACTGGGAGCTACCTTTCCCACCGTTCAGAGCTGATCAGTAGATATCACTAGTAATAAAGATCGATTGTCCCCAGCTCACTAATGTCAAAATGACTTAGATTGAAAGAGGCAGTCATTAAGGAGAGTGAGTTTCTTCAGGTTTAACAAGTATTGGTTAGAACCCCTAATGACCTGCTCTCTGCTTGCCTGTGTTCCTGCTTCATTAGAATGATTTTATTTGAAAGCATTTGACTCACATTTTAGTCATCGTTTGGTTGTTCTACCGTCTAAGCCATTAGTCTGAAAAAAGAATCAATGCAGCTCCAAGTGACAGCATTTATTCTATATTCACAGACTTTTCCCAGCTCTCTCTTGTAGGCTGTGCTGGAGAAATCACTCCCACACAGCTACCTCTTCTTTTCCTCTAACTGTGGGTCTATCCACCTGCACACACTTCTCTTGACAACTGAAGTGAGGTTTTGTGCTATTAGCTGTAGAATAATCCTGTCTGCACATCACCCGTGTATTTGTCCCTGCTCCTTCCTCTGCAGCCTGCATGGCTGTAGAACGCTATCTTTTCTATTGGAACTATGGTAAAGACAACGAAAGATTTGTTCTTCGGCAAGTAAAGGAAAATAAAAGTATCTACACATAATCACTTTTATTTAACAACAACAAAAAAAAGCTAAGTAAACTAAGAAAAATTCACAATATTATTTGTTTCTCTTATTTTCCTTCCAAGATTGTATAACTAAATAAAGAGCAGTGATTTTTTCAAAATGTTTATTGTTTATATGGGTCATGTGAGGGAAGGAAAGGGTTGTATGTGATGTACATCCTCATTATGGAATACTAAGCAGTTATTGAAAAGAATGAGACAAACACATGTTGGCATGTCTCCTTGTTCTCTTCCGTGCTGCCTCTTTTTTTTTTTTTTAATAGATCTTTATTGGAGTATAATTGCTTCACAGTACTGTGTTAGTTTCTGTTGTACACCAAAGTGAATCAGCCATATGCATACATATGTCCCCATATCCCCTCCCTCTTGAGCCTCCCTCCAATCCTCCCTATCCCACCCCTCTAGGTCATCACAAAGCACCAAGCCGATCTCCCTGTGCTACGCTGCTGCTTCCCACCAGCCAACTATTTTATATTCAGTAGTGTATATATGTCAGTGCTACTCTCCAGACACCGTGCTGCCTCTTCATCACAGCTAGATTGGAGATCTGATCTGGAAATATGCTGATTTCTGGAATTTTATCATTGTTGAGGAATCGTACACAAAGTGGTTATTTTATTTTATTTTTGCTGTACATAGAAATGGCCAGTTTCCTGAACTTTGTTGAGTTCTATCATTATCTTTAAAAATGATATTGTTAAAATAATTACAATACCATAGGGTCATTGAAAAAAGTCAAACCAGCAAGGAGTTTTTGAGTAGAAGTTTCTATTCTATTTTTCTGTATCCTGTCTCAGTCCCTTTCTCCAGGGCAACCACTGTAAGCAGTTTGGTGTTAGTCTTGCAGACCTTTTTATTTGTATTTGTTTATTTTTTATTGATATTTAGTTGACTTATAATAATATGTTAGTTTCAGGTGTATTGCAGGCCATTTAAAACATATACACACATATGCATAAACACATTCACATGTATACATACACACAGAGATTTTTTAAAAATAAAGACATACATAGGTTTAAAAAATACTGATCATAGTATTCATACTGTTCTGTAATGTACTATCTTAAATTAATAATATGTCATGGACATCATTCTGTATTAGAACATATAGACTTATTCTTTTTAACAGCTGCCTAGTATTCCATAATGAGGATGTATAATCCATACAACCGTTTCCTCCTTAGTGAGTTTATTCATCTATCTAACAAACATTTATTGACGTGCTTCTGTGTTCCAAGCTCAGCACAGCACGGGGAATATGATGGTGAGCAAAAGTTTACAAATCTGGTGGGGGAGACAGACATAAATTAAAACCATGCCCAAGCAGTGCTGTGAAAAGCATAGTGGAAGAATTTAACTCAGGGAGGTCAAGATAGGATTTCCTGAGGAAAGACCCTTGAACCTCTATATGAAGTTGGAGCCTTCTAGGAATCTACTTCTAGAAATTTAAATAATCAGGGAAGACAAGGAAGAATATGCTAGGACCCTGTGGCAAATGAAAGCATGGTGAGTAAAGAGGCCTGAACGAAGGCTAGTGGGGCTGGAGCTTAAGAAATGAAGGCGAGTGTTGTGAGATGAGGCTGGAGGTGGGACCAGGTTAGGCAGGGCTGGTGGGCCCGTTCTGGGTGTTTTGCCTTTACCCTACGAGCAATGGGATGCCATTGAAGTGTTCTAAGCAGGGGTGGGATAGGGATGGCATGACCAGAATGGCATAGACTATAGTGAGGAGGAAGGACTGGAGAGGGAGACCAGTTAGGAGTCCATGAAAGTCCAAAGGGGAGATGACGGTCTTGGACTAAGGTGGTGATTATGGGGAAGGAGAGAAATGGACAGCACGGGAGCTGTGTGGGAGGTAAAAGTGAAAGGACTTGGTGTTAGATTAGATATAGCAGTGGGGGTAAGGGGAGGGAGAGAGAAAAGTCAAGACTCGTAGGTTCCTGGATAGGTATTTGAGAGGAGGAACATCAAAAGGGAACATACTGAGACATCCAAGAGATATCAAGTATGCAGTTTTATACCTTTCTGGTGCCAGAGTGGAGGTGTGGCCTAGAGATACAGATTTGGGAGGCATTTGCGTGGAGATGACAATGATGCCTGCGTTGTGGCTGAGATTGCCGCTGGAGAGCAGGTAGAGAGAAAAGGGAAGAGGGTTTAGATTAACCTTAAACATCTTTCCTTTCAATAGAACTATAGAATATTTTGTGACTGTGCTGTGGCCACTGAAAAAGACTCAGAGAGAGGTAGTTTGGTGCTTCAATGTAAATCACAAGTGTTTATAAGGAAGGCTATATTGCACAGTGGATAAAAGACCATTCTCTCGATGGAAGGCCAGTGACTGGGGCTCTAATTCCAGCTGTTTGACTGTGGGTTAGACTCATTTTTTTACTTTTCTCATGTGAAAAATGAGGACAATAATACATTTTTTCTACTATGCATGGTTCATGTGAGGGTCAAGTGAGATAATAATCTATGTGAAAGTGCCTTGCAAATTGTCATTTTCATAATAGATTACAAGGTTGGCTAGTAGCGGTGTGTTCAAATTTATTTCAGACTTGAAGCAAAAATGTATATTTTTTTCATTCAGCCTATGCTGGGCTGACTTGGAGCAAAAGAATTGCTTGATTTTTAAAAGTGTCTCTCAAATATTTCTGCATTTGATTTTAGCTGAAGCCATTTGTGCTCTTTTATAAAGAATAATGGACAAAGTGATGAGGGCCTGATGATCTGATACACCTCAAAGACATACAGAGCCAACCAAGGTCTAGAGAAGGATGCCTAAACTGGGCCAGAGGGTCAGGAGAGGCCTTTGTGGGGGATGATTAAAGAATTAGGGCTTTTCATTCTGGAAAGACCCAGGCTGAGAGGGGAGTGTAATTGAAATTTATAAAATAATGAAAATCGTAAGATAAAAATATGAACTTATGAAATCCCAGAGCACAAGAACTAGGGGCAACTTTATCATTTTAAAGAAATAGTTTTAGGGCAAAGTAAAAATAGCACTTCTTTCCACAGAAATAGTGAGTATATGGAACTTACTATTCTAAAATTTGGTTAGCACCAAGCCAACTATTATAAGAGAAAGGCATGTTGTTGGAGTGTAGAATCATAGGAGAGTACAAAATGAAATTAAAACTATTTGGGCAAATCTCCCTAATCTTGGAGGATGACATCATAGAGACTGCCCATTAAGCTTTCCTATGCCTATCTGGCATCTTTATCCAAATCAGCGTTCCTGAGTGGATATGCAAGAGATGACAGAGGACAGAATTGAGCTCAGAGGGCCTGGCTGCAAGTTCTACCTCTCTGACCTTAGGGACCTACTTCTTTTTTATGTACCTCAGTTTCCTCAACTGTAAAAAAAAAAAAGTCATATCAGCATTAAAACCCACCTAACTATTGTGAGAGATTCAAATGAAGTCCTGTTCTGGAAGTGCCTTATAATTGATAAGCAGATACTATCTATATGAACTTAAGAATTTCCACATTTACTGTAACATCTCCAGTTCTATGTCCTCCAGGTGGTTTGACCTTCATGATTCTGGCTGGCCTCCTTGGGAGCAGTATTTCCCAACTCAGAGTGAAGGAAAGGACTGAGGGCAGGGAACAATCCCTCATCCTCTCGGGAGGTGGAGAGAGTGCAGATACCTCTTCTCTCATGCCCTTTTCCTCCCTGGGAAGATGGAGAAATGAAAGCTAAGGAGAAATTTGCAGCATCTCTCTTCTCCTTCATATGTTTTGGGTGGTAAGATGTCACCTAAATAACTAGTGTGCTAGTCTCTGGGTAACTGTGAAGGTTCTTGTGGATCTTGGGAAAACTAAAAAAGGCCAATATAGGGCCGGATGAGAAAAACCATGGGGAATGGTTTCCTACGGTTTCTCATAGGTTTAGGATTTAAGGGAGAGAAAAAAATAGGACTGAAATTTCCTTTCAGGATGCCCATTGCAGTTCACTATGGCAGGAAAGCTGATGGAGATCTGGAGGGAGAGAGTGTGTCTTGCCTGAAGGGTCCTCTGAATTCTGTGTGTGAACCTTGGGAATCTGATTAGGCAAAGCAGCTAAGGCAACAGCAGGAAGACACAACCGATAACCAATACCTTATTTCCTCCACAGCAAACATGGACTGCTTCACTGGCCTTCCAAGCACTCCACCATCCACCCTCCCCTGACATCATTTCCCATGGGGTATTGTGGAAAGGGAATGGCCCATGAGCTAGGCAGCCCTGGATTTGAATTTTGGCGTCACCACTAATTAGCTCAGTGGGCTCAGTCTCCAATCCATAAAATGGTGATAATAGAAACCCCCCTTATCTTTGAGTTGCAGTGAGGAGCAAGTGAGATTATATTTGTGAAGCACTTACCATAGTGCCTGGCACATTATAGGCCCTAAATAAATGTCAACTTTTGTCACGACCCACCAGTACCCTGGACTCTAAGGAAACTGATCTCTGGACAACAGCTCTGTGAAAGCAGGGACCAGGATGCACTTTGCTCATCATTGCATTTGTGGCGCACACACAGTGCCTGAAGAAACAAATCTCTTCACCCCAAGAACCTGTCACTCCCTTTCAGTGCAAGTTGTGTCCATTCTGAGCTTGGCTGAAGTCTCGTTTGTTCAGTGAAACCAACTTGTATTGATCTTGCCCTTCTTGGAACTCTCCTGGCACACAATTCAGCCCTCAGGTTGCCAGGGATTTGCACAGTTGTCTTGTTGCATTGTGTATGGTAGTCTTATCCTTCAGTGATGTTCAACATTCAGGGAACATTTTCTTTTTTTTGAAATTCATTTTATTTATTTATTTTTTATAGAGCATGTTCTTATTAGTTATCTATTTTATACATATTAGTGTATACATGTCAATCCCAATCTCCCAATTTATCCCACCCTCCCCTTTCCCCCCTTGGTGGCCATACGTTTGTTCTCTACATCTGTGTCTCTATTTCTGCCTTGCAAACTGGTTCATCTGTACCATTTTTCTAGATTCCACATACATGCGTTAATATAAGATATTCGTTTTTCTCTTTCTGACTTACTTCACTCTGTATGACAGTCTCTAGGTCCATCCACATCTCTACAAATGACCCAGTTTCATTCCTTTTCATGGCTGAGAAATATTCCATTGTATATATGTACAACATCTGCTTTATCCATTCATCTGTCGATGGGCATTTAGGTTGCTTCCATGACCTGGCTATTGTAAATAGTGCTGCAATGAACATTGGGGTACATGTGTCTTTTTGAATTATAGTTTTCTCTGGGTATATGGCCAGTAGTGGGATTTCTGGGTTATATGGTAATTCTATTTTTAGTTTTTTAAGGAACCTCCATACTGTTCTCCATAGTGGCTGTATCAATTTACATTCCCACCAACAGTGCAAGAGGGTTCCCTTTTCTCCACACCCTCTCCAGCATTTTTTGTTTGTAGATATTTTGATGATGCCCATTCTAACTGGTGTGAGGTGATACCTCATTGTAGTTTTGATTTGCATTTCTCTAATAATTAGTGATGTTGAGCAGCTTTTCATGTGCCTCTTGTCCATCTATATGTCTTCTTTGGAGAAATGTCTATTTATGTCTTCTGCCCATTTTCTGATTGGGTTGTTTTTTTTTTAATATTGAGCTGCATGAGCTGTTTACATATTTTGGAGATTACCCCTTGGTCCATTGATTCATTTGCAAATATTTTCTCCCATTCTGAGGGTTGTCCTTTTGTCTTGTTTATAGTTTCCTTTGCTGCAAAAGCTTTTAAGTTTCATTAAGTCCCATTTGTTTATTTTTGTTTTTATTTCCATTACTCTAGGAGGTGAGTTAAAAAAGATCTTGCTGTGATTTATGTCAAAGAGTGTTCTTCCTATGTCTTCCTCTAAGAGTTTTATAGTGTCTGGTCTTACATTTAGGTCTTTAATCCATTTTGAGATTAGTTTTGTGTACGGTGTTAGGGAGTGTTCTAATTTCATTCTTTTACATGTAGCTGTCCAGTTTTCTCAGCACCACTTATTGAAGAGACTGTCTTTTCTCCATTGTATATCCTTGCCTCCTTTGTCATAGATTAGTTGACCATAGGTGCATGGGTTTATCTCTGGGCTGTCTATCCTGTTCCATTGATCCATATTTCTGTTTTTTTTTTTTGCCAGTATATTATTCTCTTGATTACTGTAGCTTTGTAGTATAGTCAGAAGTCAGGGAGTCTGATTCCTCCAGGTCTGTTTTTTTCCCTCAAGACTGTTTTGGCTATTCAGGGTCTTTTGTGTCTTCATACAAATTTTAAGATGTTTTTGATCTAGTTCTGTAAAAAATGCCATTGGTAATTTGATAGGGATTGCATTGAATCTGTAGATTGCTTTGGGTAGTATAGTCATTTTCACAATATTGATTCTTCCAATCCAAGAACATGGTATATCTCTCCATCTGTTTCTGGCATCTTTGATTTCTTTCATCAGTGTCTTATAGTTTTTGAGTATAGGTCTTTTACCTCCTTAGATAGGTTTATTCATAGGTATTTTATTCTGTTTGTTGCAGTGGTGAATGAGATTGTTTCCTTTATTTCTCTTTCTGATCTTTCGTTGTTAGTGTATAGGAATGCAACAGATTTCTGTGCATTAATTTTGTATCCTGAAACTTTACCAAATTCATTGATTAGCTCTAGTAGTTTTCTGGTGGCATCTTTAGGATTCTCTATGTATAGTATCATGTCATCTGCAAACAGTGACAGTTTTACTTCTTCTTTTCCAATTTGTATTCCTTTTATTTCTTTTTCTTCTCTGATTGCCGTGGCTAGAACTTCCAAAACTATGTTGAATAATAGTGGTGAGAGTGGACATCCTTGTCTTGTTCCTGATCTTAGAGGAAATGCTTTCAATTTCTCACCATTGAGAATTTTGTTTGCTGTGGGTTTGTCGTATATGGCCTTTATTATGTTGAGGTAGGTTCCCTCTATGCCCACTTTCTGGAGAGTTTTTATCATAAATGGGTGTTGAATTTTGTCAAAAGCTTTTTTTGCATCTATTGAGATGATCATATGATTTTTATTCTTCAATTTGTTAATATGGTGAATCACATTGATTGATTTGCACATATTGAAGAATCCTTGCATCCCTGGGATAAATCCCACTTGATCATGGTGTATGATCCTTTTAATGTGTTCTTGGATTCTGTTTGCTAGTATTTTGTTGAGGATTTTTGCATCTATATTCATCAGTGATATTGGTCTGTAATTTTCTTTTTTTGTAGTATCGTTGTCTGGTTTTGGTATCAGGGTGATGGTGGCCTCGTAAAATGAATTTGGGAGTGTTCCTTCCTCTGCAGTTTTTTGGAAGAGTTTGAGAAAGGTGGGTGTTAGCTTTTCTCTAAATGTTTGATAGAATTCACCTGTGACGCCATCTGGTCCTGGACTTTTGTTTGTTAGAAGATTTTTTTTCCTTTCTTTCTTTCTTTTTTTTTTTTTTGCAGTACACGGGCCTCTCACTGTTGTGGCCTCTCCCGTTGCAGAGCACAGGCTCCGGATGCACAGGCTCAGCAGCCATGGCTCACGGACCTAGCTGCTCCGCGGCATGTGGGATCTTCCTGGACCGGGGCACGAACCCGTGTCCCCTGCATCAGCAGGCAGACTCTCAACCACTGCGCCACCAGGGAAGCCCCTGTTGGAAGATTTTTAATCACAGTTTCAATTTCATTACTTGTGATTGGTCTGTTCATATTTTCTGTTTCTTCCTGGCTCAGTCTTGGAAGGTTATACCTTTCTAAGAACTTGTCCATTTCTTCCAGGTGGTCCATTTTATTGGCATAGAGTGGCTTGTAGTAGTCTCTTATGATGCTTTGTATTTCTGCAGTGTCTGTTGTAACTTCTCCTTTTTCATTTCTAATTTTATTGATTTGAGTCCTGTCCCTCTTTTTCTTTATGATTCTGGCTAAAGGTTTATCAATTTTGTTTATCTTCTCAAAGAACCAGCTTTTAGTTTTATTGATATTTGCTACTGTTTTCTTTGTTTCTATTTCATTTATTTCTGCTCTGATCTTATGAGTTCTTTCCTTCTACTCACCTAGGGTTTTTTTTTTTCTTCTTCCTCTAGTTGCTTTAGGTGTAAGGTCAGATTATTTATTTGAGATGTTTCTTGACGTAGGGCTGTATGGCTATAAACTTCCCTCTTAGAACTGCTTTTGCTGCATCCCATAGGTTTTGGATCATCTTTTTTTCATTGTCATTTTTCTCTAGGTACTTTTTAATTTCCTCTTTGATTTCTTCAGTGATCTCTTGGTTATTTAGTAACGTATTGTTTAGCCTCCATGTGTTTGTGTTTTTTACGTTTTTTTTCCCTGTAATTGATTTCGAATCTCATAGTGTTGTGTTTGGAAAAGATGCTTGATATGATTTCAATTTTCTTAAATTTACCAAGGCTTGATTTGTGACCCAAGATGTGATGTATCCTGGAGAATGTTCCATGTGCACTTGAGAAGAAAGTGTAATCTGCTGGTTTTGGATAGAATGTCCTATAAATATCAATTAAATCTATCTGGTCTATTGTGTCATTTAAAGCTTGTGTTTCCTTATTAATTTCTGTCTGGATGATCTGTCCATTGGTGTAAGTGAGGTCTTAAAATCCCCCACTATTATTGTGTTACTGTCGATTCCCTCTTTTATAGCTGTTAACATTTGCCTTATGTATTGAGGTGCTCCTATGTTGGCTGCATATATATTTATAATTATTATATCTTCTTCTTGGATTGATCCCTTGATCATTATGCAGTGTCCTTCCTTGTCTCTGGTAACATTCTTTATTTTAAAGTCTATTTTGTCTGATATGAGTATTGCTGCTCCAGCTTTCTTTTTTTTTTTTTTTTGCGGTATGTGGGCCTTTCACTCCTGTGGCCTCTCCCATTGCAGAGCACAGGCTCTGTACACAAAGGCACAGAGGCCATGGCTCACGGGCCCAGCTGCTCCGCGACATGTGGGATCTTCTCGGACCGGGGCGCGAACCCGTGTCCCCTGCATCGGCAGGAGAACTCTCAACCACTGCGCCACCAGGGAAGCCCTCCAGCTTTCTTTTGATTTCCATTTGCATGGAATATCTTTTTCAGTCCCCTCACTTTCAGTCTGTATGTGTCCCTAGGTCTGAAGTGGGTCTCTTGTAGACAGCATATATATGGGTCTTGCTTTTGTATCCATTCAGCAAGCCTGTTTCTTTTGGTTGCAGCATTTAATCCATTCACCTTTAAGATAATTATCCATATGTATGTTCCTATTACCATTTTCTTAAGTGTTTTGGGTTTGTTTTTGTAAATCATTTTCTTCTCTTGTGTTTCCCACTTAGAGAAGTTCCTTTAGCATTTGTTGTAGAACTGTTTTGGTGGTGCTGAATTCTCTTAGCTTTTGCCTGTCTGTAAAGCTTTTGATTTCTCTGTCAAATCTGAATGAGATCCTTGCTGGGTAGAGTAATCTTGGTTGTCCGTTCTTTCCTTCCATCACTTTAATATATCGTGCCACTCCCTTCTGGCTTGTAGTGTTTCTGCTGAGACATCAGCTGTTAACCTCATGGGCATTCCTTTGTCTGTTATTTGTCGTTTTTCCCTTGTTGCTTTTAATAATTTTTCTTTTTCTTTAATTTTTGTCAATTTGATTACTGTGTATCTCAGCATGTTTCTCCTTGGGTTTATCCTGCCTGGGACTCTCTGCACTTCCTTGGACTTGGGTGGCTATTTCCTTTCCCATGTTAGGGAAATTTTTGACTATAATCTCTTCAAATATTTCTTTGGGTCCTTTCTCTCTCTCTTCTCCTTCTAGGATCCCTATAATGAGAATGTTGTTGCATTTAATGTTGTCCCAGAGGTCTCTTAGGCTGTCTTCATTTCCTTTCATTCTTTTTTCTTTATTCTGTTCCGTGGCAGTGAATTCCACCAATCTGTCTTCAAGGTCACTTATCCGTTCTTCTGCCTCAGTAATTCTGCTATTGATTCCTTCTAGTGTATTTTTCATTTCCGTTATTTTATTTTTTATCTCTGTTTGTTTGTTCTTTAATTCTTCTAGATGTTTGTTCTTTTAATTCTTCTAGGTCTTTGTTAAACATTTTTTGCATCTTCTTGATCTTTGCTTCCATTGCTTTTCTGGAGTCCTGGATCATCTTCACTATCATTATTCTGAATTCTTTTTCTGGAACGTTGCCTATCTCCACTTCATTTAGTTGTTTTTCCAGGGTTTTATCTTGTTCCTTCATCTGGTACATAGTCCTCTGCCTTTTCATTTTGTCTGTCTTTCTGTGAATGTTGTTTTCATTCCACAGGCTGTAGGATTGTAGTTCCTCCTGCTTCTAACATTTAGGGAACGTTTGCTCTGACTGGGGTCCTGCGTTAGTGACCCAACCAGGGAGTAAATTCCTTAGACTCAGGACCTACCTCTGATACTTTTTCCCCTGCACGGGACCCCAAGGCTGGAAAGTGCCCATCTTGTCACAGTCCTGAGGGAAACCGTCTGTTCTTAGGTGCTGCTTTTGACACATGACACAGTGGGATGCTTTGCAGAAACATCTCGCTCTGAGGTCCTGGGAGAAATAGTTTGTGGCACTTAGAGCTTCCTCATTCCTGGTATCTTTGAGCTGATGGGACAGCTGTGCACAGGTGGTTATATTATTGCTGCTTTTTTCTCAAAAAAACACAAAGCAGCACTCAGAATACCTTTCTTATAAGAACAGCATTCATATGTCAATTGGTGCCACTTTCATATTACTTAGGGCAATGGCTTAAAAGACTCCCCTTCTTTTCATCTTGTTCTGAAATTGCAAAAGCCAGTGGTAGATGCTGGGAACAAACCCACTGAATTTCTTTCTCTCTTTCTTCTCTGAAGAATGGATCAAGGGCAGTGTGTTTTTAAAGGGAAGGAAGGTGTGGGGAAGTGCACATGCACCCACACCTGCATGTCTCCTTCCATCAGTTTCTGCACCAGTCTTAGGTCCATGTTCTGATGTAGATTCCAGGCCACCCTTCTCAGTTCTGATAGAGCCAGGAAGTGCTTTCGCCCACCAGGGACCCTCCCTGCAGCTTCCAAGTCAGGGTCAATAACCTAGCTGTTCCTATTGAATAGTTCCCTTTTGACTTGAGCTTGTAACATTTCTTAAATGTTTTTCCTTTTTATCCTCTCCTTTTCTTTAAAAGTTATATTTTTAAGTTAAAAATAAGCACAGGGAGACCTTGTGATCCTCTTCTCACTGACCCAGATATTTTAAGAGCTGGAGGACTGACAGCAGCATCTCATCTGGGGATACAGGCTGGCTCTCAGGAGCCAACTATCTAAATGCAATAATAAAATATTAATCCATTTATCCAATTTCCCACACATAAAACCCTATTTTTTATTTCAAATAAAAAAATTTATTTTATTGGATTATCTAATAATCCAATTTCCTACACATAAAACCCTCTCCTTGTTTTGCCTTATCCATCCAAACCCTATTCATCCTTCAATGCATTGTAGAAAAAGCTATGGAGTTGAGGATAAAAGACTTGGGTTCAACTCCTGACTTGGAAACTTACAAGCTGTCTGACCTTAGGTGAGTCACCTTATGTCAGTGAACCTTGGTTTCTTCGCCTGTGAAACAGAGATACTGATAATCTCGTGGAGTGAGGGTTGGGGGTTTAGGGTCCATCCTGGTGACTGAGGTACACAGAACAGACTCCAAAGAAATACTTATCGAACTCCAGAAAGCCCCATTTGATTAATCCTGGAATCATTACTCTTCTATTTTTGGATTTCTGTATCATTGAGTGTATCTACACCATACAATTTAGCAATTAACTATACATTGTCTTTAATATGTGGCTCTAGTTTCTTCACATCCCCAACCGATAAGTTCGTTTCAGGGCAGTGCTGTTCATTTTATTTTTCTTGTGTCAATGCTACAATAATAGGCACTTAATCCTTGATAATTGATTGATGGAGTACCTTACTTTTTCAACTAAATTTGAGTTCTTCGCACAACACAGGTTATTTTCTTTGGCTTTATGTCTCCTTCACTGCTTGCTGCTAATGGTGAGGTAGCAGGAAATCTTTGAGGTTTTCATTATCTTGTCACTTTGTAGCTTCTCATCAAATATATGTTCTATGTATATTCAAAGATACTGCTGACCTGCCATGAACACAAAGTTTATTTGAACTGTTTATCCGCTATGAGGATGGGTTTTCCCTGAATCAGCTTTGTTTTCTCACTCAGGCAGGGTTGAGGACAGTCCACTGAGCATATGTGCTTGGTGAGGTTGCCCTTTCCCCTGCCTGGACACTGAGGTCTATAAAGTAGGCCTACTGCTGGCCCTCTTATGCAATGATAGGTGAGCAGCGGATTTAATAGAAACCCAAAGAGCCTGTGTTCTTTGGATAAGAACACTCTTCCTGGCTGTCACATCACCTCCTTAAATTGCCTGTTGTGGGTTGAATTGTGTCCCTCTCCTCCCCAAAAACGATGTGTTGAGATCCTAGACCTCAGTAGCTGTGAATGTGACCTTATTTGGAAATAGAGTCTTTGTAGATGTAATCAAGTTAAGATTGGTCATACTGGATTAGGGTGGGCCCTAATCCAATGACTGGTAGCCTTATAAGTAGAGAGAGACTTGGACACACACAGAGGGAAGACAGCCATATAAAGATGGAGTCAGGGGCTTCCCCGGTGGCGCAGTGGTTAAAGAATCTGCCTGTTAATGCAGGGGACATGAGTTCAAGCCTGGTCCTGGAAGATCCCACATGCCACAGAGCAACTAAGCCCGTGTTCCACAACTACTGAAGCCTGTGCTCCTAGAGCCTGTTCTCCACAACAAGAGAAGTCACCATAATGAGAAGCCTGTGCACTGCAACCAAGAGTAGCCTCCGCTTGCCGCAACTAGAGAAAGCTGGAGCGCAGCAACAAAGACCCAATGCAGCCAAACAAACAAACAAACTAACTAAACAAATTAATTAACTAAAAATAAAAAGATGGAGTCAGAAATTGGAGTGAGGCAGCTATAAGCCAAGGAATGCCACGGATAGCTGGGCATTGTCAGAAGCTAGGAAGAGGCAGAAAGGATTTTCCCCTACAGGTTTCATAGGGAGCATGGTCCTGCCGACACCTTGATTGCAGACTTCCAGCTTCCAGATCTATGAGAAAATAAATTCTTGTTGTATTAAGCCATCAAGTTTGTGGTAATTTGTTACAGCAGCCCTAGGAAATGAATACACTGCCTAAGAGTCTAAATAAAATGCAAGAGAGAGGCTCTAATTAGAATCAAATACCCATCTTCCCCTGAAAGGCCTTGGTACTAATCCGTCATGCCTCCCCTTGTCATTATTTCAATGCAAGACTCCCGGGTCCCCTTTCCCACACAGCTTCATCCATCTCCTTATTTGACTTTATCTCCCACCCTCCTGACTCCCAAACCTCCCCTATGTCCTCAACCTGTTCTCTGAATGTCCCCCTCATCTTTTTGCTCGAATATCTGGCTCACTTCTGGGGACATGGGGACACCCCTCAAGTGTCCCAGGGCCTAATGATGGGATAGGTGTCTGCTTTGCTCCTCATGGCCACTCCAAGACCATGGTTCCTCCCTGACCTTTTCCCACCAATTTGAAGGACAAACCCTCAAATCTCCATAAACCTCCATGCTGTAGTCTTCACCAACCTGCAGTCACTCCTCATCCAGTGAAGCTCTGCCGGCTCACTTCCCCCATCTTCACGCCACTTCTGTCCTCACTCGGTGGTTGGCCCACTTAGATCAGTCAGTCCCAACCCTGGCTTCACTCTAAAATTATTCAAGAAGCTTTTTAAAAAAAGCCCAGGTGCCACTTCCCTCCCAAACAATTGAGCTGGAATTTTTGAGGGTTGGAGGCCTGTGTATTTAAGAGCTCCCCAGGTCATTCTAGTATGTGACCAGGTTTGAGACCACTGGTGTAGGTGGTCCAAGTAATATTCTGCCTTCTTGGATCCTTAACTTCCTTACTTTTAACAATCTTTTCTCCCCATTCAGCCACCCACTCTTACAGTAACACTCTGGTGTGTCATTACTAGTACCTGCCCCAACTGAAAAACTTTGGTTTCTGGCATCTCACTGTGACCATCACCTCCCCACTTCCAGCTCACTCCATCTAGAACCCCAACTCCAACCATCCTTCGACTTCACCAGGTCCACCAGGCCATCATCCCTACACCTTTCCACTGTCTGTCATGGCCCCTGGACCTTGCCTTCCACCTCATCAACCTGAGTCCATGACCCTGCTCAACTCCCCACCTCTCTCCCCCTCTCCTGCCTGCACCTGGTGGACCTCCGGACCTGATAACACTCTACTCACCTGTTCACGTCTGCATCCAAGCACCAGATCTCAGAATGTGACTGGATGAAAACACACAGCTGGCTGGCCGGTCTTCATTTTATGGAAACAGGGCTCAAGTAGGTTCGACAGTGCTGCTTCATTTCCCTAGTTAATTCACTTTCTTATTCTTTGAGAGGCTCTTTTACACCTTCTCTCTCCAGACCAGCTCCCTCCAGTATCTCTGGCCTTTTCACACCTGCAATAGGTCACTCTTGTTCCTGCCTCAAGACGTGCAATTACAGTTCACTTTGATTCCACTCTTTCTCCAGATGATACGTAGAGCATGCCTCACTGAATTCATCTCACCTTCTCAGGGAAGTATATTTCCTGACTCCTCTACCTAAAGTAGCCTCCCATCTCAGCTCTGACACTCTCTAGCCTCCGACTGTTTCTTATTTTCTTTAGGGCACTGACTGCCATCTGTTTATTACATGATGGATTGATTTTTGCTTGCTTGTCTATCTCCCTTCTCAGCATGTAGGCTTCATGTTGGCCACTTCTTTCTGGTCTGCTAGTTCATGACTAGATCCCCAACACCAGGTACAGAGCCTGGCACACAATAAGCTGTCAGTGAATGAATAAATGAACAAATGAATGAATGAAAAAAAAGGGATCTATGCTGTCTTTTTGTTGTTTTTTAATTTTAAAAAATTTTTATTGAGTATAGTTGATTTACAATGTTATGTCAGTTTTAGGTGTATGGCAAAGTGAATCAGTTATACATATACATATATCCACTCTTTTCTTAGATCCTTTCCCATATATAGTAGGGTGTATATGGGTTTTTTTTCATCTTTATTGGAGTACAATTGCTTTACAATGGTGTGTTAATTTCTGCTTTATAACACAATGAATCAGTTATACATATACATATATTCCCATATCTCTTCCCTCTTGCGTCTCCCTCCCTCCCACCCTCCCTATCCCACCCCTCTAGGTGGTCACAAAGCACTGAGCAGATCTCCCTGTGCTATGCAGCTGCTTCCCACTAGCTATCTATTTTACGTTTGGTAGTGTATATATGTCCATGCCACTCTCTCACTTTGTCACAGCTTACCCTTTCCCCTCCCCATATCCTCAAGTCCATTCTCTAGTAGGTCTGTGTCTTTCTTCCTGTCTTACCCCTAGGTTCTTCATGACATTTTTTTTCTTAGATTCCATATATATGTGTTAGCATATGGTATTTGTCTTTCTCTTTCTGACTTACTTTGCTCTCACTACAAATAACTCAATTTCATTTCTTTTTATGGCTGAGTAATATTCCATTGTATATATGTGCCACATCTTCTTTATCCATTCATTCGATGATGGACACTTAGGTTGTTTCCATCTCTGGGCTATTGTAAATAGAGCTGCAATTAACATTTTGGTACATGACTCTTTTTGAATTATGGTTTTCTCAGGGTATATGCCCAGTAATGGGATTGCTGGGTCATATGGTAGTTCTATTTGTAGTTTTGTAAGGAACCTCCATACTGTTCTCCATAGTGGCTGTACCAATTCACATTCCCACCAGCAGTGCAAGAGTGTTCCCTTTTCTCCATACCCTCTCCAGCATTTATTGTTTCTAGATTTTTTGATGATGGCCATTCTGACCGGTGTGAGATGATATCTCATTGTAGTTTTGATTTGCATTTCTCTAATGATTAATGATGTTGAGCATTCTTTCATGTGTTTGTTGGCAGTCTGTATATCTTCTTTGGAGAAATGTCTATTTAGGTCTTCTGCCCATTTTTGGATTGGGTTGTTTGTTTTTTTGTTATTGAGCTGCATGAGCTGCTTGTAAATTTTGGAGATTAATCCTTTGTCAGTTGCTTCATTTGCAAATATTTTCTCCCATTCTGAGGGTTGTCTTTTGGTCTTGTTTATGGTTTCCTTTGCTGTGCAAAAGCTTTGAAGTTTCATTAGGTCCCATTTGTTTATTTTTGTTTTTATTTCCGTTTCTCTAGGAGGTGGGTCAAAAAGGATCTTGCTGTGATTTATGTCATACAGTGTTCTGCCTATGTTTTCCTCTAAGAGTTTGATAGTTTCTGGCCTTACATTTAGGTCTTTAATCCATTTTGAGCTTATTTTTGTGTATGGTGTTAGGGAGTGGTCTAATCTCATACTTTTACATGTAGGTGTCCAGTTTTCCCAGCACCACTTATTGAAGAGGCTGTCCTTTCTCCACTGTACATTCCTGCCTTCTTTATCAAAGATAAGGTGACCATATGTGCGTGGGTTTATCTCTGGGCTTTCTATCCTGTTCCATTGATCTATATTTCTGTTTTTGTGCCAGTACCATTACTGTCTTGATTACTGTAGCTTTGCAGTATAGTCTGAAGTCAGGGATCCTGATTGCTCCAGCTCCGTTTTCGTTCTCAAGATTGCTTTGCCTATTTTGGGTCTTTTGTGTTTCCATACAAATTGTGAAATTTTTTGCTCTAGTTCTGTGAAAAATGCCAGTGGTAGTTTGATAGGGATTGCATTGAATCTGTAGATTGCTTTGGGTAGTGGAGTCATTTTCACAATGTTGATTCTTCCAATCCAAGAACATGGTATATCTCTCCATCTATTTGTATCATCTTTAATTTCTTTCATCAGTGTCTTATAATTTTGGCATTACAGGTCTTTTGTCTCCTTAGGTAGGTTTATTCCTAGATATTTTATTCTTTTTGTTGCAATGGTAAATGGGAGTGTTTTCTTGATTTCACTTTCAGATTTTTCATCATTAGTGTATAGGAATGCAAGAGATTTCTTTGCATTACTTTTGTATCCTGCTACTTTACCAAATTCATTGATTAGCTCTAGTAGTTTTCTGGTAGCATCTTTAGGATTCTCTATGTGTAGTATCATGTCATCTGCAAACAGTGACAGCTTTACTTCTTCTTTTCCGAATTGGATTCCTTTTATTTCCTTCTCTTCTCTTATTGCTGCGGCTAAAACTTCCAGAACTATGTTGAATAAGAGTGGTGAGAGTGGACAACCTTGTCTTGTTCCTGATCTTAGTGGAAATGCCTTCAGTTTTTCACCATTGAGGATGATGTTGGCTGTGGGTTTGTTATATACGGCCTTTATTATGTTGAGGAAAGTTCCCTCTATGCCTACTTTCTGTAGGGTTTTTATCATAAATGGGTGTTGAATTTTGTCAAAAGCTTTCTCTGCATCTATTGAGATGACCATATGGTTTTTCTCTTTCAATTTGTTAATATGGTGTATCACATTGATTGATTTGCATATATTGAAGAATCTTTGCATTCCTGGAATAAACCCCACTTGATCATGGTGTATGATCCTTTTAATGTGCTGTTGGATTCTGTTTGCTAGTATTTTATTGAGGATTTTTGCATCTATGTTCATCAGTGAGATTGGCCTGTAGTTTTCTTTCTTTGTGACATCCTTGTCTGGTTTTGGTATCAGGGTGATGGTGGCCTGTTAGAATGAATTTGGGAGTGTTCCTCCCTCTGCTATATTTTGGAAGAGTTTGAGAAGGATAGGTGTTAGCTCTTCTCTAAATGTTTGATAGAATTCGCCTGTGAAGCCATCTGGTCCTGGGCTTTTGTTTGTTGGAAGGTTTTTAATCACAGTTTCAATTTCAGTGCTTGTGATTGGTCTGTTCATATTTTCTATTTCTTCCTGATTCAGTCTTGGCAGTTTGTGCATTTCTAAGAATTTGTCCATTTCTTCCAGGTTGTCCATTTTATTGGCATAGAGTTGCTTGTAGTAATCTCTCATCTTTTGTATGTCTGCAGTGTCAGTTGTTACTTCTCCTTTTTCATTTCTAATTCTATTGAGTCTTCTCCCTTTTTTCTTGATGAGTCTGGCTAATGGTTTATCAATTTTGTTTATCTTCTCGAAGAACCAGCTTTTAGTTTTATTGATCTTTGCTTTTGTTTCCTTCATT
Source organism: Orcinus orca (assembly GCF_937001465.1). Taxonomy (NCBI): domain Eukaryota; kingdom Metazoa; phylum Chordata; class Mammalia; order Artiodactyla; family Delphinidae; genus Orcinus; species Orcinus orca. The sequence goes on from NC_064559.1 coordinate 53,002,886, forward strand.
TCTTTTTCATTTATTTCTGATCTGATTTTTATGACTTCTTTCCTTCTGCTAACTTTGGGGTTTTTTTGTTCTTCTTTCTCTAATTGCTTTAGGTGCAAGGTTAGGTTGTTTATTCGAGATGTTTCCTGTTTCTTAAGGTAGGACTGTATTGCTATAAGCTTCCCTCTTAGAACTGGTTTTGCTGCATCCCATAGGTTTTGGGTCATCGTGTCTCCATTGTCATTTGTTTCTAGGTATTTTTTGATTTCCTCTTTGATTTCTTCAGTGATAACTTCGTTATTAAGTAGTGTATTGTTTAGCCTCCATGTGTTTGTACTTTTTACAGATCTTTTCCTGTAATTGATATCTAGTCTCATAGCGTTGTGGTCGGAAAAGATATTTGATACAATTTCAATTTTCTTAAATTTACCAAGGCTTGATTTGTGACCCAAGATATGATCTATCCTGGAGAATGTTCCATGAGCACTTGAGAAAAATGTGTATTCTGTTGTTTTTGGACGAAATGTCCTATAAATATCAATTAAGTCCATCTTGTTTAATGTATCATTAAAAGCTTGTGTTTCCTTATTTACTTTCATTTTGGATGATCTGTCCATTGGTGAAAGTGGGGTGTTAAAGTCCCCTACTATGAATGTGTTACTGTTGATTTCCCCTTTTATGGCTGTTAGTATTTGCCTTATGTATTGAGGTGCTCCTATGTTGGGTACATAAATATTTACAATTGTTATATCTTCTTCTTGGCTCGATCCCTTGATCATTATGTAGTGTCCTTCTTTGTCTCTTGTAATAGTCTTTATTTTAAAGTCTATTTTGTCTGATATGAGAATTGCTAGTCCAGTTTTCTTTTGGTTTCCATTTGCATGGAATATCTTTTTCCATCCCCTTACTTTCAGTCTGTATGTGTCTCTAGGTCTGAAGTGGGTCTCTTGTAGACAGCATATATATGGGTCTTGTTTTTGTATCCATTCAGCCAGTCTGTATCTTTTGGTGGGAGCATTTAATCCATTTACATTTAAGGTAATTATCAATATGTATGTTCCTATTCCCATTTTCTTAATTGTTTTGGGTTTGTTATTGTAGGTCTTTTCCTTCTCTTGTGTTTCTTGCCTAGAGAAGATCCTTTAGCATTTGTTGTAAATGGGGTTTGGTGGTGCTGAACTCTCTCAGCTTTTGCTTGTCTGTAAAGGTTTTAATTTCTCCATCAAATCTGAATGAGATCCTTGCTGGGTAGAGTAATCTTGGTTGCAGCTTTTTCTCCTTCATCACTTTAAATATGTCCTGCCAGTCCCTTCTGGCTTGCAGAGTTTCTGCTGAAACATCAGCCGTTAAGCTTATGGGGATTCCCTTGTGTGTTATTTGTTGTTTTTCCCTTGCTGCTTTTAATATGTTTTCTTTGTATTTAATTTTTGACAGTTTGATTAATATGTGTCTTGGCATGTTTCTCTGTGGATTTATCCTGTATGGGACTCTCTGTGCTTCCTGGTCTTGATTAACTATTTCCTTTCCCATATTAGGGAAGTTTTCAACTATAATCTCTTCAAATGTTTTCTCAGTCCCTTTCTTTTTCTCTTCTTCTTCTGGAACCCCTATAATTCGAATGTTGGTGTGTTTAATGTTGTCCCAGAGGTCTCTGAGACTGTCCTCAGTTCTTTTCATTCTTTTTTCTTTATTCTGCTCTGCAGTAGTTACTGCCACTATTTTATCTTCCAGGTCACGTATCCGTTCTTCTGCCTCAGTTATTCTGCTATTGATCCCTGCTAGAGTATTTTCAATTTCATTTATTGTGCTGTTCATCGTTGCTTGTTTCCTCTTTAGTTCTTCTAAGTCCTTGTTAAATGTTTCTTGCATTTTCTCTATTCTATTTCCAAGATTTTGGATCATCTTTACTATCATTATTCTGAATTCTTTTTCAGGTAGACTGCCTATTTCCTCTTCATTTGTTAGGTCTGGTGGGTTTTTATCTTGCGCCTTCATCTGCTGTGTTTTTCTGTCTTCTCATTTTGCTTATCTTACTGTGTTTGGGGTCTCCTTTTTGCAGGCTGCAGGTTCGTAGTTCCGGTTGTTTTTGGTTCTGTCCCCAGTGACTAAAGTTGGTTCGGTGGGTTGTGTAGGCTTCTTGGTGGAGGGGACTAGTGCCTGTGTTCTGGTGGATGAGGCTGGATCTTGTCTTTCTGGTGGGCAGGTCCACGTCTGGTGGTGTGTTTTGGGGTGTCTGTGGACTTATTATGATTTTAGGCAGCCTTTCTGCTAATGGGTGGGGTTGTGTTCCTGTCTTGCTAGTTGTTTGGCGTAGGGTGTCCTTCACTGTAGCTTGCTGGTCGTTGAGTGAAGCTGGGTATTGGTGTTGAGATGGAGATCTCTGGGAGATTTTCGCCGTTTGATATTACGTGGAGCTGGGAGATCTCTTGTGGACCAGTGTCATGAAGTTGGCTCTCCCACCTCAGAGGCACAGCACTGAGTCCTGGCTGGAGCACCAAGAGCCTTTCATCCACACGGTTCAGAATAAAAGTGAGAAAAAGTAGGAAGAAAGAAAGAAAGAGGATAAAAGAAAATAAAATCAAGTAAGAAAAAATAAAATAAAGTTATTAAAATAAAAAATAATTGTTAAGAAAAAAAGTTTTTAACGTAAAAAAGAAAAAACAGACAGATAGAACCCTAGGACAAATGGTGAAAGCAAAGCTATACAGACAAAATCTCACACAGAAGCATACACATACACACTCACAAAAAGAGGAAAAGGGGAATAAATAATAAATCTTGCTCTCAAAGTCTACCTCCTCAATTTGGGATGATTCATTGTCTATTCAGGTATTCCACAGATGCAGGGTACATCAAGTTGCTTGTGGAACTTTAATTCGCTGCTTCTGAGGCTGCTAGGAGAGATTTCCCTTTCTCTTCTTTGTTCTCACAGCTCCCAGGGGCTCAGCTTTTGATTTGGCCCCGCCTCTGCATGTAGGTCGCCAAAGGGCGTCCGTTCTTCGCTCAGACAGGACGGGGTTAAAGGAGCCGCTGATTCGGGGGCTCTGGCTCACTCAGGCCGGGGGGAGGGCTGGGCACGGAGTGCGGGGCGAGCCTGCAGCATCGGAGCCCGGTGTTACGTTGCACCAGCCTGAGGCGCGCTGTGCGTTCTCCCTGCGATGTTGTCCCTGGATCCCGGGACCCTGGCAGTGGCGGGCTGCACAGGCTCCCTGGAAGGGGGGTGTGGATAGTGACCTGTGCTCGCACACAGGCTTCTTGGTGGTGGCAGCAGCAGCCTTAGCGTATCATGCCTGTCTCTGGGTTCCGCGCTTTTAGCCGCGACTCGCGCCCGTCTCTGGAGCTTGTTTAAGCAGTGCTCTTAATCCCCTCTCCTCGCGCACCAGGAAACAAAGAAGGAAGAAAAAGTGTCTTGCCTCTTCGGCAGGTCCAGACTTTTCCCCGGACTCCCTCCCGGCTAGCTGTGGCACACTAGCCCCTTCAGGCTGTGTTCACGCCGCCAATACCAGTCCTCTCCCTGTGCTCCGATGGAAGCCCGAACCTCAGCTCCCAGCCCCGCCCGCCTGGGCGGGTGAGCAGAGAAGCCTCTCAGTCTGGTGAGTGCCGCTCGGCACCGATCCTCTGTGCGGGAATCTCCCCGCTTTGCCCTCCGCACTCCTGTTGCTGTGCTGTCCTCCGGGGCTCCGAAGCTTCGCCCCTCCGCCACCCGCAGTCTCCGCCTGCGAAGGGGCTTCCTAGTGTGTGGAAACCTTTCCTCCTTCACAGCTCCCTCCCACTGTGCAGGTCCCGTCCCTATTCTTTTGTCTCTGTTTATTCTTTTTTCTTTTGCCTTACCCAGGTACGTGGGGAGTTTCTTGCGTTTTGGGAGGTCTGAGGTCTTCTGCCAGCATTCAGTAGGTGTTCTGTAGGAGTTGTTCCACGTGTAGATGTCTTTCTGATGTATCTGTGGGGAGGAAGGTGATCTCTGCGTCTTACTCTTCCGCCATCTTCCCCCGAACCCAAGCCAGTGTGAATATATTAATCCCAATCTCCCAATTTATCCCTCCCTCCCCGCTTATCCCCTGGCAACCATAAGTTTTTTTTTCCTACATCTGTGTGTTGTCTGTTTTTGAACTGCTGTCTTGAGAGGCAATATAAACAGTGATGAAAGATTCATAGCCCTGGATTCAAAATCTGGGTTATCCTTGCTAGCTGTGGGACTTTGAGCAAATTACTCATTGTCTGCAAGTTTCAGTTTTCTCATTTATAAAGAAAGGGGAGAATCTTCTGGGTTGGTGAACACACAAAGATATGGGGAGTGTAGCATGCTGGGAGAGGATTTGGAAGCTCCTGGCACCTTCCCACATACCTTGTTCTGTGCGACTCTCCCATCTGGCTGTTCCTGAATTCACACCCCAAAATAATTCGAGATAGATCACAGACCTAAATGTGAAAGCTGAAACTATAAAGCTTCTAGAAGAAAGATTGGAGCATATATTCATAACCTTGGGGCAGGCAAAGATTTCTTTCATGAGATCCCCAAAGCATTAACTTTAAAAGAAAAAAGAATTGATAAATTGGACTTTATCAAAATTAAAATTTTCTGCTTATTAAAAGGCAGTTAAAAGTGGGGAGGGATAACTTAGGAGTTTGGAATTTTATTTATATATATATATATCTGAATCACTTTGCTGAACATCAGAAACTAACACAACATTGTAAATCAACTATACTTCAATAATAAAAAAATTGTTAAAAAAAAAAAGACAGTTAAGAATTGAAAAGGCAAGCCACAGACTGGGAGAAAATATTCCCAATAGATATCTCTGACAAAGGACTCGGATCCAGAATTAGAACTCCTACAAATCATAATAAAAAGAAAAATAAAGCTTAACATGGGCAAAAATAGGAAAAAAGAAGAGCAGTAACAAGAGCTACTCCATATGCTGCTGTGTGGATTACATAAAATTAATATAAGCGCTTTTTTCTGTAACAATTGAATTTCTCTTCTTTAACCTCATTTTACAGATAAGAAAACTGAGGCCCAGAGAGATTCAATTACTTACCTGACATCAATGGGGCTAGAGAGTGGCAGATGAGCCAGGACCTCAGCCTGACAGTGTGGCTTCAGAGCCCACACACATAACCATTGTGGTATACTTCCTCTGCTCAAAAACCTTTTGTGTGATCTCTCCTGGGGAGTTCAAGATGTCTCCCCGTCTTTTGACTTAGTCTTGTGGTGGGTAAACATGAGATTTTTGGTTTGTTATTATAAGTAATTTAGTTTAAGGGTTGGAGCTTAAAATTCTTTCAAGAAGCAACATTTGTGCTTGTTGTTTCCTGCTGTGGTTTTGGTTTAGCAAAGTCTGAGCTAATTTCTTGAATCTGCTGATGATACTGCAAAGTATGTGCCTATGCGACCCAAAAGGTATGTACTTCGGAGCACAGCAGTCATTGCATTTTCTCCTTTTTATTTAACTGTTTAGTTACATACAGACAGGTCTATCACTTTCTCAATTTACCTGAGATGTCTGAGCCAAGGAAATTGCAGGTTTATGAAAATATGGATGTATGCTTTTTGCACATTTTCCTAATGTGTCTCTTTTTAAGTGAGGGAAATGTGTGGAAAATGAGACCGCTAGATGGTCTTCGGATCAGGGTCACAAGTCTCATGTAAACTAAGGCCCAGTATGGTCAATAATAGCCTGAGCAGTAGAAGTGTTCTCGAAGAAGAAACGTTGTATTTTGAATATTCTTTCCTATCTTTTTTTGCATTGATTCCTTTTCTCACCACCCTTGAAATCACCTTGAGTTTATCTTCCTCTCCTGATTTCTCGTAGCTGACATCACACACTTGGCATTTATTTACATTCTGCTTTTTATGGATTTCTATTTGTGTTCTTCATTTCATCTAGTTGAGTGATTATTAACAAGGTAATGGAGACTAGACTAATCATAAGACAAGATGGTAAATGCAGGTCATATTTATTTAAATATTCTTTGCATAAAGCTAAGGAGGTGCTCTTTGCATATAAAGCAAGAATATGATAATTATAAGTGCCTTCTCTAGTTATGACAAGTCAGGTTAGGTAGGATCTATTCTTAATACTTACAGCACAATGTTGTGAGATGATCTCTGAGAGCCAGAGCCCTAAGTTCTACTGTGTGACCTTGGGCAAGTTATTTAACCTCTCTGAATCTCTAATTATTTCTATCTAAAATGATGAGTTGAATTCAAGATCCTTTTAGGATAAAAAATTTTTGCCTTTACTTTGAATTATTTTTTGTAGTTTAAAGTAAAAGAACAACATTTATTTTTAAAAGGTTATTTCTAAAACAGTTCTATAATTTAGAAATTTTATCTAAATCAGGTCTTCTTCTCATTTAAGTTTAAAATTGAGAGCTTCACCCATTCCTGAGTAATGAATATATACATATGATATATGCCTTCTGGTTTATACAAATATCTACTTAATTCACAGTCTTTATGGTGATGGGACATCTTGAATTTTCTGTGATTGCCCCAATTTAAAAAAACTCTGTGGTGTTTCCATATAAATAATTTTACATCCAAGTACATTCATATACCTCACTTCATTTTAATTCAGAAAATGTGGCCAGTGAATACATAGTGACCTTGCCCATATTTTAATTATGTAAAATGTGTTGGTTATTTGGTCATTGATCAATAAGAGCTTATTTCCCAATTTCTGGCTCTGTTGCCGAAAGCAGGATTGACTGGTCAATTCCAGCTCCCTTTTCCTCAATTGGCATTTTCCCAAATGATTCCTGAGTCACCTCTAGAGGCATAATCTGAGGCAGTATGGGTTACAGCCCCGTCACAACTTCTCTATGTGTGCAGGTGCCATGGGGCCCTCCCTCTGCACCACACTTCATGGGAAGGTGTGAAGATGTGACCCACCTCTGCCATCGATCTCAAAGGAGAGGAGAGCCGTGTGAGGTCTGGGCTAGAAGAGTGTTTTACATTTTGCTTTGGCATGGCTTGTCTGTTCCAGATAAGCACAAGAACATCTTCAGAATTCTGGAGTGTATTTGGAACACAAAGGAAAAAACCCAAATCTGTTTAAAATTCAGCAGAGTGCCTCAGAAGCATAAGAGTTCAGGCAAGTTACCACTTGTCAATACTTTTTACATAATAGAAACAGCTTTGGGCTTCCCTGGTGGCACAGTGGTTGAGAGTCTGCCTGCCAATGCAGAGGACACGGGTTCGTGCCCCGGTCCGGGAGGATCCCACATGCCGCGGAGTGGCAGGGCCCGTGAGCCATGGTCGCTGAGCCTGCGCGTCCGGAGCCTGCGCTCCGCAGTGGGAGAGGCCACAACAGTGAGAGGCCAAAAAGTAAAAAAAAAAAAAAAGAACGTTCATAGAAACAGCTTTATTGTTTGTTCTGATTATATAAATAAAACTTTTTCTTTGAAAAAGATTGAAACACACATAAAATTACAGAGAATAAAATAAAAATCATGTGGAAGCCCACCACCATAAGATATCTAATTAACACTTTTGTAAACTTACACATACTTCTCTTTATACATGCAGATAATTTTATAGGAATGGGATGTAATAAATGCTGTTTATTGTGAAGGCTTTAAAAAAGTTACTTCCATCCCTAGTCATTGCCCTTGTACATCCTCCCCCTCAAATAAAGGAAGTATTATTAACTGCCAGGTACATATCTTTTGTATACTTTTATCTATATAGATACATAGTCATATATAACCACATATAATCATATATATCTATGCATATATAATAGCATGTGGGATAATATTATACTTTTTCACTCAATAATATGTCATAGAAACCCCAAACAGAATAATATTATACCTTTTTTGGCTCATTAATGTTCCATAGAAACCCCTTCAAGTTAACTGATGTAGCTCTAATTCATTATTTGTCATTAGATATCTGAATATCCCACAACATAAATGTCTCATAATCTATTAAAAAATATTCCTGTTCATGAGAATTCACTTTCAGTTTTCTGCCACTCCAAGCTCATCATTTTGTTTCAGCTCAAGCTCATAATTTTTTAATGAACTAAAATCTGTAATGCTGACTACAAGTCTCTAAATTTTACTTTTTCACTTTCTAATCCTGATTTTTTTTTTTTGGTCAGTTATCAACTTGCTGTCATGATTGTTTAGAAAGTCAACATAATATTTAGGCTCCTTTTGGAATTCTCATCTAGATACATGAAGGGGTATGTGCCTTCTTTCTGTAATTCTGTAATAAAAGAGGTAGTGAGCTCTTTTACTGAGACCTTCTCAATATGGTGGTCAGATCATGTTTCCAGCCTCAGGATCTACACACAAATCATTCCGTTGGGAAACTGTTGCTGAAGCAGAAAGGTTCTGGGCAGCTGACGTGGCATCATGCTTTACAGTGTCTGCCAGTTGTGAGTAACAGCAGGCTGTCATGTTGGGACATAGCCGAAGCAGCAGCAGCAACTCCTGATTTAGGGGCAAAAGATGTAAGTACTTATTTTCACCATTAACCAATTAACCTAAACCAAACTCAAACTGAAGAATACTGAGGGAATACAATTCCCACTAGAGACCCTTCTACCAGATTCATTTGAGAAACATTTTGTCTTAACCAGAGTAGAAAGTTTCAAGCCAGCACATGGTTTTCAGCAAAAGGAAGAAACTCACAGGGTCTTGCTTGAAAAAAACAAACAAACAAACAAACTTCAACTGTGGTTAATGCCACTTTCAAGTCCTAACTCCTTGAAGTACCTGCATACTCTGGCAGGGGCTGTCCCCTGTGGGATAGAGTGCATTGCTAATGTGCAAAAGGACATGTGATTTCAACTTATATAAAAATTTTAGGCAGGTTTGGTTATGGGAAGATGAAAGGAGGCTTAGCAGTTACAGTGTTTGGGGGAGAGGAGAGAGCCTGTTAAATATTTTAAGGTGGATTCAAGCTGGTTAAAGCTGACTTAGAGGCAATGGTGGAAACTTCTGTTCTCGAGGTATATAGATGACTAGGGGTATGGTGCCTGCCAACCCAATGACAAATGAAACCCTGGCAGGGATCCTTAGGTTGAGCTGCTGTTCCCAAGGCTCCCACCCTGGAAATCATGTCTTCAGTGTCTGGTATTTTCAGAGTTTCTAAACCATGTGTTTAGGGGTTGGTGATTTTTTTTTTTTCTTTCTGTTGAGACCTTTTACTCTGATGCTCAGCTCTTCATAAAACCTCACAAAGACCAACAGTGGTCCACCCTGAGTGTGGTTAACTTACTAACAGATATTTTTGATTGTTACCTCTATGCTGGGGACACCTAAGTGAACAAGATGGAAGGGGTCCCTGGCCCAGTGGAGTTTGCTGCCCAGCAAGAAAAACAGATGTTATGAGAGGAGGGATGAACAGTGGATGGGGAGTCAGGAGACCTGGATTTGGGTCCTGGCATTGATCCCATTAACCATATGGCACTCTGGGCTTCAGTTTATGTGCTATAAAATGAATGGGTGGGAAGGATAACCCCATCAGTAATTGATTCCTCATCTAGTGTGAGTTTTTCCCTTGCTGAACAGCTTTTTACATAGCACTGAATTTTCTCCACATCCAATTTGGGAACGGGTGTTTTATTTATAAAATAGATCTCACATGTCACCCACCAGGCTCTATCAAATGGTGATTTTTCTATAACAGAAACTTGAAGGATCCTTCCTGGACGGGCCCACATATGATATGATATTAATAGGAGGAAAGATTGTATCTGAGAAAGATGTCTTAAAGGTAGCAATTTCACACAGACTCACCTTAAATATCTATTTTCAAATGGTTATGGATCGGAACAGGTACTTTTCCAACTGCTGCTGATTTTTGAGGAGCAAAGACACAAGAGCCTGACACTAAGGAAAATGAAATTTCTTAAAATAAGTGTGACCCACAGGCTACAGCTTCAGAGGAATTAAACTGAGTCAAAAATAAGCCAGACTGTGGTTTCCAATAGAATAGAAAATACAAAAAAAAAAAAAAGAAAAATAATAGAAAATACCCACCGCTGGGGACTGTGTGATACATCCTCAGCTTCCTGAAACCCAGCAAAATCAGCTCAGTCAATTTTAGCTTTGGAAACTGTGGGTGTCTCATTAACATGTTTTAATAGAATGAAGGAAAAGTCAATTTCTTTAGCATAATTAGTATGTATATTTTTTCTATCAGCCTTGCCTAGCCTAGCTCACAAAATTATCCACATGGGCATTCATACATTCCTTGCTGCCTCCCTCCCTTCTCAATGGCAAAAGTGTACTTTTTGACCCCTGAGTAATCTCTTCTCTTGGGCTATGAGCTCCATCCCCCTTGGCCTTCTCTCTTTTTCGTGTGTGTGTGCAAAAAAATTGTTTTTTAAATTTGTTTATTTTTTGGGCCACACCACAGGGCATGGCCTGTGGGATCTTAGTTCCCCTGACCAGGGATCAAACTCGTGCCCCTTGCAGTGGAAGCGTGGAGTCTTAACCACTGGACCACCAGGGAAGTCCCCGCCCACCACATCCATCACTCATGTCTCTTATTCTCCCATCTCTTTAGTTTCTCCTCTACACTGTCTCTCTTTAGTTTCTCCTCTACACTGTCTTTCCACCATAGGTAAAAACATGTTCAAGTGTCTCCCATTTTATACCAACCAACCAACCAACCAGCCAGTGAACAACGACTCATGGTCCCTCCCTACTGTCAAGTTCTTATGTAACTTGATCTCTTACTGTTTTTCTTCTCTTTACTCTTCCTCTGTCTTGACCCCTTGGCTTCCTTGATGCTGTTATGACTCTGCCTTCTTAGTCTTCATGAACTTCTCATTCTCTGCATTTTAGCCTTAATTATTATTAGTTTTTTAAAATTTTGAAGCCTGTGCTATCCCTTGCCAATCTCATTCATATCCATGATTTTAATTGTGACTTGTGTGCTGATAACATGTAAATCAAAGCACATACAAATCTTCAGGAAAGAAGCAACGTATAAACAAATGAACACCACCCACCACATGTGTGTCCCTGCAGACTTTTGTCAGGAGCTCCTGACTCATATTCACTGCCTGAGACACCCTTAAGTATATTGTCCTGCGGACAGCAGTTCAACTTGCTATGGTCCACCCAGAACTTACATTTCCTCAGAATATCTGCTTCTTCCAGTAAAATGCACTTCAATCTTGATCAGGGACATCGCCATCTACCATCACAAGGCCAGAGCTGTGTAAATACAGTGAACCTCTAGATCCCATTTATTCTGCTTCCTGTTTTCTCTTGAATCCGACACCTACCTCCTGCTCGCATTTTCCCTTCCACCAGTGCTTTAGTTAAGTTTGCATTGACTTTAAAATGGAGGATGGTGGTGACTGCCTCTTAAGGCTCACCCTGCCCGCAGTCTGGCACTCCCCAAGCTGTTCTCTACATTGTGACTTGTCTGGTTTTCTAAAATACCAACTTAATGATGTCACTTCTGCTTTGGGTCTTTTAGAAGCCGCTTGAAGTCTTCAACAAAAATCCAAGGCCTTCACCATTCAGCACCAGTTTGGCCATCTGGCCTCCTTTCTCCCGCTCCCCTGAAAGGGCATTATCTTCCAGACTGATTGAATATGGTGGGTCATCAGAGCTTGTCCAGCTGGGCCTCCCCTCCATGCCTTTGAACTTACTGATTGCTCTTCTGGAACCACCCCCATGCCTCAGTTCACTTGACTAAGTCCTAATTATCTAACAAGGTTTAATGAGCGTTTTCCCCCCTAGGAGGATTTGCTTGTGTTGGCTGCCCTTCTGTGATCATATAATAATCTATGTAACATTTATCACTTTTAGTGATAATTTATTTGCCTTTCCAGTTGATGGTGAAAACCTAAACAACAGAATTATGTCCTTTATTTCTGTGTCCCTAATGTCTACAACAGCATGAGGCACATAGTATTTACTCAAGAAACTATTAGTGGGTGAATGAATGGGGGACAGATGGCTGCTTCCAGCTCCAGGTTGATATTCTATCACTTCAGTCAACCCAATGGGAAGCACACTTCTTTCCCAGTAGTTCAAGTATAAGTTCTGGGAGCATGCTTCTTGGACGTGTCCCTGGACATCTGCTAACTGCCAAATTAATCACTTTGGCCAGGGAGCTGCAGGACTCTTACTGTCAGGTATGAATTTTGCGTCCATTCATAGAACAAGGGGTGGGGTCAGTCACATACATGCTGTATAAACTGAGAGGGGGCAGGGAAGCTCATCAAAGGAAAACTAATGATTTATTACCAGAAGCTGGAGGATAGGATGCAGGGCAGGCAGAAATAGCACATGTTTGCCACACTGTGTGCAAACAGTCTGGGTACTGGGGACAGCTGGGGCTACACTCCGCTCTACTTGCTGGCGGAGGCAGCTAGGACAGTCTCTTCAGTCTCAGCCCTCATCACTTCTGTCTTTATCCATTCAAGCTGCTATGACGTGGTACCATAGACTGGCTGGCTTATAAACAACAGAAATTTGTTTCTCACAGTTTTGGAGACTGGCAAGTCTAAGATCAAGGTGCTGGCAGACTGGGTGTCTGGTGAGGGCCTGCTTCCTGGTTCATAGACGACCATCTTCTCACTGTGTCTTCACATGGAAGGAGGGGCACGGGATTTCTCTGGGGTCTCTTTTATAAGGGCACTAATCCCATTCATGAGGATTCTGCCTTCATGACCTAATCACCCCCCGAAGTCTCCACAAATACCATCAGATTGGGGATTAGGTTTCAACGTACAAATTTTGGGAGGACACAAATATTCAGTCTATAGTAATTTTTTTTGCATTCTAGGCTCCAACTACACTGAATATAAAACCCACTGATGATGTGCTGAGTGCACAGGCCCTCCTTCACCTCTGAGCCCTTATCATATCCATCCTCTTGCTGGGATCACCTTCTCTCGTGCTCTCCCTTCCCTCCTTCCAGGCTAATGAACTCATATCCTTCAGGTCTCCCTTGAGACATCTTTCCTTGCTGGAAAGCCTTCTCTGACTAGGTTTGGCAACTCTGCTGTGTGTTTCATCTGTTTCTTACTGCCATCCTCTTAGCACTGATTATTGGTGTTGCCTGTTACTTTGTCTGCAGTAAACTAACTCCAAGAGGATAAGGAACAATCTCACCTTGGGCACTTCCTGTGGCCTGCACTTAACACCTAAGACAATGCTTGGCACATAGTAGGCACTCAATAAATACATGATGAGTGAAGTACTCAGTTTCTCACCCATTTCTTGGTTATTAAATAGGAACCAGGATTCTTTTGGTTTCCTCCTACATAGTCCTGGGGCTTAGCAGCTTTTTTTTTTTTTTCTTCAAAGAAGAGTGAGTCTTGTAGTATTTCTTTCTTTTTTTAAAAAAATATTTATTTAATTAATTAATCTCTATTTGGTTGTGCTGGGTCTTAGTTGTTTCAGGAGGGCTCCTTAGTTGCGGCTTGACGGCTCCTTAGTTGTGGCATGCATGTGGGATCTAGTTCCCTGACCAGGGATCAAACCTGGTCCCCCTGCATTGAGAGCATGGAGTCTTAACCACTGCACCACCAGGGAAGTTCCCTTAGCAGCTTTTTTAGGGAGACTGTGGAGAGCCAGCTCATACAGGAGAAAATATTCTTATTACAATAAATAATAAATTAATATTTGTCCAAAATATTATTTATTGAATGAAGGAAATCATTTGAAAAATTCTCCCAGGGGCAAGGCTATATACCCCAGTCAGATTCATTCAGTGGCCTCATCCATCCAATGAACGACGTTTGGACCAGCACTAAGACGTGGTGTCATAGTGTCACGATGTCGTGGAGCATAGAAAGTATCGCATCTTTAGTGAAAAAGGAAGTATTCTTAGGAGGCTTGTACAGAAATGTCACAGAAACAATGTTGGGAAAGGCAGTAAGTATTTACTCAGCATGCAGAGACTCTATAATATTCACTTACGGGCTGCTCCCAGAAAATAATGAACTTTGGCCATCTCCCTTGTGATGACTGCAGATATTTATGCTTAGAAAAGAAACTTCTCCATCAGCTTGTCGTGCCCTTCAGCGTCCTCCAGAAACTGAAGTTGGAGCTTTGTTTTTTGGCATCATAAGTGGCTCCTATGGAAATTGCCCTGATGTGCTAAATTCAGCAATAGAGCAGCACTCCTGGGGATCTTGGCTATATCTGCAGTCACTTATTCCAGGCTGAGAGAACAAGAATGTGAGTGCCACTAAAATACGTGTGTGCACTCACGCTGTGCACACACGGGCTATTTCTGTACGTGGAATATCAGGCAGAGGAGTAGGACCAGCAAAGTGATATGCGCCTTTACTGACTGACAAATGGGACAAGGAGGAAATACAGAAATTAAGCTTTGAGTTTCTGTTTTTATGAACATATATATTCCTATTTATATGTCAAATTGAATGAACCTATTTACAGTGACTGATAGCTTTGAAGATTATGGAATAGATTTTGAAATAATTGCATTTTTGTATTAAATATATCACATGGCTATTACTAACCAGTATGTTTTTCTGAACAAAGCTTTGACTAGAAGTCCTGTAATTGATTTTCCTCCAATTGATGACTGATACTGGCACTGCGTGAGTTTAGTGAAAGCCCTTACCCTTTCTGGTCTCACTTTCATTGCTCTCTAAATGGACAAACTCTGTTGTTACCACTGGGTAATGTAAATAAAGAGCCAAGGCTGCCCACCACTGGGGAAGACAAGCTATGAATGCAGTGGATTATGATGATGAGAGAGAAGGCAGGAGAAAAATTAAAAACAATAACCTAAGATTAGATTCTAAGTCAGTAATAAAGAATAGCTAAGACAAAAATTAAATATGAACAGCTATGATAAAAGCACATAAGAACATATACCCTGAATAGCCCAGAAGGGAACTCTCCTGCTATGTTCTTTTACACAACAACACTGGCGACAAGCACGTGGTGAACACTTCCTACGTGCAGGCGTGACCAGCGCTTGGTGAACACTTCCTATGTGCAGGCGCTGTGCCACGTGCTTCTCCTAGCTCGTGCATTCATCTAGAATCAAATATTCATTGCACACCTCCTACATGCCGTGAACAGTACTTTGTCTCATTTATCCCACAACAACCTTCTGAAGATATCCATTATTATACAATCACTTAACAAATAAGAACACTTAGCCTGAGAGGTTAAGGAACCTGCTTGAAGTCTCACAGCTAGTCAGGGGAGGCTCTGGGACTCATCCAATTTGGACTGCAAAACCTGAGCTCCTAACCCTTATACTGTACCACACTCATGAGCTTTGCATACAGTTTAGGTTGTTACCCCTTTAACAGCTGGTAAGGAACCCAGAAGAGGAAGAGGCAAAGAGATTTATTGCAAACCTCTATTTAACAGGCACTTTGGTGTTTTTCCATGTAACATTTCATTTCATCCACATCACGGCCCTGTGGCGTACTTTTTAGACTGCATTTTAAAGAGGAGGAGACTGGGGCTCATAGAGACTGAATGATGGTTTTACAAAGGCACATGGCTGGGAAATGGCGGTGTTAAAACTAAATCCAGGTTTCAATTCCTGTTTCCTTTCCCCTGGGCCTTTGCTACTCTTCAAAATGATTGAGGAAAGGAAGTTGTACAAGGAAACATAAACGGAATTGGGACTATGTAACCTGGAGAGGAGAAGGAGGCTGAGTGGCATGACGTTTTCCCCTATTCAAAGAGTTTAAATGGGTCTGAGTCATGCATGTGTGTTACCATCAAGGGAGAGTATCTTGACTCTAAAATATTGGGGTGTGTTTCTATTAGGAGTCTGATAATGTACCTTAACTGGAGACCAAACGCTTTCTGTCCCAGCTAAACTGGGAGAGTCACTGGCCTCCTGGGTACCCTGTAGAATCTTATATAATAGAGGATTTTTATCCAGCAGTGGAGAGCTTGGAGTGCTACAGGTCTGTAAATCAAAACGCTGTATGCCTTGGCCTGAGTTTCCCTGGCTTAGACACTGCTTCACCTGCAGGGATGGATTCCTTCCAGAAATTTTTTCCAGGTCATCAGTTACATGTCTGAATGTCTGCTCTTGTTCGGAATGTGTCTCTCAAACATTTCCATCAAATGGCAGGGAGTGATTCCTGGGGGTGCAGGGGATGTATATGTGAATGTGTGTGTGTGTGTGTGTGTGTGTGTGTGTGTGTGTGCGCGTGGTGTGTACCTGTCCGTTGCAAGTACAAAAATTTTTTGAAGTTTCTCATCGTTGTAAAAATTAATACAAATTTGAATTTTATTCCATAATATTCAATAGTACAATATTTGTGTTTGTTAAAAATTAAAATAATATTTTAAATAGCTTATAAAATAAAATTAGTGCTGATCCTGTGCCATCCTGCACTGTCCCTGGGGCTACAATAGTCCAGAGTGAGAAGCATAGGACTGCATTTTCGTGACGTTTCTAATTCTGATGTTTTTACGTTAACCCATTCTTTTTTGTCGTATGTAGTTATGAGACATAGTTTCTCAATTTTCCCTTGATCTCATGGTTCAGTGGGGACACTGGGTTAAATGTGAAGGAGGAGTTGTGGATTTCAGAGCAGTAATGGATCATCAATTAATTCCTGACTGATGACTTGTACAGAACGCTTCCTAAGCACTTTATAGCATTTTCAGGGAAATGGTAACAGTTAACATTTATTGAGCATTTACTATATGTCAGGTAGTTTGTAGTTTTTTAACCTAATTTTACTCTTAAACAATAACTCTCTGAGAAAAGTTCTATTATCGTCATCCCCATTTTATAGAGGAAGAAAAGGAGATACAGAATAACTTGCTCAACTTCTTGCAGCCAGCAGCCAGTGGGGCTGAGATTCACACTCAGGTAGCCTTATTCTCCTTCCTTCCTATTGGCTTTGCGGCCTTGGAGGACACTCCCAGCATTTATAGCCTTTTATTTCATTTAGCAGGTGCATGAGTCACCTTTGCCTGATGGAGCCTGATGTGGGGTTAAAAGTCACAGCAGCATCCAACTGCCACCCCACTCATCCTGGTTCAGGGGGCATCAATAAAATGGGAGGGGCAAAGAGCGGAGAAAGTGAGGCCCCCTCTGCCAGCCCAGGGCTGATAAGGAAGAATGGGGCCTTTGCCTTCATGAGTGGTACCCTCCTTCTCTAGCACCTGGTAGCAGAGGCGGAATTGGGGGGTCAGGTGTGCAGGCAGCCACAGGGGTGGCATTTAAAGGACCCCTTTTGTCAGGGCTCACATACAGAGTTCCCTGGTCCTGTAGGAAACCAATAAAGTAACCAAACCTTCACTTCTAGGACTGTGGTGAGAGCAACAGTCCCAGGATTGGCATGAGTAGTTTGTGATGCCTGTGCCAGGCTAATTGTCTCTGGCCCTTAGACCATGTTTTCCTGGCACTCGTCCTTCCTGATAATGGAACTGCTGACAGGCACATGCTGCTCTGCCTCTCGCCTGCCACCCAGCTTACTGGAAGGAAGGGGTTGAAGCCTTGGTGGCCAATCCCTGGCCAAGGCCATGAGCTTCGGATCTCCAAGGCTGGCTTCAGGGTCTGGCTTTGCTGGAGTCAAGAGGCTGCTCGACGCTAAACCTTCCCCAGGTCTCCTTCCTGGAGTCACAGCTATGAGATGCTGGCTGACTGAAAAGCATCTCAGTGTATCAGATATTTTTGGAAAGGCGGGTATAGGCATTATCCTGTCAGTCCCACTTCAACTAAGGTTTTTTAGTTTGAATTGTGATTGAATGTTTTTCTTTCACTGTCCTATTGGAGAGGGCCTCTTAAGTATTTCTAGGGACCTCAGTTTAACAAGGTATGCAGAGAATTTGTGTTTCTGTCTCATTTATGACCCACATGGCATACCTTTAACCACTCTCTGGTCAGTCCGCTTAACTCACTGCCTCAACATTCCCTTTTACTTTCTCTAGGAACTCCCTGTTAGAGTTTAATTCTATACTCAGGCTGTAAAAACTACTGGATACGATCTGCAGTAAGGCTGTTGCTGCTATAAATTTCAGATGTCCATTCATTTATAAATAAAATCTTTATTGCGCTCTTATCACACACTGGGCACCGTCTAGGCACTGTGGTCATAGCCTGGACCAAACACAGATACTCAACGTCCCCATGGAGTTTCAAATCTGTCTAAGGGTCCAATAACAGCTGCACTTCCTGCCTACTTGTTCCTCTGAGGACATGTTCCTGGTTAAAGCCCACTCCCAGTTTCCACACGGGCCAATCCAAACATTCATCACGTTTCTCAGGTCTCTCTCTAAATGCTCACCCTGATCTCTAGCAGTCTACTCCACAGAGAAGTCTCAGTATCCAGTCCCTTTTTGTACAAACTTGCCTCCATCCATGCCCGTCTTCACCCCCTTTATCTCTTTCTCAGAGGAAGAGATGCCCTTCCTCTTAGCTAGGCTTAACTTTTGCTCCTATGCTCTGGATCCAATGTGATCAGCCTCTTTTGAGATTTATTCCTCCAGTAATTGTATTTGCTTTCTGTATCTCCAATCTCCGTATGAATCAGCATGTAACTCCCTTTCATCTTGTCCACCCTAAACCAATTCTTCAATCCCAAGTGCCTCATAGTAGTCCCGGCTATTGTCCCCTTTTCTTCACATCCAGGCTTCTCGAAAGAGTAATTCTACTTGCTTTCTCCTTTTCCTTACTTTCCATTCGCTGTGTAAGTGATTTCTGTGTCTAATTCCTCACTCCCTTGACCATAGTTCTACTGAGATTGTTCATGTTATGATCATCAAACCTCCTCGGTGGTTAACCCAGTGTGTGGAGAACACTTTCACTGTTGCCTCTCTCAGTATTTCTCCTATTGTCAGTATTGTTGACCACGCTCCCATTTCTGAAGCCATCACCTCCCCTGCCTTCTAGGACACCATCCTCTCCTGGCTTTCTGCCCACCTTCCGGCACTTCACTGATGTCTTTCACAGGCTCCTCTTTCTGTGTCCAGCTCTTCAATGTTGCTCTTCCTCAGAACTTCTCCCTAGGACTTCTCTTCTAACTTCAAGCTTTTCCTAGGCAATACTACCCATACCTGTGGCTTCAATCACCACGTCTCTCTCCTTAGACCCCTTTCTTAAGCTCTACACTCTTACAACTGACTTCTCACTGACCACACTTACCTCTGTCCACAGGCCCCTCACAATTAGCACGTTCAGAGCTGAAGTTGTCACCTTCTCCCACCAAACTGGCTCCTCTTCCAAGATTATTATCCCCAAAAGGGGCAGTGTGGTCCTGTCTTTATAGCCTGAAAACTTGAGATTGTCCTTGACTTTTCCTTCTCCTTCATTTTCTACATTCAACAGAGTGTCAATTCATGTTGATTCTACTTTATATTCATATATCTGTTCCTTCTCTTCCAACCTCTTTGCAGTTGCTCTAGTTGAGGTATTCATTGGTCTTGCCTGTTTGTGGGTTAACCTTGAACAGCACATCTCCCTGTTTCTAGTTTTGCACATGCCCCCGTGCTTCCTCCTATTTGAAAAAGTAGTGATTATACCCATTAGAATAATGATTGCGTTGCATATTGATTGCATATTTGAATTTCTACTGCTCCACCAGACTGAAAGCTAGGGCAAGGATTATATGCCATTTATCTCAGTATCCCCAGTGCAAGTGACAATGCTGGGCATATAATGGGTGTTCAAAAAACAGTTGCTTAGTGAATAAATGACTTCCAGAGTCGTCTTTCCAGAAGAGCAGACTGAGCACAATCGATCAATCTTGGATGCTTTGGGGAGCCACTGCTCCATTTTAGCAACATGAGTGCATAATTAGTTATTGACATGACAACACCACATTTGGATATAGTATTTTTTTTTATTTTTTTATTTATTTATTTTTTTTGCGGTACGCGGGCCTCTCACTGTTGTGGCCTCTCCTGTTGCGGAGCACAGGCTCCGGACGTCCAGCCGCTCTGCGGCATGTGGGATCTTCCCGGACCGGGGCACGAACCCGCGTCCCCTGCATCGGCAGGCGGACTCTCAACCACTGCGCCACCAGGGAAGCCCTGGATATAGTATTTTTTGTTGTTGCTATTTTTCATCCTTTAATTGGGAAATATTAAAAAGAATAGCCAGTGTGGATAAGAATGTTCAGAAAGTTCTTCTCACGTAGAGAATAGACTTGAGGACATGGGGAAGGGGAAGGGTAAGCTGGGATGAAGTGAGAGAGTAGCATTGACATATATACTCTACCAAATGTAAAATAGATAGCTAGTGGGAAGCAACCACATAGCACAGGGAGATCAGCTTGGTGCTTTGTGACCACCTAGAGGGGTGGGAAAAGGAGGGTGGGAGGGAGACTCAAGAGGGAGGGGATATGGGGATTTATGGATACATACAGCTGATTCACTTTGTTATACAGCAGAAACTAACACAGCATTGTAAAACAATTATACTCCAATAAAGATGTTTAAAAAAAAAACTTAAAAAAAAAAGAAAGGTATTCTCATGCATTGCTGGTGTGGGTGTAAATTGCTATAATATTCTTAGAAAGAAATTTATAAAAATTAACAAAAATATAACCTCTGACCTAGGAATCTTGCCTTGGATATAGTATTAATCAAAAATAATACTAGTTGATTTTGTCTTTTAAAATAATGTAAGTTTATTGTAGAAAAGTTAGAAAATATGGACAAACAAGAAGAGAAAAATAAAATCACCTGCAATCCCATTACCCAGACAGATAATTACTGTTCATCTGTTGACATAGGGCCTCTCAGTTTGTTTCCTAAATTTTTACTTTTAGTAAAGAAATGGGGTCAAGCCTGGGGCATGTCTCAGCTGCTGAGCTGTCCCTTGCAAGAGTCAACAGTCATTAAATCATAGTGCTCACGGATTCATGGCAAACCTGACCTAGATCTAGGTGGGTGTTCACATCTACCAGCACTATTCTGGTGGGAAGAGATTAGCAGCATCATTAGCAGTGATGATGCTTTCGTTAGATAGATGTCAAACTAGGGTAGTTATTCCTGGTTGAAGCAAGATCCTCTTAGTGGTCTGACATTTGGAAAGGGTGGCAGGGACTGGGAAAGGAAATTCACAACAATTAGCAACTGGCCAGGGCTCCAATTCCAGTGGATAGTTGGAATGCAGAGCAGGAATCGGGCAAGAGGACAGGACACTTGGGGAAGAGATAATGTGAAGACTATAACTGTTCTAGCATGTGGGAGCCTGTGGGATCATGCCAGGGCACTGCAGCCAGGACTTGAGGTGACAAGACCAATTTTAGCCCAACTCCTGTTGGGGATGAGCTGCTAATGTATTCTCAAACTGAGTGAATTTTGTTAGGAATCAGGAAGACTTGAGTTGCCAGATTGAAAGACTTAGTAACTGTTGATATATGGGGCTGGGGAAGGCAGGGACTGATAAATCCCAAACTTTTGGAGTGGTGAGATCCCACGCGATCTATTTCATTCCATGACCCATATAACTGTGGTATGCCATAGGTCTATATAAAATAATTAAAACTAATTAAAATTAATTTTGGTTGGTGAGTGTTTGAAGAGTTTCATAATAACACTTGAGATAATTAGGGACGCTTTGGGATGTCACAAAAGGAGCATTTGGAATAACTGAGCTAGATGTTTAAACCAGAGACGTGCAATGAAGGCTTGTAAAAGAATGACAATTCTGTGGTTGAAAGAACACTGGAATAGGAGTTAGGAGTTTGGAGTTGTAATCATTATGCCAATAAACTGATTACTGAAAAACAACAACAACCTGGCTTTGTAGCACTTGCCAATTTCTGTGGTGTAAATACACTCACTGTGGTGGATTTCAAATGATCAATGGTCTAACTACTGGCTCACACAATTCCTGAATATTTAATAATCAGCTCTTGTAAGCCCAATGCAAGACAGGTCCAGTACATCAATATAATCTTAACTGAGTTTCTAGTTAGCTTTGTGACGTTGGGTAAATCACTTAATCTCTCTGGATCTTAGTTTTATTACCAACGAAGTGAAGTTGCTAAAATAACCTGTAAGGTATCTTCCAAAGTCAACATTTCAGTAATGTAGCTGGTGTTATAGGGCAGGACTAACGTCATGTTATAAGCCAACAGAGTTACATCAGATTTTTCTGAATGTTATTGTGAGATATTGGGACAGATAATTTGATATCTGAGTCTGTGTCATAATCAACCATGTTCTGACTCCTGCTGTCAATGTGTGTGTCCTTCTCCAGTACCTCTTCCCAGGAGGATTAAAAATGGCAGTGCAGCCATTAGTGAGTCAAACCTCACCAGTGGGGTAAGAAACCATGACCCAGAGTCAGAGAATTCTACACTCAGTTGTCAGGTCCTAGGAGTCAGTTGTAGGGCCGTGACAAAGTCTTATAGCTTCGGTACCTTACCCTATCTGACCATGAGACCAACCGTGGCGGTCTTCCCTGGACTAATAACAACATGAGAAGTTAATTTGCTCGAAGCTTTTTAGAACCAAGGGCTGTGTCCTTCATGTCTATGTGTGTCAAATCCTGATACATAATAAGGACTCAGTGTTTGTTGAAAGAAAGAATAAACGATCTGAGCCTTTTTAGAGCAAATTCTGAGTTTTATTTATATTTACCCCCAGCTTTATTTAGATATAATTGACATATAACATATAAGTTTAAGGTGTACAGCATGATGATTTGCTGACTTTTAAAATATTAATTCAAAAGTGGACATGAGCTACTCTGTACTTACCTAAAGAAATGTATTTTTCAAACAAAGAAATTACTTTCTTGTAATAGAAAACTTCTCAGTGCCTTCAGTTCAATATTGGGAATTTAAATTTGCCTTCCATCTAGATAGCACAACTGATGCACAACCAGAATCCAATGAAGAGAAACATGAATGAGAAAAACCCAAACTGGGCATTTACTACCCACCAGGGAGCACTCTGCCTGCCTCAACCAGTAGAATTAGCTCATCTCTTTTGAAAGGAACAGATAATACTTATTTAAAGAGCATACATAATTATATATCATGTGCCACCTTGCCAACATTTACAGGCATACCTCGTTTTATATCGCTTCACTTTACTGTGTTTTTTACAAACTGAAGGTTTGTGGCAACCCTGCGTCAAACAAGTCTGTCGGTGCCGTTTTTCCAATAACGCTTGCTTTGTGTCTCTGCATCACATTTCGGTATTTATTACAATATTTAAAACTTTTTCATTATTATTACATTTGTTTTGGTGATCTGTGATCTTTGATGTTATTATTGTAATTGTTTTGGCATTTTTTTTTGCAACAAAATGTTTTAAAATTAAGGTACATTGTTTTTTAGACATAATGCTATTGCACACTTTAATAGACTACAGTACAGTGTAGACGTAACTTTTATATGCCCTGGGAAACCAGCACATTCTTGTGACTCGCTTTGTTGCAGTGGTCCGGAACTGAACTGGCAATATCTCTGAGGTCTGCCTGTACTCCTCACGATGACCCTCATAAGCTAAGTACTGTTATTCCCCTTTTAGAGAAGAAGCTGAGAGGCTGAGCGATAGACCCACTCATGGCCGAGCCAGGAGTTCACAGCCCATAGGCCACGCTCTTCTCCCCGGGTCAGGCTGCCTCAAGGCTTTCTGCACTTCCTCTCCCTCGGGTCTCTGCTCCTTGTTTGCTGTGGGGGTCTGGATGCTTTGTCACATGTCACATGTGAGTGAACCTGGCTCAGCCTACGACCAGGCAAACAGAAGCAGCAGCCTCTGACAGGGTTGTGAGCAAATACTCCAAGCCGGAGTATTTGGCCGACTGGGGGAGCTGCGCTGTACTTTGCCCTCGTGAATCGGCTCCATGGAGGCCGTGGCAAAGGTAGCTGACAGGCTGTAGATCTGAGGGCCAGGTAAGTCTTGGTAGATGTGGCACCTGGACTTTGACAGTGTCCAGGAGGAGAGCAGACACTCCTGGAGCTGCGCTGAGGGAAGGTGGTGGAGAGCCGTCAGAGCAGGTGTGTGGGAATGCTAGCGCCCTTGCTTGCTTTGTCTTGGCTGTACTTGCTGTGCTGTCAAATTAGGATAGGCAATACTGGCCTTAGTGGGACCAGGGAAGGTCATTTACGTGATGTGTGAGTATGACTTGTCACCGTAGATGTAATGCCTTCATTTGGAGAATCTTAGGTGCTTTTCATTTGGGGTCCTTAATTGTAACCTGAGGTCTAACCTGCTGGAGTTGATATCTTGGCAACGAAAATCAATTGTAGTTGACTTTGGCAAAGGGACTGGGTATTGCGCCTTTGCAGTCGGAGGAGGGCTGTCTAGTGAAAATATCTGGGAACAAGGTGGAAGAAGCTTTCTTCTTGTTGAAATTCCTTGTGTCCAAATGCTATCCAGTTCCGTGGGCCTTCAGGAAAAACCCATTTAGCCTTTCACTGTGTCCGGGGCATTTGGCCTCTGCTGGGATTTGCTGGAAAAGGCTCTCATCGCACCTGACTTTTTCAAGCAAGTGGGCTGACACGGGAAGGAAGGTGCAGGTTTTCCTGAGCTGGATTGCTCTCGAGGTGGAAGGCACTTCTGTGCTTTGTTCTTCTGGTATGTTCTGCTTACAGCTCTCGGCTCATAGCTGTGGACCCTGGCTCTGCCGCGTTCGAGCAGTGTGACGTCTTGATTTCAACACACACCCTTTGACCTTTTGTTCTGATATTCATTTTTATATTGGGCTGGGAGTTTCAGGAGTGGGAGCAAGTTGACTGGATCCGATCAGAACTTTTCAACGTAAAATAGTTCCCAAGGGAGAAGAAACACGGGGTGTGACTGAGCTGTGTATTCTGACACGAGAGACTCCTGAGCAGCAGTAAGGTGTGATGTGTGCTTTTTCTTTGGGGGCAGCTGGACGCGGGTGCTGCTCTGTGATATAAGCAGAGAAGCTTGGAAGGTATCTTGTCCTCTGGAGCTATTTCCCATTTTGAAGGATAAGTGGGGAAAATCAGTTTGATGCTGGGGAGACTTCCAGGTTTTAAAATCTCCAGCCAGGAAGATTACTGAGACACGGCTCTCTAGTTTGTCAGGGAAGCAATCCCAAACTTGCGTCTCATCGCCTCCCCTGGAGCAGGGGCAGGAATGGCCAGATTATAGGGCCTAGTTCTTCTAAGACTTCAAGGATTCAGAAAAGATGTCTCTTGAGGTCACTTTAAGCTCCTTTTTATTTAGGAAATGTCTTCAGCTGCTCACACTACCCTAATCTTTATCTCTGATAACACTAACTGTTATTTATTGAACAATTACTATATACCAGCCAGAGTGTAAGGATCTCTGACTCTGACAGTGACCCTGTCAACTCATTATGGTCCTCATTTTATGGGTAAGGAAATTAAGGCTTGAAAAATTTAACTAGCTAATAAGTGGCAGAGTTAGGATTTGAACTGTGGTCTAGCTCTGTCTAAGGCCCACTCTATTTCTATGAGAGCATAGGGCCTCCATAGTAAATGTTGAATAAACATTTACTGGTGGAATATGTGAACACACATGTATTTTTAAATTGTTATTTTATTTTTATTTTATTTTTGGCTGTGTTGGGTCTTCGTTGCTGCGCGCGAACTTTCTCTAGTTGTGGCGATCAGGGGCTACTCTTCGTTGTGGTGTGTGGGCTTCTCATTACGGTGGCTTCTCTTGTTGCAGAGTACAGTCTTTAGGTGCACGGGCTTCAGTAGTTGCAGCACGCGGGCTCAGTAGCTGTGGTGCATGAGCTTAGTTGCTCCACGGCATGTGGGATCTTCCCGGACCAGGGATCGAACACATGTCCCCTGCCTTGGCAGACAGATTCTTAACCACTGTGCCACCAGGGAAGTCCAGCACACATGTATCTAACTGGGATACTTTGATAGTGTTTTGGAGCTTCATCTATTACTGTTCTCTCTCCTATGCCTCCCACATCTATTGTTGCTCCAGATATACTTTTTAATTTTTATAGCAACATCAGTATAGTTGTCTAGCCTGTTATTTATTTCAAATATCTCCTTAAGATTTTTTTCAGATATCTCTGTATCAGTGCCTGTGTGGTTTGTTTTAGATAGAAGATTTTGAGGACCATAGGTGCTTCTTTCACAAAACCTAATTAACCTTCATGTTTGGATATAGGCCTAAAATGATGACAATTTTTTTCTTTCTGTTTTGTCTGTAGGAAGATAAAATAACTACACAACTGACTCAAAACACGAGAGAAATTCAGAAGGTCAGGGATGAAGCCTTGGGTTCCCCAGTGGCCACCTCAGCCAGAGGGGAGGCCCCCAGCACCATCAAGGGATCCAGACCGAGGGCTTCAGAGAGATAGATACTATCGGCCTATTCGTCACTCTTGGCACAATGGAGAGAGGGTCCAACAAGAACAAGATATGGGCAGGAGCCCCCAGCCACAGCAGGACCCTGGGGCAGACCACCAGCAGCCTCACTACGCGTCCAGGCCTGGGGAATGGCATCCACCTGTGTCCAGGGTTGACTATTATAAAGGTGGTTATCCCAGTCAGTTGTATTCAAGGTATGGGTTTAGAGCTGGAATTGACCCAGCTCTCCTAAATGCTTACAAACAGATTGCTCTTTTCCTTGTTCCTTTTCCTTTTATTTCTCCTCTTTTTCTTCTTTTTCCTTCTCCACCCTACTACACTGACTTAGCTATACCCTTTCCTCTCCCAAATTGGATTTTGGTGACTGAAAATATAATATTTTCCTTTCTTTATCCCCTAGGGGAGCTTCTTAAAGAAGCCATCACAATGTGGTTGGGTGATGGGGGGAGAGGGTAGAAAGAATGATGAAATTCAAGACAGCAGATGAGACCCTCTTACTCTGGGATCACAAAAGGCAATGTTTGTAGACTCTGGAAAAGCTTTTCCTATGGATCTCTATAAAAAGTTCCTTATCCTCTTTGGAAGACTCTGACCCAGGGTTAGCACTGACCCACCAGCACCAAGAAGAGCCCTAGTGCCTAGAACATCACCTAGAGTGTGATGGGTACAGAAATAAACAATGTATTGAGTGAATGAATGGGAACTTAAAAAAAAATCAGAGAAAGCAAATACAAGCTTGTAGGCTCCAAATTCAGAACGAAGAGGTCTCAGTGAGGTAATTCTAGGAGAATCTGGAGAATCTGGAGTTCCTCCTCCTGGACTTCATATTTAATGTTGCAAGCCATCTATTTTCTACTTTAACTTTTTCAGGTGGGGTGATGTTTTCCTGCCTCCAGATTTAGGGTTGAAATTATGACAATTATTGTAAAGAATTCTGCCCCTATGAAATAGTAAAGAATTATTAATTGATAATGATACTAACAACATGACGTTCCTTTGTTGAATTCTCGAAGGAAGGTATGTTAAGGACAGAGGCAATAAAAGCAATCAGATTTAAGATGGTCCAACTTGACTTTTTCATCTCATTGCCATCTATAATATGCATGGGAATTGCAGTGGTATGTGAGGCACTTACACAGTCTTCTTGGGAAGGGGTTTCCTAAGGTGATGTCAGAGCAGGGTTTTCTCAGATAATATTTTGTGTTGTTGGTTGTGTGTGTATTGGAGGAGCAAGAGGGACCATGGGGAGGGAGAATGAGACACTTGGCTACGGTTTTGCTATAAAAATTGCAGCCTTGTTCTGACACAACGGTCCTACTCCTGCTCTGATTCTGGATTTTTTGGTTATGGGATCCAGAATGAACCGTGGCTTTAGAGCAGATTCTAGACAGGGGTCACAGTTCTGTCCTCTGAAGTTGTTTCGTTTGTCAAGTCCTCCGTTGGTTTTTCTCTTTACCATGCTCATCCTTGAATGACTGGTCTTCTTTGTGATCCTTTAGGCCGGGCATTGAGGATCTCTATCAAAGCTATCACTCTCCAGCCCTAAGGGAAGAATATGCTTATGGAAGTTATTACTACCATGGACACCCGCAGCAGCTGCGGGAAGAAGGAGGTACGGAATAATCTCCAAGAAGCCTTTGGGATGGTGCAGCTGGTCGGATAGGGCAGAGGGCAAAGGGACCGTGCTCGGAGCCTCACCCTGGGCCTCCTGCTGGGCTGAGGTAGAGCCCCAGCCTCACCTGCTTCTTGCTTGGCCAGATGAGGCCACAGCAATGACACTACTGCTAAATGTCTTGAGAAGAAGAGATAGAAAAGAGTCATTTTTCTTTGTACGTGTAGATGACGGCACTGACACTGTTACTACATTACTAGTATTATGGGTAGTTTGTACTTCATCCATATTTTTCTTCTAAGATTATAGTCTCTGACCAAGTAACAGTGAAGCCAGTTCTTAACAGTGAAGTCATCAAGTGTGTGGCTGGGCTGTAATGAGTCTGACCATCATTTACCCTGAGGGAGGCAGATATGTACAAAAAAAGAATTTAAACCTTACACCAATAGTAAGGCTTTAGGTAGGTACTAAAGGCATCTTCTGACCTGCTAGCAAAGAGAAACCTGTTTCAACGTTGAAAACACAAACATCTGTGCACACACATAAGATCCCCATTGTATAGAGCCGTGCTCATTGGTTCAGAGAGATGCATCTTATGGACTTTCACTGTTGGCTTTTACTTATCAACTTTACTTTACTCAATGTGGCAAATATGGTCAGCCCTCCGAATCTGTGGGTCTGCCTCTAACTGATGATTGAAAATATTCGAAGAAAAGAAAATTCCAAAAAGCAAAACTTGAATTTGCTGCTTGTAGGCAACTATTTCCCTGAGCACCTACATTGTATTTGCAACTATTTACATAGCATTTACATTGTATTAGGCATTATAATTCATCTAGAGATGATTTAAAGTAT
Source organism: Orcinus orca (assembly GCF_937001465.1). NCBI lineage: Eukaryota > Metazoa > Chordata > Mammalia > Artiodactyla > Delphinidae > Orcinus > Orcinus orca. Next base: position 53,031,569 of record NC_064559.1, read on the forward strand.
ATGGAGGATGTGCATAGGCTATATGCAAACACTACACCATTTTATATGAGGGACTTGAACTTCCCCAGGTCCTGAAACCAATCCCCGCCATGGATACGGAGGGATGATTGTATGTTTTTATACCTGCTGTGCTCCAGTAACTCAGCTTCATGGCTTGCTAGTGTCTTTCTGAACTTTTAGGAATAGGAAGTGACCTGTCTTTATTTTGTTTTTTTCTGAGGGTGCAGTGGCAAGGCAAGGGAGTCCTTATATCTCGCATGAAGATTATCGAGATCAAAAGTACCTGAATGAACACCAACATGAAAACCAGAATAGTCCGTTTGGAACAAATAGTGAGACCCAGTTCCAGTAAGTGTGAAAGGAGAGGCCGGTTCAACATGATTCAGCCAAACGCAGGCTATGTTAGGCAAACCTTATGTCATCTGGTGCTGGTCCCTCATCTTCAGAAGCCCGTCTGCTTTTGTTCTGGCCACAGGAGTGTGAGAGTAGCCTGGGTTGGCTGGGACCAGCTGTTCCCATGGACACTAGGAGGAGGGATTCTTAATTCTGAGAGGTGGTTCCCAAAACCTGTGAGATTACTTGAGGTCCATCTTAGAGGAGGGCCTTAATTCTATGTTGGCCTCGGAACAGATGTGGCCTTGCAGAAGTTCTCCTGATTGGGTCCTGCCTGGGGCTGGGGTGCTTCTCCTCTGCCCCCTCCTGTGCCCTGAGAATGGGCTCTCCCATGGGATAAGGTGAGCAGGGAACAGCATTTTGTTCAAGCACCCGTCTGGTGCCCTTAGACCTGGTGCCTTAACCCTGCCTGGAACTCACCAGCCCAGCTGCTCTGATTTAACTTATTCCAGGACGTCAGGCTACAGAGACTAAGCCTCCTCTGCAGGGTTTGGGGCCACTTCTAGTAACTGTACTGTGAACCCCAGGAGCTCCTGTTTTTCTGGTCCAATAGACTGAGGCGGAGAAATGGAGGACAAGGCTTTTCCCTGCGACACACGGGCCAACCCGACACCTGCCCACGCTTTGCAGCAGAACAGCCTCCAGCAGAGAGCAGCTCAGCCTTGCTGGCCTGCCCTGGACCCCCTCTCACCTGCTCCTGTCATTTTGCCGCAGATCTAAGCGTTGGAACCCTTATAAAGACAGCCCTGCTTCTAACTCTGGACAGGAGAGGCCTGGGGACTTATCTGTGGAGAGTCCGCTAACTGGGGCCCAGAAAAACAAGGTAACCTGAAGTGACATGGAGCTGGTGGTCTGTGACAGTGCATCACACCTGCCCTCATCAGTAGGGGCGGAGCAGGGCCCCGTGGGGCGGGGTCCCCAGTGGCCAGCAGTCTGAGGGGTCCCATTCCTCCCCAATTGGCAGAGCCTCTACCCACCTCTTCCTTTCCCTGCTCCCTGTTTCAGTCTTCTGGATCTGGGGCCCTGATCTGGCCCTTTTGCATTTTTTTTGCCAAGTTGGCTGGATCAGGAAATGTCACCCAAGTCACTCCAAGGTAGGAAAGAGAAGAGGCTGTCACCGGTATCCCAGTGGATTAGCAATTCGGTTTACCCAGGAAGTGGGAAGTTGCTAGAATCTTTTAATTCAGGTCTGAAAAGCAGAACTTTTCTTGACTCTTCCATCTCTCTTTTCTAAAATCTTACTGTGTGTACCAGCTGGGTTACAAAATGGAGCTCTTGAATTTTTTTTACAATAAACTTTAAATTTTGGAATAATTTTAGATTTATGGAAAAGTTACAAACATACTACAGAGAAAAGCTCTTCATTTTTGACAGTCTTGTATTAATTTTGTATCCCTGATGAGATTTGTATGATTTGTGGGGACAGTTTCTCCTGTACACCTGATGCTTCACAGGGCGGGGCACCTATTATGACTAACAGTAACAACAACACAGTAACAGCAGCCATACACACGTACAGCACTTTACAGTGTGGACAAAGAGCTTTTGTATCCATTGTTTGCATCCATTGTTTTACAGTCCTCAGGATGTAAATTCCGTGAATTTCTTGCACACCTGTATCCTTAGGGAAAGCATAGCACCTGGAGCATAGTAAGTGCTCATTAAACAGTTGGTGAATGAATGCAAGAGTAAGTACTTGAACTATATAGGGTAGGTATGATTATCTACATTGCAGATAAAGGTCCTGAGCTCAGCGAGTCTAAGTCACTTGTTCAAGTTCACAGCACTTGGTATTGACAAAGCTGGGATTGAATTCACCCTCCCTGACCCCAGGACCTGCATGCTTCCCACTAGGCCACAGTGAATCCTTTAGCAAACACCTGTCAATTGAATGATCCCTTCTTTTCCTTTCAGCACATCCACATTCATTATATTTATTTGAAAGTTTGAATTTTGTTGCTTTGAAGAAACACTTGGGAGGACCGTCTCTCTGAAAGCGCTTCTGATTCTTCCCATGTGTTTTGTTGTTTTTAATTTCAGCCATCACTGACCGAGGAGTCCAACCTTCTCCGGCAGCACGAGTCTGGTCTCACCTCCAGCAGCTATGAGCTCAGTCAGTACATGACAGATGCCTGTGAGCTGTGCGACCCCATGGCTGCAGCGGGTTGGAGTCCAGTTCAGGCTGGTGGGTACTGAAGTGATCAGAGGAGTTGGCTGAGTCTGTTGAGAAGAGGGCTGGGTGGCACATGTCTTGGAAAGTCACCTTTGCCCTGTATTTCCAAGAGCAGACCATTTGTCTGCCTCATTTTTGTAGGTAGGTCTCCTGAGCAGAGTGGCCAACTTTGGCTCCATTTCCCCCCTTTTCTCTGGTACTGGAGATTGCATCATGGCTGATTCTTGGAAGGGAACACTGCCCCTAGCCATCACCAGGCTGGGAGAGGCAGAACTCAGAGGTACTGTTAGGTAATAGGTGAAGAAAATAAAGACCAGAGTCAGTTTGGGAAAGTGAAGGCAGGTCACAAAGGTCTGGATGTAGGAGACTTGCCCTGAGTACTGGGGCTATGAGAACCAGAGTTCCCAGCGTGTCACCATTGCTGGGAGTCTGGCCCTGGTACATTATCATTTGCACCAAACCATCAACTCCTTGCATTATATTCTGACATATTCTCAGAGGTTCAGCTCTTATTGGAGCATGGGCTTCTTCTAGTTATGTAGCCCATCCAGAATCTTATCTTGGTCCCAGGTGGAATTTGGAAAGAAGTGTGTCTGTGGAGTATTTCTAAAGTAAAGCAAAGCAGTGGCAGTAATGCTAACAGTGTCCATCTGTGTCTGTTGGTTAGAGGACATCTCGGCAGCTGGTCCCAAGACACCCATGAAGTTCTACATCCCTCACGTGCCTGTGAGTTTTGGGCCAGGAGGTCAGCTGGTGTGTGTGGGTCCCAGATCTCTCAGTGATGGACAGACGGCCCTTGTTGAACTGCACAGCATGGAGGTAAACAAGATTCTGTGTCCTCGGAATGTCAGCACCCTGCTCCCTGATTCCCTTTGCCTGAGCCCTGGGCATCTCCAGGAATAGGGTGCTCTTGGAGGGGACTGGGCCAGGCACCCTATGGATTGGTGTGTGTGTGTGTGTGTGTGTGTGTGTGTGTGTATGAAGGAATGGCTGGGGCTCTTCTGTGAGAGAAGTAATGCTAGACTTCTGTTTTTCATGAGATGCTATTGGGTCATATTCAGCAACTAGAGAGCTCATTTCTGTCCTCTGCTTTCTCCATGAGGCACTGAGCCACATCCTAGGATCATGGCTCTGGGTTCTGATGCTGGACTTAACTGAGCAATGGGGCACTGGGGGGACATAGTCTTAAAGACCAAACTTGATTTTTTGTTCCAGGTTATTCTTAATGATTCTGAGGAACAAGAAAAGATGAGGACTTTCTCAGGACCCCTGATTAGGTAAATTACCATGAGAGCTGCAAAATAAGGGCTTTTGAAACCTATAAAATCTTCCTGCCCAGATCAGCATTTTGGGGATTTGTTCTTGACTTCCTTGAAAGAAAATGTCTCTCCCCATTGGAGTGGAATCTCCGTGCTACAAGTTGGAGCCAAATGTGGCCTGAGCCATTTTGACAAGCAATTTGAGTGTTGAAAGGCAGAAAGAAAAATTAACTTAAAGGTTTAAAAATCTGAAATCAGTTCTATTTTACAAAGCCTCCATGGTAAGGGGTTTTAGCGTTCTGTGTACTTAGTAGTACTTAAACTGGTAGAAGAGTGGAACACAGCCTGGGAAATCATAGGCAAGTGGATCATATGGAAAAATTTTTTCTGGAGAGGTAAGTAACATGGCCAGCATTTGAGTTACTGGACAGTGTGCAAGTCTGCCCTCTGCAGGATTGAGCTAGAACTGCTTTTACATTGCTAGTCATGTTACCGATAAATATTCAGGATGCTCTTTGTCGTGGAGAGAGGAGTCCTAGCTGGTGTCAGAGGTGAGATAATGCACCCCAAAGCCCTTACAATATCATCACTACTGTGTAAATGTGTTCTTATCCTGAAGCTTCCCCCTCCAAGAAAATCCCCATAGTATTTTGACAGTTCCTTCAAGTAAAAATGAGTGTTGTCTCCATTTCTTACACACAGGTGTACAGATGTGGGGTAGAGCACCGAGCTGGGTATTTGGACACTAGGGTACTGGTCCCAGTTTGATTGATTTCCCTGAATGATTTCAAGCAAATAATAATTCCTGTTTATTGGGTACTTATATACACTACACAATTGGCTAATTCCTTTTTGTACGGAGGTAGACTTTAAAAAAAATTTTAGTTTGAAATATAGTTGATTTACAATGTTGTGTTAGTTTCAGGTGTACAGCAGAGTACCTCATATAGATATATATACATAGGTATATATATCTATTCTTTTTCCAATTCTTTTCCGTTATAGGTTATTACAAGATACTGAGTTGGAGGTAGACTTTTTAACTATTCCTATTTTAGCGAAAAGAGCAGAGGCTCAGAGGAGATAAGAAACTTGTGTAAGCTGAGAAGTGGCTGGCTAGATTTAAGCGCAGGGTTGTCTGAGCCCAAAGTCTGTGATCTTCCTTGATACCAAACAGTCATTTCAGGTCTCTGGGCCTCAGTTTCCTCCTCTGTAAAATGGAGAGGGTGGACGAGAGAATCTCTGAGGTCCCTTCCTGTTCTATAAGGAAACAACTATTCTGTAGCTATAGACTCACTACCCCCGTCCTGGATTGTCAGGCTTCTATCCCATCTCCAGCCCCAGCAACACCCTCACACTGTAGGAGGGGACTGTGGTCCTACCCAGGGGAGGAATCTGTCCCTCACTCTTTGCTCCCTGAAATCTCTCCATAGGGAAGATGTACACAAGGTGGACATCGTGACGTTTTGCCAGCAGAAAGCAGCGCAGAGTCGCAAATCTGAGACACCAGGGAGCAGAGACTCGGCTCTACTGTGGCAACTGTTGGTTCTCCTTTGTCGGCAGAACGGGGTCAGTATCACCGCGCTGGCAGGTGGGCAGGTGCAGGCTGGGTTGGAATTGAAGTCTTCCTGGGAGAGAGAAGATTTGGCTTGTGGCATGATTGATTATAAAAGGTAACATTAAAGAAGCAACAAATGGCCTCAAGGGGAAAAACTGCTCAGATGTCAATGCCAGTTTGCTAATGCTAACCTTTCCCCTGCCCTTCTCCACTAGCCTGGGGTTATCGCCTAGTTCTTGGGTTACTGCGCTAAGCAGATGATACACCTGGGAGAGTGTGCATATTTCTGGTCATTGTTGTGGCTCCTGACAGGCAGAAAGCAAGCATGAGAGTGAAGCTGGAGTTTGAATTACAACAATCTAAGAAGGGGCTGTCTTGTGTTTGCACGTCAGCCTCTTCCTGAAGAGGGCAGGTGCTCTGGTGCCTTCCTTCTTCAGCCTGGGCTGCCAGCATGAGGATGAATAGGATTCTCTCCCAGGATGGCCCTCTTTCCCTTGCAGTCCGTGGTGGGGTCTGACATCGCGGAGCTGCTGGTGCAGGACTGCAAGAAGCTGGAGAAGTACAAGCGGCAGCCGCCTGTGGCCAACCTCATCAACCTGACGGATGAGGACTGGCCAGTACTGAGCTTGGGGACCCCGAACCTGCTCACTGGGGAGGTTCCCCCCAGCGTGGAGACGCCTGCGCAGATTGTGGAGAAATTCACTAAGTTGCTCTACTATGGAAGGAAAAAGGCAAGTGCTGTGCCCGCTTCTGCTTAAAAAAGTAACTGGCATCCCCACCACTCACCCCTCCCAATTGTATGAGTGACATATACTCATTTTATAGCACTTAAGTTCAGAAAGGTACAAAGAAAAAGAAGAACACCCATAATCCTATCACTAAAAGATAATGCCTGTTAACATTTTGATATATTTATTTCTAGCATTTTCAATGCGTAGATATTAAAAATCAAATTAAATTACATATACAAGTACTTCTTTCTTTTCCCCTTAAGAGTATATGGTGAAATACTCTCATAGCATTAAAACATACCATTTAAAAAATGGACTATATTCTATTATATGAATGTATCACATTTTATTTAACCAGTTCACTGTTGTTGAATATATAGGCTATGTACAGATTTGTCACCCATTATAAATTATACCATTCGAACATCTTGTTGTATAAACCTTTGGCTGATTTTTTAAGATACATTCCTAGAAGTAGAGCTACTCAGTTAAAGGCTATGCACCTTTTTTTTTTTTTTTTTAAATTTTATTTACTTCTGGCTGCGTTGGGTCTTTGTTGCTGCGTGCGGGCTTTCTCTAGTTGTGGCGAGTGGGGGCTACTCTTTGTTGTGGTGCTCAGGCTTCTCATCGCGGTGGCTTCTCTTGTTGCGGAGCATGGGCTCTAGGCTCGTGGGCTTCAGTAGTTGTGGCTCTAGGCATACAGGCTTCAGTAGTTGTGGCTCGCAGGCTCTAGAGCGTGGGCTCAGTAGTTGTGGTGCACGGGCTTAGTTGCTCTGTGGCATGTGGGATCTTCCCGGGCCAGGGCTCGAACTCATGTCCCCTGCATTGGCAGGCGGGTTCTTAACCACTGTGCCACCAGGGAAGTCCCAAGGCTATGCACTTTTAAAAGGTTCTTCACATATACACTAAGTCAGTTTCCAGAAAATTTGTTTACAAATGATATCCCCATCAGTTATATCTAAAATATACCTATCAATACTGAATACTTTAATTCCACCGATGAAGTGATGCCTTGTTTATTTTTTGATATGTAAATTAGAATTTATTAATTAAAAATTTTAAATTGAGGTATATTTGACAAAATTGTAAGATACTTAAAGTGTACAGTGTGATGGTTTGATATACATATACATTGTGAAAGGATTCCTCCCATTTAGATAATTAACACATCCATCACCTCACGTGTTTCCCTATTATTTTATGCCTTGTTTAATTTTGAAGTTGAACTTTCATTTTACAAAAGTCTTAAATATTTGAATATATGACTGAAATCAATTTGAATCAATCTAATTAAAAAAATCAAAAGATGAAAGGGATATAATGGGAGAAATGATGCTGTCCCCCACCCCCTCCCAGCCATGCAATTTCTCTCATTGAAATATCCAGAGATATTTTCTGCATATATAATTATTTTCTCCTTTGTTCCCTTATAGCATACTATGTACCATTTCTTTACCTTCCTTTTGTCATTTAGCAAAATACTTTAGGAAACACTCTATGTTGGGGTTGGCAATTTTTTTCTGTAAAGGGACAGACAGTAAATATTTTAGGCTTTGCAGGCCATGGGGTCTCTATTCAACTGTGCTCTTGTCCCCTGAAAGCAGCCACAGACAATCTGTAAATAAATGGGTGTGGCTGTGTTTCAATAAAACTTCATTTATCGACATAGAAATTTGAAATATATATCACTTTCATGTGATGAAACATTATTCTTCTTTTGATTTTTTCCAATAATTTAAAAATGTAAAAACTATTCTTAGCTTGTGGGCTGTACCAAAACAGGCAGTGGGCTGAATTTGGTCTTCAGGCCACGTTTTGCTGTCTCCTGTTCCTTATAGTATATAAATACCTTCCTCATTATTTCTTATGGCTGCATAGGTTTCTATAGATAAATTATAATTGATTCAACTAAACCTCTATAGATTGACATTTAGATTATTTCTAGTCTTTCGCTGTTACAAATAATGCTGCAATGAATAACATTGTCATTTTGCCCTGTGGAGAGAATATATGTAAGGAAAGTTTGTGGAAGTGGAAGCTTTGGGTCAAAGGGTATATGGTTTGTAATTTTGATAGATATCGACAAATTGTTCTTTTAGAGGTTGTACCGATTACTCTACCAGCAATGTATGAGAGTGCCTGTCTCCCCACACTGTCACCAGCCCAGTGTGTTTCCAAACTTTTGGATATGTGCCAGTCTGAGAGGTGAAAAAATGTATAGTAGTTATTTGCATTTCTCATTATAAATGAAGTTGAATATCCTTTAATCTGTGATTATTTTTTGTCATGGATTTTCCACATTTTCCTGTTGGATTTTTGATACCCACTTATTGATTTGTAGGAGCGCTTTACTTTTTTAGGATTTTCTGTCCAAAATCACTTTTTTGGGGTCATATTTAGAAAGGTTTTTCCTGCTTCAAAATTGATTTATGAAAATAAAGTTGAAGTACTTTTGTGACTTCACCTTTACATTTAAATCTTTAATTGTGTGTATGTATTTGTATGTGATGCTATCTTTTAAATGAGTGCAAGATATACTCAGTGAAAATTAATGGGATCAACTTATAGCATCTATATGTATGTATATATATGTGTGTGTGTGTGTGTGTATTCATTATATAGTAGGGACTTGCTATTTCACCAGTGATTCATTTATTCAATAAACATTTATTAAGCAGCCGCTACTTCTAAGACATTGAACCCAGTCAGGGGATACAGAAATAAATCAGTGATAATCTCTTTCCTTAAGAATGATAAATAATGACCATAACAACAGCAATAAAGCGAATATTTGAAAAATACTTTCTATGTGCCAGATACTCACTTAACACCTTACATGCATTATCTCATTTATCTTCGTAGTAGGTCCTATTCTTGTTTTATGTATTTACCAAGGAGGAAAGTTAGTAAATAATAAAGCCAGGGTTTAGATTTAGGCAGCCTGGTGCCTGAGCTTGGGCTTGTAATCACCCACCACATCTCCTGTCATACACTGACCCAAAGGTAAGCGGTGGGTAGGTAGAGCACTATGGGAGTTCACGGTGATCTATGAGGAGCTGGACACCACAATATCTTTAAAACCTTTAACACTTGACTGGGGTCTTATTTCTGGCATTGTGTGAGATTGACATCCTTGATATAAGTTCTCAATTTCTTCACTTATTCTTAAATTATATTTTTGGAGATGCAGATTTTTGAGTAAACTAGTAATTCTCAACCAATCATTAGTAACTCCTTTCAAAAATACTATGATGAAATAGTTTAACATACAAAAAGAGCATTTTTTTAAAGATTTCACCTGTTTTTCTTTTTTTAAAAATTTAAGTATAGTTGATTTACAATGTTACATTAATTTCTGCTGTACAGCAAAGTGATTCAGTTATACATATATATACGTTCTTTTTCTAAATATTCTTTTCCATTATGGTTTATCGCAGAATATTGAATATAGTCCTCTGTGCTATACAGTAGGACCTTGTCGTTTCAAAAAGAGCAATCTTAGTGTCATTTTTACTTCCACTGGATATGAGGCTGAATTTCTTAACTGTGATTGTTTAAATTTATTCTCTCTTCAAAGAAGATAACATGGGAGATGTTGGGATAATCAAATAAATTTTCGTTTGGAGGTGGAAATACCTCATTAGTGACCTCCTGTCCAAAAATCACATTATTTGGGGGGCACTAAGGAAATTATTAATACCAGGTCAACCTCACATATAAACTAAGTTCTTACTAAATAGGTTTGAAAATTAAATGAAGAGGTGAGTATATGTGTATGTATGTTTTAAAATTTGCAGCTTCAAACCCATGTCACCAAGTTAACGGTGTCATTAATTTGACGTATGAAGTTGATAGTTAACAAGCACTTGATAGTAAGCAGTTAGTTATAGTATTAGCTGGGGGTAGGTTAACTATTATGTATACTGGCTTAAACATAACAGCAGCCTCGGGATTTCCCTGGCGGTCCAGTGGTTAGGACTCCACGCTTCCAAAGCAGGGGGCATGGGTTTGATCCCTGGTCAGGGAACTAAGATCCTGCATGCCGCGTGGTGCAGCCAAAAACAAACAAACAAACCAACAACCCTCCCCCCGCCCAGACCATAATAGCAGCCTCTTTCTTTTCATGCGAGAGTAATGGGCAGGTGAACAGAAGATGGGGCAGCCCTCCTCCATGTACTCACCCGGGGACTCAGCTGTAGGAGGCTCCACCATCTTCAATGCAGAGTCTCTAAAGTTTCCGGGAGTCATCTTCGTTCCAGCCCGACGGGGAAGAGGCCGTGGAGGGTTGAGCACGGGGAGGGGTTCTATGGGCCAGACCTGGAAGCTTCACAGATCGCTTCCCTTCCCATCTCAGTGCCACACCCCAGTGCCAGGGAGGTGGGAAATACAGTCGGCTCTTGGCCTAGGAAGGGGAATTTGGATTTGGGTGAGGAGCTAGCAGTCTCTGCCACAGTTGTTAATAAAGAAATGGTTCCTTGGGGCTTCCCTGGTGGCGCAGTGGTTAAGAGTCCACCTGCCAATGCAGGGGAGGGTTCGTGCCCCGGTCCGGGAAGATCCCACATGCCACGGAGCGGCTGGGCCCGTGAGCCATGGCCGCTGAGCCTGCGCGTCCGGAGCCTGTGCTCCGCAACGGGAGAGGCCACAACAGTGAGAGGCCTGCGTACCGCAAAAAAAAAAAAAAAAAAGAAATGATTCCTCAAGAGGGGGTATCTTTATGTGTATGGCTTATTCATTTGGTTGTGCAGTGGAGGCTAACACAACATTGTAAAGCAACCATACTCCAATAAAAACTAATTAAAAGAAAGAAAGAAATGGTTCCTCTACCACGCCCCCATGAACACCATCTTGCAACTTGTCTTTTGAGACCCAGTGCTGGGGGTGAGATGCTTCTCTCATTTTTTGGTGCTTAGGTTCATAAAAGTATTGTGTGACTTTGGCTAAAGAGATAAAGCTAACTGGAAACTATGTCTGAGGGGGAGCTAATGCAATCACATAAGGGGTTTGATAAGGTGAAGCCTGGAGAAAGGGGCAGCTTAGAGAGAAGTACCTGCCAGTTAAAGCCATTTCTCTCCCGTTCCTTTCTCACGTTCGCAGGGGAGGCTCTGAGAGTCTTCCTGGAAGCTCGGCCTCTGCTGCTCGGGGGTGGGGGTGGGGCAGTCCCCAAGCACAGTCGTTTGCTGTCGCTCTTAGAGGCAGGTGAGCGAGGTGGTACTGAAGGTGATGTCTGTGTTTTCAGGAAGCCTTGGAGTGGGCCATGAAGAACCATTTGTGGGGTCATGCTTTGTTCCTTGCCAGCAAGATGGACCCAAGGACCTACAGCTGGGTCATGAGTGGGTGAGTTGGGGACGTGCCAAGAAGACCAATGGAGCAGAGCGGCCTCCCCTCCAAAGGTGGAGGTGAGGGTGGGGAGAAATGCAAGATGCGCTGAAAGGCCCCACCCTCCAAGCATCTTTCCAATTCTAAGTTGGACGTAGCATTTCTCTTCTCCAGATCCTAATAAACTAGACACAGACACATTCTTTCTAGCTGGTAAATTGAATAAAACATTTTACTAATGTTTCCCAGGGTCAAAGTTTCCAAAAAGTAAGTAGGTTTCTACATTGCAGTAGCCTTCTCTCTTTGGGAGGGTCTGCTCCGGAGAGTTCCATCAGTGAGGGGGTCGATCACTTAAGGGAAACTGACAGAGCCTGACGACTGAGAGTTAGTAACTTCCTGCTTCGTCCTGCAGCACGGGTGTGGGTGCTGGGAAGTAGGGAGGGATACAGGGTAGCAGGACTGCAAGCTGTGGTAGAAAGGGGTTTATAGGACTGGGGATCAGATCCAGCAGTCTTCATCTACTGGGAGATGTCAAGACTGAAGGCGTCCCTTCAGGTTACACTGGGCCACCAGGACCCGGGTGCCAGGGGGACCGGAAATAATACCCAAACCAGGACGGAATAGGAATGGAGGTGTGAGTACCTAGCCAGGAGTTTAGAACAAGGGCAATGAAACAGCTGAAGAGACTCAGAACCAAGTGGAGGTGGAGGTGTATGGGGTGCTGTAAGGGGTCAGCCCTTCAGGCTGCAGTTAGCATCCATGGACTGTCGGGGACAGATGTGTGGCAGGGGTGGGCTGGGGTGGGAGCCCTCCTATAAGGAGCAGCCTTGGGTTAGACAGAGAAAAGGATGGTACCTCAAAGTTTATCTTCTCATGTTGGTTAAAGCCGCGAGGCTACCGTCTCTGCTTATCTTATATTTCAATCCCCCGTACATCCCATTGGGCAGAGAGCTGGATGAGAAGATGGACACCCACACTTTAAGTTCAGTCTGTGGGGCTAACGTCTGTCACTACCTGGGAGCCCATTCTTCACCATGGCTTCCATGAAATCTCTTTATTGCTCTGACCCTCGGTTTTCCCGGGGACTAGCGACACCACCACGTACTTCATTATGTTCAGAGACCGGAATGGTGAGAAGCACTGAACTTCTATTAGGAGAAGCACTCTGAGCTCCGGAGGAAAGGTGCTGTTAAAAAAAAGGTGGTGTTGGGCTTCCCTGGTGGCGCAGTGGTTGAGAGTCCGCCTGCCGATGCAGGGGACGCGGGTTTGTGCCCCGGTCCGGGAAGATCCCACATGCCGCGGAGCGGCTGGGCCCGTGAGCCATGGCCGCTGAGCCTGCGTGTCCGGAGCCTGTGCGCCTCAGTGGGAGAGGCCACAACAGTGAGAGGCCCGCGTACCGCAAAAAAAAAAAAAAAAAAAAAAAAAAAGATGGTGTTCCGAGGGATAAGTTTCCTTTGGGTTTTGGAAACGAACGTCCCACAACTCCACATTGTAGCATATATCTCGGCTACAGATTTTTGCCTTGGGCCATTGCTATCTGATGGGGCCCAGCGAATCATGAAAAATCTCTTAGTGAGTATGCTTAAACCTCAAATCAGCCATAGAGCTTATTATATCCTTGTTAAGCAGATCCCATGGTTGGTCATCAGTATGATCATTTCTGGTCCCTGCTCTACGCCTCTTGGGTTACTGAAAATGACGATATAGTGCTTGTGAGCAAAAAGCAGTAGAGACCCAGGCTAGCGATGAGCCCGGAAAACAGCACTGAGAGCTGTGGGCTTGGGGAGGAGGGCTGCTGTGGGGCAGTGGACGTGGAGGGTGCCTGGGGAGGAGGTGCCCACCGTTGGGCTCTCAGGGGTCTTTGAAGTATTTGTGGCTCACCTCCGTGATGGACGGAGGCCAACAAAATAGTTACTCAAGAGTTAGGGAGTCAGTGCTAAAATGCCAAAGATCTTCCCCAGTAATGAGGTCTATTTGGCGTGTGTGGTGGGATGGAGATCTGAACGTGGGATGGAGCAGAGGCACAACTGAAAAGAGAGACTCAAGTTCCAAAAGAAGCTGCTGCAACCAAATACAAGTAGATGAGGCCTGTGCCTCGCAGGCAAGGGGTTAGAGGCTCTCTTGGCTGGATTCCCACTGACGGACGGTCTCCTCTCTCTGCAGCTTCACCAGCACGCTGGCGCTCAACGACCCACTGCAGACCCTCTTCCAGCTCATGTCGGGAAGAATCCCACAGGCAGCCACGGTACCCTCTGTGACAGGACCCCCTCAACACCCCAGCACCCTAAGGGTTTAGGGGGTAGGGACTGCTCGGGAATGAGGTGATGGCTTTAGAGATGAAAAATAAGTAATTACTGTTGGTTAATCACCTCCCAGGTGCCTGGCCCTGTGCTAAGCACTGTGATGCATGTTATTTCGTTTAACGCACGGAGGTAGGAATGATTAGCCCTGTTTTGCAGACGTGACGACTGAGTCCCAAAGGTGTAAAATGACCAAGATCACAGAGCTAAGAGTAGTGGAGTCAGGATGGGCCCGGGTCTGTCTGATTCCAAAGACTGTGCCCTTTCCACAATCCACCGCTACCCGCTGTGTGGCAAATAGCGAGAGAACCCGAGGCTGCTCTCCACGCTTCCCACAACCAGGCTTTCTTTCTTCCCCACCACTGCACGTGACCCTTCAAAGCTGGACGTGTTAGATTCTACGTCATCAGTGTGGGATGTGGCTCAGGAGACCCTGAGGCCAGCTTGATAGTTTTCCCATTATAAGAGCGTTGATCTTTTTGTCCCAAGGTATTCCTTCCCTATCCTCAAAGTCCAATAACTTTACTGAGATATATCTTGTTGTTGACTGTCTGTGTCAGTTATTCGGGGATACAGCACGCTCTTTTAATATGTGCATCCGTATCTTACAGTTCCAGAGAAATTTCTTGAATTATATCCTTCAGTATTTATTTTGTTCTCTTATTTTGGTTTTCTTTTCAGGAACACCCTCTATACACAAAATATATATAGTTCATATATATATATATATATATATATATGAACTGTATACATATATACATGTGAATTATATATATATAATTTTCTGTTTAAATAAAAAAAATTTTTTTTGGTTTCAATTCTTTCTTTCTTCTTTTTTGCTGTGTGTCCATCCTGTGTGTCCCTTACTGTGTTTTCATCAGTGTCTCTTGGCTTCTGTGCTTTTTCCATTTTTGTCTTTATTTCTCTGATTTTTCTCCCACTTCTCTCCTGAGCTCTGCAGGTCACATTTACCTCCTCCTGTTCTCCACCATCTCTTTCCTCTGCTCCTGTAACTTAGCTTTAGACCCTTGCTTCATAGAACAAATTGTTTCATTATTTTACTTAAATTCATGATGAAATGTTTGGTGACAATTCTTTGTTTTGTGGAAACATTTTTCTGGTGAATGTTCTCTCTACCTTCCCCCCTCCTTTTATCTTGATGGTATATTTGTAGCGATTCTGTACTTGTTCCTTCATAGGCTTCAGGTCTTCCCTGGATGGGTTATTTATGGGAGGTTTGAGCTGGGGAGGTGCCAGGGCCATATTCCAGGGCAGCTGGCATTTCCGCATGACCTGGTGTTTTCTGTGACCATTTTTGCTTCTCCTCAGCCAGTGGAGATGGCTGTGGGATCCCCTCCTTCTGGTATTCTCTCTGCCTCCTAAACCCACCTCTGTTCAATCTCCATTACTTTTGGAAGCCTTTTCTTGTGTTTAGAGGCTTGGATTTTTGCTGACACCTAGTTTCAATGAAAATGTACTTCACGCTTTTGCTTTTTTGCCTCTCTTATTGCTGTGGACAATTTCAAGAAAAGAAAAGAGAAATGATGACTTTCATGCCCCCTCGTCAAACCAGCTGGCTATACTGGAACATGGGGTGCACCTCACAATTCTGCTGAGGGCCTGTGCTCTGCAATGAAATTGCACCATGTCACAAAGCACTAAATGCAGGAAAAGATGTAATCAGCATACAGTCCATTGGGTCTCATTACACTGGTAGAGTTTGCTAAATGTTCCCTACTCTTGGGTGAGAAAACCGAGGAGCCAGAGGTGATATTTGCAGTATTTGAGCCTAGTGTTTGAGAGTTTCCTAGCATCGTAGCATCCAGTAAAAGGCTAGACTTTGGTACTTATAATAAGAGGAGTAGTGGAAAAAGCATGGCAGCTGGAAAACACAGACGTGGGCTTCTGTCAGAGGCTTAACCTAGACTCTACTCCTCACTGTTGTGGGAACTGGACCCTGCTACTTAATCTCAGAGCCTCAGCTTTTCTTCTTTGTGGGCATTTTGATGCCTAACAGAGCTACTGTAAAAATTAAAGGGGAGAGAATATCTGAACATATCAACCACCATGCTTGGCCCACTCAAGTTAGTTAATAAGCGTTCTCTCTCTCTCTTCTCCCTCCATAGACCTGCTTTACAGTGATTTTTTTTCCAAATCGCCGGGGGGAGGAGACAGAAGAATTATTTCTAAGTTTTTGTTCTTTTAGCAAGGGCTTTTCTTTTGCTAGTCCCTTTAGTTTCAGCAAGAAAGAGCCTGGCTCACATGTTAAAATGGGGATAATAATAGTACCTAATGCACGTGACTGTTCTTAGGAGACGTGCTTATTAGCACAGGCCGTGGCCCAGGGTCAGGGTGCAGTAAGTGAGAACTGCTGTTATTATTGTGATTTATTGTCATCCTCGTCCTCATTCACACTGCATTGCCCAGATAAACAGAGTCACTATAAAATGGAGTTGGATAAAGCATCCTTTGTTCTATGGGATAATTACAAAGACAATACCAAATAACTGTGAATTGTTTTGACCTCCAGATCTTAGCTATTACTGTCAATCTCCTGCTCTATCTTTTCAATATAACAAATTGGAGGAGAGACGGGTCTGCAAGTCACCTCTTTCCTTTGCTGTGCTTCTGTGTGTGTGTGTGTGTGTGTGTATTTATATACATGTAATTTATAATGTGCAAACCAAGTGTAAGGCACTATGCTATGGGCTTCATCTAACTATATTATTATCAACAGTTATCCTGGGATGAAGTGAGAGAGTAGCATGGACATACATACACTACCAAATGTAAAATGGATGGCTAGTGGGAAGCAGCTGCATAGCACAGGGAGATCAGCTCGGTGCTTTGTGACCACCTAGAGGGGTGGGATAGGGAGGGTGGGAGGGAGACGCAAGAGGGAGGGGATATGGGGATATATGTATACATATAGCTGACTCACTTTGTTGTACAGCAGAAAGTAACACAACACTGTAAAGCAATTACACTCCAATAAAGATGTAAAAAAAAAAAAAATCCTGGCAGGTAGACATCATGATCTCCATTTAAGAGATAAAGAAACAAAGGTTCAAAGACATAAAGAAACTTGCTCAAGAGGCAGGACCCCAGGTGAATCCAGGGCCCGTGTCATTTCTGTGACATTGTGTTGTTTCCTTATTGATATTCCCTGTCCTGAAATTCCCCTTCATTCAGGAGAAGCGCGGCGCATCATTCGTGAGGGGCTTCTGCCTGCTCCCACTTCTCTGATTATACTCTACCGCCCCCTCGTGGAGCTCTGCTGCCTCTGCATGGTCACCAGAGGAAGGGGACACAGTGCTGGCTGGGCCACTTGGCCTGGTTTTCTCACTCCTCAAGAGGCGATAGGAATTAGAGTTCACAGGGTTGTTGTGAAGATTAAAGAAGGTGATGTGTGAGAGACGGCTTTGGCTTTGTAAAACCAGAAAACATTAGCCATTTGGTAATAGGTATCAAGGAGCCCAGTGTTCCCCTGTCTTCTAACTGGCTTCTAACTCTTCCCATGAACCAAGGGTATTTGATCCTCTGCCTCCCACTGAAACATCAGTTGGTTTTTTTTGATTTTGTCCCTAGCTATTGGGGTTAGGGGCACCAGGAGGAAATCTGAAAATTATGGACCAAGAGTGTCATTCCATTTATCTACTCCCAACATCCCTGTGTGTGTGTGTGTACGTATGTGTGTAATGTGTCTGTCTGCCTGCCTATTCATCCTTCTAAGAGTTTTGCTTTTTTAAAAAGAGAATGCAAAATCAATGAGTGGCCACATTGCCGGCAGCATAATGGGCGTTCCCGGAAAACCAGGAAATAGACAACAACCTTCCTTACTTACCTATATTCTGGTCAGGGCTACATTGCTCAGTCAATTTTCAATTTTTCTGCTGCTTTTCAGTGTTGTGGGGGCGAGCAGTGGGGAGACTGGAGGCCGCACTTGGCTGTGATTCTGTCGAATCAAGGTGGGGACCCGGAGCTGTATCAGCGCACGATTGTCACCATGGGGGACACCCTGGGTAAGCAGACACCAGTTCCATCCCCTCCTCTCCTCTATTTCCAGGCCAGCTTTAACCACTCTGTGCTTAGATTCTTAGGTTCTGTGTTGGGCCCGAGTCTATGCCTCAGGCTTTCCTTTGACCCAGGAGCCTCAGTGCTTTGGGGACAGAAACTCCAGGGAGAGGGGTGTCCTTCTTGCCTTTCTGTTTCTGTTTTCCGCTGCGAGCCAGTGCAGGCCAGGCCCCTGAGACTCTGGGGTCTGCCACTGTAGGAGGCTCCCCTGAGTAGGTGATTCCTATGCCTGGGTCAGATTCCCGTGCAGATGGAGTTAACACATGGGGGCATCTCGCCTACTGTTGTTGTTAGTCCCGTGGTGACCCAGCTCAACCAGATAGGAAATTCTATTTTTGCCTGAACTACCCTGGGTAATCGTATAATCTTTATTTCTATCACCTCTCTGTGAATGTGGCCTCATAAACACTTAGGGGCTGTTAAATGTTCCAGATCAGTGGTTCTCAGATTTGGTCAAGGGCCAGAACGTCTAGAAATCATCGCTTTGTGGCACTTTGTGAAATACCGCTCTGCTAAACCTAAAATAGCTACGCGTAAGGTTGTGCCCAGTCAAATGGCAGGTTGTTCAGCACCGGGGTAGAAAGAGAACTAACTTTTGCCGAACCTTCTTGGGTGCCGGGCCCCGTGCTAGTTACTTTATCTATTTGAATTAATTCAATGTTGAGGTAATGGGAAATGTATGGGAGAACGTTTTAAAACTGGGAACAATTTGGTAATGAATGTAATTTTTATGATCACTGGGAAAGGTCTTCTATTGTTTGACTTCAGCAGGGGAGGCATTAGTGCCCCAAGAAGCCTAGTTTAAAAACTGCTACTCCCAACGGCCAGCTTCTCTGCTCGGGTGTAGGCATTTCTACCCATTTCTCCCTCTCCAGAAGGACTAAAATGCTTAGAAACGTCCTCATTGAAAATCCATTGGGGGAACGTGAAATAGTGCCTTATTCTGGCTGAAGAGAAGTGAAATAATGTCGGAGGCCAAAAATGCGGTAGGAGAGGGAGTGGGGTTTGGGGTCTGTGACTCGTAGTGTGGAAAGCTCGTTCCTTTATCCCCATGAGGCTCTCCGCTCCGACCCCCAAGCCCCTCTCCAGCCCTCTCCCATCCCTCCCAGATGGTGGGTCCTCACGTGGGCGTGTTCCGTGACCGGGGCTTGTTCTCCTCCTGCAGCTGGGAAGGGGCTGGTGGAAGCAGCTCACTTCTGCTACCTCATGGCTCACGTGCCCTTCGGTTCCTATACCGTGAAGACAGACCACCTGGCCTTGCTGGGCAGTAGCCACAGGTATGCGATCTTTTGGGGGAAAGGGAGTGGGAAGGACATCTTCCAGGGGATTGGTTTAGCCCTTGCTGGGCTTCATGGCTCCATTTTCCATTGTCTTGTGTGAATTTCGGCCACTGCTGGTCCCCTCCTCTGGGATGGTTTTCCGCACAGGTAGGCTCTGGCGGAGGAGATGCCGGGTGGGTGCCGCATCACACCGCCAGGGGGCCTCAGGTCCAGGCCCTGCTCCGGGGAAGCTGTGAACTGGTGCCTGTGGGTTGCATTGTACCCCTATGGCCACTCGGTGGCGCCCTGGCCCCGTGATCAGAGAGTGACTCTTAAGAAAATGCTTAGCGGGAGCGCGGCGGCTTGAGCCTCTGCGTCAGGCAGCTCTGGACCAGTTCTCAGAGCCTGCCTTGGGCAAAACCCGAAAGTGGAAGACGTTTGTCTAGCCACCACACCCTACACTGACTTGGGGCACAAGCTACTCAGAGTCCCGCCTGTCACTTATTCCCTGCTGGCCGTAGTATTAGGCTTTTCACACAGAAGGACCTTAATAATCCCCCAGACAATGAATAAACAGACAAAAAGACCGGCTTGCTCTCTAGCTGCCCTCCACATTCTAGATCTCTCTTTCTCTTTCCCTGTAATAGTTAAGATTTCCTAAGCTCTTACATTGTGCCAGCCGTTTTATTTGCACTATTTCCTTTAATCATTACACATTTACCCTGTGAAGAAGGCACGCTTTTAATCTTCACTTTATAGAGGAGGGAAACCAAGGCACAGAGAGGTTAAGTAACTTGTCTAAGATGGTACAGCTAGTGTGGGGTCAGGTTGGACTTGGAATCCAGACTGTCAGGCTTTTCTTTGTAGAAACGCATCCTCTCATAGCCTGTCTGTCAAGGTCACGGTCTCTGATAGCACCTAGTTGGCTTGTCAAAGAGGCCTGTCTGGGCCAAATGGGACAGTAAGTGAAACGGTTTAATGTGTCCCCCTCCTATGTTTATATTGTACGAGGATGTTTCTGGAGATACAGTCCTGACCCCAGGCATAGCCCCTGTGATTATGATTTCAAACCTCACAGCAGCTGTTTTGGGACCCGTGAGGACTCTGAGGGCCCCTCAGATCACGTTCACCCAGCCTGCTTCCTCACTGGAATGAACCTCCAGCACAGGGACCGTCTTCTGATTTGGGGCTCCACAGTGCTACCCTCTCTCTGCCGGGCCTTCTTTCTTCAGTGCTTCCGAACATCACATCACTCCCTCTTTTCTGCTCTTCTGCTCAGGCTATGGTGGCCTCTCACAGACGCCCGCTCTGGGTTCTCAGGGCACTAAGGCTGGCTCTCAGCGTGCTTACGGGGAGGACCCAGTGCCCCACTGAGCTGGGTGTGAGAGCAGCTTGCCTTACGTGACCCTCCAGTAAAGATGGCATCGATCTCCCCCTCCCCCCAGTCTCTCCCCCTCGCCTTCCCCCAGAGCCTCTGGAGGTGCAGATTCTCTTTCCATTCTTGGAGCTGCCCCAAGGATCAGCCCAGGACAGAGACTCTACCATGAATGGATGCAGCTGGTGTTTGGCCATCTACTAGGATTTAAATCTGTCCCCACCTCAATCTCTTTTATTCTTATTCCCTGGTTTTTAGTCAAGAGTTTTTGAAATTTGCAACAACTGAGGCTATCCAGAGGACGGAAATCTTCGAGTACTGTCAGATGCTGGGCCGCCCCAAATCCTTCATCCCTTCTTTCCAGGTAACTGAACCCTCACGAGGCCACCACCTTAGCTGCGTCACATGGCTGTGGGCCACCGGGTTTTCCGCCTTGCTATCTGGCACGTAGTGGCTGGGCTAAGTCATCCACTGGACTTTTCCTCATTAGCTGGAATGTGGGAAGGGTTAGGATGTCTTTCTAGGTCCCCTAAAGGTTTGCATTTTAAGATAGGAAAGCAACACGCTGCAGCAGCCTCTGTGCTGGGGGCTCCTGCCTCACTGCTGACAATGAGAATTGTGCCAGCAGCCCTGGGGCTCCCCCGCTGTCTGTAGCTCCTTCTGTTCTTCTGTCTCCAGATCGCTCCACTTCTCCTCAGCCCCACGGTCATCCTGCTGGGAGCGGGAGCAAGAAGACCCGACTGGGGGCTCTTCACCCTTCCTCCTCTCCTCTGACCTGCCACTCCCATCTCTTTTGGATGACTCTGTTTTGTTTTGTTTTTTTGCGGTACGCGGGCCTCTCATTGTTGTGGCCTCTCCCGTTGCGGAGCACAGGCTCCGGATGCGCAGGCTCAGCGGCCATGGCTCACGGGCCCAGCCGCTCCGCGGCATGTGGGATCTTCCCGGACCAGGGCACGAACCCACGTCCCCTGCATCGGCAGGCGGACTCTCAACCACTGCGCCACCAGGGAAGCCCTGGATGACTCTGTTTTTAACTCTGGAAATTCCTCCCTGCTCTGTCCTTGGCCCCCATCCTCCTCTCTTCCCCCCAGGGCTGCAGCTGTGCAGGTGCTGTCCACGCAGGTTCTAACCTCTCTTCTCAACCTCTCTACTGGATGCCCTGTTGTCCCCTTAAATCCATAATGGCTCCTTCTGTGCCTGTATTGAGAGTGCGCTCGGTGGCAGCAACACACACACACATGCACACCACCACCACCACCAAACACAAAACAAAGGCTTGGAAATGAATGAATTACTGCCTATAGGGCAATGACCCAGTTAGTATCTTCTTTAAGAGTTTTACCAAAGACCCACCTTCTCCAGCAGAGCCCTGCCTGAACAGCTCCTTTGGGTCCATGCAGGTCTTCAGTCTCTTTCTTTCTGTTCTGTAGTCATCCCACCTCTCAGCTGTCTTTGGGCTGATAGCAGTGAGATTAGCTGTTTCTAGGGAATGAGTTCTACACGCCTGGAACTGTGTTACGGTGCTTTGACGGTATGATTTCTAATCCTGTGGTAATCCGGGCATGATTACCCCCCTTTTACAAAACAGGTTCCAAGGAGTTACATGCTATTGGCTCACATCTCTTGGGTACCATTTGTTCTAAGGACTTTACATGGATTATCTCACTGAATCTTTACAACAGCCAAGGGGTAGATCGTATTATCATCCCCATATTATAGTGAGGAAACCAAGGCACAGAGAGGAGGTGGGGTAACTAGCTCAATGTGCCACACCCAGCATGGAGTTGGGATTTAACTTGGGTCTGTCTGATTTCCAGCCCTCAAGCTCCATTTAGTTCTGTCACTCATGCTTCTCTGAGCCCTTACCTGTCTCTGTCTGTACACTCCCTTGGGCTTGAAGTCCCTTGCACCTTAGTCATTTTTTCTTCTTTTATCCGTCCTCCTGGTGCCTGGTCCTGTGCCCCACATACACCAGGCTTCCCAGAGATGTGGGCTGCCTGATAAGAGTCCAGTGCATTTCCATGTTGACCGGAGCCTAGGGAGATTCAGCTGATGTGCCTTCCAGCCCTTCCTCTATGAGGACGGAACTGCAGGCTGGATTTGGAATTGTGCTCATACACAGATAGAACGCCCCAAACGGCACAAGGCCCTCTTTAATATTTGGATCCAGAGTTAGAGGAAGTTGGCAGTCAGCTGACTTCCAAGAAGTCTTATCTCCACTTCTCTCCTTCTGTCCCTGCCTGGATGGGCTCATCACTGACCCTGCTCCTCTTCACAGGTGTATAAGCTCCTTTATGCTTCCCGTCTGGCAGATTACGGCCTTGCATCCCAGGCCTTGCATTACTGCGAAGCCATTGGCACAGCCCTCCTGAGCCAGGGAGAGAACAGTCACCCTGTGCTATTAGTGGAACTCATCAAGGTGAGCTTCTCAGAGGGTTCTCTGCAGGTGTGTTATCTTCAGCGTTCAGAGGAAGCTATTGTAAAGTGGCTCAGACACCCCATTTCATCTTCTTTCCACATGCTGTAAAATTGGAGCCCGTGGCTGTCTTTGACCACATATGCATGTCCAGATGTGATAAGCAGAGGCCTGACACTGCACAAAGAAGGATGCTATGGGCGGGGATGGCGGCGGGGAGGGATGCAGTGAAATTGGGGGACTGAAAACCAGGCATGTGCTATGCAGGACATTCATTCTTGCATCTGCTTTTTTGGTCCAGTAAAACTGCCTGTTACGGTGAACTGTTCTAATGATAAAAGCTGGGCTTAGAAAATATATTTTAGGGGTTAAAACAGGAAATGATCCTTATTAAAATGCTTTTAAATGCATGGAATATTTTATCACATGTGAGATACATTCAAAAAGAGAAAACAAAAACATATCAACCTTTAGTTCCTGAGAAAGAAAACCATCAGGCAAATAATTGTTCCAATTAATTGAAGAAAAATCCATTAGCTGAGAGTAAAAAGGCAGCCTACCATCAATTTTTTCTTCGCTTTAGATCAGGCCCAGTGTTGGATTCTGTAATCAATAAAATCTGTGGGACTGAGCCCCCTTCATGGCGAATTTCTGCCAACAGGATGATGGTTGTAGGCAGCTCAGGACCCAGAATGGAGGAGTAGGGAAGTCTGGGAACTTCATGATGGAATAGCCTTACGATACAGGCAGTCCCTCGACCAGCAGCACAGGCGTCTCCTTGTAGGGAGCTTGTTAGAAATGCGGAATCTCAGGTCCCACAGATTTCTGGGATCAGAACCAGCATTTTAGCAAAGGTCCCAGGTGGTTCCTACCGGGCTTGAAGCTTGAGAAGCGCTGCTCCTGAGGGCAGCCTTGCAGAGACATAAAGCAGAGTGACAGTTTCTTCCCTGTTGCTCTCCTCCTCCCCTGTTGCTAGTTTATTTAGTGTCTAGCAACAGGAGGGGTTAACTGTTGGTTTATGTTGCAATTCGGGGAAGATATCTGCTGAATTTGCTGTTTGGCAATTCTTTGTAATCTGGTTTACGAGTCAAGGCTCCCTTCTTTCTTCTTACTGCCTCTCCCCGTGTCTGTCCATTTCACTCACTTCTCTCTCTCCTTTTCCCTCTCTTACCGTCTGGAAACCTGGCACAGCTTGCAGAGAGACTGAAGCTGTCAGATCCTCTGGTTTTAGAACGCCACCGCCGTCACCGAGGAGACAGGGACCTGGAGCCGGACTGGCTGGTACACCTTCGGGGGCATCACAAGGAGCTGCAGGTAAGTGGGGGGGCAGGTCAGCGGGGTGGGCCTCTGTTTCCCTCTTGTCTGCCCTAGACCCAGAGTAGGTAGGCATGGAGGGCTCTGGGGGTCTCCTGTCACCCATGAGGCACAGCCTGATTGGGAAAGGGGTGGCACTCAGCTTCCCCGCTGCGCCCGGGTGGAAACATTTTCCTGTGTTTGGTGGGAGACAGTGGGGCCGTCTTCCAAAGCACCCAGCCACCCTTCTCTGTGGTCCCAGAAAATACATTTTCTGACCATCAAAGCTTCCATCTCTCTGTGAGGAACAATGGCTCACAGTGGCCCTTGTCACTTTCATGTAATGTAGGGCAATTGCTTAAAAGACTTCCGGGCCTTTCCTTTTTTTGTTCTGACAATTGCAAAAGCGGCAGGTAGTAACTGTTATACAGTAATTGGAACAGGGCCTCCTCCATGTTGTTTCTCCCTCTGTCGCTGAGAAAGGGCAGGGGGATTTTTTTAGGCACACACGGCCCTTGCTTCCTACATGTGCTGTGGGCTCTGGGGCCCACGGTTTCATTCCCTCCTCTTGCCCCTTCCTCTGGGAGAGGATTCTGCCCTGGTCCCTGCCTGCTCTGGGCAGAGCTGGGAGGTAGGAAGGGCTGAGGCTGCCCCTCCCCCTCCCCCTCCAGCCCCTGCATTCACCTGCGACTCCCTTACCTTATCACTCCTGAAGTTTCTTTTCTGACTTAATTTTAAACCGTGGTTCAGTGTTTTTGTTTTTCTTTGTGTTGCTTAAGAGGTGTTTACTTTATCTTAATAGCAAAAGGTAGCAGGAGACATTGGGGATCCTTGCTCTGCTCACTCGGATATTTTGGGAGCCAGAAAAACAACAGGTACCCAAACCAATGAACTGAATGTGTAATAGCTGACTCTCAGGATCTGATTAGACAAGATAACGCAACCTAAAAGACTCTCCCCCTTCCCTTCCTGGAGTGCCTTCCTTGCCTGTGTCGATCTGACTCAGTGGTCTGGCCCCCCCCCTCCACACAGCTCTGCTGACCACAGGCATCCCTGACACTTTTTTTTTTCCTTTTTTAAATTAATTAATTGATTTATTTTTGACTGCGTTGGGTCTTTGTTGTTGCACGCGGGCTTCAGTAGTTGTGGCACGTGGGCTTCGTAGTTGTGGCGCACGGGCTTAGTTGCTCCGCGGCACGTGGGATCTTCCCAGACCAGGGCTTGAACCCGTGTCCCCTGCATTGGCAGGCAGATTCTCAACCACTGTGCCTCCAGGGAAGCCCCCGTCCCTGACACTTCTGTTTCTGCATTATTAGAGTTTTTGCTTCACATTCAGGTTTTAATCTTGTTATGTTGTGTTGTTATCTAATTGCTTCACTTGCGTCAGTACTGTCTCCCTAGCTGAATACATTCCTTGAGGTGGTGGGTTATCTGTATTTCATGTTAGCGGTGGGGACATAGGAAGCGCATAGGAACGGTGTTTGAGCATCAATTACCACACGCGTGAAATAGGTTTCAAAGTGTTTTCAACAGACCCCTCCTCTCCCTTCAGGATGCCTCTGAGTGTTGGGTTGGGCAGACATTGTTACCCCAGTTAATTCTGTGCCCTTTCCCCAAACAGCACTCCCTGGTGGGGTCAGGACGGGGCCTCATCTTTTTACTTCCGGCTGTTTCCCAGCCTTTTTCGCTTCCTTCAGGGATAAGCGAGGGGGCAGCAAGGAAGGGCAGGCCTTGGTTTCTGTTTCCCAGCTTTGCTGCTGTGTCCCAGAATCTGGGAGGGTGAAGGGCTGCAAGAGAGCAGGCTGGGTGTTTCTGAGCGGCCACTTCTGCTGGGAAGCAGCTGTGTCTCCTGTCACCCAATGGAGCAGGTGGGTCAGATGACCACACCAGTTCCATAACCTTGGGGCAGCCATTGTCCCCGTCCACACCTTGGTCTGTCTCTTCAGCAACACGGCAGAGCCAGAATGAATACCACCAAGGTCCCTTCCTGGGCCAAGGTTCAGCTTCTTTAAAAGCAAAGCCATCATTTCTGTAGTCTGATTTGGGTTTTGACTGGCAACGTTCTAAGTTTCAAGTACCCAAGTCCCTTAGGAGATCCTTAAAAGAGAAAGTTTATCCAAATGCAAAAAATTGTGGAGTTAAATGTGATGGTAATTTCTGCCCTCCCAACCCGCTGGCTTAAGGCTCAGAGATCATACAAGGTAGTGAGGGAAATGGTTTTGTAAACTCTGAGTCATCAGCGGTGAGAGGTGTTACAATTACTGCTGTGTTGTACTTGTCATCACATCGATGGCAGCCACACCAAGTGGCCTGTCCTTGTCACTGCTTTCCAAAGGGCAGGATTGTTCCTGGTGTGATTAGTCCACACAAGTGCCACGTTACAGGTCTCACTTCCTCCTCTTTGCCCTATGTCCTTAGACGGCACTTTCTACCAGGATCTTTCTGGACATCAAGGCAACTCAGAAGCCCTTGGGGACTGCTCAGTCCTGTGGCCAACACTGGAGCCGATGGGCCCGGCCCAGCCCAGCCCACAGCAGCCCTTTCCCCTCCAGCCCAGCTCCTACCCAGCAG
Source organism: Orcinus orca (assembly GCF_937001465.1). Lineage (NCBI taxonomy): Eukaryota > Metazoa > Chordata > Mammalia > Artiodactyla > Delphinidae > Orcinus > Orcinus orca. The sequence goes on from NC_064559.1 coordinate 53,058,287, forward strand.
GAGGAGGTTCCGGGCAGACGGGGGTCCCGGTGCCTCTTTACTCAGTTCCTGAGGCCCATCTGCCAGGGACCGGTGGCAGCGTGGCGGTGACAGGGACTCCTGGAGGAAGGGCCTGGGAGGAAGCCCAGCAGATGCACCCACCCCCTGGTAAGACCTGACAGTGAGGCAGTGAACCTTGGGTGACGAGGTGTCTAGGGGAGCAAGCAGAAGAGGGAGGTGCAGGGACCAGTGCAGGGTGTGGGGTGGGAGCTGGTAAAGCCCTGAGTGGTGGGTGTGCACATGACTGAGGGCCTGGTACTTCACATTCTTCTGAGGGAGACGGCTCTCTCCCAGTCCAGCCCACGTGTCTACTGGGACAAGCAGAGCACAGCCAACCGCAGCCACTCTTGCCATCCGCTTGGATTCTGTAGTTTCTAGGATCTCGGCTGGAGAAGGCAAGGAAATGCCACCTGTGCCTGCAGCTGTAGTTTAGGCCAAGTCCTCTTTCTGAAGTCGTCAGTGTCAGGGACCGTGGGCAGAGGCTCGTGCTTCTGTCTTCTCCCATCAGACCTTGGACAACAGGGGCCGAGTATGGGTGAGCATTGCTGAGTGATGCCAGGGAAGTGTGGGAAACCACGCAGAAGGATCCGATCTTAGAGCTTCTAAGACAAGGTCCTGTCCAAGATGGGAGACTCACATGGAGGGGAAGGTCAGGGAGGATCCCTGCGATCCAGCTTGATGTGGCCCTGATTTCCGGGGTTCCTGAGGAATGACCTTGGTTCAGGGTGAAGGTTGGGTGAGCAGCATGTCCTGGGGTGGCTGGAATTCAGAGGCTTGTGCAAATGGACTTTGCATTTACTGCGATGCACTTGGGGCTATGGGCTCAGAGCTCCGGCTGCTTTGCAGTTAGGAAAGCCAACTGTGTCCCCATTACCCTTCTTCAGGATAGATGGGAAAGGCCCCACTTCACATCACGATTTCTGTTGTGTTTTGTGCTATAGGAGAGAACACAGTGTCTCCAGAAAGCTTCCAGCATCCTGATGGGCAGAAGGTTGTTTCCAAACCGCAGGTGAGAGGACAGAGCCCAGCAGATGCGGTGCCCACTCTGAGCTGTGGGTTTCCTTCAGTTGCCACGGTTTCACAGATGCCTTCCTGTGCCTTGCACCAGCCCTCTCTTCCATGTTTCACCTCGTTTCTTTCTACACCAGATCCTGAGAGGTGGAGAGGAGGCTTGTTCCGGTTCATGTCCAGTCCTGCCAACCTGTATCCATGCGGGCAGGGCCAGCAGGGCTGGGTGTAGCTTTGAACTCACACATCTGCTCCCTCTGTTGCCCTCTTCTTACTGTTGCACTGAACACTTGCTGTGATCTGCCCCACCATGGAAGACTCTTGATATTTCTTTCTTCCTTTTAATTTTTACCTTGCTTTATTCCCAAGAAGGACCTACCACAGTTGTATCTCTTCTGCCCAGGTGTGCCGTCAAGTGTTGGAGGGAACCACGTCTCAGTAATCATCCAGCCAGCTGTTGAATGAATGAATCCCTTCCCTCCAACAGCAGGCATTGCTGGTCCCAAACCTGCCTGGCTGGAGGCGAACTTCCTCAAGTCGTAACCGGGCTGCAAGGCTTAAAACACTTTTATGCTTTACTTTTTTTTTTTTTTTCCTAACTGAAAAATTAGTACGTTATTGTTATAGAAAACTTGAAAGATGAAGAAAAAGTGTCATATAAGGAGTCAAACAGACATCACTCAGAAGCCCATAGTCAAATATTTTCGTTATTTCCTTCTAAAATGTTTTCTATGTACGGGTTTCTCCTGCTATCCGAATGTAGAGCCTTTCCATGAAACCTTTCGTAAGTCTAAATGGCATGAAGGGAAGAAGCAGTTACCTCAGTACACATCTTGCCAACAAGGCACAAAATAAATCGAAAGGAAGTACAGGTGCTCACAGATACAGTTCAACGCTATGGCATCTTGATGCGGAGATGCTGAGCGTAGTTTCTGGGAAGGAGCTTGGCAGGCCACTCTCGCTGCTTGGGGTACGCTCTGCCTCTATAACGGCTCCCACAAAACAAACGCTGAATGCTTTTTTCACTTTCTGCCTTTTTTTTGTAAAAGCGAAAATCCTCTTTGGACTTTTGTTTGGTTAGGGAAAACAGGTACTAATGTAGGTCTTTGGTAAAAGCAAAGTGGCATAATGCCAACTTTCAGAAAGTGGGGGAGACCTGTCTGTGTATATACGTGTGTCTATAAATGTGTATACATACACACATGTGTTTTTAAATGGTTAAGAACATATGTAGGTGAAACTTTATTTTCTATTTATTTAATACTATAAAATTGAGATTTTCCATGTCATTCCCAAATAGGATTTTTAATATTGGTGTGAGAAAATCCATTGTATGGAAATACCATCACTCATGCATTTATTCATTCACAAATACTGAGCTCCTACAACATACCTGGCACTGTTACAGGGGCTGGGGGTACACAGGGAAGCAGACAAAGCCTGCCCTCCTGGGGCTTCTGTTCCGTGGAGGTGACTGCAAATAAACCACTGTGTGCATGAGGGATGTTACTTTACACGGAGTGGAAGGGAAGGCATCTCTGAGGTCAGCATGGAGGGTGGACGGAAGCCAGGTGAGTATTCAGGGAACAAGTGTTCCGGGCAGAGGGAATAGGGAGAGCAAAGGGCCTATGATGGGACTGACTTGGTACAGTCGAGGAAGAGCATGGAGTCACTGTATCTAGAAAGTGGGGAGCAACAGGGGAGAGGGCTAAGAAGCAAGACCAGAGAGGCAGAGAGAGACTGGGTCATGGAGGGCCTGGTAGGCCCTGGAAGGAGCTCAGATTTTAATTCATCTTTCCCCCATTGTTAAAACACTTCAAGTGTGTCTCTTTTCTTTCCTACTCTTTCTCACTACTCCTCCCTTCTCTTGCCCTCCTATGTAAAACACAATGATGGACATTCTAGTATATAAGCCCTTGTCTATTCCTCCAATTTATTCAAATAGGAGAAATTCCTAGAAGGAGAGTCAGACTGCTTAAGTTTAAATCCTTGCTCTGCCGTTTACTAGTTATGTGACCTTAGGTTGCTTAACCTTTTTTTTTTTTATAAATTTATTTATTTTTGGCTGCGTTGGGTCGTCGTTGCTGCACTTGGGCTTTCTCTGGTTGCTTCGAGCGGTGGCTTCTCTTGTTGCGGAGCACGGGCTCTCCCCACTGCTTTACTGAGCGGGTCAGGTGAGGGAGTACGTGTAAATGTGCCTTTGCAACCTGTCAAGTGCTATAAAAATGCTACTTCTGGGCTTCCCTGGTGGCGCAGTGGTTGAGAGTTCGCCTGCCGATGCAGGGCACACGGGTTCGTGCCCCGGTCCGGGAAGATCCCACATGCCGCGGAGCCGCTGGGCCCGTGAGCCATGGCCGCTGGGCCTGCGCGTCCGGAGCCTGTGCTCTGCAATGGGAGAGGCCACAGCAGTGAGAGGCCCGTGTACCGCAAAAAAAAAAAAATGCTACTTCTGTTTTCTTTAATCCCAGGTGCCACTGATTCCCAGACCACGAACTATTTCTGAGAGTTCCACTGTATCAGTCAAGGAGGATGACGGGGAGTCCTCCAATGAGGCAGAGAAGAAAAAGTCTTCCGAAAACACCGCCCAGAGAGGAAAGCTCGGAGACGCGAAGGAGAATACAAAGGTGGAGGGATTCTTCTGTTCCCAGATGGCGGAGCAGAGCTGGGAATCTGGGCTTTGGTGGTGCCCCTGTCCCTCCTGTCTCACCAGCATCACAGGTGGGGGAGGCTGGCTAATCTCATATTCAGAGGGAGAAGCAACACTGCAGGCCACAGAACTCGCCCTCCTCCCTCCAGGGCTTGGGGTTTGGCTGGCTCAGCTGGTTTCGCCCGAAGCCCGCCGGCGACGCGCCCCCCTCTGGAGATGAGGACGCATCTGACAGTCCTGACTCTGAGGTAACCTGGGCAGGGAGGGCGCGGAAGTTCCCCCTTCCAGGGGCCCTAGGAGGGTCTGGAGCTGGCATCGCTACCCTGGGCCAGGTGAAACAGGTTTAGTGATGGAAGATTGTGGGAAACAAATTGGTCCAGTGAGGAGAAAGGCAGATGATGAAAGGCCTTAGAAGTCAGGATGAAGAATTTTAACTTTCGAGGGCCAGGAGTTAACTTGGATCATTGAGCAGAGGACCGGCATAAAGAAAATGGAACTTGGGGGAGAGAAGGCCAGCATCTGGCCGCCATGTGGGCCCTGCAGGAGTACAAGCAGGCAGCACCGGTTTATTTACCGTCAGCGACACCTTCCTTTCTGCACTAAGCAGGAAGCCCCTCGAGCATCTGCTCCTCCCGGGCCCAGCCCGGGCCTCTCCCCGACGCCGCCCCCAGCTCCCCAGTCTCTGCCGGACGCTGGCGCCTTCTCCAGGGACACAGGTACCGCCAACCTCATGTCCTCTGGGCTGTCTGTGGTCCTCTCTGCACTCCCTGGGGGCGTGGGGGTGCCTTCTGGGAGTGGGGACTCCTCTGTCCCGAGCAGCGGGAACACCCCTGACTCATTGCTTCCTAGGTGGCAGTGAAGCCCGAGGACCAGCGTCCGGGGCGGGGAGAGCCGAGGGCACGGGGAACGGAGGCTTGTTGGGACCTCAGGTGAGCAGCCCACCAGCCGCCTCTGTGCGGACTGAACTTTCACGTGGGCTGCAGGTGCCGCCCTGTGAGGGCCTGACTCGTGGAGGATATGGAGAAAGCTTCTGTATTAGTTTGCTAGGGCTGCCAGAACGAGGTATGAGAGACTGTGCCATTTAAACACCAGAAACTTACTTCCTCCCGGTTCTGGAGGCTGGAGGTCTGAGATGAAGGTGCCGGCCGTGTGGGTTTCCCCCGCAGCTTCTCTCCTTGGCTTGCAGCTGGCCATCTTCTCCCTGAGTCTTTACATGGTCTTACCTCAGTGTGTGTCTATGTCCAAATTTTCTCTTCTTATAAGAACACCAATCATAATGGGTTAGGGCCACTCTAATGGCTTCATGTTACCTTAATCACCTCTTTAACTTTTTTTTTTTTTTTTTTTTGTGGTACACGGGCCTCTCACCGCCGTGGCCTCTCCCGCTGTGGAGCAGAGGCTCCAGACGCGCAGGCTCAGCGGCCATGGCTCACGGGCCCAGCCGCTCCGCGGCATGTGAGATCTTCCCGGACCGGGGCACGAACCCGCGTCCCCTGCATTGGCAGGCGGACTCTCAGCCACCGCGCCACCAGGGAAGCCCCCTTAATCACCTCTTTTTAAAATTTTATTTATTTATTTAAAATATTTATTTATTATTATTTATTTTTTTTGCGGTATGCGGGCTTCTCACCGCTGTGGCCTCTCCCGCTGTGGCGCACAGGCTCCGTACGCGCAGGCTCAGCGGCCATGGCTCACGGGCCCAGCTGCTCCGCGGCATGTGGGATCTTCCCAGACTGGGGCACAAACCCGTGTCCCCTGCATCAGCAGGTGGACTCTCAAACACTGCGCCACCAGGGAAGCCCTTAATCACCTCTGTAAAGACCCTGTCTCCAAATACATTCTGAGGTGCTGGGGCTAGGACTTCAACATATGAAGTTTGCAGGGAACAGGAGTTAGCCCGTAACTGCTTCCTTAGGTGATGTCTAGAGAACAGCCTTGGGACTTCCCTGGTGGTCCAGTGGTTAAGACTATGTGCTTCCACTGCAGGGGTCGTGGGTTCAATCCCTGGTTGGGAAACTAAGATCCTGCATGCCATGCGGCATGGCCAAAAAAAAAAAAAAAAAAGAGAACGGCCTCTTTCCCTGTCCCAGTAGGAGCCAGAGTTCACCAGTATCCTTGGCAAGGGCTGTGATAAACTCTTGATGAATCGTCCACACCAGGATGGATTTCATGCCAACTGCTAGGAAAACATGTTTATTTCTTGTGGCCTGGTTACAGCACTCTTGTAGTATTCCAGGTCTTTCAAAGAATAGGAGGTTACTTTTTATGATGCTATTAATACATTTATTATGGCCTTTTCTTCTCATGCAGCAGCACCAAGGCTCTGCAATGCCACCCTTGACCCAGGGGTTGGCTGTGCCCACTTGAACCACGTTTGTTTGTTCAAGATTCCCTGAGCTCTATCACATCTGCATCTCTTGACCAAAGTTGATGCTCAGGGAAGCCCTTGATGTTCTGGAATCTGGGGAGTGGTGACTAAGAGGATTTTCCATTATTTTCCATCACAGGGTGTTTCCTCTGGGCTCTACTTCAACCCTGGTGTTCTGCTTCCCCCACCCACCTTGAAAGGGGCTGTCCCTCTCTACAACCCATCCCAGGTCCCCCAGGTAAGGAGGCCCTGAGGGAGAGGGGTTAGGAGCATGGGTTCTGGATTAAGGAGACCCAGGTTTATATCTTACTTATAACAAATTACTGTGCCTGAGTTCTTGAGCAATGACTAACCTCTCTAAGCCTCAGTTTCTGCATCTGTAAAATGGGGTTAGTAGTAGCTACCTCAGCGGGTAGTTGTGAGGATTAAACCGGAGCATGTATGTGAAGGGCCTGGCACTCAGAAAATGCTCAGTCAATGTCACTATTATTAATATTTCACTTGACCTTTCGTAAGTCTTGAGACTCAGGAGAGACAATTGGTGTTGGTGTCAATGGTGTGGTTGCACCAGGGCTGTGTCCTGGGGGCAAGGGGATCATTGCAAAGTTTGATTGAAGCTAAACTCCCTGCTTCTGCGTGATCTGAGGCAGACTGATTGTTCTGATGCATTACTGGCCTCCCTTCTATATAAAGTTGAATTTCTTTCTCCTTATTTAAGAGGTGAAGGTGTTGGGTGAAAGCAAATACTGAGAACACCACCATGGGAAGCCAAATACAGCAGAAGGGTTTCTAGACCCTCAGGATGCCCAAGCTCAATCCAGCCAGTCAGCCCTGGTCGGAGTCATGCTTGGGGCTATAATCTAGTGCCACGCTTGTTCTTTTCCAGCTCTCCATGGCTACCAGCCTGAACCGGCCAAATCGCCTAGCTCAGCGCCGCTATCCAACCCAGCAGTGACGAGAAGGACCACCCATCCCAGGCTGGTCTCCCTGAAGCACAACTTTTATGTTGTTCTCGTTTCTTAATCTCCCAGCCCCTCTGCCACATCAGGGCCCCCAAGAGGGTTGTGCTAGCCTGTTGCCTCCATGGGGCATAGAGAACGCAAGGGGACAGGGTCTCCCAGGACATAGCTCAGTTCAGTGTCTTAAGATTAGCTTCAGAATGATGGTGCAGATGGCTTCATCGGTTGGAAAAACTGGGCATAACAGCAGACTGGAGGTGAGCAGAATGCTGTGGCAGCAGCACTTAGAATGTGGCTTGAGATCCTCGGGAGATTCAGGGCCTAAGAATCCCACTGCTGGAATCAGTGATGACACCACTGGGCTCAGCAGCAGGAAATGACTGGGGGAGAGGCACTCAGGGCAATATTCTAGACTAACTTGCACAGGCTCCGGACGCGCAGGCTCAGCGGCCATGGCTCACGGGCCCAGCTGCTCCGTGGCATGTGGTATCTTCCCGGACCGGGACACGAACCCGTGTCCCCTGCATTGGCAGGCGGACTGTCAACCACTGCGCCACCAGGGAAGCCCTAGACTAACTTTGACTTCTTCCTCAGCCTTAGTTACAGACCAATTCATGGCTCTAGTTAGCAAAAGAGTTTTGATTCTCGGGAACTTATCATTGTTTCCCGTCATCATTCCCTCTTGGGTGACATTTTGGCAGTTTCCCTCTTGGTTTTAGTTTTGTGCACATTTTTTATGTGGTTCAGATTAATTATATTTCTCTCACTTTCTTAGCTGGTCCTATTTTTCCACATTCTGGCATCTGGCTATCAAGTTAGATTGCTGTAGGCATCATATTGTCATGGTAACTACTGAACCTAATGATGCAGATGGATGGAACATCAGTGTAATAAAGGATGGAAAATGTTCCCTAAAAATTCACTCCTTCCATAAGAGAGGAGGAATGAGTGCCCGAGTTTGTTAATACCTCCCTTCCTGCCTTGGGCCTTTGCAAATGGATGTTCGGAGGGTCAGAGGAGCCGGAGGGAGGAGGGGGACATCTTGGAAATTTCCATTTCTCCTTTCAAACCCACAATAGGAGTAACTCTTGCGTTTGTCAGATTTGCTGAAAATTATTCCTCACAAAGAACATTCTTTGTATGTGTAATTGTACATACAGGTTTTGTACTTTAACGTAATATGGTTCTGATGTTGATAGCGATTAAACCACATAATTTTATAGCAGATGCTTGTCTCCGGCTGGTTTTTGCAGAGGGAGAGAGCACACTGAGTGGTCTCTTCCCTGAAGTCTTTCTAATAATGGTTTCATTGTGTGATAGGTGCGAACAGCTGGTAAAAGCCCTTTGTTAATGAAGGATCTAGGGAATGATCCTCTTAACTTCTAAGTCTACTGCTATTTTTTCAGTTAAAAAAATATGGACAAAAGCTCCTCTGATGCAAATTGGTTACTCTGTTAATTAAATATTGCATGTTCTGTTCTCTAAAAAGTTTATTCATCTCTCAGATTAAATTGGGAAATGTGTGCACCAGTGTTTTGCATCTAGAAGGCCCTCAGTAAGTGCTGTTCCCTTTTTCCCTAAAAAAGACTGCAGCCCCTTCAGTTTGGTATGCTGACACCCAGTGGCGGTACCATGTCAGTAGTTTGTGAGTTTCATAGGCACCAAATTGTTTAGACTTGAATCCTGGCTCATCCACAGTTCATCTTGTAGTCTTGGACAGGGTTATCTAACTGTCCTGTGCTTTAGTTCCCTCATCTATAAAATGAGGATGATAATTACAATAGTACCTACCATATAGGGACAGTGCAAGAATTAAAGGAGTCAAGCTCTTACAAAAGTACCTAGTACATGCTAAGCATTTTATGTGTGTGTTTTAAAAAAATTATTAGTATATAATCTAATAAGTAAAATTGCCTTATCTTGTTGCCTGTGATACTAAACTGTGGATTTTTCATTCTTTTTTTTAAAAATTATATTTTTGAAGTATAGTTGATTAATTCCTATTGCACAGCAAAGTGATTCAGTTATACATATATACATTCTTTTTTAATATTCTCTCCCATTGTGGTTTATCACAGGCTATTGAATATAGTTCCCTGTGCTATACAGTAGGACCTTGTTGTTTATCCATTCTGTATATAATAGTTTGCATCTGCTAATCCCAAATTCCCAACCCATGCCTCCCCCACTCCCCCTCCGCCTTGGCAACCACAAGTCTGTTTTCTGTGTCTGTGAGTCTGTTTCTGTTTCGTAAATAAGTTCATTTGCGTCATATTTTAGATTCCACGTATACGTGATATATGGTATTTGTCTTTCTCTTTCTGAATTATTTCACATAGTATGGTAACCTCTAGGTCCATCCATGTTGCTGCAAATGGCATTACTTCATTCTTTTTTATGGCTGAGTAGTATTCCATTGTATATATGTACCACATCTTCTTTATCCGTTCATCTGTTGATGGACATGTAGGTTGCTTCTATGTCTTGACTATTGTAAATAGTGCTGCTCTGAATATTGGAGTGCATTTAACTTTTCAAATTATGGTTTTCTCTGGATATATGCCCAGGAGTAGGATTGCAGGAATCACAACTCTATTTTTAGTTTTTTGAGGAACCTCCGTGCTGTTCTCCATAGTGGCTGTACCAATTTACATTCTCACCAACAGTGTAGCAGGGTTCCTTTTTCTCCACACCCTCTCCAGCATTTGTTATTTGTAGACATTTTAATGTTGAGCATTCTGACCAGTGTGAGGTGGTACCTCATTGTAGTTTTGATTTGCATTTCTCTAATAATTAGCAATGTTGAGCATCTTTTCATGTGCCTGTTGGCCATCTGTATGAGATTTTTCTTTCTTGATACAGGTGTGTAATGGGAAGAATAATTTAAAATTACTTCTCAATAGGTGTTCTTATGACTAAGCCAGTTTCTCTCCCTGAATCCCACCTGCCACCAATGTTAGGTGTGGCTTAGTGCCCCCAGGAACAATGACATAGGGGAAGTCCTACCCCATAAAAAGAAGCACTTTAGAGGAGGAGAGTGAGGACCAAAGAGGAAGGTAAAGACATCGGATGCCTGTGTCCTCACTTCTGCCTCCTGTTGGGATTATTCATGGAAAACGAGTGACTACAGTGTCAACAAAGCAGGTACTGAGATTAGTTACTTCCCAGGCACAGGAAGTAATATGTGCAGCAGTGGACACATTTTATGAGGGGAAAATCAGAGGGTTTTATGCACTAGAAAGGGAGGAGGCCATGGTACTTATGCTAATGCATGATTGGAAGCTTGTACTCTGGCAAAGTCAGAATGCATCCATTAACATGGAGCATGGTTGGTTAAAACAAGTCGTGTTGTTCATTTCCTGAGGGCTCGGGAAAGAGCCCTCAGTTGGGCCTAGTAAGGGTATGATGAACTGGGGTCTCTCAGAGTTCTTAGTTGTTTATCAGCTTTTCTTAGTGGTCGTGATGGTGGTGAGTTTGCTAAAGGTCATGACTGTTTTAGAGCTTTAGGGGTTAAAACCAGTTGTGGTGAAACAAAGCAAATGCAGGTGTAAGAAGAAAATACTCTGTTCCTCCTTTACAAGGTGGAAGCTTGGGGAGTAGAACAGGTTGTGCTAGAAATATGCTGCTGGGAACGGGGAGCCTGAGAACACTGGGCCCTTTCCTCATCTATAGCTCCCGAGAGGCTGCAAGCCTCTGCAGGCCAAGGAGAAGCTGGCTTTGGCTTGGGAGCCATAGCCTCTTGGCCTTGGGTTTGATCATGGTCTGAGGCAGAGCCTCCAGCTCCCTGCAGTCTGGTGTATGTGGACTCTTGCAGGCAATGATTGCACAGTGTCCCAAAAGGCCACAAGGGACCAGTTGTCCCCTGCAGATGCCAGGTCAGCGTCGGGCCAGACCAGCTACCTGCAAGGCGTAAGGCTGACCGTGTCAGCCATAGGCCTTCTTTCCCATCACCACAGGCCATTTTAGGGAGAGGAGATAAACAGAATTCTCTCTCTTTTAAAAAAGGAATGACCCAAAGACACTGTTTAAAAGGGAAGAAACTGATATATTGTTAATTGGCAAGTTTGTTTGTGCCCCTACTCCTCAATGGGGTATGAGCTTGGAGGAAGAATAGTTATAGGAAATAAAGAAGCTACATTTTTCTTAAAAAACTGAGTGGTAATGTGCAAATTTGCGATCCTGCTATATACATATAATTTAATATTTATATGGAAACATTTAAACCTAATGTTCCGTAATTTGGAAGAGAATAAACTGTTAAATTCCATGTAAGTGTCTTCATCACATATCACCATTCCTGCCTTCTGTCTAATCCCCTTATATGGCTATAAAACTGCAAACAAGCCTGCTTCCTCAGTCACCTATACATACTCCTCTTTCAGCCCTAACTCAAGCTTCAGGTTGCTCAGGATCAAAGTCTCTGCTAGCTTTTTTCTTTACCCTAGAAATCTCCTTTCTCTTTGGTTTCTTCCTCTGAGCAACCAAGAAGGGCAGGAGACTGCATCCACCTCTTCACTAAAATCAGAATATTTTCTTCCCACAGGAAATATGCAAAGCACTCTCGCACGTGAAAAGAATAATAGGTGTGTAATTTGGGTCTCTCCACTCACAGAGGTTTCTCTGACACTTCCCCCACCAAGAGAGTGGCATGGAAGTGCCTTTTCCCCTCTTGTTTTTGTCATCTTAAACTGGAAATTGCATATGGCATGGTCTGTACATAATAGGGTATTAGGTACTTACCTGGGTTTGCCTCAAACACGGCCTTCAACACTGCCTGCTCTCAATGAAGTACTTATACCAGGCACCATTCATTCAGATCCTTCAGAAATGGTTTCTTAATGAGATTTAAAGTTATTTTGAATAAGGATTTAGAGCATATTAAACTGTTTTCATTGCAATCTCACTAAGTAGAGGAATCTGCTTCCCATACTCTCTTCCTTTTTATATGTGTCTCCAGGTAATGGTACTTTGCAGGAACTAGGTCAACATCAGTGCAACTCAGACTTGACTGACCCATGCAAATGTTGTTCTTTTAATGTGAGATGCCTTCCTGGTGTTTATCCAACTTAGAGCCGATTAAGTATCCCATTTTTAAAGAATCTCAAGAGAGAAGGATTCCATGGATTCCCCTGAGGTTTCAGGCTAGGGTTTCACACTCTCACACATTATTAGGAAGCTATTCCTAGTACTTTCCATCCAAATCACTCATGTGGCTCTTTACGACTCTCAGCTGGTCCTCAGCAGAGACGGAAAACAGCAGCTCCCCACCACCTGTGCCTGGAGCTCTTCCAACGTTCTGTAAGCCCATTAAATCATGTCTCAGCTTGTGAAATGAAGGCTTACAAAATGGGGTTTTCTTGACTAAAGTTGGGGATTAAACCAGCTAAATGCTTGGAATCTTTTGGTAGCTATGGTGACCAGACATTGTGAATTGCAGTAACAATAGAAATATATTTATTGAGTACTTATGTGATAGGGGCCGTGCGAGCGCGGATGTTAGAGCCAGACAGTTATCGCGAGACCCCGAGCGCGGCCGGCAGTCAGCCTCGCAGTGGTCCTCCAGGCAGAGGGTGCGGTGAGAGGCGGATCTCGTCCTTCTCCCTCGGGCCCTCCAGGGCCTCTGGCTTCGGGCCTGGCGGGTGAAATGGGAGGCCCGGTGACAGGCTGAGGGCTGTGTCCCGCAGAGCTCTAGAGCCCTCTCCACGGCCGCCCACTGGCCAGGCCCAGGCCTGGAAGCAGCAGGCCAGGGAGCAGCAGCGAACCTCTCCCACATCCCCACCTCTGCGACCTAATGGTGGTGGCATCTCCATGGGTCACAGTCCGTGGAGGCTTCAGCAACTGGAATATATGGACACTGCCACTAAGGTAACAGCTTCAACCAGCTTCAGTCTCTCTGTTCAAGTTTCAAAAATTGGTCCAGCTGGGATCAGTTGTCTACCCCTAGGAGGTGGCCAGAGGTCAGGGCTAAGTTGCAAGGACATTGCACATTATTACTTTGGGTCCACCTCTGTGGTTGGCGCTATTCCCAAAGAGGGGCAGTTGTGAGCTGGGAGTTAACCTGACTGGTATTTGCTACACGTATTCCTATTGATCCTAAGCAAATGATTCTTTCCAGTTTAAATGAAAAGCCTGAGGGACTTCCCTGGTGGTCCAGTGGGTAAGACTCTGTGCTCCCAGTGCAGGGGGCCTGGGTTCGATCCCTGATCGGGGAGCTAGATCCCTCATGCATGCCGCAGCTGAGTCCGCGTGCCACAACGAGGATCCTGCGTGCCGCAACTAAGACCCAGCGCAGCCTAAATAAATACATAAATATTTAAAAAAAAAAAAAAAAAAAAAGAAAAGCCTGAGGGCCAGCTGGGTCCTGGGAGCCTGGCTTCCTCAGTGATGATGGCTGGGCAGGGTCTGGCCCTGAGGGTGCCACCAGCTGACATCTGCCTCCTCAGCCAGGGCTGGGCACTGGCGGGAGGACCCAGACTGGGTGCTGGATGAATGCTCCCCGGGAGGGTAACCGGCCTGTGCAGGGACCCCTCCTCTTAGCCAGGCCTGGACCTCGGAGGGGGAGAGTTGAGCCTTGGGACCTTGTCCTTTCTTGTCAGAAGAAAGAATAATGTTTATTTTGGTGGAGGTTTACAGGAACATGGTGACCTGACCATGACCTGACCTCAAGAACAAAGAATCTGACACCAAGAAGTCTGCAACAACTAATCATGCCACTCCCTCACCTTTCCTATAAAGGGCTTGCTGAAAGCTTTTGGGGAGTTCAGGGTTTTTAATGCATGAGTCACCTGTCTCCTTGCATGGCCCTGCAATAAACCTTTCTCTGCTCCAAACTCTGACGTTATGGTATTGTTTGGCCTCACTGTGCGTCCGGCACATGGACTTGCGTTTGATAACACTTACTTTGTGTCAGGTGCTGTGATATACATTCTATGAAGTATATAGTCGTATTGCAACGTTTATAGATGAGGAATCTGAAAATTCAAGAGATAGATTAAAAATTTGTGCAAGGTCACACAGCTCGTAAGGATGGAGCTGGGATTAGAATCCAGGTAGTCTGGCCTCAGAATCTCCACTTTCAGCTACATTGTCCCTGGACGTATGTACATTTATTGGTTCACTAATTCATCAAATATTAATTCAATGATGTGTCAGGCATTGCACAACTTTCTCAACAAGGTGGTCTTCACACTTAAAACACTCAAAGTCTAGTGAGGGAGACAGACAAATGAACACAGAAATTACTGCCTAATGTGAGAACTGTTGTACTTAAAAATATATTCAAAAAACTTAGTTACCATGATATCCTTCCTAATGTAGGAATGTCATATATTTATATAATTTGCAGGCTAATATATAATATGTTCAAATTATACCACATACTGCTAGTTACAATCAAGGTGAAGTTTGTTGCTAGTGGGTAGGAAAGCAAATTTAAACATTCGAGCCAAAGTTTAAAGAGGCATTAAGTTGTGGAGGGTGAGCATGAAGACTGAAGGAACAAGGGTCATGGAGCATTGTGATGACAAGGGTCATGGAGCGTTGTGATGACAAGGGTCATGGAGCGTTGTGATGACAAGGGTCATGGAGCATTGTGATGACAAGGGTCCTGGAGCATTGTGATGACAAGGGTCCTGGAGCGTTGTGATGACAAGGGTCCTGGAGCATTGTGATGACGGGTCATGGAGCTTTGTGATGACAAGCGTCATGGCTCATTGTGATGTGAAGGGCATGGAGCATTGGCATGACAAAAGTCATGGAGCATTGTGATGCCAAGGGCAGGGAGCATTGTGATGAGAAGGATCATGGAGCATTGTAATGAAAAGGGCATGGAGCATTGTGATGACAAGTGTCATGGAGCATTGTGATGACAAGGGCATGGAGCCTTGTTGTGAAAAAGGTAATGGAGCATTGTGATGACAGGGGTTATGGAGCATTCTGATCAAAAGGGTCATGGAGCATTGTGATGAAAAGGGCATGGAGCATTGTGGTGATAAGCGCCATGGAGCATTGTGATGATAAGGGCATGGAGCCTTGTTGTGAAAAAGGTAATGGAGCATTTTGATGACAAGTGTCATGGAGCATTGTGATGACAAGGACATGGAGAATGGTGATGACAAGGGCATGGAGCATTGTGATGACAAGGGGAATAGAGCATTGTCATGAAAAGGGGATGGAGCATTGTGATGAAAAGGGCATGGAGCATTTTGATGACAAGTGTCATGGAACATTGTAATGACAACGGTCATGGAGCATTGTGATGACAAGGGTCATGGAGCATTTTGATGACAAGGGTCATGGAGAAGTGTGATGACAAGTGTCATGGCTCATTGTGATGACATGTATTATGGAGCCTTGTGATGACAAGTGTCATGGAGCATTGTGATGACAATGACATGGAGCATGGTGATGAAAAGGGGCATGGAGCATGGTGATGGGAAGGGTCATCGAGCATCGTGATGACAAGGGCATGGATGATTGTGATGACAAGGGCATGGAGCATTGTGATGACAAGGGGAATGGAACATTGTCATGACAAGGGTAATGGAGCATTGTGATGCCAAGGGCAGGGAGCATTGTGTTGAAAAGCGTCATGGAGCATTGTGATGACAAGGACATGGAGCATTGTGATGATAAGGTCCATGGAGCATTGTGATGACAAGGGCATGGAGCATTGTGATGACAAGGGGCATGGAGCATTGTGATGACAAGGAGAATGGAGCATTGTGATGATAGTGTCATGGACAATTGTCATAATGGTCATGGAGACATGTGATGACAGAGACATGGAGCATTGTGTTACATGGAGCATGGAGCATTGTGATGACAAGGGCATATTGCATTGTGATGACAGGGAATGGAGCATTGTGATTCCAGGCATCAGGGAGCATAGTGATTACAAGGGCATTGAGCAATGTGATGTCTGGGGTCATGGAGCATTGAGATGCCAATGAAATGGAGCATTATGATGCCAAGGGTCATGGAGGATTGTGATGACAGGGGTCATGGAGCATTCTGATGACAAATGCATGGAGCGTTGTGATAACAAGTGTCATTGAGCATTGTGATGACAAGGGCAGGGAACTTTTTGATAACAAGGGCATGGAGCATTGTGATGATAAAGGCATGGAACATTGTGATGACAGGGGTCATGGAGAATTGTGATGATAAGGGGCCTGGAGAAGTGTGATGACAAGTGTCATGGCTCATTGTGATGACATGTATTATGGAGCATTGTGATGACAAGCGTCATGGAGCATTGTGATGACAAGGGCATGGAGCATTTTCATGACAAAAGTCATGGAGCATTGTGATCCCAAGGGCAGGGAGCCTTGTGATGACAAGTGTCATGGAGCATTGTGATGACAATGACATGGAGCATGGTGATGAAAAGGGGCATGGAGCATGGTGATGGGAAGGGTCATCGAGCATCGTGATGACAAGGGCATGGATGATTGTGATGACAAGGGCATGGAGCATTGTGATGACAAGGGCATGGAGCATTGTGATGACAAGCGTCATGGAACGTTGTGATGACAAGTGTCATGGATCATTGTGATCAGAAGGGGCCTGAAGCATTGTGATGACAATGTCATGGAGCATTGTGATGACAAGGGGCATGGAGCATTGTGATGACAGTGGTCATGGAGCATTGTGATGACAAGGGTCATGCAGCATTTTGATGACAAGTGTGTGAAGCATTTTGATGACAAGGGCATGGAGCATTTTGGTGAAAATTGCATGGAGCCATGGCCTTGGCAAAGAGGATGATCTGATTTACATATGCCAATCTGCCATCACAGAGTCCCTGCTTGCTCCTTCTGCCTTGTCCAAGATCCTGAGGCAGAAAAAGTTTGAATATTGCAGTGGAACTCTCTGAGGGAAGGCTACAAGGTGAGGAGTGTGTGTGAATTATGTGGGTTTGCACATACATGTACGCCATCCCATGAGGACCCATTCTCAATGGGTCTCTTTTCAGCTTTTCACTTTTCTAGACCTTTATTTCCTCTTTTTCCCAGTTACTTTTTATCTGGAAGACAGCCTCTCCATTAAGCTGGTATTGTGGCTGATAGTGTGTAGCTCTCCATGGAGTCCCATCTACCAGAACAGGGTATGACATATCGTAGGTCAATCAATCTGAACTTTTGGCTAGAAAATTTTAGCCACGTATTATGTTCCATCAGTCTCGGTTCTTAGAAATCAATGGCCTGGGCTTTTAAAACATGTCTTTGAGTTCTAAGAGCCAATGTAAAGGATGATCACTGACTGTTTCTTTTTCACTGTCCTTGTGTTCTACAATCATGATTTGACATCACGAGGAGACCTCTTTGTCCTGGAGGAGAAATAATTTGAGTTTTGGGCTATTAGATTTTATTTCTACTTCTCTGAGTATTTGGATGAATTACCCATGAATTGAGAACAAATCACAGCCTTACACTCATGACTTCTTTATGTAAATTTTCAGTGTCTTCTCCTTGAAGACAACAACAAACTGACCCCCAACCTCACAGATGGTGTTAGTCATCCTGATAATGCACCTCAGTTAACATCTCAAGTCGGGATCCAGTTGCACTTGCTTTGTGCGACAGGTATTCGAACGACAAGCTGCAGATACATTGACATTTGCTAAATCAAATTAGTTTTAAAATGAACTGGAGTGGCTTGCAATTTGAAGGTAATTGATGTTAAGCCCCTAAAATTAAAAAAATGATTTGCAAAGAAAACAATCACCCCAAATGTATCTCTTACTTTGTAGAGGCTGTCTTTGCAGTCTCAGGGAAGGCACTGTAGTAAGAGCGAGAAGACTTCCACTTCTAGGCTCACATCTCCCACGAGCTAAACTGGTGACTTTAAGTAAGTTAATTGAATTTCTCTGTGTCCCCAAACTTCTCAGCTAAAAACTTGGATTTGCTCATTCAACAAATGAGTTAGGACCTCCCATGATAGACAGGTGAAAATAAGGACTAGCTCTCAAAGAGCTCACAGATGAGATGGGAGACCAGGTGACCAAGTGTATTCCAAGATAGCTGTTGGTCCAAGGAGCTAGTGATGTGCTCCAGAGGCCCCTGATGCTGCCTACCAGGGAAGGAGGTGATTGGAAGTTTCTGGAGGAGGTAAATTTATGGATGAAAAAACCATGGACCGGACAGGTTAGTCAATTTTCCTAAATTCCCTTAATTAAAGTTTTGGCTTCCAGGCTGATGGTCTTTTCCTTTGAATATGAGAACATAATTTAAAATGTAAAGCCTTTTTACTATTATGTTGAGAGTGTGTCTGTAGTAATAAAAAACATCAATAATAATAACTAAGATTTTGTGCTAGGCATTGTTCCCAGAGTTTGCATGTGTTTAGTCATTAAACTCTCTTCACATACAATGAAGTAGATATTTTGAAGAAATTAAGCACAGAGTTCAAATAACTTGCATAGCATTGCACAGCTAATGATGGAGCCGGGAAAGCATTGTGCTTGGTGCTTCACATATGTTGTCTTCTTTAATCCTTAAAATAACTCAAACAGGTAGCTTTATTAGCCTCACTTCACAGATGAGAAAATGAAGGCACAGAGAGTTTAAGTAACTTTCCCAAGATCACACAGTAATTAGGGGAGCTGGGATTTGAACCTAAGCAGTCTGGCCTCAGAACCTAGACCCTTACCTTCTGTTCTCTTAGTTTAAAGCAGTTGAATCTGTTCTGCAAACCCAAGCAAGACCACTGAAACTTATTTCCAGTTTGACATTGCCATCTCAGCTAAGGTGAATCTCTGCTCCTCTGCTTCTCTGCTCCTCTGTAACTGAGGAATATTACTTATTATCTTAAGTGTTTATGCATATGTCTATTTTTTCCATTAGACTTGTGACTTCTCAGGGACAGGGGTGATACAATTTACTCATCTTTATATTTCCAGCACCTTGTACAGTGTCTTATGCCTAATAAGGGCTCAGTATTCAAAACAGACCTGAATGAATAATTTCCCATCAGGGGAACTTGAAAACTGTTTGCAAGAAAATATCCACAAATTATTTCTGGCCTAGAGATTGCCATGTGGGGTCATCCTACGGTTTGATCCATCTCTGCATCTTTAGAATTTGATATATAGAAAACATTAAAAAAAAATCCATGAATGAATGAATGGCTTAGTAAGGGAGGCAAGAGGTGCAAATGAGAATCATTGCAGCTTTTGGGAAACTGTCCATGGGAGAGGTGATAGCAATCTCTGGGAGAGGGAGCCTAGGCTCCTTGCAGAGACCCCCAGCAGGCAGCCTTCGTGGCAGCTGATGGAAGGGAGGCGCCCGCTTGAAGTCAAGGCCAGTGATATTCTGCACTGACAGCTCCTCATTTGACCCTCAGGGGTGCTTATTTCTGGCAGAAGCATTTCTTGGTTCTAGAAGGTACTTCACCCCTTTACAACCTGTGTAATTGCTGTTGGAATGCTTTGCCCTGGTAGTGTCTTAATTATGTCAAATTTTATACCAAGGGCTTTAACTTAATGCTGCATTTGCAATTCTAAGACCCCCTACTCTTGGCACTGCCAGGAAACACTTTTTCTAGATGTGGGACATGCTGACCCAGAGCTTGTTTTTGCATTCTTCCACAAGGAGGGGTGGGGTGGGGACAGGATCCGGGGAGCCAGGCAAAAGGAGACGTGTGTCAGGAGAATAATCTCAATGCTTCTAGAAAGAAAAACCCACCTCTAAGTTACCCTGCTCCAAGCGCTGCTTGGATGGAGGCTGCTTGGATAATTGCAGGATCCGAGGCTGTTTGCGTTTAGTTAAATTGTATAGTTTTGCTCTCTGTGGGTTTTACAAAAAAGCCACCTTTTTATTATCTGCCTTTCATCAAGCAGAACATGCCCCTAGAGTCACCTTTCCTCTCCCCACCATGCCACCCCAATAACGAGAAGGAAGCCATCTGCCAAGAAAACAAACACAATATAAAAATTACACAAATACATAATCCCCAACCCAGAAGGGAAGGAGCAGCTGCCACCTGGTACCAAGCAGAAAACAGTTTAATATTTATCCAGAATAGAAGGTCCCCCAACAGGCCGTAATTCCTCTGTGGGGTGGGGCGGCTGAGGGGAGGTCAGGGATGGGAATCACCTCCAAGGTCTGGGTCTAAATAGGGACATAATGGGAATCAATTCAGTGAGCTCAGTGTTGCTGTCTCCTGTCACGGGGTGCATTCAGGAGGCACCTGAGGAGGCCATCAATCTGTCACCGGAAAGGGGAGAGGAGTGGGGAGATAGGAGGCAATTGGAAATGAGCATCACTGGGGACTTTTCCTCCAGCTGGAAGTGTCGCTAGAGAAATATGGAGCAGAGCCATCCCCAAGGTAAGGTAAATGGGGGCTCTTGCCCCTGGCCTTGGGGAGTGGTGCCTGGGAGAGATGAAAATCTGCTCTATCGCATTTCAGACAAGCCTCTTTTCTTACTCCTGATCTGGTCTTGGATTGGGATAAAATTTTACTCCCCTTGCCTGAGAAATGCACTTTCCAATGCTTCAGCCGACTCAAGGCTTGCACTGATTTATATATAACTTGTATCTAATTCCTTAATCAAATGCTCTCTGACTGAATAGGAATGCAGTTATTAGAGTGCAGCGCATGAGAGCGACTCAATCTTCCGTTTTATTGATAAATCAGCATGTTAAAACAACGATGCCCGCCGACATGACAGTTCTTTCTAAGGAAGAGGCAGTTTACAGAGCTGTGTAAATCAGAAGTGTCCTTATGCTGTGGTTGGGGAGACATGATATGGCAAAATGTCTACCAATAAAGTGGAGTATTACAGCAAATTACCCAGTTTATACATGCAGGCAAAGCTTCGTTTCTCTTGCCATGTTCGAGGGCCGATAAAGCTTGCAAATGTGATGGGAGCCACTATTTCTGCCTCTGTGCAGCTGTTTATCAGCAGCCTTTTAACACATTTTCACATATTAATGAGGTGGCATAGCAATTCCAGAATTAGAACAGTGGGATGTATCATTGTCTGCCTTATCTCAAGATATGCCTGCTGTCAGCATCATTACCAGGGTGTGCACCACGGAAGATGGAAATTTTGGTGGATGAACCATGTGCACGTGACCTCTCCTTCCCTGTGCCCTCAACCCCCTCATCTCTGATCATACCTGCATTGGCCCTGGCACTGTTATTTGCAGGTCTTGCTGCATTTTGCAACTTTGTCTTTTTGTTTCATTTTTTCTTTTATTTTAATCAAAGTAGAATGGTCTTATATTAGTTTCAGGTGTAAAATAGTGATTCAATATTTGTATACATTATAAAATGATCACCATGATAAGTCTGGTTACCACCTGTCACCATACAAAGTTATTCCAATATTATTGACTATCTTTCCTGTGCTGTACTTTACATCCCAGTTATTTATTTTATAACTGGAAGTCTGTACATCTTAAACTCCTTCACCTATTTTCACTCATCCCCCTCCCCCTCCCCCTGGCAATCACTGGTTTGTTCTCTGTGTCTGTATGTTTCTGTTTTGCTTTGTTTTCTTTTTTAGATTCCACATAAAGTGAAATCAGATGGTATCAATATTTGTCTTTCCCTGTGTGACTTACCTCACTTAGCAAAATGCCCTCTAGGTCCATCCAGGTTGCTGCAAATGGCAAAACTTCATTCTTTTTTATGGTGAGTAATATTCCATTACATATCTATATCTATATCACATCTTCTTTATCCATTCATCTATTGATGGATACTTAGGTTGCTTTCATGTCTTGGCTATTGTAAATAATGCTGCAATGAATATTGTTTCATGATTTATGTGTCAATAGGGCTTGAAAATTCTTCTTTCCTTCTCCATTTTCTAAAATAGTCCCTGGCGTTTAATAGGTACTCCATAAATATTTAATGAATGAGTGGGTAGGTGGATGGATGAAAGTTTTTGTTTCCTCAGAGAACCTCTGCAGGCACAGTCTACCTGTCATTGTGGCTTCAAGGAACAAAATAGGTATGAGGCATGGTTTTCCTTGATTTTGCATACAAATGGTAAAATGGCAAATGAGATCTCTGAATTAAGAGCCATCAGAGAACTTACAGAGCATTTAACCTGGAGATTTCCAAACACAGGTCTGCAGCTGGGGCCAGAACAATGCAAAGTTTTCACCAGTTTGCAATGAGATGAGAAAATTAAAAATACAGTGACTGTTCATGGATCTACATGAATTCTCTGCTAGAATTCTTAGATTAGGTCTTTCTACTTTATTTGGCATTAAAACATCCTTTCTTTTATAAAATGATGGTAATAGTGGATGCTAGCCTTTACTTGGCAAAACGAAAAGATCCTAAGTCCCCCACATTTTGGGAGGTTGGGGAGGGGAAGTTTAATTAGTCTGTGAAATCCCAAAATCTGGAGCCATGGTTTAACTCATCTATGTCTTTTGAAAAAAATTCACTGAAATCACCCTATTGGTTTTAAGTGAGACACTGGGCTGCTTAAAAGAATTAGCTCATTTCAGCCAATGATAAGATGCCTCAAGCCCTACAGGCACCTCTCTGTCTTGTCTCTTCAGAGCAGGGATCCAGGCTGGGCCACATGAGTCTTGCAGTAATGCCATGACTAGGCTATAGGAGATTTCCTAAATCCAGGTCAGTCCCTGTAACAGGAGTACAGAAGCCAATACATTGATGTCTCATACATTTTCTTCTGTTGCAGACGTAGTTGCTGCTTTGTCTTTAGGTGAAACATATATATGCTCCGACTGTGTAAATACAGAGCCCCTCTCTGAGCTATGAGAATTCTAGTTGGTGTGGGAAAAAAAAGACTCTGCATAGACACATCTGCACAATCACGTCTCCTTTCTCCGAATCCCCTCAGCTCCTACTATCTATGCCACACAGCATAGCCCTTGGTTTTTACATTGTCTTCTGTGCTCTGTTTATTATTCACAAGTCTTATCTCCCCTAAAGAATGGGAACACTCTATTTGAATCCTGTTATTAATTGATAAATTTTCTTTTTGTCAACACAATCTTTTTTGGAGGCTGTTGGCTGCTCACGGTTCTACATATGTCAGGGAGATCAGAGATTCTGTCGACCTGGTTTCCAGCCCTGGCTCTGTGACTGGTGGATGACCAGTGTACGAGTGAGCACTGACTCTCACAGCACCTGGATTCCTGTCACTAAGAGGGAGTAACAGCACTGACCTGCCTCATGGAGCGAAGTGCTATATGCGTTAACTGCGTAATGATGGTAAAGCTCTTTGAGAATATAAACGTGAAACATTATCATTATGGTTAATACTAGTCTTCGGTTTTCAAGTTTTTTTTCCTTGAAGAGGGGAGGCAGAAAGATTATTTAAAGAAACAGTGAACAGAAGGCTACAGTTTGTTCTTAATTCATGACTGACTTTGATCAGAATGTCATAAGCAGTGGGAATGCGGTCTTGAAGTCCTGAAGGTAACTATTTCTACTTCAGGGCATGAAGCCTTCTCTTTAGGAAGAGAAATAGTGTTTCCTAAAAGCTTCTACTACAAAAGAGGCCAAGCTGAGTAGACAGAGCTGGCCTCAGTCTTGAACATCTTGCCATGGAAGGACCCAGAAGCAGGAGAGACTGCAATGATTTTTTAAAGTCCCTACAGTTTTTTTAGAATTTCAAGAGTGAAAGGATTCTTGGAGATCCAAAAATCCTTGTTCAGTGTCCTTTCCACTTGTCACAGGCATCGGTGGATCCCCAGTGGTATGTCTCCTATTGCTTCTGTAACAAATTACCACAATCTTAGTGGCTTAAAGCAACACAAATTTATTATTTTGCAGTTCTGGAGGCCACAAGTCTGAAAAGAGTCTTAAGAGGCTAAAATGAAGGTGTTAGCAGGGCTGGTTCCTTCTGGATCCGGGGGAGACTCTGTTCCTTGCCTCTTTCAGCTCTGGTGGCTGCCCACATTCCTTGGCTTGTTGCCACATCACTACAATCTCTGCTCCCATCATCACATGGCCTTCTCTTCTCTATCAAATCTCCCTCTTCCTCCCTCTTATAAGGAGCCTTTTGATTACATTGGACCCACGTGGATAATCCAGGATAATCTCCCCATCTCAAAATCCAGATCAAGGGAACAGTAACAGCCATGAGGTCAGCACGCTGCGGGGGATGCAGGAAGAGGGGGCAGTAGGAGAAGAGCTCGCTGAAGGGTGTGGTGGTGGGGTGGGTAGGGGGGGCAAGGTCATATAGGATTATGGGCCAAGGTCAGGACTTTGGCCTGTACTCTAAGTGAGAGGGAAACTACAGTTGGATTTTGAGCAGAGGAATGACTGACGTGATCTGACTTGCATGTTTCCAGGACCTCTCTGGCTTCTGGGTGGAGACAGGAGGCTCTTGCAATAATCTAGGCAATAGGTCATGGTGGTTGGATCAAGGTGGTGGGAAGTGGTGGATTTCTGGATATATTTTCAAGGTTGAGCTGTTAGAATTTGCTGATGAATTGGCTGTGGGGTGTGAGAGAAAGACAGGAGTAAAAGTTGACTCTTAGGTTTTTGGTTTTAGCAGCAGGAAAGTGGGGAAAAACTGCAGGAAGAGTGTGGAGAAGATGGAGAGTGTGGTATGGACATATTAGGATTTGAGAATGACAAGTGGAGATGTGTCAAGCTATGCAGCTGGATTTGCTAGTCTATGGTTCAAAGGAGAGGTAGGGAAAATCTTCAGAAAATAAATACTCAAAACCTATAAAGCCTGCTTACTTGTTAAAGGATGAAGGAGAAGCCCTTTAATACGACATCTAGGATTTTCTGTGGGTTGGTTTTAGCCTCATCTCTCATTGAGCTCCTACACCCAAGGTTTTAATCACTGATATTTTTCAAAACCCCTTGCCCTTTCATGCTTCATTGTCTCTACTTGTGTTGCTCCCTCCACCTGGAGTATGCATCCCTCCCTTGCCACCAAAATCCTATTCATCCTTCAAGGCCTGTGAGCCTCTTCTCATTGCTTTAGTTGAAATCCATCATCCCCTCCTCTGTGCTCCCAGGTAGACAGATGGTGTGTTCTCCGTCTACCTTATATCTGACTACTTGTGTTTGTCTATATCTCTACTAGATTGTGAGTTCCTTGAGAGTAGGGAAGGACCATGGTTCATTGGTCCTTATATCTCAAAGATGTCTCCAAGATGGAGACAGAAAGGGGTGTGATCCTGAAAATCAGAATCCTCAGTCTGTCAGTTTACCACTACTGGTTTTGAGGTAGAAATGCATGAAGACATGGCCAGACAAGAGTACACTATTGATGACTACACGTTGTTGGCCAAAACCCGCATGTGGAACCCATAGCCCAGGGAGCTCGCTTCACCAGGTGAGAGTCACAGTTTCTTCTTTGCCTCCTGAGGAGCTCAAGGATTAGACCAAAAACTGGCTTCCTTGGTCCCTTTCTCACACCCAAGGCTTGAACACTGTGTGTGAAGGCAAGAGGGCAAGGACAATTGAATCTAACAGGGAGATGGTCCAGGGAAATACAGCTTAGAGCAGAGCTGGTCTAAGTTAACCCCTGAGGCATTGGGAGATGGGGGTGGTAGGAAGTTGGAGGCTTAACTTATCACACTAACCAAATATAGGGACATAGTCTGGAAATTGAGGGACTAGATAGGAGGGGAGAGAGCCAGGCAGGGATGCAGGAGCATTTGACCTGTTCTTATTGCACAGAATCTCCTGTGCTGCATCGTGGTCCAGTAGTGCTCTAAGCAGTGTCCCACACCAGTGCACCTCCTCCTTGGCAATGAGCTGCAATGAGGAGAGCCTGATTCCACCACGAGATGGAGCCTGCCCCTGCATCTGGCCCTGATTTTCACCTAGCAGGTACTGAATAAGTTTTCATTGGATTTGCCAAATTGGATAAATCCTCAGGAATGCACATGTATTCCCAATGGAAAGACTTAGGGGTTTCTCTGTGTCAATGACAGCAAGTGTGATAGAAATCTAAGGTTCTCCTGCAATCCTAGTATAAGACATAGTATAGTGTAGTGGGCAAGAGTGAGGGCTCTGGAGCTGTGTGATCTTGGACAAGTTAACCTTCCAGGGCCTCAGTTTCCTCATCCATAAAATGGGAGTAATGATATTTCTCACCTCAGAATTTTTTTGAATTAACTAAATGAGTTAATACTTGTAAATACTTATAACAGTGCTGGGCACATAGTGAATGTTGGATATGTTCTAGCTATTTTACAAGCGTGGGTTAGCTATAGAATGTCAGAGAGTCGTATGTCAGAGGATGTCTCTAGGTCTTTGTTCTAAAAAGGTTTAAAATTTCTGAGGAAGAAAGATTTAGATTTTTATCATGCTGTCAGTCTCTTCTACCTGAATATTTTGCCTGAATATGCAGCCCATATCCTGGCAGCAAACATGACTCTTCTTATCCAGAGGGACGACCATTATTGGAGCTGGTTATGGGGCTGATATTTAGGCAGCTGCCTTTTGGCATGATCCCAAGTGAAATGTTTGAGCTGGCTCTTCCCTCAGACTCAGAAGTCACCTGCTAATGTGAACTTCAATGGTCCTGGGATGCTCAGCTGGAATCTCTGGCTTGTGTCACACCAAGCAGGTGGTCCGGGACCAAAGGGACAGTAATTGGCAACAATGGTTGTTGGAAGGTTACCAAGGCCCGGGAACATTCTCATTGGTTGTGTGTGTGTGTGTGTGTGTGTGTGTGTGTGTATGTGGTCTCTCCAGATGGGTAAAAAGGGTCAGACTAGGAATCCCTGAAGCAGTATTTTCTTCTCAACTTTCCTGGCTTTCATTGTTCAGAATTTCATTTTTGTCTTGGTAGTTTAAGGATCTTTTCAGTACATCCTTCTGCTCTTTTCTCCCTCCTATTAATATTTGTCTGACCAGTTAGAACTGTGACCTGGGAATCCTACATGCCTTTCTGATGGTATCCTTTTAACTTTTTTATTTACCTTTTTAAACTACATTTCCCCCCATTTCTATGAGGATCATCCTTGAGCAGTGAAAACTCTTGATGGTAAGAGGTGTCTGGGAGGGGCAGAGGGACTCTTAGGTAAATAAAGACTTTTGTTTTGCTGCCTGATTAATTAAACCTCCCCTCTCCCTATATTCCAGTGTCAATGACTCCTGTCACTTTCTGAATTCCAAGAGGAGAATTTACTTTTGCAATCAGAAAAAAAAATCAATGCTCAAAGGTCTCTCTTTTTTTAACCCTATTTAGTTGGATCAGTTATAATCTTTTATTTCCTGTGATAGATTTTACACACGAATATTCATTCAACAAATATTTACTAAGTGTCTGCTGGGGCAAGACCCAGTTCTAGCGTTGAAGGGGAATATAAAATATATAATACATTTCTGTCTATCTACACATATGATGTACATTATACTCTAACTAGGGGGGACACAGCATATGCAAAAGTGGGGGACCATACTGAAGAAAAAGTTGAGAAACAGTGCTTAGAACCTCATGACTTTTGCTCAGTTTGTTATAAAGAAACTTTTTTTTTCTTACAGGGAGGAAATAATTCTGATGTCACTGAAATGTGTGAAGATTCATCCCTCCCCCGAGGGTATGTGTTCAAAGGGGGTGGTCCACACTTAAATTCTACCCAGAGCATTGTTGCTTATGGCCCATGAGCCCTTTGGGATGTACTTTGTGGCTTCCTGTGGGGTCCTATGCCCTCTTCTGAGAGGAGGCAGCTTAGTGCGAGGCAGATCCAGGTTCCACTCCCTGCTCCTCCACCTGCTGTGTGCCTTGGGGTGAGTTACTCAACTTCTCTGAACCTCAATTTGATCATCTGCAAAACAGAGATAGTAGCACCTACCTCATGATGTAAAAATTAAAGTGAGATCATATATGTACCATACATGGTTCATAGAAAATGAGCAGTTCACGTAAATTCCCTCTATTCTTATACCAAGATTTACATTTTCTTTTCCTTTTTTTCTTCTCCTTTTAATTTCCTTTTTTCTTGTAGTAGGGGTGAATGTCCGAATCACTTCAATTAGTCCATCTGGATTCCAGGCACATCTGAGATTAATATCAGCCAGAACTTGAGCATCATTGCCAAGATGTGAGCTCCTTAGGCTGACACATGGACCACATGAACGGACTTTCTTCTAGTGCTAGGTGATGCTAATTGCCATCTGATCTGAAGCCAGAGTTGCTTTCCTTTGTTTAATAATTTATATCTTCTCTGAGAACACCGAGCTAAGGTTTAAAACTACAGAAAGGAATGATTTATCTAAATGCCAACAAAGCTAAAGGCAGCAAAATCACCCAAACTCCCTTTGTGGGCTGCTACCCACTCACCACCCCAAATACCAGGTGGCATTTGAGGGAGTGTACACGTGGGACAGCAAGAGAGTAAAGTTCCTGAGGTTTTAGGTCTTGGTCCAGCCTCACTCTGTAGATGTTGCCAGCTCAGGCTGGCTGAGAAGCAGGCAGGACTCATGGAAATGAGCATATCACAGTCCCAGGGCCCACCTCCTGGGGCTGCACTGTATTTCAACTTATTTTTTCATCAAGCAGTTATGAATACCTACTATGTGGAAGGTTGTCTGCTGGGCATTGTGCAAAGTTACAAAGCTGGAGATTGCTGCTCTCAAGCAGCTCACAGTCTGGTGCAGAAAAAAGTCCGTTAATAGTTATCCTGTTCCTCCCCTGCCCCATCCATGCTTCCCGAGTGACAATAGAGCAACAACCGCCTCCGGTATTTTTCCTCCTTTGTGGCATTTTGGGAGGGTGGAATTGGGGAGGGTGGGGGAGTACGACTGGAATAACAGGAATAACCATTTAAAACTGGAATAACAGGAATAACAATTTAAAGCAATTGCAGTGTGCCAGGTATAGAACTAGGCATTTTATATCTCATATCTCATTTAACTGGTATATTCAGAACGAAACAGTTTCTGACATGTAGATAGAAACAGATCTGGAATTGTCAGCAGTGTCCCTTCCTGATCAGATTGAGAGATCCAGTTTCACTCTACAAACACACATTAGTTAACAAAGGGCTGTTGCTACTTGATTGTGCCTTGAAGCTGACCTTGTCTGCTCAGGTGCCAAAGGAAACTCTCTCCGTTTTAGGAAGGCTGTAACAGCTGTCACTGAGGTGTCGCTGGTCAGAGCACAGTGAACATTAACCGATCTTTGCACCTTTGGTTTCCTCTAACTGGAAGGTTCTTCCCCTCCATCCTCCTGGCCAGTGCCCCAACCTCCTCAACTTCCTGCAGGACCCCCTTCTCCAGCAAGTCTCCCTCAGCACTGTAGTTACACAGAGTACCCCTGCTCCCTGGCATTCTTGTCGTTGAACTTTTCTCTGTAGCAAAGATTGTCATCAAACAGAACGCATTTTACTTCTTTCTTCTTTGTCTCCTCCTTCCCCCCACAAAAGGTGAGCTCTATGAGGCCTGGGAGTCTTGCCATTTAGGTTTCCCTGCTGTATTCTCAGCACCCAGAACAGTACCTGGCCCAGAGCAGGTGATCAATAAATATTTGTTGAATGAATCAATGACATGATGCTATTAGGAAGAAATGACTCTGTGTAGCCTAAGGGTGGAGTGAGACCTTTCCTACAATGGCAGGATCAGGGAATGTACCATTCATTGATTCATTCGTTCACTAGGTATTTACTGTGCAATTAAATTGTGCCTGGCACAGTGCTGCTAGGCTTTGGGGTAACAGATGTAATGAGACACGGTTTCTGCTTCTAGAGGACTCAGTCTGTTGAGGGAAATGGACCCCCAAATAATATTAATGGTGATACTGATGATGGCTTGCATTTAATGGAACATACTACAGGCCAGGTGCAGTTCTAAGCATGTTTATGCATTATTAACTCTTCTAATTCTTACAAAAAATAAGGTAGGTATGACTCTTATGCCCAATTTGTAGATGAGGAAACAGAGGTACAAAGAGGCCACACATTCTGAGGTGTGAATGGGGTGTGTGAAAACAGCTTACATTGTAACTGGTCACTTGCTTAGAGTGGAGACGGCCAGGTGGGCAGCTCTGAGAGGCTTATGGATAATAATCACTCTCCTGCCCCCATCCCCATTGACCGGTTCTTATAGTTGCTGGACACTTCTACCTCCCTCACTTCAATCCTTGCTGCTCTAGACCTGGTCTCCCCTGAGCTCTCAGCAAATGCTCTCCTTCTGACCCTCATGACTCCCTGTTCTTATGCTCCTGAGTCTGCAGGCCCTTCCCGTGCTCTAAAGCAGGGAGGCTCAGCCCGGACGTCCCAATTCCCCACTCTGTGCTCTCAAAGCTGTGACTTCAGACACTCCACATTGGGTCCCGCTGTCCTCTGCAGGAGGGGAGAGACTGTGACCGGCCCAGATTCCACCACTGCTGACTCTGGGCAGGGTCCACGAAGGTCTGCCCTCACCAAAAGGGTCTTTTGGGAGTCTCCAAAAGAAGAGTTTAACACTGTCACCCCTCTCACCTTGTCTGTTCTCCCCGTAGTCCCTTCTGAGTCTTGGGTGACCACACTTTGTACATCAAAACCCTAGGCGGTCACTTGTCTTCCTCACCTAATGATGTGTTACAGAACACAAGCTTCCATTACTTGCAAAAGTGTGATGGGAACATGAATATTAATAACTCCCATGGGTTTCCTGCAAACACCCATCACCACGGCTTAGAAACCTTGTTCTGGGCTGCTCAGTAGAACAAAGATAAAGGATTCATGAACCCAGCTTAGGCGGAGTTCTTCCTGGGGCTTTGAACTGCAGTGCTCCTGCAGCGCTGAGGTGGGGAATGTGCTCCCTTCCACCTGGGTTTTGGCAGGAAGGTGTTTGACTTTGGTCAGGGACAAGACTTGGCAGCTGCATCAGGACCCAGTGCAGCTGCATCAGGGATTTCTTTTGATAGAGAAGAAAGTTCTCCATGGTGACAGCATCTTGGTGAGCAGGTGCATTAGATCTAAGCCAAGTCAAGTTGGAACGATGCTAGAATCCAGAGCTGGTCCAGCAGCGATTCATAGAACTTCAGGGCTCACCGATCATCATTTGGGGTACACTGAGGCCACAAGAGGCAGGAGAAAAGTCAGCAGCAGGGCCAAGGGTAGAGAATCTGGAGATGACCGTTCCTTTGGAGAACCCCAGAGCAAGGATAATGTTGCCCTTGTTCTACAATCAGGGTTTCCACTAAAGTCTGCTGACATAGTTTTTTCAGAAAAAGTCCTTTTCTCCAGGGAATCTTCAAGTATATGCCATTTTATGTTCCCTGGGTCTCTAGATGCCTGTTCAGGATCTCATAGGGTTGACTCGGGCTGTGGTAGAGCTCATAGGTTTCCCATCTCAGGCAGTGCTGTTCTAGTAAGTAGTGCTCCCAGGATCTGAAGGGAATTCCTGGCTGAGCTGGAGATCGGATAGATTACAAGGAGACTGGGGTTGGGGAACGTAACGGCCCTGTTTCTTGGGTTCTGCTGCCCCAGGAACCCCATGTGATCTTTAGGGTTTGAGCCCCTGGTTTGGTGGCTGTTCAAGAACACTAAAGCCTGGGTCCCATAGTTGAAAAGTACTGGTGAAATTTATTTTAATGTGTATTGTGTGTGCATTTTTTAAATTTGGGATTAAAAATCATCCATATTTCTAGCTCACAAAAATAAAATAAAAATCTTTTGGATTTTCTAGAGAAAAATATCTTCTTAGGTAATTTCAATGTGATCAAGGTCGCATCTATTTTGCTGAACTTAGGTCAATCATTAAATCTATGGTGTTAATGGAAATGCTCATTTTCTCGGGCAGCAGCATGCAGAATCTCTCTGCGGTACAATTAACAGTGGTGGAGAAATCTCTGCCAGTTCTTCTAGCTGTCAGATTTTCCTGTAGTTGGCATGCCAGTGTTTCATCTCAGAGCAGGCCATGCAGGTGAAAGTCATGGGATAGTCATAGCTTTCTTCCTAATATACTTCATTGCAGGAGGCCAATCCCCCACAGAGTTCTGACATAGGATGCGTTGATCACAGCGGCCTCTGCCCAGCAATGTTTACCCAGGAGGCAGCCTGGTATCATCACGGAAGGAGTGAAAGAGTTGAAGCCAGAAGATCTACAGAGTGAGTCCTGGCTCTAAAATTTGCTAGCTGTGTGATTCTGCCCTTTCTGATCTTCAGTTTTCCCTTCCATAAAATGAAAATTAAAATAACAACTGCTCTTTCTACTTTATAAAATTATCCTGAGGATAATATGAAACCTTTTATGGGAAGTAGTTTTAAAGACTGTATTGCTGAAAGGTTGTTGCTTTTGTTGGCTATTGCATAGAAATAGAGTTAGTTAAACTTTTTTAAAGAATATCCAAAAGCATTCTTTGAACTACTGTAAAGTGATTGCCGGGCGTGTGCAATAAAAGCGTATAATATAGGAAGGCTACTTTTCCAGTCAAAAAGGAAGAAAAGCTGACATGGTGATTATAAAAGATAATGTTGGCTATCTATTCAACATCTGTTCTTACGTCACTCCTTTCTCCTTTGTATTGGGTTGGCCAAAAAGTTTGTGCTGGCCAACCCAATAAAAGAACCCTGATTTTGTTACATATCTACCGTTATCATGACCACATGTTTCAAGGGCTTTAACCCAGAAGCAGGCCTAGATTGGTCTAAGCCAATGGTTCCTAAACTTTCATATGCATCAGAATCACCGGGACGGCTTGTTAAAACTCCAGTTGCTGGGCTCCCGCACGAATTTAGTTGGTCTGGGTGGTGTCAGAGAATATGTATCAGGTGATGCTGATACTTTGGTCTGAAGACCATATGCTTTGACAGCCACTGTCTGAGCCAGTCCTAGTGGTCCCATCCTCCTTGCCAGTTACTGGTTAGATACAGATACATGAAGCAGCTCTGCCCAATGAGATGTGATAAGTGCTGGGGGCTTATGGGAAAGGGTTTCTCACTCTTCAACAGAGACACAGGGAAGAGGTGGCTCCTTTTCTACCTCTGGACAGTGTCTCTGGGTAGAGCCCCTGGGACTGCTGCAGGTATTCTGGTACTATGAAGGGAGCAACGCTGAAGACAAAGCAGACGCTCTGAGAATGACTAAGCAAAAATGATGTAAGGCACCTGGGTCCCTAATGATGTCCTTGGGTCACAAAATTAACTGTGGAGTTGCCTACCTTTTATTTGTTAAGCCATTTTGAGTTGGAGTTCTCTGTTACTTTCAGTCAAAGTTAACTTAGTGGATAAAGTGATAATGTTAAAATTTCTTTTCTGTCATGGGGACATGGGGGTAGGTTATGGGACAGGATCCCTGAGCCTTACTGGGGGCAATGGGAGATGCCTGGCATTAGAGATTGCACTCAGCCATGAACCATGAACCTTCATCAAGGTCTAACTATCAGGAGAAGATTCGGAAAGGACCAATTTAGGAAGGGCTGGAGGTAGTGAGCAAATCAGGGTGTGAGTAAAGAGTTCCCAACCTGGGAGATGTGACCATATTAGAATAGGTTGGGAGCATGTGATGGGTGGAAAGGTATGCTGGGTGCCTTAAGAATAGCAAATTTTGATGATTTTGTGGTCTGATGTGTGGGAAGGTGAGCCCAGGATTGGAAAGAACAGCTGAGGAAAGGCAGGCTAAGGGGATTGGAACTGGAAGTAGAAAATAAACAAATGTCAAAGGGACTTGGGAGCTTGTGTGCTGATTGAGACATTGTGTCCCCAAATGATATTTATTTACTATTGTTTTGACACCAGTAAAGCTATTCTCAGTTGAAAGGCAACATGGGTTCCTGAAGTGGCCTTTATCCAGTGGTTTGTATGCCATCGGGGGCAGCCAGTGATTTCACAGTAATTACTAAGAACTCTCTTTTCCTCAGACTCTAGGACTGTTGCAACTGTGTTCTTCTAGCACCTGTGGGCCTGATCTGTGACCTTTTGGTGTTTGTCCCATTTCCTTCCTATTAGTCTCCCGAATGTCTTCAATGGGCTGGTACCTACCAACCTTACCTGCAAACATTACCTGCTGTGGTTCTGCCCCTTCTCTCCTGCTCCTTGCCAGGCCCAAGGGTCCCTGTTCTCAGCATTGGTGATGCAACAATGAAAAGGCAGATCCTTGATCTCAGGATGCTCAGTCTAGGGCAGCGCTGTCCAGCAGAAATACAATGCAAGCCACATGTGTAGTTTTAAGTTCTCTAGTAACCACATTAAAAAAAGTAAAATGAAACAGTGTTATTCATTTTAATAATATATTTTATTCATCCCAATGGTTCTCAACCAGGGGAGATTTTGCACCTGGGGGCATTTGACAGTGTCTAACAATGTTACTTGGCAATGTCATTAGGCAATTTTGGGTTGTTATAACTGGGAGTGTGCTAGTGGTATTTAATGGGTGGAGGCCAGAGATGCAGCTAAACATCCTACAGTGCACAGGGGACAGCTTCCCACAACAAAAAACTGTGTAGCCCCAAATGTCCATGGTACTGAGGTTGAAAAATCCTGATTTAACTCAGTATAAACGGAACATTTCATTTCAATATGTAATCAAATATAAAAAAATCATTAATTTGATATTTTACATTTTTTAAATTTCTAAGTTTTAAAGTCTGGTGTGTATTTTACACTTGCAATACATCTCAATTCAGGCCAGCCATGTTTCAACCGCTCGACTGCCACGTGTGGCTAGCAGCTATAGCGCAGGCATAGGGAATGTATAGTCAGAGTCCAGGAAGCTCTCTGTGACCCCAATTTCCTGGACACAGCAAATATGGTGAGATGCAAAGTCCTGCTACCTTTGTGAGACCAGCATGATAAGGAATTGGGATAAAAGGGTTGCACAGGGTCTCTCTGATCATTAAATTAGGTAAGAATGCAGATACATTCAAAACAACATCTATCCAGCCTCTTACATTATTTCCCTGCAAAATGTCATCAAGAGGTGGTAATTTCTTATTCCCTCAAGGCAAAAGTCACCATACCCCATTGGGAAGATTACGGAGAGAGAGGTGTCTTCAGTGCAGCTCTGAGGATTTAGATATTGATCACTAAGGCTTTCATGTAGTTAAACAACGAAGCAACACCATTTGCCTCTTCCAAAACATGCTATAGATTTTCCCTTTTGAAAAATGAGAAATAAAGGGTTTCAGGTTAAAAAGAAGGTGATCGTGTAGTAATCAGAGCTTTAGAACAATCCAAACTGACCTTGGTGCAACATGCTTTTTTTTTTTTTTTTTTTCTTTTGTGGTACGCGGGCCTCACTGCTGTGGCCTCTCCCATGCGGAGCACAGGCTCCGGACACGCAGGCTCAGCGGCCATGGCTCATGGGCCCAGCCACTCCGCGGCACGTGGGATCTTCCCGGACCGGGGCACGAACCCGTGTCTCCTGCATCGGCAGGCGGACTCTCAACCACTGCGCCACCAGGGAAGCCCAACATGCTGTACTTTGTAATCCCCAATTTGAAGGCTTTGCGGCATCTCATTAGTCTGGAGTTGCAGTATAGGTAACTCTGTATTGAGTGAGTAATGTGACACAGAAGCAGGCGCATGGATTAGTGACACACCCAGGGGTCTCTCTGAGGCGACCTTTCCTGTCTCTGCCCATGAGGTAAGGTGTAGAGAGGGTTAGCAGAGCTCCTGCAAGAGGGATCCTGGTGCAAAGGCAGAGCAAGATTTCTTGCATTATCTGTGGGCCAGGGCAATGTGCCAGTAAGTGTGGGGATGTCCATTCTGGAAGCCAGGCCTCATCTATGATGTGACAAGGTCACCTCTGTGGTGCTGCTGATCCTTTCTGGGCTAATGCTGGGAATCCATCCTCAGCTTTCCTGAGCAAACTGCTCATTCTGTCTTTAGTAGTACAAGGGCCTGCAGTGTTACTTGAAGTCAGAGTGAAGAATGCTTCCCATTCTTCCAGAGCCCTCTGAAACCAGAGCGTATCTGACACAGTCAGGCTTTGTCTAAAATGAAGGAAGACAAAAAGAGCATTTCCGCATTTTTACAGTGTCAACATGACACTTATTTTCATAGAATCGAAGGTTAGGAGAGAGGCTCACGTAGTTTACTTTTCTGTTTCCAGAAAGGCTTTCATTCAGCTTTCCCACACACCTGAAAATCTACCCTATTTTTCAAAGTCTGCCAGGGAAGGAGTTTATAAAAATCTTTTTGGAAACAAATTCAGGTTCTCATCAGCCCTCAATGGACCTATATAGAGCACTGATCCTGTGCAAGGAATTATTTAGAAGCAAAGAGATTAAAGGAAAGAAGGCAGCTTCTCTTTTTAAGGAACTCATGAGAGAGACATAAAAAGACAGGGGGTAACAAGTGCCAAAGGAATGGCATAGCCATGAAGGCCTGTAGGAGTTGAGAAGAGGAAACTGATGTGGGGCTGGGTGAGAGGAAAGATCTCCTGGAATAGGTGAAATTCAAGCTGGTCTTCCGGGGTTGGAGAGCGGGGAAGGGCCTGGTGTGAGGAAATCCCATCTCATGCTCTCCTGTCCCCTGTCCTCTTTTTAAAGTTCACTCCCTGCAATGTTTCAGCAGCAATGCAAGGTACCACAGCTGCAAGACGAATCAGGCCTGCTCCCAGCCTCTAGGAACTCACAATGGACTAATGCAAATTTCCAGAAATTTGATCTTCCATAGAGATGTGATGCTTGCTCACTCATTTAACAAATATTTACTGATCATCTGTTGTGTGCCTGGTAATGATACAGGGGAAACAAGACAGATTCAAGCCTTGCTTTATAAAGTTCATGGTCTAGAGGTGTGGGAAACAACAAACAAATAATTACAAGTGTGATAAGAATTATAAAAAGGGGGCAACAGGTGCTATGGGAGTATGAAGATATTCATCTAATCTGGGAGAGAGGGCTTTCCTTGGGTAGTACTGTTTAAGCTGTAAGAGGGAAGAACAAATCTGACTCCATATTGGATGTTCCTTTTACTTTAATCTTTGTATTAATAAAGCATGAAATTACTTAAGTGTCATATTTATAATAAGTATCATCTTCTTCTCTGAAGTAATGAAAAAGACGATTTTCACATTTTCAAAATACTAATGATAATTCAACACATTAAATTACTACAAACACTCAAATGTATGTGATCACGGGCCAGTTCAGTGTGTTTATTTTTTATCTTTTACACCATCCTCTATTGCTTGCTACATGTTAAGAACTGCTGCCTGTAGCCTGAAATATACAGGATAGCCCATTCTCAAGGCTCTGACCTTTAAAGGTATAACACTTTCCAATTCATATAGAGAAAAAAAGTTGCAGAACAGAGAATAACATTTGTCTTTTCAGAGGTTGACAGGGGCATCATGACCTGACCTATGTGGACAGCTGTAGGAGCAAAGGATTCTGACACTAAGAAGTTTACAACAACCAACCTCACCCCCTCCCCTTTTACTATAAAAGGAGCCTGAATTCTAACTTGGGGAAGATGGTTCTTTGGGAAACTAGTCCACCATCTTCTTGGTCTGCTGGCTTTCCAAATGAAGTCACTATTCCTTGCCTCAATAGCTCGTCTCTTGATATATTGACCTGTCGTGCAGTGAGCAGTATGAGCTTGGACTCGTAACAAAGCCAATAGGTGAGTGCCGAACTGCGTAAACCAGGTGAAGGGGGAGAGGAGAACAAGGAGAGAAGGATGTGCCTGTCAGAAGGAGAAGACTCCAAAATATCCAAAGTGGAGAGAATGTGTTGCTTTTGAGGAACAGAAAAATGTCCAAGATGGTGGCAGCAAGGACGGAGATGAAGTCCAAGAGTTAGGTCAGGCCCCTCCTGGGCTGGAACATGACCACATGTGTCCCTGGCACAATGGCCAAAACAAATAAAAACTAAAACAAACATCCTGTCTTTTCTCCCAACGACAGGTGTGGAGAGGAGGCTGCCACATTGCACAGTTTCAGAGAGCTGGTGAAGACCCTGTGCATCTTGTCTAGGAGGGTCTCTGCCCAGACCCCTGCACCTGTCGCCTCCCCTCTACCCTCACCAGCCTCTGGACTGAGGACTCATGTATCCCCTCCACCTCCAAGCTCTGCTCCACTGGTCCCTGGGTTACTCCTGACTGTGAAGGAACTGCTGTGAGACTGAGTTCTTGAGTGCCTGGTACCCAGTCTGCTCAATGAGTGTGTGTTTCTGCTGTGCTGGGAGGGATGTCTGGTATTCAGTTTTTCTTCTGGTGGATTGGGCCCTGAACACCTGAGAAGGCTCCAGGCAGCAGTCTCTGAATACCACTGAGTTAGTTCATAATTGGACTCCTGCCTCAGTTTCCCTGCTTAATATTCCAGTTACCTGCTGAGGCTGGAGTTCTGCCCAGAAACTCCAGTACCCGCTGTTTACTGAGTGCCTGAGACAGCGTCAGGGTGCGGAGGATGGTGTAAAAGATAAAAAATAAACACACCAGAAGAACTGGCCCGTGATCACATACATTTGAGTGTTTGTAGTAATTTAATGTGTTGAATTATCATTAGTATTTTGAAAATGTGAAAATCCTCTTTTTCATTACTTCAAAGGAGAAGATGATGCTTATTATAAATATGACACTTAAGTAATTTCATGCTTTATTAAAAATTTTGATCTTGTAGGTGTCAACAATTGCTTCTTTCTTTTTCCAGTTGACAGATAGCAGTTTGAATATTCATTACATTTTTATGTTACAAAATCCACATGAGATAAAAACTGGCACTGGTTCCCAAGATGGAACAGAGTCCAAAGTTCTTAATTTGACACTCAAAGCCTCTCACCATCCAGCTCCAACCTCCTGCCACTGCTCCTTTCCACGTTTTCCACCCTTAGGCTTTCTCCTCTATGTTTGTGCTCAAACCATCCCCTTTGCCTGGAATGTCCTCCCCCTTCGTCTTTATATGCCATCATCCTCTTCCA
The DNA here is from genome assembly GCF_937001465.1 of Orcinus orca. NCBI lineage: Eukaryota > Metazoa > Chordata > Mammalia > Artiodactyla > Delphinidae > Orcinus > Orcinus orca. The sequence continues at coordinate 53,097,064 of NC_064559.1, forward strand.
TGAAGACCTCTTCTCTTCTGTTTCCATTGGCTTGCCCCTTTTCTCCTCTGGCTTTGAATTCTTCCTCTACCCCTGGTTCCTCATTTTCTATCTTCTTCTTTAGCATCTTTCACTTGGACCCCTGCTCAGACTCATGTTCTCATAAAACAGCTGTGTATAGCTAACATTGATTTTTGAGGTCTAGCCTAGAAAACTAATGAAAAAATGTCTTCCTGATTGTACAGTTAAAAGAGTTTCTTTTTAGACTGGGGAAATATGGAAAGTATGAAGAGCACAAGGGTTTCCACCAGCTGTGGAGGAATGGTCAAGAGCACAGGCAAGTTACTTAGCCTCTCTGAGCCTTAGTATTCTCATCTGTGAAATGGAAGTGATACACCCTGTCTCACTGGCTCACTGTGAATATTACATGACTGTTATGTGTAAAATGCCCAGGAGAGTTTCTGATGAGCAATAAGCACTACTCCTTACTTGGTAACTATTGTTATTATAACAACCATGGTAACATTTTCAAACTCTTATTTATACTGTTATTAAAAATACTTCATAAATTCCAGCCAGCAATCTTTCAGGCAAAATTCAGATCCTTTTCGTTTTCAAGCTGGAGGCTGCTTCTTCTCCCAGGGTAGAGAAGTGACCTGCCTTCTATCCCAGAAGCATTCACAGGTGTCACCAGGAAGTGGAACAAACATACTTGACTCTCTTGTCTATGCCTTCAGATCATGTGAAGCAACTGAACAGTCACTTGGGTGTGAAACCAACAGAAGGTGCAGGTTCAGTCACTTGACTCAGTAACAGGTGCTGTTTATAGCACCCAAGTTCTTTCCTGGAATCTTTTCATGTTTGTGACATGCACCATGTGTTAAGAGTGCACGCGTGCCATGTTTAGTCACAATGCGACAACCAATGGCAGGCACGACCTTTCGTTTAGGTGGAACCCTCTGGGTCGAGTGTGGGCTCCTCCTCAGCTCACCCAACCTTCCTCCCTGCACCACTAAGGCCATCAGGATGACTGGCTCACATCCTGTTAGGAAGAATTACCACAATCACTAATGGGTAGTTAGGGACAGCGTTCCAGTTTAAAGGCTTCCATGGGCTGTGAAAACTAGAGAGTAAATAATCGTTTATTAGCCAGTCACTTAGAGGATGCCACATGGAATGACGTTCCAGCGCTTCGAAACGCACAGAAGCCATATATCATAATGGACCATAAAAGTTACGTGCAAACAGGCTGTAAAACTGAACAACTGTTTACCTCGGTGAAGGTTTTATTTACATGCCCTCTGGCAGACACTTAAATGTACTTCATATGGGGCTGCCGATCACAGCTTCAAGCAGAGCCTGCATTAAGTGGAGATGCATTGGGTAGACACCAATTGCAATGTGATTTCAGGGGCCTGGGGACGGCCTCTCAGGCTCCCTCCAAAACGCATTTTGCCTGCTTGATGCTTAAAATTTCTTGAAATCGGGCTTCCCTGGTGGCGCAGTGGTTGAGAGTCCGCCTGCCAATGCAGGGGACACGGGTTCGTGTCCCAGTCCGGGAAGATCCCACATGCCGCGGAGCGGCTGGGCCCGTGAGCCATGGCCACTGAGCCTGCGCGTCCGGAGCCTGTGCTCCGCAACGGGAGAGGCCACAACAGTGAGAGGCCCGCATACCGCAAAAAAAAAAAAAAAAAATCTTCTTGAAATCAAAGCTCTATTTCTATAATTACAGAAAATTCAATTTGACAAGTTCAACATTGGATTCAACATAAAGTATCATGGAATGCACAAATAGCCAACATTTATAGTGCTATGTTCTTTACCGAGCACTTCCACACGTGGAATCTTCTTTGTCCTCCAACACTCTAGTAAGATGAATCATTTCCTCCGATTATGAGGAAGGACCCATGACTTGGAGAAGTTCAGTGACTTGTCCAAGGGCACATGTGGGTCATGGCAGAGCCTGGACTGGAATCTGGTGCTTCTGAGGATGCCTCCTTAGTGCACTTTCAACAAGAGCAGGCTCTTTCATTAAACACCCTATAGAGGAAGTTCTTGACCTAAATTCATACCATCCTGAGAGCCAGTTTTGAAAGGTGGAGATGTGGATGAGAGAGTTGGGTCAGCAGTCTTCCTGGGCCCTGCTCAGCTGGGGTAGGCCCAGAGATCTCCTTCTCTGCAGTGGCCCCTGCCTGCTTCAGGGATGTTCCTGCCCAAGCTGACTGGTGAGTGTGCACACACTTCCTTTAAGCTTTGCTGAGTTGATCCCTGCCACACTTGTGTTCCCTGCTGGGATTAGAGCCCTGTTCTGATCCCCAGTCTCCTTGGCTAAAGTTCTGGAAACTTGCTACTTCCTTGCTGGTTCTCTGTCCCAGGAGGCTACTCTGTGTCCCTTTTGCTTCTACCCTCAGCTGGTTTCTTTTCCTTTTTTAAAAATTTGTATTGGAGTATAGTTGATTGATAATGTGTTAGTTTCAGGTGTACAGCAATGTGATTCAGTTATACATATACATATACCCACATTTTTTAAGATTATTTTCCCATATAGGTCATTACAGAGTATTGAGTAGAGTTCCCTATGCTAAACGGTAGGTCACTATTAGTTATCTATTTTATATATAGTAGCATGTATATGTCAACCCCAATCTGCCAATTTATCCCTCCCCTCTTTCCCCACTGGTAACCATAAGTTTGTTTTCTACATCTGTAACTCTACTTCTGTTTTGTAAATAAGTTCATTTGTACCATTTTTTTAGATTCTACATTTAAGCGATATCATATGGTATTTGTCTTTCTCTGTCTGACTTACTTCACTCAGTATGACAATCTCTAGGTCCATCCATGTTGCTGCAAAAGGCATTATTTCATTCATTTTATGGCTGAGTAATATTCCACTGTATATATATGTACCACATCTTCTTTATCCGTTCCTCTGTTGATGGACATTTAGGTTGCTTCCATGTCCTGGCTGTTGTAAATAGTGCTGCAGTGAACACTGGGGTGCATGTATCTTTTTGATTTACGGTTTTCTCTGGACATATACCCAGGAGTGGGATTGCTGGATCATATGGTTCCGCTGGGGTTTTGTTCCTCTGCACAGACCTGCCAGAATTGCATGCTGATTGTTGGGGTTTTTTTCTCTATTGCTGGAACTGCCAGTTGTTCATTATTCCTTCATTCACTGAAGACATTTTTATAGAGCACCTACAACAGACAGGAAGACACAGTCCAGAGTCAATTCCCCTCGGCTCTCAAGGTAACCCTAATGAAACGTGAGTTTGCCGCGTACCTTTAGAGACTATGTAAGTGCTACTGTTGACTAGCTCACCAGATGCCTTAAAGCTGGGTTTTTTTTTTTTTTCTAAATCTCTGAACGTCCACTGTCAACCACAAGAACTGATGGCTTAATATGGGCACTGAGGAGGCTGGAGGTGAGGCTGGGTCATGGTTGGGGTCAGAACATGGGAAATGGGTTCTAGGAGAGCTTTAAGACAGCATGGGAATTTCTTAATATCAATAAGGCCTGGCTGGCCCTGGCTCCAGGTGAGTCTGGGAGCCAGTGGCTCTGCTGAGTGACAGCCAATGAGCCACACTGGGGTAATTTATAGAAAAGGGTGACAAGGAATGACCTTCAGCATCTTTGTTTAATAACATTACCTTCATAAGCTGCAATCCTTTAGTTTCACAGATACCAGTGGCAAGACTTGAATGCATTTTACCTGAATTTCTGCTTTATTTATTTCCCTGCTAACTTCATTTCTAAAATCACCTTTGCTGAATGACAACTCAATCAATTCAATAACATGCAATTTTACACAGTAGAAACCTATTCCCAGATCCCCCTTCCTACTTGTAATTGTCGGCTACTCCCTTGAATAGCCTGTGTGTTTCAAAGCCAAGTTATTTTCATCTCCAGACCCCCGAGGTGGAATGACACTGTGAGATGGACACAGTCCTGACCCGAGGCTGAAGATGCTGTCCTCTTCCCATTCTTTATTCACATGCATCTCTCGTTCATCACAGCCTGAGCTGCCAGCTCATGTTCAATTTCCCGTCAGATCAGTTGTGTTAAGGAATCATCGGCTTGATTGGCTTCATTTTAGAAGCTTTCTGAGATGCTGGGATTTTTTACTTTGTTTCACATGCTTTTGGAATCTTGCCAAAGTAAATGAAGGTAAAATGAACATGTATATTTTGGCTTTATTTTCCAGGACCAGGTAAAGTGATGGACAGGATTGTATTACTGGAGGAATGAAGGAGGAGGTGGGCTGCACACATATTCTGTTGATCCACAGAATCTGTGGGTAATGATCTGGGAAAAAAAATCTGCTGATTGAAAATGTGAATCATTAATAGCTTTGAAATATACAGCTTCTTTTAGATTTCAATCTTCTGTGATTTGCTTAGAGTCCGTGCTGCAGTGGTCTGAGCCACAGGTCGAATTGTCAGTCACAATGAGCAGGGTTTGCTCATGGCCTCTGTTGTTTCAGAGATTATATTAAACGCTTAGAAAAGCTGCAGTAACTCTTCCAGGGCTCTGGAGTAGTCATCATGGTATAGTACTCCCTGGACTTTCATTGATTTAGAATTTGCATTTTCCATTATTTGCAAATGACCCTCCAGGTTCTAAATATATTATAATTTGTATTCTTATTGAAACATGAATTAAAATTGCACTAGCTGGATGGGATGCTGGGGCATAGCCGTGGATTACATTGCTGGTCTAACACTCTGCCCTCTGCCACTCAAAGAAAAAATGTTTTTCACTCATTGTATATACATATTATGAGGAAAATGATGTGATATAGTGGTTCTTTGTGAATTGGGGGGATTCATAAAGATATTGTAAAGAATTACTCATGAGTGTCAGGCTGTACTGTCGGTATATCTTATTGTCTTATTGTAATGAAACCGAGTATAGCAATGCTTTTCTCATCTGTGGATGACTTATCTGGACATTAAGAAATAATTTATTTTGTAATCAATAAGTAAAGAAAAAGCGCTGCTGAGAAGACAATATAGATGTTCCCACATCTATCCACACTAAAACTCATACTCTTAGCTCAAAGGTGATCTCCTCAAGCCCTCATCCAGAACTAACCTCTGCCCTTTTTGATTTAGATTCGACCTCAGGTGCAAAGAGTTGAAGTCATCATCCTAAGATGCTCATGGCATCTACCTGCTCATTGTGGCTCACAATGAGCCACAATGAGTTTATTTTAGTATTTTCTGCCTTCATGCCCATCTCTATGCCTGTTATCTCCTTCATATCTAGTAAACATGCAACATGCACACTCATGTGTTTAGGATATGTTACTGAAATGTATGACATTTAAATTTATATGATGGTATTTCGGTATATGTCTTTTCTTTTCTTTTTTACTGTTTCCACTCAGCATAATTTTTCAGGATTTATCCATGCTGGTGAGTGTGCATGTGGTTAATTCTTCCACTGCATTTTCTTCCAGAGCATATGTCCACCATGGTTTGCTTATAGTCCCAGTTACAGATGCCACTGTTGGCTCAGTGCATTGCTGCCACATACAATGCTATGAAGTCCATCTTTTTCTGTGCCCCTTTATGGTCCTGGGTGAGTGTTCCTGGGGTGATAGCCCTAGAGTCAGATTATAGGTTATAGGGTAATTGTACGTTTCATCTCACATATTACTGCCAACTTACTCCCCAGATGACTGTTCCATTTTCCTTTTCTGTAGGAGTGAACTAGACTTCCTATATCCCCACATTCTCATCCATGTAAATTAGCATATTTCTGGGTATTAATGGTGTAGAACATCTCTTCATATATTTATTAGTCATTTGGATTTCCCCTTCTGGGAATTGTCTAGTCATGCCCTTGTCCATTTTACTATTGGGTTTCTTGTCTTTCTCATTAATTTGTTGGAATTCCATGTATATTTTAGACATTAATTTTTGTCAGTTTTAGTTGATGCAATTTTCTTCTGATACCTTTTGTTGAAGAGAAATTATTTTTTATATGACAAATATTTTATTTTGGAAGAATTTGAGATTACAGAAAAGTTGTAAAGATACTACAGACTGTTTCCATATCACCTTCTCCCCAATGTTAACATCTTACATAATTTGGCACACGTGTCAAAACCAAAAAATTAACATTGGCTTAATAATATTACCTAAATCACAGGTTTATTCAGATTTCACCATTTTTTTCCACTGATGTCCTTTTACTGTTCCAGGATCCTGCATTGCATTTAGTTGCCATGTCCTTAGTCTCTTTTGATCCATGCTAGTTTCTTAGTCTTTCCTTGTTTTTCATGACCTTCTCAGTATTGAGAAGTATTTTGTAGAATGTCTCTCAAATTGGGTTTGACTGCTGTATTCTTATGATTAGACTGTGCTTTATACATTTTTTGTAAGAAGACCACAGAGGTAAAATATGTTTCCTATCATATCAAGTCAAGGGATACATAATATCAACATGACTTATCACTGGTGATGTTAACTTAATCTTAAATACTTGGTTAAGGTGATATCAGGCACTTTTCTCCACTGTCAAGTTAAATTATTTTCCTCTCCATCCTCTATTCTTGGAAGTGAGTCACTAGGTTCAGCCCACAGGGGAGAGGAATCAAACTTTACCTTCTGGACAAGGGAGTATCTACATATACTATTTAGAATTCTATTAGGAAGAATAAATCCTTAATTTTAATGTTATCAAAATTGCCATATTTTCACCATATGGCTTGTGCTTTTGAGGTCTTGTCTCCTATCCCAAAGGCCACAAAGATATTCTTTTATACTTTCTTCACACACACACACACACACACACACACACACACACACATACACATACACACATACACCAATATAATATTCATCTTTAATCTTTAGGTTTTTAATCCATCCAGATTTTACCTTTATATAAGGTGTGAAGTAGGGTCTAAATTAAAATTTTATCCTTATTTTTTTTTTTAAACTTCCTTTCTTGAACTGATCCTTCCCCCACTGATTTATTATGTCAGCTGGCCATATATCCAATTTCCAACTGGGAACTCTTTCTGGGCTCTATTTTGTTCCATTGGTCTATTAGTCTGTTATTGTGCCAGTACATAATAGAGTTATACCATGGCATTATAGTATGCATTCATATCTGGTAGGGTAAATGTTGTGGGTTGAATAGTGGCCTCCACAAAGATTTGTCCACATCCAAATCCCTAGAACCTGTGAATGTCACTTTATTTGGAAAAAAAGTCATTACATATGTCATTAAATTAAGGTATTTGAAATGAAATTAGCCTGATTACCTGGCTAGGTCCTAAATCTCATGGCAAGAAACAGAAGAAGGAAAGACACAGACATACAGAAAAGAATGTTGATGTGAAGGCAAAGACAGATTGCACTGATACAGCTATAGGTCAAGAAAGCCAAGGACTGCCAGCAACCAACAGAAGCTAGAAGAGGCAAGGAACATATTCTACCTTAGAGTTCCCAGAGAGAATGTGGCTCTGACAACACATTGATTTTGGATTTCCAGCTTCCAAAACTGACAGAGAATATATTTCTGTTGTTTTAAGCCATCCAGTTTGTGCTATTTTGTTACTGCAGTCCTAGGAAACTAATGCAGTAACTGCTTCTGTTGCTTATTTTTTAAAATTGTCTTTTATTCATGGACATTTATTCTTCCATCCTCATTTTAGACAGTTTGATGAGATGTTAAAAAATCCTACTGAAATTTTTTTTGGTAATATCATTAAATTTATAAATTAATTTGGGGGGAGAATTTACATCCTTACAGTGTTAAATAATCTCATCCATGAGCATTGGGTTTTTCTCCATTAATCAGAGCTTATATGATTTAGTGGGCTTTAAGATTTTCTCCGTAAAATTCTTGTGTATTCTTTGTTATTTTCAAACCATGACAGTTCTGCGCTTCCCTTGCAATCTTCATGTCTTATTGCATTGGCCAAGACATTGAGGGCTATATAAAGCAGTTGCAGTAATAGTGAGCATCTTTGTCTTATTCTGGTGTAAAAGGGGATGCATTTAAAATGCATTGACTACATGTGAGGTTTCCTGGGGGTCTTTTATTTTATTTATTTATTTATTTATTTATTTACTTTTGGCTGTGTTGGGTCTATGTTGCTGCGTGCGTGCTTTCTCTAGTTGCAGTGAGTGGGGGTTACTCTTCGTTGCAGTACGTGGGTGTCTCATTGCGGTGGCTTCTCTTGTTGCAGAGCATGGGCTCTAGGCCTGCGGGCTTGGGCTTCAGTAGTTGTGATGCGTGGGCTCAGTAGTTGTGGCTCACAGGCTGTAGAGTGCAGGCTCAGTAGGTGTGGCGCCTGGGCTTAGTTGCTCCGCGGCATGTGGGGTCTTCCTGGACCAGGGCTCGAACCCACGTCCCCTTCATTGGCAGACGGACTCCCAACCACTGCACCACCAGAGAAGCCCCTCCCGTGGGTCTTTTAGTAGATCTTCTTCCTCCTTTATCTACTTAAGAAATTTCTTTTTCTATTCCTGATTCAAGGGGATGGGAAAATAGACTGCACATCTTGATAGGAGTAGAGGCAAAGTTACATTGCAAAGGCCATGGACATAGTAATGAGTGGAAAATTGTCACCATTTTTGTCCAGTGTGACTATTGTGATGATCTATCCACTACACTTCCACTGGATAAGTTATAAGCTGTATTTAGCATAGTAAATTTCTGGTTGGAAGACAGGTGGGGAGTCAGGGGCTACTTAGTCATGAGAAAAATATCCATGACTTAGAGATGGGTGTGGTGAAATGAAATTTTTAATTTTTTTAAATTGCAACAGGGGCAACATGGGGCAGACTACTGAAAAATACAGTAATGCTTTTTGTTGTTGTTGTTGTTGTTGTTGCTGTCTGCGGGATTCTCACTGTTGTGGCCTCTCCTGTTGCGGAGCACAGGCTCCAGACGTGCAGGCTCAGCGGCCATGGCTTATGGGCCCAGCCGCTCCGCGGTATGTGGGATCTTCCCAGACCAGGGCACGAACCCGTGTCCCCTGCATTAGCAGGCAGACTCTCAACCACTGTGCCACTAGAGAAGCCCTACAGTAATGCTTTGTGAAGATTTTTTTCAAAGAGTAAATTCCCAATAGGTACAACCATCAACTTGAGCACCAATTCATCAGCAAATATTTACTAAGTCATTACCATAGGCCAAGCACTGTCATAGTGGCTGGAGGAGTACAAAGAATAAGACAGTTTGCCCTCAAAACACTTTCAGTTTATTAGGAAGATATAGCAGTCCCCCAAAGAGGGCCAATAATACAAGGTAAAATGTAAGAGACATCAAAAGAGAGGTCCAAAGAGATGGCAATAAAGCATTCAGCTCTTTAAAGAGATTAAAAAAACAGGAATATATCTTCAATAATATAATAAAAACCAGTGGAGAGGGAGATTCACTTTTCATAACTGGGCCACCAGAGTATTTAAATTCCAAAAGCAAGGGATGTTTATATTAAGATTTCTTCACAAATGACACCCTACTACGTGAATTTTCTAGAGGTTTGAAAGAATTATTGTGACTTTGAAAATAGCTTCCCACAATCTGACTCTGTGAATTAAATGGAAGAGACATGAACAGGTTTCCACATCTGTATTGGAGTCTCTCCACTTACAAATCACTAATAACAAAACTAGCTCAAAGCATGTGTTGACACGAGAATTAGCTAGTAGAAACCATTGCAAAGCACTGTGGAAATCTTAAGTGCTGTGGAACTAGGTCAGTATGGACGTTGGCTTGCCTCCAGTTGCTCCTGAAAGAGAGAAGGAGTTCGATGACAGTTGAGTGACCATTTAACCGGCTATTCAGGTGACTGGCGGGATGCCTGGTGATACACGGAAGAAGAAAATTTACAGAAGACAAAAGTAGGAGCAGCAAAAGAGATCAGGGACCATTCTTCTCATCTGGGGCACTGCAGGCATTTTGAACAGGACAAGTCTTTGTTGTACAGGACTTCTGGTGTGTTGAGGATATTTGGCATCTCCTCTGGTTGAACATCACAGAGACAGAGAGCTAGGAACCCTTAGGAAATGATATTGCCAGGGGGTTTAGAGGGAGCAGAGTTTGAAGATGGAACTAATGAAGAAATCGAAAGATTTAATAAGAATGGCAGCAATATTTTAGTATTTGAGTGGATTTCAGTCAAGTTAATCCATTTTGCACAGGGCTTCCAGACTATTCTTTCTTTTTCTTTTTCTTTTTTTTGGGCCGTGCCATGCGGCTCGTGGGAATCTCAAATCCCTGACCAGGGATTGAACCCAGGGCCATGGCAGTGAAAGCCCGAAATCGTAACCACTAGGCCACCAGGGAACTCCCCCAGACTATTCTTAAAAATTTGCTTTCACTCTGTATGACAGACTCTAGGTCAACCCACCTCACTACAAATAACTCAATTTCATTTCTTTTTATGGCTGAGTAACATTCCATTGTATATATGTGCTACATCTTCTTTATCCATTCATGTGAGTCAGAAAGAGAAAAACAAATACCATATGCTAACACATATATATGGAATCTAAAAAAAAATAAATGGTTCTGATGAACCTAGGGTTAAAACAGGAATAAAGACACAGATGTAGAGAATGGACTTGAGGACAGAGGGAGGGGGAAGGGTAAGCTGGGATGAAGTAAGAGAGTAGCATTGACATATATACACTACCAAATGTAAAATAGATAGCTAGTGGGAAGCAGCTGCGTAGCACAGGGAGATCAGCTCGGTGCTTTGTGACCACCTAGAGGTGTGGGATAAGGAGGCTGGAAGGGAGACACAAGAGGGAGGGGATATGAGGATATACGTATGCATATAGCTGATTCACTTTGTTATACAGCCGAAACTAACACAACACTGCAAAGCAGTTATACTCCAATAAAGATGTTAAAAAAAAATGTGCTTTCCTTGCATCATGGCTCTGCTCTGAAGCCTTCAATGACTCCCTATGGCTTATAAATGTAGACCACATTCCCAGGCTTGACATTTGCCTTCCCTTCAAAACTCAATTCCAACCCCCATCTTCCATTTTCTTACATGGACTTTTCCAATTCTAGTTAATAGAGCCTAACAAAAGAAACTTGAATGATCCAGAATGATCAAGATGGGAAATGAATTAATGTTGAAGTCTTTTGTGGCTGAAGATTTTAATGAAGGGTTTCCAGTGGGGTTGACACCAAGGCTTATTCTTGTTGCTCTGATGTTGGTATTTGTTAACAATAGCATCCTCAGGTTGCATCCTCAGGACTTATCTTTCCCTTTGCAGTTTCCTAACTTAAAATCACCTCTCCGGTGTTGTTCTGATCACAGTCCTTCTATCAGAACCACAGACATTTGTCCTGTACCTGCATCCTTACTTCTGTATGTTTCCCTGCCTCTTCCATCTGGTCTTCTTTGTACGGGCTGTCATTTCCAGGGGACTGAACCTCAGTAGTAGATGCTTGAATTAGATACAAGATCTATTGCTACCTGAAAAAATTGTCCATTTGAGGCTTCAGGATCAGAAATGAAGTGTTTTCTTTGTAATCTAGCTGATATGATTAAACTTCTCTTTAGCATTAAGATATCTGTAATATTGCACAGAAAAAGTATTGTATGAATCCAAATACTCTTAGGATTTCTAACTCATAAATTGAAACTTGACATTTCATTTATGATAGAAATCTGGGACTCATTCATCTCTGTCTCCTCTCCCTTCTCTTCCTAACCAGTCCCATATCCTGATGACCTAACCTCCTAAATAGTTTGGAAATGAAATCGAAACTCCTTTCAATCCTACTGACAGGTCCTTAGTTCAGATTCTTACCATCTCTCACTTGGCTTATTACAAATAATCACTAAATGGTCTCTGCTTCTAGACACCTACTTCCCCCTACCCACCCCCACCCCACCCTGGGGAAAACCCTCTCACTTCTACCCAAATTCAACTTTTACCATGTTACTGCCCTGCTAGAACCTTTCAATATTTCCTCTTTTGTTCCAGGATAGTATTTAAAAGACTTTAGTCCTTTCATGGTAGTACCTGCTCACCTTCCCTGTCTCATTTCCTACCCCTCCTCCTTACCCTGTGCCCTCTAGTGGTGCCAAATGACCATGGTTACAAAAATCATACTGCATTTTTTCATGCCTATATGCTTTTTTTTAAAAAAAAATGCTGTTCTTTTGTTAATGACTACTCATCCTTCATGATGCATCTTTGGGGACTTCCCTGGTGGTCCAGTGATTAAGACTCTGCGCTTCCACTTCAGGGGGCTTGGGTTCAATCCCTGGTTGGGGAACTAAGATCTCGCATGCTGCATGGTGTGGCAAAAAAACAAAAGGCATCTCTGGAGTCACCCTCTCCTGGCAGCCTTTCCTGATCTACCTGTCTGTGCTGCATGCCTCTTCTGTGTTCTCTGTAAGCTGCCTGTGCAATTCTCTCTCTTAGCACATATCACACTGCATTGAAGTGATCTGTCCAGATGCCTGTCTTCCTCTCTTGACTGGAGCTTGGAACCTAAAGTCTGTCTCTGATTCATCCCTGCATCTGCAGCCCCCAGCACAGTGTGGCATAAAATTGATGTTCAGTAAATGTTTTCTGAAAGGTTGAATTCAAATTTGTAAACTTTCTGAGTAAGGCCGAAGAAAAGTGTGAAGTTGAGAAACATCTGGGAAGTTGAGGTGATACTGACCATTCAGACATTTTAGGCCAAAAGACACCAATTTTTATGATCTCTCAACAAAGGATTAGACCAGATGATTCCATTTGACCTCTGACCTCTCCCCTGCTAACCTGGTAGAATTAAAGGCAGGCCGCTGAGTGAAACAGATCTAGGATACCGCTGAGGGCTGACTTAGCTTTGTCAGAAGAGGGTGGAGAGCAGTGCTTGTTATTGAAGGCTCCAGGGAATCAGTATTCTCTTGCCTTGGGGGTAGGTACTGCTGAGGGCTCTGTGTGTGTGTGTGTGTGTGTGTATGTGTGCACCACACGTGGGCACATGGTGGTCATGACAACAAGCAGGATGTTTTGAAGAAGCCCCAGGGCGAACAGGGAGCCTTCTCAATCAGCCTGACTGTGAGGCACTTGAGACCTTGATGATGGAGGACTTTATTGTTTCTAACAGCTAATATTTTATCGATCACCCACTGTGTGCCAGGCAATATTTGAAGTGCTTTATGTGCATTAACTCATTTAATCTTCACAACAAGCCCAGGAAGCAGGTACCCTCATTGTCTTCATTTTAGAGACGGGGAAACCAAGGCTCACAGAATTGAAGTGATATGTTCGAGATCAGTCAGCTAAGAAATATCAAGGGCAGGAGCAATCCCAGGCAGCATGACTCAGGAGCCCAGGTCCAGGCTAACCTGCCTCAACTATTTTATCCTGCCCTTCATGTGCTGTCGTGGGCCAGAGCCAGTACTGCTCACTTCTGGGAGACCAGGTCTGCAGATGGTCGCTAGGAATGACAAGTGGGTATTGATCTTTGAGGAGATGCAGGGAGCCCCACCTTGTGGGCTTTTGGGGACCAGGGCAGCTGAGCTGCAGCCTGCGGGGAAGTCTCAACGGGAGCATACGCAGAGCTGTGATCTGTGGAGGAAGAGCTGTAATCACTGGCCAGATGATAGCCTCCCACTGCACCCTCTAGTCGTGGTCAGAAGTCTGCAGGGGGCTGGTAGAGTAAACCCACCCTGTGAGCACCCTTGCAGTGGAACCTGCTAGGGCTGGAAATGGTAGTGGAGTAATTCATCCATAATTGGGGGGCTAAGTGCCAAGATCTGGGCTGGGAATCTACATACATTGACCCTAATTCTCAAACTGACACTGCAAGGTGGATAAAACAGTCTCAGGAAGGTTAAATGATATACCCAAGTTGCAGCATTAGTCTCTGAGCTGAGATTTGAATCCAGTTCTACTTGATTCCAAAGCCCATCTTTCTGACCCATATTCACTGCCTTTCTTATATAATGCCTGCATTCTTTTCTTTCATTCTCTTTTTCTATTCTTTTCTTTTCCTCTTCCTTTCTTTCTTTCTTCCTTCCTTTTTTTTCTCTCTTTCTTTCCTTCCTTCCTTCTTTCTTTCTCTCCCCCCCCCCAACTCTCTTTCATTCCAGAACTTCCTCCTGGATCATGGAAGGAGAGTTGTGGCCTGTCTATGCAGCTGAAATATTTTCCCTGGATCTGGGGCAGTATCAGAACTGGGAGTCTCATGACATACCCCATAAAAAGCACTGTCAAATTCTTTTTTAATCCCTAGGTGTCTACAGTCAGAATTCACCTCAGTTTTTGTCTTTGTCCTTTTTTGACTTTTTCACATGCCTGGGAAGTCAGTGTATGAGCAAAAGCTGAGCGTGCAGAGCCCAGCACTCCCTGTGAGGCTAGATTCATGGGGGCAGCAGTGGGATGCACAGCCAGCTGGCTGGGGGCTGTTAGGCTCGACTGCATGGAATACTGAAGGCAAAGGGCACTCATAGCATATTGTTGAGTTGGAGAGTGATAACATCAATATTTTATGTGGATTATTCTGGAGTCAGGTGCATGGTGTGTTGGGTGGGGGAGAGACTGAGAGATAGGAGGTCCTGTAGGAATGGAGACGGTGGGATATGGGGCTGAAATTAGACAATGGAGTGGGAATGGGAAGTCAGGGACAGAGGGGGAGGCATTACGATGCTGCAAAGAAGGAGTAACAGCACTTGCTTGACTGTGGGGAGTGGTAGTGCCATGAGATGAGAATGAACTGGGGAAATCAGAAATGGGAGCTCATTTGGGAGAAAAAGATTAATTTTAAACAGTTTTAGCATTTTGGAGTTTTAAGAGTATTTTGAAAAGGCTCTGGTTGGAAATGCTTCCAATGCAGAGACCATCCTTGCCTTTCAGAGCCATTGTCATTTGGGAAATATGAATCTTTTACCCATCTCTTCAGGACTCCTGAAGACAGAGGTGAGACTTCTGCTTCTAGTGATCATGGCTGGATGAAGCCACCCTCAGGATAATAAACCAGGTAATTATCTCCATCCTTCCTCTGACAGTAATGGTGTTGAGGCAGGCAAAAATTCATCAGAGGCGGCCTTGCAAGCCCCAGGGCCTGATTGTCAGAATCCGCCTCTGCAGCATTACACCAGGGCGGTGTAATGATGGCCGAGGGCCACATTATGCCTCCAGAGTAAAGAACTGTGGAGATGAAAAGGACAAAGGCACCTACCATCCTAGCGTGGAACCAAGTCTGAGTAGATGGTCTGGGTCAGTAATTAGAAACACAGCACAATAAATATTGAAAGAAACTTCTGTAAACATTCTAGAGGACAATGAAATTAGAAATAACAAGCAGATGGGCTTTTATTCAAGGCAAATCATGCCAGATGGACGCAGTACCTTTTTTTTTTTAATGGATAAAAGTACAAAGTTGGTGGATGAAGGGAAAATGGCATGTTTGATGTCATTTGTTTGAAGATGGTTAAAGCGTTTGAGTCTTCCAAGAAGTCTGATTTGCAGAATTGGTTCAGAATGCCTGGAATAGAAGCACATACCTAACAAAAAAGTTGGATAAATGCTGCTAATTGGGCAATAGAAAGTACTGGAACACTGGGCTGGCAGGACTGCCTCAGGAGGGGTCTTCCAAGGGACCATTGAACTTTGGAGACTGAAGCGACCTTAAAGATTCTCAGTTCCAACCCTCTCATTTAAGGTTAAGGAAACTCAATCAAAAGGAGACCATGACTTCACAAAACCAGGGCTAGAACAAGGGTTACTTGACAATTAGTTCTGCAGTGTGAGTGCCAGGTCTCTTCTCTACCCAGCATCTCTCTTAGCTAGGAAAGGCAATAAATGTGTTCAAATACAAATTCTGAAAGGATTCTAAATACAGAGATGAAATAATGGGACCATGAGCAAACAAAGCCTGAGATATAGATCATGTCCCCTGAAGAGGGTGGGGCCTCAGATAAAGTGGAGATGGTGGTTGAGAGAAAACTGGGAAGCGTCATGCCAGGCCATGCTCCCAAGGTCCCTGCATGGTGTTCAAGCCACTTTCAGTGATATTAACTCATCATTACTATGAAGCAAATATTACCCATTTTGCAGGTGAGAAAATGACAGAACTCTAGGAGGTTTGGTGACTTTTCCAACTAAGGTCCAACAGCAAGCATGGAATAGAGCAAGGATGAAAGCTCATGTCCTCTGATTCTGGTCAGGCTCTTTCTCACCCACATTTTGCCTTTGGTAAAATTCTGATGGAGGCCCAGACCTGCCTGCCCTATTATCTCTCCAGAAAACTCCCTTCTTCTTCTTCTGGGCCCTTTCTCAGCTCATCTTCCTGCCCTTATACAGCTCCCCAGATGCCTGCCCTTCCTGACTTCACTGCATTCTCCCCATTCTTCATCAAAACATATCAGTCTCCTTTCCCATTCCTGCTGAGCTTTGCGCTAAGCCTTCTGTCACCCTAAAAACTAATTTCCCCCATTGCCTTTACAGGTGGTGGTTTCACCCCACCCCCCCAGCATGCTTCCTCATTTAAAAACCAAAACACATCAATGACACCTAGAATATTGTGACCTGTAGGGAAGGAGCACCATCGAGCCAATGCCTAAGAATAAGTAGACACTCTGTATTTATGAAGAGGATCGTGGGCTGGGAACTTTCCTCAAGACCCCTCTCAATAGTTCTTCCTTTTTATGAAGAGTAATTTATTCCCCCCAAACCCATATCTGAGCACCCCGGCTCTAACCATTCAACAGAGGACCCTGTGGTTATCAGGATCAGTCTTTTGAGTGGGTGGCAGGTTGAATAGGGAGGGAATGTTAATAAGTAATTTTGTTCCTTTCACACATAATGTTTTCCCTGTCAGAGTGTGGAAGAGTTTTTGCAACAGGTAGTTTTTTTTTTTTTTTTTTTTTTTTTTTTTTTCCCCTAGAAGAGTCATTGCGATAAAGGGGAAAAAAAAAAGGAAGCCTAGCGGCTTCCCTGGTGGCGCAGTGGTTGAGAATCTGCCTGCCAATGCAGGGGACACAGGTTCGAGCCCTGGTCTGGGAAGATCCCACATGCCGCGGAGAAACTAAGCCCGTGCACCACAACTACTGAGCCTGCGCATTTGGAGCCTGTGCTCCACAACAAGAGAGGCCACGATAGTGAGAAGCCCACGCACCGTAATGAAGGGTGGCCCCCGCGTGCCACAACTAGAGAAAGCCCTCGCACAGAAACGAAGACCCCACACAGCCAAAAATAAATAAATTAATTAATTTTTAGAAAAATGGAAGCCTATCTGCATTTCCTTCTACTGCTAAAAAATAGCTCCTTGGCCTTCATTGGTCCAGACTTTCAGCTCTGGGTAACCCATGGAGCAACGTGGTTAAATACAATTCTTGAACTTATTTTTTATCTTTTTGGTAAAAATGCTCAATGCATGCTTACTAGGAAGCACCCTATTTACCATCTGCTGTGAATTGAATATTTTTGTCTCCTCAATATCTATAGGTTGAAATCCTAACCCCCAAGGTGATGGTATTTGGAGGCGGGGCCTTAGGGGGGTGATTAGGTCATGAAGGTGGAGCCCTCATGAATGTGATTAATGCTCCTTTACAAGAGACCCCAGAGTGATCCCTCATCTCTCTGCCACATGGGGACATAGCCAAAAGACAGCCGTCTATGAACCAGAAAGTGGGCCCTCACCAGATACTGAATCTGTTGGCAACTTAATCTTGGACTGCCCAGCTTTCAGAACTGTGAGAAATAAATTTCTGTTGTTTACAAGCTGCCCAGTCTATGGTATTTTGTTATGGCAGCCTGAACGGACTTAAGCACCATCTGATGACTATAGTATTACTTTTTCGTTTACTTATCTTGCATGTGGGGTGGCACAGCAGTAAAGAAATGTGCTTTTCCCCCCTCTTCATGGAATGTGAGCTATTGGAAAGAGCTGGGTATTACCAGGCCTGTATTTTTTTCCCGCTTCTGCCACAAGGGAGCCTTGGGCATGTGTCTTAACCTGTCTGTGCTGCAGCCAGTCCTGGGTCTGTTGAATTCAGAACACTGTGACCTCCCTGAAGGTCGGAAATATAGCTTGTGTATTTTTATAGTGCTTGACATAACATGGACAAATTTAGTAAACATTTGGGAATCATACCTTTAAATGTTGCTGAAACACATTGTCACACACATCCATCACTAGCAAATATCACTCAATACAGTGCCAAATACATGCCTTTCATTACTTAATCTAATCATCACAATTCTGCAACATAGCTATTATCACTATTTTGCAGATAAGAAACCTGAAGCATAGAGAGATTAAGTGATTAACCTCTTTGCTAGTTGGTAGCAAAGTCAGGATTTGAACTCAGGTCCATCTACCTTTGTTCTACTAATCTGTATTCAGGACCTATGCTCCACATTTAATAACAATACAATTGCAAAGGGCTTTTGAGGTTTTAAATGTAACAGTCAAGATGCTTCTTTGCTCTAAGACACAGTAAGAAGAAGCCACAGATTTTGAAAAGGAAGATCCAATGGGCACTAGTTGGCAAGGGGAAAAAATCTTGTCCTTGAATGTTTTTCTCCAGAACTATCCCTCTGGGGCTCCTCTCTCCCCCAGTACTCGACTTGATTTACCTTGGCTGGTGGGCTGTTTGCCTCACTCCTGGGTTCAGGTGCTCCCTTTCTTCCACTCAGCTAGAGACTTCAGTGAAATTATTGAGCCCTTTTACCTGCCACACATTGTATTGGCCCTGAGTATACCCTGTGAACAAGATGTGGCTTTTCTGTTTCTTCTAGGAGCTTACAGTGTAGCTGGGGTGATGGAGAAGTAAACAGGCAGTTTCTATGAGGAGGTAATTATAGGGAGCTGCACAAGTACACGGGGTCACATAACTTAGCCTTGGGAGCTGGGGAACGCAGGCTGCAGGAAGTGGCCTCTGTGTAAGGACCACAGGATGAGTAGTAGGCTAGCCTGGGGTAGGGCAGAGGTAACAACCTAAATAAAGCCCCGGAGGCTACAGAGAGCATTTTACATGTAGAGACTAAATTTTGCATTATTTTCTTTTGATCCATAGCTGCAATATTTTAGGAAAAAATTCATCCCCCTCCCTCCACCATACCCCAGTTTCATTCAGTAAGCCCACTGTACTTACTCTCTGGCTCGAAAATCAGACGAGCCATCTCCTCCCCCAACCCCCCTGTGGTGGTGTTTGCTGGGCTCCAGGCCTCTCAGGACTCCTGTATGAGGTCATTTTAGTAACTGAAGGGCTCTGTGCCACACCTGCTTCATATAAAAGTCAGCCTCAAAACAAGTAGTAGTATATTTTAGAGCTGTCAGTGTCTTTATCTGGCATATTTTTTTACTCAGTGACAAGTATGTGCTTAGAAGTAGTCTATAATACTCGGTTTACATGGTTTTTTCGGTGTATAAGATGCATAAGGAACATCCCAAGTGGCTTTTACTCAGTTATCATGTTTCCTCTTAGTCTTCCCATGGCTAATAGTAAGCAAATCCCGTATAATTTTTTCTCTTAAATCTTTCATTGCAATCCCTAGTTGGAAGTTTGTCTTTCCTTCTTTTTTTCAGTACTTCTTTGATAGGTTTGATTAATGTCTTTAGAAAAAGAAAAGATTCGTTTTTCTTACCCCATAGTTAGTATTACTGCAGAGGGAGCCAGAAGCTGGAGCCAGTGGAAGAAAGCCTGGGATGGTGGCTTCATCCTGTGCGTGACCCTCACCACCACCAGGACCCGGCAACAATGCGGCAGCCTCGCTTGTCCTCTTACTATCTTTGCAGCTAAAGATAGAAATCCTTCTACTTTCTCATATGCTGGGAAAGGTCTCTCCAAACAGCCTGCCTGTTGTCCCCAAAGCAAATCTACTCACAATGTGAAATATTGCATGCACAGCTTTTTCTGGTTTCCTTTTTCTTTTTCCTCCCCCCCAGGTTTTGCAAAGTAACTCTGAAACCAACTTCTGCAGTGGAATGAATCTGCCCAAGGGCTATTTTTTACCCTGAATAACAATAACTCCCCTAAGAGCGGAAGTTTCTTTTTGCAGAGCTATATTATTGTTATTTGGGACTGATGGACTGTCAGTCTTCTCCGCCGGAAACAGAAATGCTAATCAAGCCTTCAGCAATGATGGGACCGAGGACTCAAACTTCTCCACTTCACTCAGACCCACGTGGACAACGGCTTTGCTGAGTCTTGTTTTTGTAGGTCCTTCTGGAGACGTGGCCTGTAAGAAACTCTAGCAATCTAGCGAATGTTGTTCTAACCGAGCTCACTGTAGTACATTTTTCACCAAATTACATTAGCATATAAAACTTGGATTATTGATTTCTTCTTTGTTTGTTGTGGTTTCTGGGCAAAGGTCCAGTTTATAGAAACAAAGAGAACATACACACACTTGGATTGAGAGTTAGTTGTCTGTTTATTTGTTCTTTGTTTTAGAGACCGGGGACATGATCCAGAGAGGTGGTATGACTTTGTATTCTGATTTTCTCTACCTAACACCTTCATTAGGCTGCCTTCAAACCTTCCGTGGCACAAGCTTTACATTTTGAATCCAACCTGGAGAGGGAGGAACAGGCAGGGAACCATTTGCCAGGGACAACAGAGTACCTGCCCTTTGCTAAACACCTACTGGGTATCAAGCAATGATGGCCCCGTACTTACAATATCTCCTCCGGGAGATACTGTAATATCCCCATTTTACAGATAAGGAAATTCAAGCTTAGTGAGGTTAAGTGACTTATTTCAGGTCACCTAGAAGCAAGTGCAAGATTAGTGGCTATTTACTTTAGAAAACAGTCTGGCAGTTCCTCAAAAGGTTAAACATAAAGTTACCATATGACTCAGCAATTCCATTCTTAAGTATGCACCTAAGAGAAGTGAAAATGTTATGTCCACACAAAAACTTGTATAACAATGTTCACAGCAGCATTATTCATAATAGCCAGAAAGTAGAAACAACCCAAATAGCCATCGGCTAATGAATGGGTAAATAAAATGTGGTCCATCCGTATAATGGAATCTATTTGGCCGTAAAGAGAAATGAAGTATTGATACATGCTGAGCCTGGATGAACCTTGAAAACATTATGTTAAGTAAAATAAGTCAGTCACAAAGGAACACATATTGTGTAATTCTGTTTATACAAAATGTCCTGAATGTAGAGAAAATAGATTTGTGGTTGCCAGGGGCTGTGGGGAGAGAGCTTGGGGGAAATGGAGAGTGACTGATAATGGTCCCGGAGTTTCATTTTTGGGTGATGAAAAAATCCCCTGGAATTGATTCTGCTTGTTTCTAAATTCTAAACTGGCTTTAAAATTGATTGTGATGATGGTTGTACAACTGTGAATATACTAAAAACCATTGAATTGTACACTTTAAATGGGTGAATGGATGTGAATAACATCTAAATAAAGTTAAAAAAATTCGTGACTACTGCCCACTGTGCTTATAGGGAGAGGCAATACCACTCAGATTGGGGAGTAACCCGAGATGTTTCTAATGACAGAGACCCAGGTACCAAATAACAAGCAGCAGCAGCTTGTAGCTTTTAAAGTATTTACTAAATGCCTGGCACTGTGCTAGGCACCTTACATATGTTATCTAATTTCATCCTCAAACGAACCCCATGAGCTTTATGTTGCTTTTATTCTCATTATGTAGGAGGAAATTGAGGCTTAGAGAGGCTTAGTAATTTTCTCAAGGTCACATATCTATTAAGTCCTACGGATGCCTCTACTGAATAAAGACCTTGGAAACAACTGTGTTGATTTGTCTAAGTCCCAGTATTGTATAGCAGTGGCCAAGAGAAAAGGATCAGCAGCTAGATGGCCTGGCTATGACTCAGCATCTGCCTCCTGGGTCCTGTGTACATGTGAGCCAGGTGCTTAAACTCTGTATTCCAGTTTTTCCTCTGTATAATGGGATAGTAAAAGTACTAAACACATAAGGTTGGAGGATAAATGATATAATATGTAGGAGGCATCTAGGACTGGGCCTGGCACATAGTAAGTGCTCAATACGGGTGAACTATTATTATATATAGTCTCCATTGGGGGATGGGAGGACGGGAATGAACAAGTCACAGCTTGTGGCTCAGCTCCAGGCAAGTGGGGAAGGCAGATGTGGACATAACTGAAGTCGGGGAGAGTGGTGAGAGCAGGCAGGAGGCACAGAGGCAGAGTGACTAATGAGGCACGAGGGCCACTCTCGCCTGTGGTCCTAGATCTTTCGTCTTCTTGGCTCTGGTATGAGTGTTAACAGCAGCACAATTTTCCTCCCTTTCCCTCAAGGTTCCAGGCACATGTAAGAATTATGAAATCTGGTGGGGGAGTTTCATGATTGCGTTTTTCCTGACAGCTTGTTTAAAAAAAAGGGTAGAGCAGAGAGAGTAGAAAAGGTCTTTTATTTGGGCTTCCTGAATATTTACCATTAGGTAGATCCTTAGGCTAATATAATAGAACCTTGATCAGGAGAGGAAGAGTCACAAAAGGAGAGTGCGTGAGGTGTGCTCATCCTCGATGTGGGTGTTTCCTCATATTCCAATTACATGAAACTTAGGAATATGTTGGAGGTTAGCTATTTATGGATAAGCATGAACTGTAAGATTTATAAGTAAATGAGTCTATGTATATGTTATGTATACAAGTTGAGAGGGAGAGAATGAGAGAGACGGAGAATGAATTCAAAACAGGAAACTAGGTTTCCAAGTATGAAGGGGTAGAAGGGAGAACCAGGTAAACGGAGAAACTGTTTGATGCACGTGCTCCTGTTTTAGTTCCCAGCAGTGCACCCGTCCGGTGCATAGTAGGCATCCAAAAAATATTTGTTCAATCTGAATAAATAGACGGTTAGTCTAGTTCATACATTGAGGACCTCTATGACCTTCAGATTCCAAATTTAAGTTTACTCTCTGAGAAGTTATTCCGAAAATCAAGTGATAAGTGAGATCACCTTTGTCAGGCATTCCCTCGGAGCAGTCACCCATCCTTGCGAAGATCGCCCCAGAGGACTTGGAGGGTGATCTGCTAGCGCACCCTGGCTGTACCTTAGCATCACCTGGGGAGATTTTGAAACATGTGCCTGCCAGGCTGGGCCTCAGCCCAGACCAATCAAATCAGAATCCCTGGGGGCGGAGCCTGGGCACTGGCAATTATCTTTTCAAATCCTCCCCAGCTGATTTTTATAGGATTCAGGGGTGATAAACACCGGACAAGGGTGTCTGTAGATAGGAGGGCTGGTGGTATCTGCCCAAAATCTTGGCATGTAGTTGGCCAGAGGTGAACCACAAGTCTTGCCTGAAGGAGTGTGGAAGTGTCAGTCACCCTTTACGTTTCCAGGGTCATTTTCCAGGAGACATCTCTGAACTTGAAATGAAGATATCCCGGCCCAGGGGCAGCGAGGGCACTGGAAGGATGGCCGCAGAAAGGAGGTGAGCTGTAGGAATAGGAATAGGCACTGAACTTTCAACTGCTGTCATTTTGAGATTTCCCACAGCCTGAGGCTAGGTACCAAAGGGAGGATGTGAGGGAGGGGAAGGGCAGCCCTAGACCTGGTCCTACTGAAGGTGCTGGGCTGGGTCAGCGGAAGGCTCCATGGCCTGTTGCGAGGGCTGCAGAGTTCTCTGGAGGCCCGGCTCCCACAGCAGTGCTGGCTGCATGGCACCCCAGGACTTTCAGATGATCAAAGAGTCACTGGAGAGTTCTGGGGGCCTCTGGAGAGCTCGTGGGGTGTGTCTATGGCCATGGGAGCATATGCATCTTGCCCTGGATGAAACTGCTGAGGGCGAAAACACAACCCATCCGCTTGTATTTTCAACAGGACCAGGCTGTCAGTCAACTAAATAGCTCTGAGAACTCCTTTATTTAGCAAACAGCGTCCCAGAAAAGATACCTGGTTTTTAGAGGTGGTGTGTCTCCTTTGAGATCTAAGCTTTCCCTCAGCAAAGGATGTTGTTGGGTCCCCTGCTGAGTCTGGGGAGACCAGGAAAAATGTAGGCTCAGAGAAGGAAAATTTGCACTGTACTTGAATCAGGAGAATTAGATTATCAACATCAACCCTTCTCCAAAATGCGTTTGTGCTCACATTGCTGTCTGCATCCTGCCGCCTTCTCCAGAATCTCTCTGCAACCCACCCCCAACGATTCCATCTCAGCTGTACCCACTTGATAGACTATCACACAAAGGCGCATTTATTACTGACAAGCTTCTTTATCTTGGATAGTATGTCACAAGTAGTCAAGACTATAGCTCTTGAAGGTAGTTTCACAGATTTAAGATGAAGAAACGGTATCCATATAGTTCCGGAGTCAAGGAATGTGGTAGCTAGCCGGTAGAAAAAAAAAAAATACGACTGCTGGAGGGTGGCATTTTACTCACTAGAGCCGGCTTGGACTTCAGATATGATACGTTTGATTTATAGTTTCTATTTCACTCTGATAGAAAACTCTGCTTACCCTTATTGGAAGGTCGACTGTGTTGGGTTCTTTAGCTAAGATAGCTGTTAAAATTTATTTCACATTCAAGGAAAGGGGCGGTTGTTATTCACCATGTTCCTATTTTAATTATGATTTTTCCTGGCATGATTTTTAGCAAGAATAAGCTAAGGCCTGCAAGGAGTGATTTCCCCTAATCAGTTCTTAAACCCACCTCCCCCGCCCCCCTCCAAGGAACTGCTCCAGCTGCAGCTCCACAGATGAAACACAGAGGAGGACTGAGCAATTACCTGGTGGATCTGAACAGCGTAGAGTCAGCACTCAATTAGAATAGTTCACTTACGAAACTCCTTTTCTCTCCCATCTTCTTTGCTCTATAGAGCATCACCTTGACGCTCGCTGCCCCACCTGCCCTGCGTCGCAGCTCCTTCTCATCCTCCTCTCCAGTTAGGGTCTTGGGTCCCACGGCAGCCTAGCCCTCGTCTCCAAGCCTCTCGGGAGAGGCTTACCTTCATCCTCCCCCAATTGAGTGGACTCAGAGCTGAGCGCCCCCTGAATTCTCACATTTCCCAGGTGCGTACCCACATCCCCCTTGGCCCCTGAGATTGTGGGCACAGGTTTCTAGAACTTCCCTCGTCTGAGACTCTCTTTGCACACCCTCTCGGTTCCTTGGACTCTTTCATTGATGCAGCTGCTGCCTGTTCTTGCCAGCTTCCTTCACGAGGGACTGAGGCCTGCCCCTAGCCCAGCGTGAGGAGGGGGCCTGCTCCCAGGCACACACCTCACAGATCTGGGCATGTGGCCCTGCAGGCTTTCTGAGAACAGCTGGGTCCCCTGCCCACTTGCACCTCCAGGGACTTCCTTTTCACCATAGTGTCAAGCACTTGTTAGTGTCTTGGTTAGAGACAGCCAATCCCATATTTGGCTGACCCCCCCCTCACTGTCAGCCACATCTTCACCCTAGCAGTCATCTGGTTATAGGCCTTAAACATCTCTCTTCTGGCATGTCTTGCTGGGAATATGAGTCACCATACTAGATATTTATTCATTTATTCATTCACTTACTACATGTTTACTGAGCACCTGGTATGTGCCAGGCCCTCTGCTGGATTCTGGGCACTCAGAGTTAGACACTATATACATCTTAAGGAATATGGATTAAGGAATATGGATTAGTTTGCCAGGGCTGCTGTAACCAAGTACCACAAACTGGGTGGCTTAACAATAGAAATGTATCATCTCACAGTTCTGGAAGCTGAACCTTTGAGATCAAGGTGCTGGCAGGATTCAGATCAATCTTTTTATAAAGACATCAATCATGTTGGATTCGGGACCCACCCTGCTCCAGTGTGACCTCATCTTAACTAATTACATCTGCAATGACTCTATTTCCAAATAAAGTCAAATTCTGAGATATTGAGGGGGCAGAGTTTAGGACTTCAACATATTGTTTTTCGAGGACACAATTTCGCCCATAAAGTAGGCACCATTTTATGGGGGCAATAATGATACTAAGAGGTGTATATATATGTTTACTGTGGACCCAGTGAGTGGGGGAATAGTTCTCTTTTCTTCACTTCACTTTTCAGGACAGACACACCCTTAAGACAGCTAATATTTATCAAGTGATAGCTATGTTACAAGACCCTGTTTGTATTTCTTGAGCACTTACTATGGACTCAAATGATTTATATGCATTGATACAATCTTATGAAGAAACTGAGGCCCAGAGAGGTTAAGTAAACAGCCCAGCTTCACACGGTAAGTGGTGAGAAGCAGATCAGGTGTATTTTGTAGGAACTGAATCACTTACACCTTCTATCCCCCACCTCCATGCAGCACGGGGCTCTAATATTGGGGATCTCTCTATTGTTTTAGACCCTGCCCCTCACAGGGCATAGCTCACAGAGATTAACATGTAAGGAAGCTCTCTGAGTCAAGCATGAAGAAGCCCTATTGCTCCAGGCTTTTCTTCTCCATGGTCAGAACCTCTGTTCCATGTGCCCTTACAATAGGCACCTCCCATCCATCTCATGTTCTATTGATTACCTTTGCTGTATCTTTCAAATATAGTTCTCTTACTCATTTGCTCACTGTTTGTCTTGCTGATAGAATGTAAGCCCCATGAGGGCAGGGACCAATGTTGCTGCTGCCTAGCACCCTGCCTGGACTACAGAGGCATTCCAGAAAGACCTTTGGGTGAATGGAATCTGCTACAGATAAAGTAGATTTCTTTGGGGCCTTCTCAAAAATGAGATTTTTTTTTTTAAGTGCAGGGCACAAAATGACTCTAGGAACTCATATCTTAGATAATTGAGTAAAAATGAGACACTTAGAGCATCATCGCTCGTCCCCAGCACAGCTGTGGAGGACACTGAAGATGTGACTCCCTGCATTGAAATCTTATTACAGTGTTTATTGATAATTATCATCCTAAGTGGAGCAAAGAACCCTACTAAAGCTCTCACAATGTAGCTACAGGTTTCAATTTCACTTAAAGTATTGATTTCCCACCCAGGGCCCATCAGCGTTTTCTCTCCTAAGAGCAGCCCTCTCCCACTCCTTTGTGAGAACAGGCTGCATATTCGAGGCAAACTTGACTGGGCTGAGTTCATGTGAAGGGGAGTAATGCACCTGGAGCAGGGAGCGGGGGTTGGGGGGAGGGGAGTGCTGGAGTTGAAAGGCCTTTGTTCTTACCCTGGGACATACGTAGCTCACAATTTATTTTGAGATTGGGTGTCCTCATTTGGAAAAAGGGGTAAATAATTTGTACCCTGCCTGCTTCACAGACTGATGCTGGGTTCAATTAAGATAATGCACAGAGAGGTGCTTCTGACCCAGCATATACACATGTAAAGAGTAATTACCTGGGCTTAAGAAAAAGAATATCCTGGAAGCAGCATGGCAGAGTGGAAAGAGCAGGAGCATTGATATCTGACAGACTTGGGCTCAAACCCCAGTCCTACTGTTTATTAGCTGTGACTTCAGTTATCTCTGTGTTTCCGTTTTGTCATCTGTGAAATGGGAAGAAGAATATCGACTTTGCATATTTATGAGGGCTAAAGGGGATGGTATTTGAGAAGCTCTTGGCATTTAGTAGGTGCAGTAGCAATAATGTTCCCATTGGTTTTACTTTGTCACTTAGATAATGCCATTCTATCAGTTTTCCATTGCTGTCATAACAAATTGTCGCAGATTTAGGGACTTAGAACAATACAAATTTGTTATTGATCTGTAGGTCAGAAGTCCAGTGGGCTTGGCTGGTTTCTCAGCCTGCCTGACTGAAAAGAAGGTGTGTTGGCAGGCTTCTAGGCTCATTCAGACTGTTGGCAGAATTGAATTCCATGTGGTTGTAGGACTGAGGTCCCTGTATCCTTGCTGGTTGGTGGCTGGGGTGTTGTTCTCAGCTTCCAGAGGCTGCCCACATTGCTTGGCTTGTGGCCCCCTTCAAAGCCAGTAATGGCCAGTGGAGTCCTTCTTACCTCAGATCATTCTGACCTCCTCTTCTGCCTCTCTGATTCCCTTTTCAGAGCCCAAGTGATTATGTTGGGCCCACCCAGATAATCCAGGATAATCCACAGCCCTATTTTATGTTCAGTAAATTTAAGTAGGCCCCTTTTGCTATGTAACCATTTTGTGCCAGTTTAACACATTCACAAGTTCCAGGGATAAGAACATGGACATCTTCGGGGGCCATTATTCTTCTTACAACAACCCTATGTCGATATCCTATTGCTTCATATGTATTAAAAATGTCTCCTCCACAAGATCTAATATTCACAATACTAGTTCAATGCCTGGCGTAGAGGAAGCTCTTGACAAATATTAGTTTCAGCTTTTGCTATTGATACGCAGATGACAACAAGTCTCTTATCTTCTCCATCAGTCCTAGCATATCCACCTCGCTGAGGGATATCTCCTTTACTCCCCATCTTCAGTTTTCTCCAGAAAGCCTTTCTGATCCCAGCCCTCGCCCACCAGCCTGGGTTCAGTGCCAGTCCTCTGTGTTAATGAATCATAGGACTTACCTTGTTTACTTTTCCATGTATCTCTCCTTAAAGCTCTTCCACGAGACTCTGAGCTTTTTGAGGACAGAAACTAATGCTTTTACTGGTATCATTTGGTAGAGTGTTTGGTAGTAGGTGCTCAATAAATGTTTACTGAATACATAAATGATGAGAATCTATTATACACTTAAAAATAATTGATCAAATAATTACTGGTTGGAACACATCCCTTGAACAACATAAATGTTGAAATATCCATTCAAGAGGGGGAAAATGTGTGTATCTGGATGTTGTACTTTCTAAGAGAGTTGTCTTTACACAGAGGTTTCTGAAAAATAAGTCCAGGTTGTGTTTGTGGATTGTCTAGGCCCAGATCTTGTGGAGGAAGGCAGTTCTGAAATTGCCACGGACTTACGGTAATGACTGTTTGGAATTTACTGAATGATTTTACCACTTTTTTCTCTAAATGCATCAGGGAACAAACAAACACAGTATTGAAATCAAACCACATCACCTTGGCTTACTTCTTATTTGCTTACTTACTGGGACTTATTATACACTAACAGCAAAATTGTACCCTAGTGTTATTTCTCTTGGAAATTCACAGGTAGCTCTTCCTTCTGCTCTTTTCCCCCCACATGTCAAATGCTCATTTTCTATCCATTTTGTGAAGTGTCCTAACAATACTGCAGAGAGGTAGTGATCAATAATGATCAAATAAGAGTAATGTTTACTGTTGCTGCATGTGTGTTTGTTTTCTGTATTTTAAAATTTTGTCTCTTTCAGTTTGTTACATTGATTCCAGATCAGCCAGGAGGCTGGCTCCTCTTGCCTGGGCCTGGATTCCTTCACAGCTCTTTTGAGCTTGGCTGGTCCTTTTTCAATAATCGCTCCCACTCAGGGACTTTGGTCTTTTGATATTTATTTTTAGGTTCAATATAGTCTCCATTATTTTAAAGGAACAGTTTTATTATCTGAAACAAACAACCACAAATAAAAAATTGGAGCCAAATCACAGGCCTCAGGACCCAGATGAGGAACAAAGAAAAATTGTTTCGAGCCGTAAATGCTTTCTTTGCAGTTTTCCTTCTGTCTATTGGGCTGGGACACATTTTCTGTAATCATAGACCAGTGATTAGGCATCAGATTATGTCTTGATGTAATAAATGTGCTGCCCTCTATTGGAAGTCTGGGAATCCTAATTTCCTTTGGATTCAGTGCTCCATTTTGGAACCCAGTCCAGCTCAGTTGTGAGGCTTATATGTGCATTGAACAGTTTTAGAGAAGTCAGTTGTCAACAGCCACCACCTCTGATTGACCGCCTTTGCCCAATTACTTTCAATTCAGCAAGTGTTTATGGGACATTCACTGTGTGCCAGACATCATGCAAGATACCTGATAGATGCACAGAAGCCTCAAACATGGTTCCTGATTTCAGGAAGCTTCTGACTTTGTGAGGAAGACGGACTTATACACGAGTAAGTAGAATGGAAAGCTGACGCTGCAAAGCTCCACAAATCCACGGAATTTTAAGTGCTATGTGGGTAGTGGTGTGGCCAAAGAGGATTAGGACTTAGTACTGGACCGGTTGGGAATCCGCGTACCAATGTAGGGGACACGGGTTCGAGCCCTGGTCTAGGAAGATCCCGCATGCCGCGGAGCAACTAAGCCTGTGCGCCACAACTACTGAGCCTGCGCTCTAGACCCTGGGAGGCACAGCTGCTGAGCCCACGTGCCACAACTACTGAGGCCTGTGTGCCTAGAGCCTGTGCTCTGCAACAAGAGAAGCCACCGCAATGAGAAGCCTGTGAACCACAGCGAAGAGTAGCCCCCACTTGCCACAACTAGAGAGAGCCCGCGTGCAGCAATGAAACCAACACAGCCAAAAAAAAAAAAAAAAGTATATATAAGTCAAGCTCAATGCCTGACTTAACAGTGGGTGTTTTGTATGTGTGGTATGCATGATTGTGGAAGGCGGTGTAATTAGAACATGGTCAGGGTTGGGGGTGTCCGGAAGGGCTGTAGCCAGAACCTCATTGACATCTTCCTCTCCTATATACTCTGAGCATTACTAGAACCATGGTGGGTGACTTCATCTACAGCATAGTAAGGTGGCAGCATGACCAGAAGCAACACACTGATGGACTGTCCAGAAAGACCATGTCCATTAACAGACAGGACGGCTGATGTGCCACACATAGCAGTACTATGTGAGCCTGCGTATGCATATGTGATGGCCCAGCTGGCTGAGTACGAAGAGTGGGCACTAGGGACCCATCTGTACCAGTAGTACAGGAAGCGGGGGAGAAGGTGAGAGATGTGGGTAGAGATGTGGGCATTTGTTGTTTGTAGATTTTTGATGATGCCCATTCTAACTGGTGTGAGGTGATACCTCATTGTAGTTCTGATTTGCATTTCTCTAATAATTAGTGGTGTTGAGCAGCTTTTCATGTGCCTCTTGGCCATCTGTATGTCTTCTTTGGAAAGATGTCTATTTAGGTCTTGTGACCATTTTCTGATTTGGTTGTTTGTTTTTTTAATATTGAGCTGCATGAGCTGTTTATATATTTTGGAGATTAATCCTTTGTCCGTTGATCGTCTGCAAATATTTTCTCTGATTCCGAGTGTTGTCTTTTGGTCTTGTTTATAGTTTCCTTTGCTGTGCAAAAGCTTTTAAGTTTCATTAGGTCCCATTTGTTTATTTTTGATTTTATTTCCATTTCTTTAGGAGGTGGATCAAAAAAGATCTTGCTGTGATTTATGTCAAAGAGTGCTCTTCCTATGTTTTCCTCTAAGAGTTTTATGGTGTCCAGTCTTACATTTAGGTCTCTAATCCATTTTGAGTTTATTTTTGTGTATGGTGTTAGGGAGTGTTCTAATTTCATTCTTTTACATGTAGCTGTCCATTTTTCCCAGCACCACTTATTGAAGAGACTGTGTTTTCTCCATTGTATATCCTTGCCTCTTTTGTCATAGATTAGTTGACCATAGGCACATGGGTTTTACTCTGGGCTTTATATCCTGTTCCATTGATCTATATTTCTCTTTTTGTGCCAGTACCATATTGTCTTGATTACTGTAGCTTTGTAGTATCCTCGGAGGTTAGGAAGTCTGAATCCTCCACCTCCGTTTTTTTCCCTCAAGATTGCTTTGGCTATTCAGGGTCTTTTGTGTCTCCATACAAATGTTAAGATTTTTTGTTCTAGTTCTGTAAAAATGCCACTGGTAGTTTGATGGGGATTGCATTGAATCTGTAGATTGCTTTAGGTAGTAGGGTCATTTTCACAATATTGATTCTTCCAATCCAAGAACATGGTATATCTCTCCAACTGTTTGTGTCATCTTTGATTTCTTTCAGCAGTGTCTTATAGTTTTCTGAATACAGGTTTTTACCTTCCTAGGTAGGTTTATTCCTAGGTATTTTATTCTTGTTGTTGCAATGGTGAATGGGATTGTTTCCTTAATTTCTCTTTCTGATCTTTTGTTGTTAATGTATAAGAATGCAAGAGATTTCTGTGCATTAATTTTGAATCCTTCAAATTTACAAAATTCATTGATTACCTCTAGTAGTTTTCTGGTGGCATCGTTAGGATTCTCTATGTATAGTATCATGTCACCTGCAAACAGTGACAGTTTTACTTCTTTTCCAATTTGTATTCCTTTTATTTCTCTTTCTTCTCTGACTGCCGTGGCTAGGACTTCCAAAACTATATTGAATAATAGTGGCGAGAGTGGACATCCTTGTCTTGTTTCTGATCTTAGTGGAAATGCTTTCAGTTTTTCACCATTGAGAATGAAGTTTGCTGTGGGTTTGTCATATATGGCCTTTATTATGTTGAGGCAACTTCCCTCTATGCCTACTTTCTGGAGAGTTTTTATCATAAATGGGTGTTGAATTGTGTCGAAAGATTTCTCTGCATCTATTGAGATGACCATATGGTTTTTCTCCTTCAATTTGTTAATATGGTGTATCACATTGATTGATTTGCGTATATTGAAGAATCCTTGCATTCCTGGAATAAACCCCACTTGATCATGGTGTATGATCCTTTTAATGTGCTGTTGGATTCTGTTTGCTAGTAGTTTGTTGAGGATTTTTGCATCTGTATTCATCAGTGATATTGGCCTGTAGTTTTCTTTCTTTGTGTCATCCTTGTCTGCTTTTGGTATCAGGGTGATGTTGGTCTCGGAGAATGAGTTTGGGAGTGTTCCTCCCTCTGCTATATTTTGGAAGAGTTTGAGAGGGATAGGTGTTAGCTCTTCTCTAAATGTTTGATAGAACTCTCCTGTGAAGCCATCTGGTCCTGGCTTTTGTTTGTTGGAAGATTTTTAATCACAGTTTCAATTTCAGTGTTTGTGATTGGTCTGTTCATATTTTCTATTTCTCCCTGATTCAGTCTTGTCAGGTTGTGCACTTCTAAGAATTAGTCCATTACTTCCAGGTTGTCCATTTTATTGGCATAGAGTTGCTTGTAGTAATCTCTCATAATCTTTTGTATTTCTGCAGTGTCAGTTGTTACTTCTCCTTTTTCATTTCAAATTCTATTGATTTGAGTCTTCTCCCTTTTTTTCTTGATGAGTCTGGCTAACGGTTTATCAATTTTATTTACCTTCTCAAAGAACCAGCTTTTAGTTTTATTGATCTTTGCTATCGTTTCCTTCATTTCTTTTTCATTTATTTCTAATCTGATCTTTATGATTTCTTTCCTTCTGCTAAACTTGGGTTTTTTTGTTCTTCTTTCTCTAATTGCTTTAGGTGCAAGGTTAGGTTGTTTATTCGAGATGTTTCCTGTTTCTTAAGGTAGGATTGTATTGCTGTAAACTTCCCTCTTATAACTGCTTTTGCTGCATCCCATAGGTTTTGGGTTGTGGTGTCTCCATTGTCATTTGTTTCTAGGTATTTTTTGATTTCCTCTTTGATTTCTTCAGTGATCACTTCGTTATTAAGTAGTGTATTGTTTAGCCTCCATGTGTTTGTATTTTTTAAAGATCTTTTCCTGTAATTGATATCTAGTCTCATAGCGTTGTGGTTGGAAAAGATACTTGATAAAATTTCAATTTTCTTAAATTTTCCAAGGCTTGATTTGTGACCCAAGATATTATCTATCCTGGAGAATGCTCCATGAGCACTTGAGAAAAATGTATATTCTGTTGTTTTTGGATGGAATGTCCTATTAATATCAATTAAGTCCATCTTGTTTAATGTATCCTTTAAAGCTTGTGTTTCCTTATTTATTTTCATTTTCGATGATCTGTCCATTGGTGAAAGTGGGGTGTTAAAGTCCCCTACTATGAATGTGTTACTGTCGATTTCCCCTTTTATGGCTGTTAGTATTTGCCTTATGTATTGTGGTGCTCTTATGTTGGGTGCATAAATATTTACAATTGTTATATCTTCTTCCTGGATCGATCCCTTGATCATTATGTAGTGTCTTTCTTTGTCTCTTCTAATAGTCTTTATTGTAAAGTCTATTTTGTCTGATATGAAAATTGCTACTCCAGCTTTCTTTTGGTTTCCATTTGCATGGAATATCTTTTTCCATCCCCTCACTTTCAGTCTGCATGTGTCCCTAGGTCTGAAGTGGTTCTCTTGTCGACAGCATATATATGGGTCTTGTTTTTGTATCCATTCAGCCAGTCTGTGACTTTTGGTGGGAGCATTTAATCCATTTACATTTAAGGTAATTATCGATATGTATGTTCCTATTCCCATTTTCTTAATTGTTTTGGGTTTGTTATTATAGGTCTTTTCCTTCTCTTGTGTTTCTTGTCTAGAGAAGATCCTTTAGCATTTGTTGTAAAGCTGGTTTGGTAGTGCTGAACTCTCTCAGCTTTTGCTTGTCTGTAAAGGTTTTAATTTCTCCATCAAATCTAAATGAGATCCTTGCTGGGTAGAGTAATCTTGGTTGCAGATTGTTCTCCTTCATCACTTTAAATATGTCCTGCCACTCCCTTCTGGCTTGCAGAGTTTCTGCTGAAAGATCAGCTGTTAACCTTATGGGCATTCACTTGTGTTTTATTTGTTGTTTTTCCCTGCTGCTTTTAATATGTTTTCTTTGTATTTAATTTTTGACAGTTTGATTAATATGTGTCTTGGCGTGTTCCTCCATGGATTTATCCTGTATGGGACTCTCTGTGCTTCCTGGACTTGATTAACTATTTCCTTTCCCATATTAGGGAAGTTTTTAACTATAATCTCTTCAAATATTTTCTCAGTCCCTTTCTTTTTCTCTTCTTCTTCTGGAAACCCTATAATTCGAATGTTGGTGCACTTAATGTTGTCCCAGAGGTCTCTGAGACTGTCCTCAGTTCTTTTCATTCTTTTTTCTTTATTCTGCTCTGCAGTAGTTATTTCCACTATTTTATCTTCCAGGTCACTTATCCGTTCTTCTGCCTCAGTTATTCTGTTATTGATTCCTTCTAGAGTATTTTTAATTTCACTTATTGTGTTGTTCATCGTTGCTTGTTTCATCTTCAGTTCTTCTAGGTCCTTGTTAAATGTTTCTTGCATTTTCTCTTCTATTTCTAAGATTTTGGATCATCTTTACTATCATTAGTCTGAATTATTTTTCAGGTAGACTGCCTATTTCCTCTTCATTTGTTAGGTCTGGTGAGATTTTATCTTGCTCCTTCATCTGCTGTGTGTTTTTCTGTCTTCTCATTTTGCTTACCTTACTGTGTTTGGGGTCTCCTTTTTGCAGGCTGCATGTTCGTAGTTCTCTTTGTTTCTTGGGTCTGTCTGCAGTTGCTAGAGTTGGTTCAGTGGGTTGTGTAAGCTTCCTGGTGGAGGGGACTAGTGCCTGTGTTCTGGTGGATGAGGCTGCATCTTGTCTTTCTGGTGGGCAGGTCCACGTCTGGTGGTGTGTTTTGGGGTGTCTGCGGACTTATTATGATTTTAGGCAGCCTCTCCGCTAATGGGTGGGGTTGTGTTCCTGTCTTGCTAGTTGTTTGGCATAGGGTGTCCAGCACTGTAGCTTGCTGGTCGTTGAGTGAAGCTGGGTGCTGGTGTTGAGATGGAGATCTCTGGGAGATTTTCGCTGTATGATATTACGTGGAGCTGGGAGGTCTCTTGTGGACCAGTGTCCTGAAGTTGTCTCTCCCACCTCAGAGGCACAGCACTGAGTCCTGGCTGGAGCACCAAGAGCCTTTCATCCACATGTGTCAGAATAAAAGGGAGAAAAAGAAGAAAGAAAAAGAAAGAAAGAAAGAAAGAAAGAAAGAAGATAAAATATAATTAGGTAAAATATAATAAAGTTATTAAAATAGAAAAATAATTATTAAGGAAAAAAAATTTTTTAAAGTAAAATAAAAATGGACAGATAGACCCCTAGGACAAATGGTGAAAGCAAAGCTATACAGACAAAATCTCACACAGAAGCATCACATACACACTTACAAAAAGAGGAAAAGGGGAAAAAATAATAAATCTTGCTCTCAAAGTCTACCTCCTCAATTTGGGATGATTTGTTGTCTATTCAGGTATTCCACAGATGCAGGGTACATCAAGTTGATTGTGGAGATTTATTCCGCTGTTCCTGTGGCTGCTGGGAGAGATTTCCCTTTCCCTTCTTTGTTCGCACAGCTCCTGGGGTTCAGCTTTGGATTTGGTCCCACCTCTGCGTGTAGGTCGCCGGAGGGCATCTTTTCTTTGCTCAAACAGGGCGGGGTTAAAGGAGCCGCTGATTCGGGGCCTCTGGCTCACTCAGGCTGGGAGGAGGGAGGGGTATGGAGTGCAGGGCGAGCGTGCGGCGGCAGAGGCCAGCGTGACGTTGCACCAGCCTGAGGCGCGCCGTGCTTTCTCCCTGCGAAGTTGTCCCTGGATCACGGGTCCCGGGCAGTGGTGGGCGGCACAGGCTCCCGGGAGGGGAGGTGGGGATAGTGACCTGTGCTTGCACACAGGCTTCTTGGTGGCGGCAGCAGCAGCCTTAGCGTCTCATGCCCGTCTCTGGGGTCCGCGCTGTTAGCCGTGGCTCGCGCCCGTCTCTGGAGCTCCTTTAAGCAGCGCTCTTAATCCCCTCTCCTCGCGCACCAGGATACAAAGAGGGAAGAAAAAGTCTCTTGCCTCTTCGGCAGGTCCAGACTTTTTCCCAGACTCCCTCCCAGCTAGTCGTGGTGCACTAGCCCCTTCAGGCTGTGTTCATGCCGCCAGTCCTCTCCCTGCGCTCTGACCAAAGCCCAAGCCTCAGCTCCCATCGCCCCCTCCCTGGCGGGTGAGCAGACAAGCCTCTCGTGCTGGTGAGTGCTGATTGGCACCAGTCCTCCATGCGGGAATCTCTCCGCTTTGCCCTCCGCACCCCTGTTGCTGTGCTCTCCAACGTGGCCCCAAAGCTCCCCCCTCCACCACCCGCAGTCTCCACCCACGAAGGGGCTTCTAGTGTGTGGAAACCTTTCCTCCTTCACGGCTCCCTCCCACTGGTGCAGGTCCCGTCCCTATTGTTTTGTCTCTGTTTATTCTTTTTTCTTTTGCCCTACCCAGGTACGTGGGGAGTTTCTTGCCTTTTGGGAGGTCTGAGGTCTTCTGCCAGCGTTCAGTAGGTGTTCTGTAGGAGTTGTTCCACGTGTAGATGTATTTCTGATGTATCTGTGGGGAGGAAGGTGATCTCCGCTTCTCACTCTTCTGCCATCTTCCCCCTCTCTCTCGCTGTTGCTAAGTCCTGTTTGCTAGTATTTTGTTGAGGATTTTTGCATCTATATTCATCAGTAATATTCTTCTGTAATTTTCTTTTTTTGTATTATCTTTGTCTGGTTTTGGTATTAGGGTGATGGTGGCATCATAGAATGAGTTTGGGAGTGTTCCTTCCTCTGCAATTTTTTGGAAGAGTTTGAGAAGGATGGGTGTTAGCTCTTCTCTAAATGTTTGATAGAATTCACCTGTGAAGCCATCTGGTCCTGGGCTTTTGTTTGTTGGAAGATTTTTAATCCACTTTTCAATTTCATTACTTGTGATTTGTCTGTTCATATTTTCTATTTCTTCCTGGTTCAGTCTTGGAAGGTTATACCATTCTAAGAATTTGTCCATTTCTTCCAGGTTGTCCATTTTATTGGCATAGAGTTGCTTGTAGTAGTCTCTTATGATGCTCTGTATTTCTGTGGTGTCTGTTTTACATTCTCCTTTTTCATTTCTAATTTTATTGATTTGAGTCCTTTCCCTCAAGACTTGATGAGTCTGGCTAAATGTTTATCAATTTTCTTTATCTTCTTATAGAACCAGTCTTTTGTTTTATTGACCTTTGCTCTTGTTTTCTTTGTTTCTGTTTTATTTATTTCTGCTCTGCTCTTTATGATTTCTTTTCTTCTACTAACTTTGGGTTTTGTTTGTTCTTCTTTCTCTAGTTCCTTTAGGTGTAAGCTTTGATTTTTTAGTTGAGATTTTTCTTATTTCTTGAGGTTGGATTGTATTGCTATAAACTTCCCTCTTAGAGTTGCTTTTGCTGCATCCCATAGGTGTTGGATTGTTGTGTTTTCATTGTCATTTTTCTCTAGGTATTTTTTGATTTCCTCTTTGATTCCTTCCATGATATCTTTGTTATTTAATAATATATTGTTTAGCCTCCATGTGTTTGTGTTTCTTTACATTTTTCTCTGTAATTGATTTCTAATCTCATAGCGTTGTGGTCGGAAAAGATGCTTTATATGATTTCAGGTTTCTTAAATTTACTAAGGCTTGGTTTTTGACCAAGGATGTGATCTACCCTGGAGAATGTTCCATGTGCACTTGAGAAGAAAGTAGAATCTGTTTTTGGTTGGAATATCCTATAAATATCAATTAAATCTGTCTGTTGTGTCATTTAAAGCTTGTGTTTCCTTATTAATTTTCTGTTTGGATGATCTGTCCATTGGTGTAAGTGAGGTGTTAAAAGTCCCCCCCCATTATTGTGTTACTGTCATTACAATACATTACAATACAATACATTACAATACATACAGGATCCATTCTGAAGAATGAAGCTGCCATGAACTGAGCTGGGGAAGCCCAAGAGAGGAGGTTGAGGGAATATTAAAATTCAGATATCTCTTAGATATCTCGCTGGAGATTGTGAGCAGGTAGTCTGGTGCTCAGTGGGGAGGTGTGGGCTGGAGATGCAAACTGAGGAGTTGTCAGCATGTCCATAGTGTTTAAAGCTAGGAAACTAAGTGAGGTCACCCAGAATACAAAGGTAGGTCAAGAAAAGAGAACCAAGTACTTGAGCTATGAGATTCATTTAGAGTCACGCTTGAGTTCTCAACTCTGACAATCCCTGAAGGAAAGAAAGAGGTTGAACGTCTCTTTTCCCAATTTATTTGACTGTGGAGCACACTTTCCCCCTGTGTACCTGTGGAATTTCCTCTTTTATAGATCTTAGTATTTGCCTTATGTATTGAGGTGCTCCTATGTTGGGTGCATATATATTTATAATTGTTATATGTTCTTCTTGGATTGATCCCTTGATGATTATGTAGTGTCCATCCTTGTCTTTTGTAACATTCTTTATTTTAAAGTCTATCTTATCTGATATGAGTATTGCTACTGCAACTTTCTTGATTTCCACTTGCATGGAATATCTTTTTCCATCCCCTCACTTTCAGTCTGTATGTGTCCCTAGGTCTGAAGTGGGTCTCTTGTAGACAGCATATATATGGGTCTTGTTTTTGTATCCATTCAGAGGGCCTGTGTCTTTTGGTTGGAGTATTTAATCCATTCACGTTTAAGGTAATTATCGATGTGTATGTTCCTATTACCAGTTTCTTAATTGTTATGGGTTTGTTTTTGTAGGTCTTTTTCTTCTTTTGTGTTTCCCACTTAGAGAAGTTCCTTTAGCATTTGTTGTAGAGCTGGTTTGGTGCTGCTGAATTCTCTTAGCTTTTGCTTGTCTGTAAAGTTTTTAATTTCTCTGTGAAATCTGAATCAGATCCTTTCCAGGTAGAGTAATCTTGGTTGTAGGTTCTTCCGTTTCATCACTTTAAATATATCATGCCACTCCCTTCTGGCTTGTAGAGTTTCTGCTGAGAAATCAGCTGTTAACCTTATGGGAGTTCCTTTGTATGTTATTTGTCATTTTTCCCTTATTGCTTTTAATAATTTTTCTTTGTCTTTAATTTTTGTCAATTTGAGTACTATGTGTCTTGCTGTGTTTCTCCTTGGGTTTATTCTGCCTGTGACTCTGTGTGCTTCCTGGACTTGGGTGGCTATTTCATTTCCCATGTTAGGGAAGTTTTCGACTATAATCCCTTCAAATATTTTCTCAGGCCCTTTCTCTCTCTCTTCTCCTTCTGGGACCCGTATACTGCAAATGTTGGTGCATTTAATGTTGTCCCAGAGGTCTCTTAGGCTGTCCTAGTTCCTTTTCATTCTCTTTTGTTTATTCTGTTCCATGGGAGTGAGTTCCACCATTCTGTCTTCCAGGTCACTTATCCATTCTTCTGCCTCAGTTATTCTGCTATTAATTCCTTCTAGTGTATTTTTCATTTCCATCATTGTATTGTTCATCTCTGTTTGTTCTTTAATTCTTCTAGGTGTTCTTTAATTCTTTCAGGTCTTTGTTAAAGATTTCTTGCATCTTTTCAATCTTTGCCTTCATTCTTTTTCCATGGTCCTGGACCATCTTCTCTATTTTTATTCTGAATTCTTTTTCTGGAAGGTTGCCTATTTCCACTTCATTTAGTTGTTTTTCTGGGGTTTTATCTTGTTCATTCACCTGGTACATAGTCCCCTGCCTTTTCATTTTGTCTATATTTCTGTTAATGTGCTTTTCCTTCCATAGGATGCAGGATTCTGGTTCTTCTTGTTTCTGCTGGCTGCCCTCTGGTGGTGAGTCTAAGAGGCTTGTGCAAGCTTCCTGATGGGAGGGACTGGCAGTGGGTAGAACTGGGTGTTGCTCTAGTGGGCTGAACTCAGTAAAACTTTAATTTGCTTGTCTGCTGATGGGTGGGGTTGAGTTCCCTCCCTGTTGGTTGTTTGGCCTGAAGTGGCCCAGAACTGGAGGCTACAAACTCTTTGGTGGGGTTAATGGTGGACTCTTGGAGGGCTCATGCCAGGGAGTACTTCCAAGAACTTCTGCTGCCAGTGTCCTTGTCCCCACAGTGAGCCACAGCCACCCCCTGCCTCTGCAGGAGCCCCTCCAACACTAGCAGGTAAGTCTGGCTCAGTCTCCCATGCAGTCACTGCTCCTTCTCCTGGG
Organism: Orcinus orca; assembly: GCF_937001465.1. Classification (NCBI taxonomy): domain Eukaryota; kingdom Metazoa; phylum Chordata; class Mammalia; order Artiodactyla; family Delphinidae; genus Orcinus; species Orcinus orca. Next base: position 53,137,598 of record NC_064559.1, read on the forward strand.
TCCTAATGCTCACACTACTTTGTGTGTGCCCTCCAAGAGTGGAGTCTCTGTTTTCCCCAGTCCTGTCAAAGTCCTGCAATCAAATCCCGTTAGCCTTCAAAATCTGATTCTCTAAGAATTCCTCCTCCCATTGCTGGACCCCCAGGATGGAAGCCTGACGTGAGGTTCAGAACCTTCACTCCAGTGCATGGACTTCTGTGGTATAAGTGTTCTCCAGTTTGTGAGTCACCCACCCAGCAGTTATGGGATTTGCTTTTATTGTGATTGCACCCCTCCTACCATCTCTTTGTGGCTTCTCCTTTGTCTTTGGATGTGGGGTACCTTTTTTAGTGACTTCCAGTGTCTTCCTGTCGATGATTGTTCAGCATTTAATTGTGATTCTGGTACTCTCACAAGAGCGAGTCCACAGCAGGGTTTTGAGGAAAGGGGTGCTGTGACCTGTTAAAGTAAATGTAGCACTCAACCTAGGTGTTGGGTTGAGAATAGACAACATCGGGGAAGGACAGGAGCAGGGACACCAGTTAGGTGGCCCTTTAAATAATTCAGGTGAGGGATGATGGTGGCCTGGATCAGGGTGGTGGGTTGGGGTTATGAGAAGTGGTCAAATTCTGAATATATTTTGGATGTAGAGCTGATTTGAATTTGCTGATGGACTAAATATGGGATGTGGGAGAAATAGAGGAATCATGAATGGCATTAAGATTTTTGTCCTGAGTAACCTGAAGAATGAAGTTGCCATGAACTGAGCTGAGGAAGCCCAAGGGAGGAGGTTGAGGGAATATTAAAATTCAGATATCTCTTAGATATCTCGCTGGAGATTGTGAGCAGGCAGTCTGGTGCTCAGTGGGGAAGTGTGGGCTGGAGATGCAAACTGAGGAGTTGTCAGCATGTCCATAGTGTTTAAAGCTAGGAAACTAAGTGAGGTCACCCAGAATATAACGGTAGGTCAAGAAAAGAGAACCAAGTACTTGAGCTATGAGATTCATTTAGAGTCACGCTTGAGTTCTCAACTCTGACAATCCCTGAAGGAAAGAAAGAGGTTGAACATCTCTTTTCCCAATTTATTTGACTGTGGAGCACACTTTCCCCCTGTGTACCTGTAGAATTGCTGTTCTATTGAATAGATTTTTGAGAAGGCCATGTTAGGCTTGGGAGGTAGCCTAGGGCCCTAAGGAGAGGAACTTTCCATGTTCTGCTAAGGAATTTGGACTTTATCTCCTAGGTGGTGGGAGGGCCACTGATGGGTTTTAAGAGAAGTAACGGGATGGTATATTTTTGTGGCAGTGTGGAAGGTGGTTTTGGCGGTGGGGGGGGGGAGTCTGAAGGAAGAAGACAAGTGAATAGGTGATTGAAGTAGCCTAGGTGAAAGATGATAAAGCCCTGAATATAGCAATTGGGAATGGAGAGAGAGAATCAGATGAAATGGGTATTTAGGAAGTTTAGAATCCATAAGATTTGAAGACCTGTCAGACATAGTAGGTGATGAAAAAGATTCTATGATAACCCTGAGGGTTCTGGCTTGGATAGGATTTTCTATAATTACCTGTATCCCTTAGGAGAGGTCTATCAATGCAAGCTACAAACCAGTACTTCATGTAATTAACTTTTACTTTTAACATGGTTCAAGTTATATTTTATTTTACAATGAAAAATGGGAATCGATTTAATGTTCAGACAATGCTGCCTGTCATTCATAAAGTCATATTACTTTTTCGTTAATACAAAAACATTTAAAATGGTACTTAATAGAGTGAGTGTGATGAACTGTTTGAATGTACATTGGAGCATGGTGGTGCTTTCTTTCTAACATTAATAGTTATATTTTGGGATTGGTGTGTTCTAATCTTTTGTATGCATAATACAGCTTGTAAAAGAGAGCAGATTATACTGACTAGAAAAACGTTCCTAGGGGGTTAAGTTAAGGACCTTGGATATATGCCTGGGCCCTGTTTTCCAACACTGTTAGAAAGTGGGAGACATTCCAGTATTGCTTATTTTGATTGTTCTATGTTCAGAATGGTGGCTGACAAATGCTGGCATTCCTCTGGCTACTCCATGGACACTGGAAAGAAGGGATGCTTCTTTAGTGTAGTGATGGTATGTCCATAGCCTTTTACCTTTTCAAATAACCTCTTGCCTGCAGTGGTAGCATGTCCCAAATAGCTTAGGTTCTAAAAACTGAATTGAGAAGCAGAACCAAGTTGTTTAGGGTTATGCAAATGATGCATAATGTCGTAACTTGACTACTAATGAAGAAAGACTTTCAGTTTGACATATAATTAATTCTTAAGAAAATAAATGAAGATTTTGGGGGTAGTAAATATTGGTTCTGTTCACAGGTATTTCTGGTTTTCTTCCCTCTAGGCACATGTAGGATTGAATCTCCTGATCTGTGTTATAGAAGACTGGCCATGTGACTGACTTCAGCCAATGAAATGTAAGTGGAAATGATGTGCATTACCTCTGGATAAGAGTCAGTAAGAGCTAGTGTATAAGTTGCTACATATCCTTTCCCTTGTCATGGTGCCCAGTGATGCTTCAGATGATGGAGGCTCTTAGTTTTTGTTCCTGACTGAGGCAATGTGGGGATGAGTCCTTAGAGGATTTGTAAGCTTTATTATTATTTTTTAATTTTTAATATTAATTTTATTTATTTTTTATACAGCAGGTTCTAATTAGTTATCCATTTTATACATATTAGTGTATACATGTCAATAAAAATCTCCCAATTCATCATACCACCCCCAACCCCACCCCCCACTGCCACTTTCCCCCCTTGGTGTCCATACACTTTTTCTCTACATCTGTGTCTTTATTTCTGCCCTGCAAACCGGTTCATCTGTACCATTTTTCTAGGTTCGACATATATGCATTAATATATTAGTTTTCCTCTTTCTGACTTACTTCACTCTGTATGACAGTTCCTAGGTCCCTCCACATCTCTACAAATGACCCAATTTGGTTCCTTTTTATGGCTGAGTAATATTCCATTTTATGTATGTACCACATCTTCTTTATCCATTCATCTGTCGATGGGCATTTAGGTTGCTTCCATGACCTGGCTATTGTAAATAGTGCTGCAATGAACATTGGGGTGCATGTGTCTTTTTGAATTATGGTTTTCTCTGGGTATATGCCCAGTAGTGGGATTGCTGGGTCATATGGTAATTCTATTTTTAGTTTTTTAAGGAACCTCCATACTGTTCTCCACAGTGGCTGTATCAATTTACATTCCCACCAACAGTGCAAGAGGGTTCCCATTTCTCCACACCCTCTCCAGCATTTGTTTTTGTAGATTTTTGATGATGCCCATTCTAACTGATGTGAGGTGGTACCTAGTTGCCATTTTGATTTGAATTTCTCTAGCAATTAGTGATGTTGAGCAGCTTTTCATGTGCCTCTTGGCCATCTGTATGTCTTCTTTGGAGAAATGTCTATTTAGGTCTTCTGCCCATTTTTGGATTGGGTTGTTTGTTTTTTTAATATTGAGCTGCATGAGTTGTTTATATATTTTGGAGACTAATCCTTTGTCCGTTGATTCATTTGCAAATATTTTCTCCCATTTTGAGGGTGGTCTTTTCGTCTTGTTTGTAGATTCCTTTGATTTGCAAAGGCTTTTAAGTTTCATTAGGTCCCATTTGTTTATTTTTGTTTTTATTTCCATTACTCTAGGAGATGGATCAAAAAAGATCTTGCTGTGATTTATGTCAAAGAGTGTTCTTCCTATGTTATCCTCTGAGAGTTTTATGGTGTCTGGTCTTACATTTAGGTCTCTAATCCATTTTGAGTTTATTTTTGTGTATGGTGTTAAGGAGTGTTCTAATTTCATTCTTTTACATGTAGCTGTCCAGTTTTCCCAGCACCACTTATTGAAGAGACTGTCTTTTCTCCACTGTATATCCTTGCCTCCTTTGTCATAGATTAGTTGACCATAGATGCGTGGGTTTACCTCTGGGCTTTTGTTCCTGTTACATTGATCTATATTTCTGTTTTTGTGCTAGTACCATATTGTCTTGATTACTTTGTAGTGTAGTCTGAAGTCAGGAAGTTTGTTTCCTCCAGCTCCGTTTTTTTCCCTCAAGACTGTTTTGGCTATTCAGGGTCCTTTGTGTCTCCATACAAATTTTAAGATTTTTTTGTTCTAGTTCTGTAAAAAATGCCATTGGTAATTTGATAGGGATTGCATTGAATCTGTAGATTGCTTTGGGTAGTATAGTCATTTTCACAGTATTGATTCTTCTAATCCAAGAACATGGTATATCTCTCCATCTGTTTATATCATTACTTTCTTTCATCAGTGTCTTATAGTTTTCTGTATACAGGTCTTTTTTCCCCCTAGGTAGGTTTATACCTAGATATTTTATTCTTTTTGTTGCAATGGTAAATGGGAGTGTTTCCTTAATTTTTCCTTCAGATTTTTCATCATTAGTGTATAGGACTGCAAGAGATTTCTTTGCATTAATTTTGTATCCTGCAACTTTACCAGATTCATTGATTACCTCTAGTAGTTTTCTGGTGGCATCTTGAGGATTCTCTATGTGTAAGTATCATGTCATCTGCAAACAGTGACAGTTTTACTTCTTCTTTTCCAATTTGTATTCCTTTTATTTCTTCTTCTTCTCTGATTGTTGGGACTAGGACTTCCAAAAGTATGTTGAATAATAGTGGCAAGAGGGGACATCCTTGTCTTGTTCCTGATCTTAGAGAAAATGCTTTCAGTTTACCACCATTGAGAATGATGTTTGCTGTGGGTTTGTTGTATATGGCCTTTATTATGTTGAGGCAGTTCCCTCTATGCCCACTTTCTGGAGAGGTTTTATCAAAAATGGGTGTTGAAATTTGTCAAAATCTTTTTCTGCATCTATTGAGATGATCATATGATTTTTATTCTTCAATTTGTTAATATGGTGTATCACATTGATTGATTTGAGTATATTGAAGAATCCTTGCATCCCTGGGATAAATCCCACTTGATCATGGTGTATGATCCTTTTAATGTGTTGTTGGATTCTGCTTGCTAGTATTTTGTTGAGGATTGTTACATCTGTATTCATCAGTAATATTGGTCTGTAATTTTCTCTTTATTTAGTATGTTTGTCTGGTTTTGGTATCAGGGCGACGGTAGCCTCATAGATGAGTTTGGGAGTGTTCCTTCCTCTGCAATTTTTTGGACGAGTTTGAGAAGAATGAGTGTTAGCTCTTCTCTAAATGTTTGCTAAATTTTACCTGTGAAGCCATCTGGTCCTGGACTTTTGTTTGTTGTAAGATTTTTAGTTATGGTTTCAATTTCATTACTTGTGACAGGTCTGTTTATATTTTCTAAGTCTTCCTGGTTTAGTCTTGGAAAATTGTACCTTTCCAAGAATTTGTCCATTTCTTCATGTCTGTCCATTTTATTGGCATAGAGTTGCTTGCTGTAGTCTCTTATGATGCTTGTATTTCTGCAGTGTCTGTTGTAACTTGTCCATTTTCATTTCTAATTTTATTGATTTTAATCCTCTCCCTCTTTTTCTTGATGAGTCTGGCTAATGGTTTATCAATTTTGTTTATCTTCTCAAAGAACCAGCTTTTAGTTTTATTGATCTTTGCTATTGTTTTCTTTGTTTCTAGTTCATTTATTTCTGCTCTGATCTTTATGATTTCTTTCCTTCTACTAACTTTAGGTTTTGTTTGTTCTTCTTTCTGTAGTTCCTTTAGGTGTAAGTTTAGATTGTTTATTTGAGATTTTTCTTGTTTCTAGAGGTAGGCTTGTATTGCTATAAACTTCCCTTTTAGAACCGTTTTGCTGCATCCCATAGTTTTTGGATCATCGTGTTTCCATTGTCATTTGTCTCTAGGTATTTTTTGATTTCCTTTTTGATTTCTTCCGTGATATCTTTGTTATTTAGTAATATATTGTTTAGCCTCCATGTGTTTGTGTTTTTTTACATTTTTTCCTATAATTTTTTTCTAATCTCATAGTGTTGTGGTCAGAAAAGATGCTTTATATGATTTCAGGTTTCTTAAATTTACCAAGGCTTGATTTGTGACCCAAGATGTGATCTGTCCTGGAGAATGTTCCAGGTGCACTTGAGAAGAAAGTGCAATCAGCTGTTTTGGGGTAGAATGTCTTCTAAATATCAATTAAATCTGTCTATTGTGTCATTTAAAGCTTGTGTTTCCTTATTAATTTTCTGTTTGGATGATCTGTCCACTGGTGTACGTGAGGTGTTAAAGTCCCCCACTATTATTTTGTTACTGCTTATTTCCTCTTTTATAGTTGTTAGCATTTGCCTTATGTATTGATGTGCTCCTATGTTGGGTACATATATATTTATAATTGTTATATCTTTTTCTTGGATTGATCCCTTGATCAGTATGTAGTGTCCTTCTTTGTCTCTTGTAATAGTCTCTATTTTAAAGTCTATTTTGTCTGATATGAGAATTGCTATTCCAGCTTTCTTTTGGTTTCCATTTGCATGGAATATCTTTTTACATCCCCTCATTTTTCGTCTGTATGCGTCCCTAGGTCTGATGTGGGTCTCTTGTAGCCAGCATATATACACGTCTTGTTTTTGTATCCATTCAGCCATTCTATGTCTTTTGGTTGGAGCATTTAATCCATTTACATTCAAGGTAGTTATCAATGTGTGTGTTCCTATTACCATTTTCTTAATTGTTTTGGGTTTGTTTTTGTAGGTCCTTTCCTCTTTTGTGTTTCCCACTTAGAGAAGTTCCTTTAGCATTTGTAGTAGAGCTGGTTTGGTGGTGCTGAATTATCTTAGCTTTTGCTTGTCTGTAAAGTTTTTAATTTCTCTGTTGAATATGAATGAGATCCTTGCTGGGTAGAGTAATCTTTGTTGTAGGTTTTTCCCTTTCATCACTTTAAATATGTCCTGCCACTCCCTTCTGGCTTGCAGAGTTTTTGCTGAAAGATCAGCTGTTAACCTTATGGGGATTCCCTTGTATGTTATTTGTTGTTTTTCCTTGCTGCTTTTAATATTTTTTCTTTGTATTAAATTTTTGATAGTTTTTTTTAATATGTGTCTTGGTGTGTTTCTCCTTGGATTTATCCTGTATGTGGCTCTCTGCACTTCCTGGACTTGATTGACTCTTTCTTTTCCCATATTAGGGAAGTTTTCAACTATAATCTCTTCAAATATTTTCTCAGTCCCTTTCTTTTTCTCTTCTTCTTCTGAGACCCCTATAATTCAAATGTTGGTGCATTTAATGTTGTCCCAGAGGTCTCTGAGACTGTCCTCAATTTGTTTCATTCTTTTTTCTTTATTCTGCCCTGCGGTAGTTATTTGCACCATTTTATCTTCCAGTCCACTTATCCGTTTTTCTATCTCAGTTAGTATGCTATTGATTCCTTCTAGAGAATTTTAAATTTCATTTAGTGTGTTGTTCATCATTGTTTGTGTGCTCTTTAGTTCTTCTAGGTCCTTGTTAAACGTTTCTTGTATTTTCTCCATTCTATTTCCAAGATTTTGGATCATCTTTACTATCATTACTCTGAATTCTTTTTCAGGTAGACTGCTATTTCCTCTTCATTTGTTTGGTCTGGTCGGTTTTTACCTTGCTCCTTCTTCTGCTGTGTGTTTCTCTGTCTTCTCATTTTGCTTAACTTTCTGTGTTTGGGGTCTCCTTTTCACAGGCTGCAGGTTCATAGTTCCCATTGTTTTTGGTGTCTGCCCGCAGTGGGTAAGTTTGGTTCAGTGGGTTGTCTACGCTTTCTGTTGGAGGGGACTGGTGCCTGTGTTCTGGTGGATGAGGCTGGATCTTGTCTTTCTGGTGGGCAGGACCGTGTCCATTGGACCATGTCCAATGGCGTGTTTTGGGGTGTCTGTGACCTTATTATGATTTTAGGCAGCCTCTCTGCTAATGGGTGGGGTTTGTTCCTGTCTTGCTAGTTGTTTGGCATAGGGTGTCCAGCACTGTAGCTTGCTGATTGTTGAGTGGAGCTGAGTATTCATGTTGAGATGGAGATCTCTGGGAGAGCTTTCGCTATTTGATACTATGTGGATCTGGGAGGTCTCTGGTGGACCAGTGTCCTGAACTCGGCTCTCCCACTTCAGAGGCACAGACCTGACACCCGGCCAGAACACCAAGACCTGTCTTCTACATGGCTGCTAGTGTTGGAGGGTCTCCTGAGGAGGCGGGGGGTGGCTGTGGCTCACTGCAGGGACGGGGACACTGGCAGCAGAGGTTCTGGGTAGTGCTCCTTGGCATGAGCCCTCCTGGAGTCCCAATAGTCTTTAAAATATATAAATATCCTGAATAATATTAATTGGTGGAGGAATGTTGTACTCTATTTTTTATATTTATATATTTTATAATTATATCATATAATTTATAACAATGTAAGATTTTATTTTTGTACTTTTCCTTGTTGTAAATAACATTCCAGTGAAAGATTTGTACCCATCTTTGCTTGGATTGCTGCTTATTTTCTTAGAGTAGATCCTAGAAGCAGAATTATTGGGCCCAGGATTATGCATATTTTTAGGAATTTGCCACATATTGCAAAATAGCCCAGGAGAAAGGTTGTACCAATTAACACTCCAGCAGTGAGAGATGGGCCATCTCACCACCCCTGTTGAGTATTAGAATTCCTTTTAATCTCTGTTAATTTGATAGGTGAAAATGCTATCTTGTTGTTTTATATTTGCATTCCTTTGATTACAAGTGATGTAGGACATTTATTTCATATGTTTATGAGTCATTTGCATTTTTTCTTATGGGAATTGTCTAAATGGATTCTCAAGTCCCCCAAACAACAAACTGTTAAACGGAAAGCAACACAGGAAGCCAGCAGTGCAGTTCTGTTACCACTGAGCCTCAGCACATGTGTTTTGAAGTGTGAGTGTTGAACAGGCTCCTTTTATTACCTCTTATCATCCTTGTTTTGATTATTTTCTCTCCAGTCATCTCTCTCCACAACCCATGTCACCCTCAAGCCTTGGTCTCCCTCCAAGCATCTATTGCACCAAGCTGCAGTCATGGCTAAACCTGAAATTTTGGAGAGAAAATGACAAATGTAATCAAAGTCAGTTTTGAGTGGAACAGCATTATTGTGGAAAAATCCATGAAGTGTCCCCCTTATGAAGGTCCCTCCCTATGAACTGATATGTTCCCATGGCAAAGAGGCAGTGGGCACATCCTCTCCTAAAGGGTCAATGATTAAAAGCACAGCCTGTTTCTCTGGCTTTAGGCTTGAATCACTGTCCCTGGTGGTAAAGCTTAAATTACTCTTCCCTGGAAGCATTCTTATTTATTTCATAGACATTGCATTACCCCCGATTGTCTATTTGCTGCTTTTAAGAAGAGAGAGGAAAGAATCTAAGGTTCCCCAAAGTAAGTGTTACTTTTTAGCTAGTGTGAGGTAAAAGACAGATTGAAGTGGAGCCAGAGGGACCTGCCCTTCACCCTCCATCTTCATCGGAGTTGGACGCTCACATTGGTATGTCAGGCAGCAGCTGGCAGGCTCTTTTATCATCATTAATTGTCCGCTGAGTTGTCACAAGGAGAGACTAGAATTCGGGTTTAATTACATCTGTATCATCTCTGATAAATTTCAGGAGATTCTGGTGGTGCAAAATAGGCATGGGCCAGTGATGTGCCAAGGATATGCTGTGAAGCAGAAACCATGTGTATCGTTGAGGGGGAAAAGGTGAATTAACTGAATTCCAAGGAAGTAAGGCTTTATCGAGGCTGAACAACTCTCATGAGATGTGGTGATGGAGAAGAGGGGGAAGGGAAGCTGTTAGTGGCATTGAGCTTGTTAAGGGTCATTTGGTTTCTGTGCAGAAGGTGTAGTGGGCCTTCCCAGGGAACAAGCAAGATTCATCCAATGCAATTGCTTGTTTTTATGGACAGTAACCTACTGCCAGTCAGGGAGCAAAGAAATACGTTTGGCTTTGGATAAAACAACAGCACTTCCACTCCCATTTCTTTTATGATATATGTTTCTTTGGGTGGTCTCTGATTTAGTTCTGGAAATATGTGCTGGTGCAGAGTGAGGCTTAAGTGACAATGAAGCTGGCTTTGGCTAAAACAGAACTAAACTACAGTTTAACAGAAATGGCAAGGAGTAGGTGGCATGGGAGCTGAGTGTTATCAGTAGCTCATCGTTTCATAAAAGAGTCAACAAGTGCTTAGAACCTTCATCACACTGTGGCAATGGCCCTTCTGCCCAGCTTAGCCACACAAGGTCTCATTCTGATCTTTTATCCGTCCTTGTGTACCTCCCTATCTGACTCTGGTGCTTTCGTTATTGACTGACATCTGAACTTTGTGCCCCAGAGTAAAGCAAATCTGCTCTGATTCCCTTCATTGGTGCATGGATCTTGTGCTTAAGAATGTTAACCACTTGGCTTCATCTTAACTCTCACTTTCTGAAAGAGAGTCTGAAGCTCTTTCATGAGCTATCTCTTGTGGAATTAAGTGTTGTCAAAGAATCATATAGATTGGCCATCTGGCCCTCTGCTTTTCAAAAGGATAATTTTAGTGCGATTTCCACATCTTCTGAAGAGCAATTTATTTTAGTCCTTAGGCCCTCTTTCAGCATTAAAAAAAGTAGATCACATAAATGTAACCCAAAAAATCTAAAAAGAATAATTGTATATGGTTGTATGTGTCTTTGTACATAATAAAAGGGTTTTGCCCACATTCTAGGTCTCCAGTAAAATGTTGTGGTCTTTTATGTTAGGCCTCTTATACAAGCCACAAAACTAATCTTTGCTCTGATTTTTACAGCTGTGTACAAAACTCACAGGGGTAAGTTTGGAAAAACAGGTAAATCAAATTCAGAGCTCTCAGAAGTTACAATATACATTGACTAAATATAGATACATAAGAGGATTAAAGTTGAATACAAGAAGATATATATATTATATATTATATATATATAATTTATATAATATATATATACATTATATATATTTTATATATATAATATATATATATATATATATATATAGAGAGAGAGAGAGAGAGAGAGAGATACCAAAGTTTATATGTGATTGTAAGTTTCTCGAAGCCAGAGGCTCGATGTTCGTACTTCTATCCAACAATACTAGGCCCAGGATAGATGCTCAATAAATATGTATTGAATGTGTAAAGTATTTATTGAGTGTGTTAAACAACTTTTACATTTACCATATGCTCCGATGGGCTAATCATATTCATTGAGGTGTGGACAGAATTAGAAGTAGGTGTGGTGTGCCAAAATACTGAGCTATGATTGAGTGCGTCCCACTTCATGGAAACTATCAGGGCTGCCCCTGAAGTCTGAGAGCAGAGGCACCTGCCTCAGGCCTCAGTGCTGGGTCTTTGTGCTTCAGGGACAGGTAGCTGGGTGTAACTCAGGCAGGCCTTTGATCAAGAAGGTTATATATACATATGTAACCATGAGGGGAAGTCAGGTAATAATCACTTTCTTGTCTCCTACTGCCTTTTTTAAAAAAATTGAAGTATAGTTGCTTTAAACTGTTGTGTTAGTTGCTGGTGTACAGCAACGTGATTCAGTTATACATATATATATATGTATTCAGTTTCATATTCTCTTCCATTATGGTTTATTACAGGATATTCAATATAGTTCCCTGTGCTGTACAGTAGGACCTTATTGTTCCTCTGTTTTATATATAGTAGTTTGTATTTGCTAATCCCAATTTATCCCCCCCACCCCACACTCCCCTTTCTTCTGGTAACCATAAGTTTGTTTTCTATGTCTGTGAGTCTATTTCTGTTTTGTAAATAAGTTCATTTGTATCATTTTTTTAGATTCCACATGTAAGAGATGTCATATGATATTTGTCTTTCTCTATCTGGCTTACTTCACTTAGCATGATAATCTCTAGGTCCATCCATGTTGCTGTAAATGTCATTATTTCATTCTTTTTATGGCTGAGTAATAGTCCATTGTATATATATGTACCACATTTTTTTATCCACTCATCTGTTGATGGACATTTATACTGCTTCCATGTCTTGGTTATTGCAAATAGTTCTGCTGTGAACGTTGGGATGCATGTATCTTTTCGAATTATAGTTTTTTCCGGATATAAGCCCAGGAGTGGTATTGTTGGATCATACGACAACTCTATCTTTAGTTTTCTAGGGAACCTCTATACTATTTTCCATTCCCACTGCCTTTCTAAGTCCACTCTATAGGATTTTTTTCCCCTCTGTTCCCCAAAGAAATACAGGCAGGTCCTATGACTCTTCTGTCCGAACCAGATCAACACAAATAGTTCTCCCATCACTTCAAGTCACACAACATCATCTTAGGATGCTAATTATATATCTAGTCCCACGTTATAGTTAAAACTAATTTTGTTTAAAAATAACATTTCCTCTTTCTTCCAGTTCAGGCTTATTCCAGGCAGGAAGCCATGGTCAGGGAATGGGAATGTTTTCAACTTCTGTCTCCTCTCTCCTCACTGAGCATTTCTAATCCTCCTTGCACATTCTGCTAACTCTTGGGTTCCGACTAGGGAGATCATATGTCCTGTGTACTCAGTCTGGTCCCAGATACTTGTTGCCTGGGGCCTGGTTATTAACATTTCCCCATTGTATCATGGTTTTCCAGAGAAATAGAATCAATAGGATATTATATATATAAAAATATTATAATTGGCTCATGCAGTTAGGGAGTCTGAAGTTTGTAGGGCAGGACAGCAGGCTGGAAATGAAGGCAGGATTTCTATGCCACAGCCTTGAGGCAGAATTCCTTCTTCTCTGGGAAACCTTGGTTTTTGCTCTTAAGGCTTTTAATATCTGGATGCCTCCTCATTTTTTTTTATTGGGATATAGTTGTTTTACAATGTTTTGTTAGTTTCTACTGTACAGTGAAGTGAATTAGAGTACCCTGTGCTATTCAGCAGGTTATTATTAGTTATCATATTTTATACATTGTAGTATATATATGTCAATCTCAATCTCCCAGTTCACCCCACCCCGCCTTTCTCCCCTTGGTGCCCATATACATTTGTGCTCTATGTCTATTTCTCTGCCTTGCGAACCGGTTCATCTGTACCATTTTTCTATATTCCAATATATGCATTACTACACGATATTTGTTTACTATATGATATTTGTTTTTCTCTTTCTGACTTACTTCACTCTGTATGACAGTCTCTAGGTCCATCCATGTCTCTACAAATGATCCAATTTCCTTCCTTTTTATGGCTGAGTAATAGTCCACTGTATATATATTTACCACATCTTCTTTATCCATTCATCTGTTGATGGACATCTAGGTTGTTTCTCTGTCCTGGCTATTGTAAACAGTGCTTCAATGAACAACGGGGTACATGTGTCCTTTTGAATTATGGTTTTCTCAGGGTATATGCCCAGTAGTGGGATTGCTGGGTCGTATGGTAGTTCTATTTGTAGTTTTGTAAGGAACCTCCATACTGTTCTCCATAGCGGCTGTGTCAACTTACATTCCCACCAACGGTGCAAGAGTGTTCCCTTTCTCCACACCCTCTCCAGCATTTATTGTTTGTGGATTTTTTGATGATGGCCATTCTGACCGGTGTGAGGTGATACCTCACTGGAGTTTTGATTTGCATTTCTCTAATGATTAATGATGTTGAGCATCTTTTCATGTGCCTCTTGAGAGGCCCCCTCATTATTGAGGGTGCTCTTCTGTACTTAGAGTCAACTGATTGTAAATGTTAACCATAAAACACCTTCACAGCAGCATGTAGGCTAGTGTTTAACCAAAGAACTGGGCACCAGAGTCCAGTCAAGTTGACACATAGAGTGAACCCTTATACCTTTTCTTTCTCAGAAGTCTCTCTGTATGTGTACTAAATTACATGGCCGCCCCAGCTCTGACCCCTCCCAAGAGCATGCAGGGAAGGAGAGGAGATAAGAACACAGGAAACGTCTCTCTTAATGGTACCTCAAGATGGCAGATGTTTAAATCTGACTCTTGCTCTTAGGGACATTTTTTGGGTTTTTTGGAAATGTTGCCTTCTCTCCCTCAACACTAGTCATCTCTACTCTTCGTTCCCCAGAGGGCACAGTCACTTCTATTCTGGTAGCCTGGGACTCGGCCCCAACGTAATGGATTCTCTTTCACTCTGCCATCACACCAGCTAGTAAGCGCACATCTCACCTTTGAGGTGGGAGTCAGGTGTGTGCACAAGAAACACATATTAGGCTTTCTGAGGAGTCCTTTTGAAATATATTCCGTTAAGTGTGAGGTGACGGCAGGACCCACTCACCCCTTATACATGTCTTCATTGGGGGGAAGCTCAGCGTACAGATAACACTTACCCAAGGCCCTTTCCTATATATATGTGTAATATACATATTATACACACACACATCTTACAATCTTACACTCTTGATGTGAGTGAGGGGATGAAGGGCTGATTAGTTTTTGTTTACTCCTTTGAAATTCTGCATCATGGCAAAGTGATATCTACGTTTCAAGATCTTAGCCTAAAGTCCCATTTTAATATTCTGTACAGATGCACACAAATATGCGTACTGCTGTACATTTACCTAAAAATATTATCAGTCCACCAAACTCCCAGTAACAAAGAAACGTAGGCTGGGGAATTGCGCCTCACACTGTCCTTCTTTGTTTTTTCTTTAATATTTTCCTGGATGTTTATTGTGACCTCATGTTGCCAGCAGGTGTGTGTGTGTGTGTGTGTGTGTGTGTGTGTGTGTCTGTGTGTCTGTGTATTTGGAGCTGGCGGGGAGAGGGGGGGCAGCGTATGACTCTCCAGTGGGTGATTAGTCTGGGTCCTCATAGTCCTCTGGGTTCAACCCTGGGTCTCACATCAGACAGGCTGTCTGGATGCTGTGTAAACCAAGCAGTGGGGTGAACTCTCCTGCTAGCATCACCCTTTGCTACAAAGGCATTTAAAACAAGGCCTGAGGCAATTAGGACATCAAATAACCCTATTGCTCTTATAATACTGAAATATTGAATATTTAAAAGGTAAGCAGGCTTGAAATTTGTAATGGAAAGAAAATATCCCTTTAGGTCATTAAAGAGTGTGAGGAGCCCTAGCCTTTGAAAAATAGTTGGAAAAGTTTGAAGAATTCATAAGGCAAAAGAAGCTGGGTTATATTCACAAATATGCAGAGTCCTGAGTATAAAATAAGGGCCAATTCAGAGGTCCATTTAAGAAGGTGACCAGAGCATAATTAAAGTAACTGGCTTCATAGCCAATTTGGAATTCTGTCACTAGGAAAATGGTTACTATGAGATAGTCACAGACAAGCCAGAGAAAATGAGCACACAAAACGGCATCAAAGAAGAAAATAAGCTGAGGTGGTTAAGAGAGCAGATTCTGGAGTGAGAGAGAATAGACCCTGATTTGGTCTAAATACTTCGCAGTCTGGGTGGCCTGACAATACATGTAGAACTTTCTCTGCCTTAATTTTCTCACCTGTAAATTGGTACCTATCTCATATGGTGGTTGTGAGAATGCTATCGGTGTGCTTGATACATAGTAAGTGCTCAGTAAACTTATTATTATTATATTTAGATTTTTTTTTCTCCTAGAAGCACCAAAAGTCTGATACGAAGATGAACATTTCCCATAGAGAGAAGTAGTTAAGACAAAACCAAGCTCTAACCTGGAGTAGTTCAGATTTCATATTGATTGGATTTGATTATATAGTCACCAAAATAAATAATTCATTCAGTTTCAGATATAAAAGAGACAAAAGTATGCCAAAGAAAGTGTTTAATTCCACAAATAGGAGGAATGACTTTCAGTGTGCTCTGGTTTCTCAGTGTTTACTGAACCTGTTTTCTCCAGAAGAGAGAAAAAATTCCACAAAAGTTGTTTCATCTTCTGATTATATTGTTTTATACTGGTTTATAGATATACCTATTGGAGACTCAGTTCTTTATTCATGAAGATGTGACCCATATTAATTAGAACAGACTACGTGATGAAACCAAGAAACCCAAAGTCTCACTGGTGTATATTAACAGATGTTTACTTATCTACCAGGCCACATCCTGCTGGAGACCAGGCAGCTCTCCTGGAGGGTTTTCCTCCAGTATTGAGGTAGTGACCTAGTACCATTTTATCCTGTGGCTTCCATGTTTGCTATGGCCTTTTTGGTGTCCTCTACTAGATCTTCAGTTTCCCCAACTGGTGAGCAAAGATATAGTATGAGAATGATAGAGTGAGATGTTTTATATCCAGCTTGGAAGTGGCAAACATTATTTATTCCCATATTCCTTTGGGCAGAACCTGGTCACATGGCCCCAACCTGACTGCAAGAGAAGCTAGGAAATGTAGGTTTTCTGTATTCCCATGCTGGGAAAGAGGGACTGGAGAGCATTTTAGTTATTCTCTGTGCATGACTTCTGTTGATGTGAAGTTAGAGTTTTCATACTTGGTAAGTTTTGATAGGATGGGTTGCAAAAGGGATGTTGAGAGATCTTAGCCACTAGATCAAGGCAAAAGTTTTTTGTACTTCAAAATGTGAATATGTGCATTAATTTGCTGAGTGATAAGGACTACTTTGAGTAGGATGGCCCTTGATCCACTGGGTAGGCAGAACTCATTTTGGCTTCCTTAAGTCAAGATGCTGAGGAAATGACAGTAACCATATGCTTGCTTGATAACATCAAGACCCTTTCTGATAAATTCTAGAGGATGTTGAAACCTCTTTCCTCTGGCTAATCTAATTTAACTTGATGTTAACTTGATATTACATAACTTCTGTGTTTCCACTCTAGAATTTCCCTTAATATGCTTCAATTTTCACATCTAAGTCTGGATCATCAAAATGGCCCTTGCCTTGTCTTCACTCATAGATTCATACATCAAATAGTTACCAAGCATCTATTGTGAAAAGACAGGAAGAATAGTTTTTGGCTGTATCTTCAGATAGTAAGGTGGTTTTTTCAAAGGGGTAGAAACTTTCATTTTATCAAACAATATATTCAATCATAGTAGTTCACAGCAGCACAAGACAGTGTCCTGAAGTAATAATAATACTATATGGCTGCAAGCTTTTCATTTGTATATAATTAACCCCAGGAGAGGATGGGCAAATATAGTATTATACACTGTTGATCAACTTTGAAAGGAAGAACTTAAGACGACCCTCACAAAGTTTTCAAATGCCAGTTGGGCTGTACGATGATGGTTTGGTACTATTTTGGTCAAGGCTGGCTTGTCTCTATTTCTTTGTTTCTCCGTCTCAATCAATGGTAAGCTGGACCAGATAATCACTATAGCTCATTTCAGCTCTTAAGAGTTGATCATTTGTCCTTTCTGTCATTCAGCACACTTAAGGAAATGCTCTCCCTACTTCTTCTTCTTCCCTGCCCTGGTGTGAGCCTAAGAAAAAGCAATTTAATTTTAATGTTATCTGAAGTCAGATTTATTAGGAAGACAAATCTGTTGGGAAAAAAGTCTGCCTCCCCAAGCTAAATACTACAGTGTTGGCAGTCAGATCAAGCGTCAACTTAACACATTGGCTGTGCTCTGTGAGGCTTTCGCTAAAGGTAATTGTTTCCTTTCAAGATGGCATGATATGACCCATGATATTTACAAATTCTCAAGAGTAACAAGCCATGAACACACAGGATTTATTTGTATGCATGAGTTCTAAAAATCATCCTTTGATTTTGCATGCTAGGAAAAGTATCAGACTGGGGCAATGTTATCAAAGGGCCATCCAGATAATTGTTCAAAACACAGAATTGTGGGTCCCATCCCACACTTATTAACTTCAGATATCTGGGGTAGAATCCAATAATCTGAATTTCTGACAAACTCCTTAGCTGGGGGGCTTATTAACAGTCTGTCAACCACTAAACCAGTAGTCAGATCACAGAACTGTCTTCGTCTGTAGAAGAATATTAACACTTACTCTTTTTTTTTTTTTTTTTTGCGGTACGCAGGCCTCTTACTGTTGTGGCCTCTCGTGCTGTGGAGCACAGGCTCCGGACGCGCAGGCTCAGTGGCCATGGCTCATGGGCCCAGCCGCTCCGCGGCACGTGGGATCCTCCCAGACCGGGGCACGAACCCGCGTCCCCTGCATTGGCAGGCGGACTCTCAACCACTGCGCCACCAGGGAAGCCCTAACACTTACTCTTTGTCATACAGAACTGTTGCATAGGTTAAAAGGATAGCACAGGCCCAAAGACCTTCACCGAATGAAAATTTCTTGCAAATATAAGTTTGTGTTGTTATTGTTGGGGCAAAGCGTAGTCAAACTACCATCTTTTGCTTTTGCTTCTTGAAAATGTCTCAGGTCCCCCTCTTCTCAGGAGCTTAGGCCAGAGTATCAGCATGTGATGCATTAATTCTGGACCCCTGGCTTTAGAGAGGTTTATGTCAACTGTAGCAGCTCCGAAGTGCATGTGGAGTTAACTCAAAGCAATGTTCCATTTGTGCACTTACGGATTTTAAAGGGGATGAGCGCAATGTTCTTTTCTGTTGGTCAGGGACAAGCAAAGCTATTAGCTCTAGGTCTAGGGAAAGGAAAAAAAAAATCACTTTTCATATTGTGCAACCAACCCTAAATCAGGTCAGTCTCTCCTTCACTGCTGGCTAATATCCAAACCACAGTGAAAAGCTGATGTTTTTGTTTAGAATGGATTTTTGCAGCATTTATAAACCAAGACTCCTTGAAATTTTCATTAGGAGGCTCATACAGTTCACCTCTTGTCCTGCCCTTTTTCCTTTCTCCTGGAATAGTTGAGTGATTTTGAAAATTCTCACTAGTTTAATTGATTAGTAGGGAGAGTTCATTGTGAAAGTCACCTTCTGCCAAGCAGAACTGAGATTGACATACAGTCAAGATTCTATAACCTTGGAGGATGCAGCACAGGGGATGAGGAGAATGTGACCTTCCTCACAGCTTTGGATGTATGAGGAAGGGAAGGGTGCCATCATTTAGGAACTCAGTGCCAGCACTTTGCTAGGCACGGGAGACTCATCGAATCCTAATAATTTATAATCTTGTGACATAGGTTTATTACTATGTTTATAGGCAAGGAAACTGAGGCTCAAAGTGGTTAACTTGCTAATAGGTGGTGGAGCCAGGGTTATTTCTGTGTAACAAATCATCCTAAAACTTAATGACTTAAAATGGTAATCATCTCTTGTTTCTCACAAACCTGTACAGACAGTATTGGCTGACAGGTCCTGGTTCTGGAGCTGGTCTGGGTCAGGGTCAGCTAATCTGTTTTTTTTTTTTTTTTTTAGAGGAAGTTATCATATTATTTGAAAAAAATTTTTTTAACTTTTTATTTTATATTGGAGTATAGCCGATTAACAATTTTGTGATACTTTCGGGTACACAGCAAAGGGATTCAGCCATACATATCCGTGTATCCATTCTCAACCAAACTCCCCTCCCATCCAGGCTGCTGTGTAACATTGAGCAGAGTTCCCTATGCTCTACAGTAGGTCCTTGTTGGTTATCCATTTTAAATATAGCAGCATGTACATGTTGATCCCAAACTCCCTAACTATCTCCTCCCCCACTGATAACCATAAGTTTGTTCTCTAAGTCTGTGAGTCTGTTTCTGTTTTGTAAATAAGTTCATTTATACCATTTTTTTAAGAATCCACTTGTAACTGATATCATTTGATACTTGTCTATTCCGTCTGACTTACTTCACTCAGTATGACAATCTCTAGGTCCATCCATGTTGCTGCAAATGGCACTATTTCATTCTTTTTAATGGCTGAGTAATATTCCATTGTATACATATGTACCCCATCTTCTTTATCCATCCCTCTGTCGATAGACATTTGGATTGCTTCCATGTCTTGGCTATTGCAAACAGTGCTGCATTGAACATTGGGGTGCATGTATCCTTTCGGAGGGTCAGCTCATCTTAGTTGAGCTTGTTCATGTATTTGCAGTCAGTTCACCAGTTGGCTGGTCTGTGTGTGTGTGAGTGTGTGTGTGTGTGTGTGTGTGTGTGTGTGTCTGGCTGACCGATTTAGGATGGTTTTCCTCGTGTGTCTGGCAGTCAGTTGACTAGAGTGATGAGGGTGTGGCAGGTTGTATTTTCCAAAGACGAACACAGTATATCTTATCCCACATATTCTTTCCATAATGTGATATTGCAGTTTTCTCATCTATGTCCCTTTCCCTTGAATCTGGGCAGGCATTTGAGACTGCTTTGACTGACAGACTATGTCAGAAGTAGTTCTGGGCTGACCTCCAGGCTTGGGCCTTGAGAAAATGGCAGATCCCACTTTCTTCCCTTCATGACTTTGCTCTTGGAAGTCACCTACAATGTGTGAGGTAGCAGAGCAGACACTTGGAGGGGCCGTGTGTAGATGTCCAGCCCACCATCCCAGCCAAGGTCTCAGCTGGCAACCAGCCTCAGCCAGCAGAAGTATGAGTGAGAGAGCCTTCGATGACCCCAGCTCCTGGGTGTCGGGTCACCCGCAGACTTCAAGCTGCCCAGCTGGTGCCATGTGGAGCAGAGATGAGCTGTCAGGGCCAGGCCCTACTCAAAGTGCTGATTTGTAAGGAAAGTAAATGATACTTGTTGTTTTAAGCCACTGAGTTTGCGGTGGTTTGTTATATAGCAATAGATAACTGCAATAGTTATGGGGTCATATGTCTTATACCATCCAGCAAGCTACACCGGGCTTGTTTGCAGAGTAGTAGTGGGGTTCCAAGAGAGGGAGAAAGTAGAAGCACAGAAGGTCTCTTGAGGCCTAGGCTCGACACTGGCACACTCTCACTCCCAGTGCATTCTGTTGTGCAAAGCGAATCGTAAGGCCAGCCTGGTTCAAGGGAAGGGGAAAGAGACTCTGCCTCTTGATGGGAGGAGCTGAAAAGTCACATTGAAAAGCGCTTGGATAAAGGGAGATGAAGCCTTGTGGCCATTTCTGCAACTTATTACATTACACAACCTCCTGAGCCTTGTGGACAGTTCAGGTCTGTAAGAAAGGTAAAGTGACACTTAAAAACCCAAGGAACCTTAATGATTGTGTTTCATGTAACAAGATATAGAGAGTAAGGCCTGACTTCTGACAAGCTTGGCCATATAGAATGTCACTTGCAGGAAAAAACAGTCAAGAAAATATCTATCGCAAAGCCCATCTACTTTACTGATAGCACAGATGCGCCATCTCCCCATACCCCCAGCGGAGGAGGGGAATAAAGCTTGGAAGGAAAGGGAACAATTTTGTTTTATTGAAATATAGTTGATTTACAATGTTGTGCTAATTTCTGCTGTATAGCAAAGTGATTCAGTTATACATATATATATATATATATACATTCTTTTTTAAATATTCTTCTCCAGTATGGTTTATCCCAGGGGATTGGATATAGTTCCCTGTGCTATACAGTAGTAGGACCTTATTGTTTATCCAATCTAAATGTAATGGTTTGCATCGAACTAATCCCAAATCCCAGTCCATCCCTTTCCCTCCCCCTCTCCCCCTTGGCAACCACAAGTCTATTCTCTATGTCTGTGAGTCTGTTTCTGTTTTGTAGATAGCTTCATTTGTGCCATATGTTAGATTCCACATACAAGTGATATCATATGGTATTTGTCTTTCTCTGTCTGACTTACTTCACTTAGTATGATAATCTCTATGCTAATGGTTGTTTCCATGTCTTGGCTATTGTGAATAGTGCTGCTATGAACATAGGGGTGCATGTATCTTTTTGAATTATAGTTTTGTCCAGGTATATGCCCAGGAGGGGGATTGCGAGATCATATAGTAGTTCTATTTTTAGTTTTCTGAGGAACCTCCATACCGTTTTCCATAGTGGCTACACCAACTTACATTCCCACCAACAGTGTAGGAGGAGGAAAGGGAACACTTTTATTCCTTTATGCTGCAGAATACATAGGGCATGTGTCAAAACCTGATTTACATTCATTCATTGATTTGAGAAACATCATGCCTATCAAGAGGTTGAAGTGATGGTCTTGGGACTATTGTCAAGGCCCTTTGCTGGGTCTAAGATAATGAACATCCACCTTTGAAGATGGGTTATATTGTGGAGTACGGGAAGCCAGGTTTATTTTGGAGCAAACAACATATTGGGTCAGCTTTGTAGTAAGTTTACTGCCTCTGGTAGAGGCCTGACTTGTGGGAAAACTCCAGTCAGTTGCCAAGTTGCTGGGCTGGGAACGTAAGGAGTGTCCTCTGGCCTCAGGTGTACAGAGGACCAGACTCTTTTGACTTCTTCTGACTAAGTGAACCGGATTCATTTCAATTCACTGCTACTCAAATAGTTATGGAGCACATCCTGCGCTCCAGTCATACTGTGGGTGCTGAACGCACAGAGCTAAAATAAGATCTGGGCCTTGCTTCACAGGCATTCACGGCCTTGAAATAAGTCAGTGAACCAATTCTTACCATTCAGTATCCTAAATACTATGATCGTGTCAAACAGGGTGTAAAAAAGGAGCACTGGATAGGGGCAGTGAATACAGTCTGTGGGTCTGGAAGCTTCTGGGATGAGGAGTTAGTGGGTACCAATAGGTAAGGGGAATAGCACATGCAAAGACTTGGAAGCAAGGAGAGCTAGAGCAAAGAGTCTGCATATGTGTGATAGGAAAGCAAGAAACGAACTCATAGAGGAAGCTAGCGGCCGAGGGAAGTGACATGATCGGATTTAGTTTTGGGAATCAGGAATATGGAGAATGGATTCAGCGGATAAAACAAGACAGGGGAATTTTGAGAGGCGCTTGTGATAAACCAGGCTAGCGGGGATGAGGGCCCCAACCAGGACAGTAATCATAGGGCTGAAGAGGACATTTTTTTAATTGAAGTATAGTTGATTTACAATGTTGTATTAGCTTCAGTGGTACAGCAAAGTGATTCAGTTATATATATATTTCTTTTCCAGATTATTTTCTCTTATAGGTTATTACAAAATATTGAGTACAGTTCCCTGTGCTATATAGTAGGTCCTTGTTGTTTATCTGTTTTATATGTAGTAGTGTGTATATGTTAATTCCAACCTCCTAATTTATCCCTGAAGAGGACTTTTTAAAAATATTTTTCAAATTTTATTTTATTGTGGTAAAAGCACTTAACATGAGATCTATCCCCTTAAAATTTTAAATGAACAATGTATTATTTGTTAGTTTTTTAACATCTTTATTGGAGTATAATTGCTTTACAATGGTGTGTTAGTTTCTGCTTTATAACAAAGTGAATCAGCTATACATATACGTACATTCCCATATCTCCTCCGTCTTGCGTCTCCCTCCCTCCCACCCTCTCTATCCCACCCCTCTAGGTGGTCACAAAGCACCGAGCTGATCTCCCTGTGCTATGCGGCTGCTTCCCACTAGTTACCTATTTTACGTTTGGTAGTGTATATATGTCCATGACACTCTCTCACTTTGTCCCAGCTTACCCTTCCCTCTCCCCATATCCTCAAGTCCATTCGCTAGTAGGTCTGTGTCTTTATTCCCGAAGAGGATATTTTAAGGAAGTAGTTTTGCTGGACTTGTATTAATGGGATGCAGCAGCAGGGGAATCCAGGGTGATGCCCAGGTTTGAACAATGGGTCGCTGGTATGGCCATTGTCTGACAGAGGGAATGTAAGAGGATGAGCAGGTCCAGGTTGGGACCATGCTGAGTTTGTCTTAGAACATGCCATGTTGGAGGGTTCAGCAGGCATCTAGTCTGACAAAGCGTACCCTGAAGACTTCATGACTGTTGTTCTAGTTCCTACCTTCTCCCTCTCTGGCCTGCCTCCATCCCTGCCTCCCCTTTGCCTTACAAAAACCAAACCTCCAAAATAGTGAAAAATGCATTTGAAAGAGTCTCTGTTCATATGAAGTATTGTACATGTCTCTACCACCTCCTAGGCCACTCTGTGTTCTCCCTTCAAAGACCTGCAGGTGCACAGCTGCATTGCTTGCACATTCCGTAAATGACTGTTTATACAAACATTGTCAAACATTAGGATGAGCCCACTCCAAGCTCACTTTAATGCACATCCTGGAAGTGGAGTGGTGGGTTGGTCTGTAAGGCACTCTGTGTCTGCCCCCAAATCTAAAAACTATTATATAATTTTTCAGTTGCAGTGCAGTAAAGTTACCTTCCATGACTTTATAACATTTTACAATGTACAAATTACAACTCTAATTTGTATCTCACAACAATCACCCCAGGTCTGTGGGAAAGATACTGTGCATTCCATTTTACTGATAAAGGAAATGAGGCTCCGAAGGCTTGTGACTTGCCCACCGTGGTAGATCTGGAACACGAACCCAGGTCTCTTCCTCTAAGCTCAATATTCTTTCTGTCCTAGCGTCTTGTCCCTCTTTGGGCAAGAAAAGCCAAGAAACCAAGGAGCTTGACAGGGTCTGGAATTAGATCTTCTAAGCAAACATGATATGATCTGACTTAGGGGATGTCAGCTTTCCCTACAGAAGTGAGCCTTCTCCACAGTGTCCCAGGTTATGGCATTGGTCAGAGGCTGTTGCATTTGTTTGCTGGGCCCTTTACTGAGGTTTTCTGGTTAGAGTGGGATCACTACAGTTCTTTGGGGAGCGCTAATTCATATATATATATGTATATATGCACACATATATGTATATAAAGTATATATATATATATAAACTTTCTGTTTTTATGCATAGGTATTTTTATTCCTTGTCACATCATATTTTTTTCCAGCTCAGTAGCTGGTGAAGCTCAAGTACCACCACTAAACCAAGGGCCAGATTTCATGTCTGAAACTGACAATGTAGTATGCAGCTTGGCAGCCCCTCACTTACAGCCTAGGTCAACAGGACCAGGGATCAGCAGAAGGAAGGACAGGGTAAAGTATCTCACTTTTCTTGGTTACTTGCTTGATGAGCCTTGGTGTGCCACCTGCCTGGCAGATAGTAGGCACTCATACCAAGAGAGTTTGAGAGAGGGTATATTATAAAAGGATATGCCATACGTATTCGCTGGCAAACTCCATGTCCCCGGTGTTGTGATGGGAATGGTATAACCCAATGACCAGTCTCTTATAGGAGCTAGGAGGGAGAGGTAATGAAAATATGATTATAAAGGACTTTAGTGTAAGATAAAGGATGCTCAACGTAAAAAAGAAAAAAAATGCAAGTAAAGACTCTACAAATCATCCCTAAGAGGCATTCTTTGAATAACTGATGGGTCATATTAAAGTCATTTGAAAGATACAGCACCAAGTTCCAGCATGAACGAATAGGGATATTCTCATGAGAATAAGTGACGTTCTTGTTACTCATTCTGGGGAGAGATCCTCTTCTGTTTAGGAAACTGACAAGTGAGAGTGGCTATATTTCCCTGTCCAGTGGTTCCCTCTGAACCCTGGAGGTTGAGTATCACTTGGCAGGTGGGGGGATGCTGAGCCAGGAGTGACAGAACCAACATGTCTCTCTGCCTTTAGCTACGGGCCAGCTTTGTGACCTCATCCCAATTTCTTGTCGGTCCACTCTTCCAAGCAGGGATGTTATCGGGGTACCTGAGAACAGCCTGGAGAAGGGAAGCGAACTGCAGTCAATGCAGCTTTAAAGCTTTAGCAGTGCTGTCCAAGAAGAGCCCCAGGGATGGAGAAGCACAAAGCCAGCTGGGTTCCCTGTCACGTCTCCCTGAAGCCCTTTTGGGTTGACACGGATCTGGGCAGCAGCAGGAGACAGGCCTGTGGTCCTTCGCAGCCCATGGTCTATGCTCAGGAGCCCCTGCTACCTTTTGAAATTCCAAACCATACCCTCTCCAAGAGGGTGGCTGGTGTTCCTACAATGTGTACTATGATTTAGCTTTGTCAGAATCAGTTGGGGAATCCTTCATTTGTTGGGAGGCAGTGTGGCTTTGTGAAAAGAGCCCAAACTGGCACCAGAAGTTCCTAGGTTCAGAGCCTGTTGCTGGCTGAGTGACACTGAGCTAGCCAGTTTAGCTGTTCAGAGTAGTTTCTACATTGCTAAGACAGGAATGAAATGATTGTATATGGAAAATTCCTACCTTAATGTTCAGCCGCAATCAGAACTCAAAAGTAGCCGTTATTATAGTTAGTATTGCTATTGCTGTCGATGGGGCTGGACGAAGGTTACTCCCCCTTTCACCCTGCCCCAGACTCCGTAGTGGAGCTCGCTTCCTGCCTTTCCCTAATGCTCTCCCCTGCCCCGCCCCCAACCCACAGCACACTCTCGCTGCTGGACTCCCCTTGACAGTTCCTCAAAGGTGCTGTTGATGCTTGTCCCCTTTATAAAGACGGTCCATCAACTCCCTGAATGTACGGCGGCCCACCCTGCCAGCCTGCCTGAGACACTCCCAAACGTAGATGTTGCCACTCGTTCCCCCCTAACCCTTTCCCCAGGCTCCATCTAAAGCCATAAAGAGTGTGGGATGGAAGACTTTTTGGCCAGGCTGCAGATGGTTTTAATAATGATAATAATGATAAAAATGTCATAATAGATACTAATTACAGAATATCTGCTATGTGATTAGGTGTTTTCCCTTTTCATTTCATTGAATCCTTATTGTAACTCTTTTGGACTCTAAGACCATGTTTGTTCCATTAAATGTTGAGCAAACCTGGGGGCTCAATCATCCTGCCTACCTCCTACACCATTCATTCTTAAGGATTCCCAAGGCCTAGAGTTTCAGATCATTTATTCATTTGGAATCAGCTAAGGAACCACACAAGACAACTAGTCTGATGGTCACAACTGGTTTCTTTTCTCCATCAATCAACACCCCACAGCTGATTGGACAAGCTGGGAGTATTCTATAAATAATAAAATGTGTCTTATTATGGGGAATTTCCAAAGGTTCAGCACTAGTTCTCAGCACCCTGAGTTTCTCTGTGACCTTCAGCAGCTCGGCCGGGTTTTAGGCAGCAAGTGCTTGCGGGGAGAGTCTGCAAAGAGAAAGAGAGGCTCTCCTGGGGGGAGGATCTCAAGCCTTACCTGGGCCTGATCCCAGAGTGCTGCTTCCTTCTTTAAAGCTCAGGAAGGAAGACAGCTTCTGACTTGATTATGCTCATGTAGTAGTACTCAGGAGAGAGATGAAAAATTAGGATGTGTTTATGTGTGTGTGTTGGGGGAAGGGATGGAGAATTGAGCTGCAAGTAGGTGACCAATCATCCCAGTTTGCCTGCAACTGAGGAGTTTCCTGAGACGCAGGACTGTTGCTGCTAAAACTGAGACGGTCCTAGGCCAGCCAGAATGGTTGGTAACCTTAGCTGTCGGAGGGGGTCACATTTAGTCATTATTCTGGGGGGTAGTGCACTATTGTAGTTAATGGTTTAGACTGCCTTGGTTCAAATCCTGGGTCCACCTGGGCAAAATAAGCCCTGTACCTCAGTTTCCTCATCTGGAAACTGGGGATGGTAATCAACCCTACTTCACAGGTTGTTGTGAAGATTGAATGGCCCACCGAATGTCAGGTCCCTGACACACAGAAGTAACTGACAGCCACTGTACTGTTTGTTCTCTCACCTAGCAGCACAGCCTGGTCCCATGGGTGCTTTTTCCTGAGTCTAGTCGACCCAAGACCCTATGAGACCCCCTGGTGTCAGCGTGCCGTCCCATCTGCGTGGCTGCACAGCAACGTCCTGTGTGGCTCTTTGCCAGACTGAGAGCTCTGTGGGGTCGAGGGGAGCCGGGGCTGCACCAGGGTTCGCATCTTTCCAAAGACAGAGTCTGTGTTCTGATCACAGACTGTGACAGATGTCATACCCTAGGAAGGGGGAGCTTGAGGTGTCAGTGGGCAGAGGACCTGTGTCTCCATTACCCCCCTCTTTGAAGAAGGGGTATGTGGGAGAGGAGAAGATGGGAATGGAGAACTCTAATGTGCCGGATACCAAACACTGGGGTCAGACCCTTCTTGTCATCTGATGGTCACACTGTGATGACACAGTCTCTCTTTACACATACATACACACACACACACACACACAAATACATGAAAACACATACATACACATTTTCTGCTGGTTCAGCATCCTCTAGAAGACAAGATGTAGGGCCTGCTTTCCCCAGATCGCCTGATCTCTCTTCTCATCTCCATTAGGCGTGCAGACGCTGCAGACCTCCTTCTCCAAATTTCTCCCAGTGCCTCTTTCTGTCCGAGTCCTGTTCCGTGCCTGGCTTTTCTTCTCTTTGCTTTGAAGAGTGGGGACCCTGCTTTGTAGGATAACAAATAGAACTGTCAAACACATCAGTGCTGCTGCCTGCAAAGATAAATGGGGCGACAAGTGGAGCAACCTCTGTGGATCCCGGGGCCCCAGCAGGAGCCAACACTGTGACAGATGGGGGGACAAGCAGCGCTGACACAATTGGGTCGCCTGAATGTTGAGGGGTGAGGGTGGCGTCTGCTCCTCCGTTGGCTCCCCTCCCCCTCTACCACGCACGTACTATGTTGCTGGAGATTATAAAGAGATAGCAGGCAGGTCACCACTCCTCACCAGCCTTGTGCATCTTCCCTGTCAGCGGCACAGGGCAAGGAAGCAGGATGTCTGCAGAGCACCCTGCCATCTTGGGGTGACAGCTGAGTTACGTGCAAAGAAATCCAGTCCTGGGCAAAGACCAGGATAAAGTTTGTCTTTAACCCTGAACCTCATCTTTATCCAGGCCTGCCCTGCTTGTTGACACTTTCTCATCAGTCCTTCCAGCAGGCTAAACTCATCTCTGGTTCTCACCCAGGAACCCCTCCCAGGCCTTGCCAATCAGCCCGTGCAATCGATCTCTCCACTCTTTCCTCTTATATCAAAATTGCACCCTCTGTGTCCTGTTTCATTAGGCTTCGGTAGGATGTCCCACTGATGGCTCCCAAACTGCCCTCCTTTCTAAACAGGGTACACATCAGCACATTCCCAGGGAAGGGCTGGCCTGGGCAGGGTGTTTCGGAGTCCCTGATTGAGGATGGTCCACAGGATTGGAAACTCCACTCCAAAGGGATCCAAATGCCTCATGGTATTTTGGGACAGAAATTTTGGGTGGTAATTTTTCACTTCCAGTCTCCTTTTTTATTCTGCCTAAAGAGAAGCTTTCTTTTACTCATGGGTGCTGTTCTGAGTCAGGGTCTTCTCTGGGTCTCTGCCTTCAATATCCACTGCTAATGGGCCACCTGGGCCCATACAGTCAGTTCAACTCATTAAACATGTAGTGAGACTGCCTTGGTTCAAAGCCTGGGTCCACCTGGGCAAAATAAACCCTGTACCTCAGTTTGTGTAAAGCAATATGCTGACTGCTATGAGTAGGGGGAGGCAGAGGGATGGCTGCAAAGGTAAATAAGCTGTGGCTTGTTTCATTTTGGACTCATGACTTAGTTGAGAAAAAAGACATGTATGAGTAGCTTTAGTAAGAGTTCAGCCATGAAAAAGAGCTAAAGGGGCAGAATGAGAACAGGAGGAGGAAGACTAATCTTGACTTGAGAGGAACAAGGACATCCTCAAGGAACAGGTGGGGTTAGGTAGGGCTTTGAAGGATGAAGAGGATCTGGACAGGATGAAATGGTGGGAAAAAGACTCTAAATAGAGGAAGATAGAGGGAGAAATATGGATTCAGACAGATGGGAGATGCAGAGTGTTCTGGGGTCTGTACTTGGTCAAACATGACCGGGGCACATGAAAAGTGTGTGTGTGGGTGTGTGTGTGTGTGGGTGTGTGAGTGAGAGAGAGAGAGAGAGAGAGAATGTTTGGTTGGGAGAAAAGATTGGGCACAGCCTTAGGAGTCTGGATTTCATTCTGTATTCAGCTTTGGAAGGGGAGACAGAATGATTCTTTACTTTCCATTGCATCTCTCATTGCAAAATTCTCAATGGAATTAGATGCTGCTCTTAGTAATGTGTAAGGAAATAATCATCACACAGTTCTCTTGGATGCTCCAAAAAACTGGGGGTGATGGGCAGTAGGGAAAGAAGGGACAGGGGAGAGGCCAGTACAGAGTGCCTTTGTGTAGAATGAATGAGCTTGTGCCAATTACTGAACCTCTTTCAGCCCCAGTTTCCCTGTCTTAAATAGGGATAACATATAATACCTGGCCTAACACGGGGATAATAATACTTCCCCCGTAGGGCTGTTATGAGGCTCATGGAGGAAATGTATGTAAAGTGTCTAGCACAGTATACCTCAATACCTGCTGGCTATTATGATGATTGTCCCCCTGCCCCCTGATCTATTTTAGCAGGCAAGAGCTCTCAGACTCTGTTAATGGGCAGCTGTATAAAAGAAGCACGTGGTTTGTCCACAGGAATGATGCTGCTGAGGGATGCTCAAAGTCTAGATGATGAGGAAACTTAACACGATCAATATCCCTTTTGGAAAAGATTATATGCTATACTAGGCAGCAAATAGACCATTGAAACTGGATTTGGAAAGCATTTGTGGAGTCTATTAGAGATGGTTAAACATAGAGAAAAATAAAGAGTGGATTACACACATGCAGCCTGTTAGCACTCTTTCTCTTTGTGTGCCCTTTTCTCTCCCTCCCCCTCTCCTTCCCCATTTTCGGGTTTAGGTAAGTAGGACCGATCAAATAACTCTTCTAAGAGAAGTTCAAGGAGAAAACGGCATGGCCTCATGGCTGTGTAGATCTAGCTATTTAGAGTGTGTGAAATTTTAGGAGCCGAACAGGAAGTGATGCTTCTATTTACAGTGGGCAGTGGACGAGTTCTTCCTGATTAAGAAGTTGATGGGTTTTCCAGGAATAACTGAAATCTTTCGGTTAGCTTTTTAAGGTTACTAGTGAGCAATTTAGTGCACTGGAGCAGGAATTTTGTGTTCTCTAGTGGCTTGAAATAATTAGATTATTTTGTGGAATGAATAAATGGGAAGTTAACTCACTGGCTCACTGGCCCGGATCAGTGTGGTAACATGATTTATTTCTTGTAAAGGTGAATACTCTAGAGTGTTGACCTTACAAATGATTGTTTTGACTCCCTCCCCTTTCTCATTTGTAATATGTTTTGGGTCATTTTGTGAGGGAGGCTGCCCAGTTGAGTGGGAAGAACGTGTGGACTTTGGGATGGCCAAATCTTGATTCAGTTTTTATGAGGTATGTGACCTTGGGCAAATCACTTAACATGCCAGACCCCACTTCCTAATCAGTAAAGGAGTGGTAATAATACTTAACCTTATACGAGAGGCGTATGAATTAAGCCTGTCACTGAAAGGAAAGCGTCTAACACAGCTTCTAGCCCACATTGGGAACCCAAGAAGACATTAGGTTCCTTTTAGTCTTTCTCCTTACCATATTATCTTTAAATGATTAATGTTTATACCAAGGATAAACAGCCAGCACATTGATAAATTATGAGTTTACTCAGTTTTTAGCTTAGAAAGAACTTCTGTCTTGGTAAAATGCTTTAATGAAAATGTTTACTGAGCCTGTGCTTTTGGGTGAAGGGAATGGGGTTTAGCATTTTGCTTTATGGCCACTAATGACCCAATTCAAAGCAAAACCTCTATCTTCAAACCAACCAATGATTACCTTAATATATAAAGTTTAAACAGAATCTTGATTAGGGAATTGGTTTTGCATTCTCTTCTGTTATGGCATTGTATACAGTGGACATTCTATAGTGCTTAGATAAAACACAGAAAAGAAAAAAATCAACAACCAAGCAGCAGTTGGAGGTTGGAGGACCATTGAAGTTTTGGTCAGTTGGTGATAGAAGTAGACATTGCCTTTCCCAGATTTGCTGGTTTTAAATACTTGCAGACTACCGAGCCATGCTGGGTTCAAGTGACATAATTCAGCGGGGTCAGATGGAGATGTGTGCTCTGAGTTCCTGCTAGAACATTAGAGCATTAGAATTCTCGTTATGATTTATTCCAAGCTTCAAATCTGTATATCACTTATCCGCTGCATTGAACAAATTGAAAGTGATCACATTTAGGAACTATTGGTGGGAGGTTGGTGCTTCCTCCTCTTTAATAACACCTTGGGAGCTTACGGGGTTCAGTGATGTCCCTCACATCCATCCCACCTCCCTCCGCACAAATGAGCTCGGTTGGAGGTCAGGTTTATTGACGTTTAAATGAGTATATTTGGCTCACTGTAGCGTGTATCTAAATGAACACTGCTTTGGTGCATTGAAACTTAATGATTTACTCTGCATCCAGGTGAAACACGGGAATGTTGCAGCATTCAGGTGGGGATGAGGACATACGGAACACAAATCTTCCAGCCAAGAATTAATATATTGATTATATCATAGGTTATTTTGATATTGGGATGGGGGAACCTTAGGGATGTTCTACTGAGGCTAGAAAAGGAAAACAATAGTCAGAGAGGGGTTGGGGGTGGGGTGGAAATCAGGAGGAACGCCCTGGTGAGATTATTGACAAGACCGGTCAGTTTTTTCCTACAACGTCATGCTCCCTCTTAGGGGACAAAAGACAACCCATTTGGGCTTTGGTGACAGAGCTTAGAATTTCTGAGGTAAAATCATGGAAACCAAAGTTCATTCCCTGTAAATACCAGTGGTCAGTCATGGCAGACCTGCTTCCTTGACTCCAGCCATTCTTCCATTTCTCTGATATGCTCTAACACAGACTTCTCCAAAGAGTTGTCTAAACACATTGTTTCCATGTCTTTACCTCCCAGTCTGTCATCAACCTACTCAAGTCAAGCTTCTGACTCTACCAATTGATGGAACACAATTTTGCCAAGATTACAAATGACCTCCATGTTCCCACATCCAGTCACTTTCTTTTCTCATCTGGTTTTTTTTGGCTGCGTCGGGTCTTAGTTGCCACACACAGGATCTTGGTTGTTGTGTGCGGCATCTTTTGTTGTGGCATGCAGGCTTCTCTCTAGTTGTGGCGTGCAGGTTTTCTCTCTCTACTTGTGGCTCCAGGGCACGTGGGCTCTGTAGTTTGTGGCACACAGGCTCTCTAGTTGAGGCATACGAGCTCAATAGTCATGGCGCATGGGCTTAGCTGCCCCTAGGCATGTGGGATCTTAGTTCCCCGACCAGGGATTGAAGCCGCATCCCCTGCATTGGAAGGCAGATTCTGTACCACTGGACCACCAGGGAAGTCCTCTCATCTTGTTTGACCTCAAAATATATTGGGGCAATCTTACTATCTCCTCCTTCTTGAAACATTTTCTTTTCTTGGTTTCTGTGAAAATTCTTTTTTTTCTGACTCTTCTCTGACCTCACTTGACCATGCCTCCCTGGTCTCCTTGGCTGGCTCTTTCTCTTCCACCTAACCTCTAAACGTTGAGATTCTTCAAAGCTTGACCTTGGCTCCTCTGCTTTGTATCTCCAAAGTCTCCTCCTAGCCAATCTACTCAGGTTCCATGTATTTAAGAGCAACATTTACACTGATGTCGCCAATATTTGTATTTTTCTCTCTCACCATCTCTTCTGAGTTCTAAACTTATAAATCCAACTGTCTCCTTGACATTGCTACTTGCAGACATTTTCAACTGAGTAATTCCAGAAAGGTACCCTTGGTGCCTGTTTCCCAACTCCTGAACATCATATCCATCATCAAGTCCTGTCAACCCAAATTCTACAATATACTTTGCTATGTCCATTGCTATTCTTAGTCATGGCCTACATCATCTTCCAACTGGACTACTGCAGCTGCCTCCTGATTGATTTTTCTTCTTTCAGTCTCACTTGGTATTACAGTTCATTCTGCCCATAGCAGCAGCTTCCCTGCTCAAAACTATCCAAATTTCCACATTGCTTCTAGAACAAAACTTAAGTTCCTATCATGTGCAGGCCATGATTGCTCTGGCCCTTAGCTCTCCAATCTTTTCTTACTAGACTTTTCTCCTTATTTATCGTACTTTATTCATGACACTCTTCTTTCAGTCCCTTGAACATATCGTACTCCCTTACACATCAGGGTTTTGCATATGCTGTCCCCTTTGCCTGGAATGGTAATTTACATCACTAACTTAATGGCATTTACTGTAGACCAGGCCAGTTCTAAGTGCTTTTCATGGATTAACACATTAAATTCTCATATCACACACATGAGATAGGATCTGTTATTCTTCTGTTTAACTGATGAGGAAATTGATTCACAATTTTTCATCTGAATGTTCTTTCCCCATTTTCATGTGACAGCTCTCTCTTGTTTTTTAGATCTTAGCTTAAGTATCACTCTTCAAGGATGCTTTCTTGGACTCCCCTATCTAAAACGCTAATTTCAATCTCAGTCTTTAGTTTTGACTTTTATAGCATTAATTATAACTGGCAATTTTTTTGTTTACTTGAATTTTTGTCTGTATGGACTGGGATTAGGTCTTTCTCACTCATTGCTATATTCTCATGGCTCAGAATGGCAGCTGACTCCTA
Source organism: Orcinus orca (assembly GCF_937001465.1). Taxonomy (NCBI): domain Eukaryota; kingdom Metazoa; phylum Chordata; class Mammalia; order Artiodactyla; family Delphinidae; genus Orcinus; species Orcinus orca. The sequence continues at coordinate 53,171,824 of NC_064559.1, forward strand.
AATCTTTGTTGAACGAATGAATGAGGGAATGAATGACCACATTCCATGAAATTTAGTCAATGACCCAGGGAGAGGGAAGGGGAAGGGGTGGGACAGTATGCTGTAGAGAGCCGCCAAATGAGTCATAGATGTGTTGTCCTTGTCCACATGACTTGTTCCATTCCATCCTAGTTTTCCTGAAACAACAACAACAAAGCAAAACAAACAACCAAATTGAGTGAGAAAGAGTTTAAAGAGGAGAAGACTGGTTACTCATATATATATTTCTGATCATAGCCTAAGCACTAAAGTAATAAAGACCTACTGTGTACTCACTCAGTGGGAGAAATGGCATAGACAAAAACATGGAAGCAGGAATCAGAGTTTGAAAGAGTGACTATAGTGGCCTGTCTGGGGTAGAGGGTTTGAGTGGGAGTGCAGTGAAAGATAACTTCAGGAAGTTGGGTTGGGGCCCTGAACACTGGCTTAGGGAGTGTGGATGTGAATCACTGAAGGTGAAAAACCACTGAAAATCTTTGTACCAGTAGTTTTGGAATTACCAAGAATCATGAAACCCCCAACATATTATAGACATTAAATTTGTGGTCTAAATGCCTTACTGTTATGTAAGTTATAAGAAGTGTATAAGTTATAAGAATGTATTTTCTCTATGTTACTCACTGTCCCATCTATGAGGACCCACAGTTTCAGTGCCACTAAAGCTATGTTATATGAAGTTAGCATATAAGTGATCTTGTAGCTAATTGTGTTTCTGCTTTTGCTAGGGCTAAAAAGAATCTGGACATCAAATTTAAATAATTATGCAGGGCTTTTTGTCGTGCATTTCTATTATCACTCCCTGGCTTCATTTACTGTTAGATATTGATTATTTTAATGTTGTTTTCTTTATTTTTATTATTCTGTATTTTGCATATTTTATAATTTCCCACAAATCTTTTTTGGTATAAGCGGGTTAATATATACACAAAAGAAAGTTTTCATAGGCTTAGAAATGTTTTTTTGGGGTGAATTATTCTTGCTTCACTAGCTCAAAGGTGACAGTATTTATTTAACATGGAATTAGTGTAGGGCTAATTGTTTGTATCTTTTCCTTTAAACCAACTTCCTTTACCCTTGTGAGTCATTTGGTACTCAAAAGGACCAAACAGAATTAATGGAGAGAAAACACTGGTGTAGTAATGACCCTGCCTTAAATTTCATGGGACCTGATGTAAAGAGTACTAAGAGTTCTGGGGGAGTAGCTGTCTAATCTTAAAAAAATAATTAAGTGCCTATAGAGGAGGCTAGGTCTCAACTTGACATTCTACATCTTGCATGGGCATCTGTTCAGAGGTTTGACGTGCCCAGATATTAGCATTTCCATTTCCAATTTCCCTCTTTTTTCTTCCCCATTTCAAAGGATGATTAGATTTTTAAAATTAATTAATTTATTTATTTATTTTTGGCTGCATTGGGTCTTTGCTGCTGCTTGCAGGCTTTTCTCTAGTTGCGTCAAGTGGGGGCTACTCTTCATCGTGGTGTGCAGGCTTCTCATTGCAGTGGCTTCTCTTGTTAAGAGCGCGAGCTCTAGGTGTGCGGCCTTCAGTAGTTGTGGCACGCGGGCTCAGTAGCTGTGGCTCATGGGCTCTAGAGCGCAGGCTCAGTAGTTTGTGGCGCACAGGCTTAGTTGCTCCACAGCATGTGGGATCTTCCCAGACCAGGGCTCAAATCCGTGTCCCCTGCCATTGGCAGGCAGATTCTTAACCGCTGTGCCACCAGGGAAGTCCCAGATGATTAGATTATATTCAGATCTCTAAGTGTAGTCCAGGGATCCTTGGGAGGTCCATAAGACCTACCAATGGGTCCAAGAAATCAAAACTATGTTCAAAATAATATTAACACATTATTTGCTTTTTCCACTTCCATATTCTCATGATGTACAGTAGAGTTTTCCAGAGGCTATGTGGTATGATATCTCAAGAGACTTAATGCAGGAGCAGATATGAGATTCTAGTTACTTTCTTTAAACCAGGCATTAAAGATATTTGAAAAAATGCAAAACAGTGTCATTCTTTTCATGAAAATTCTTTTCATTTGAAAAATATAATTTAAAAAAATGTTATTTATGTTAACATGTGGGTTTATTACAATAATATTTAAATGAATGAATAAATCAATATTTTAAACATTTCTTGTTTAAAATTTTGAATATGGTAAATATTGTGAGCATTAACAATTCTTATGGAAAATGTAAAAGAGTTTGCATTAAACAAAAGCCTTTGGGGATCCTTAATAAATTTTTAAGAATGTAAATGGATCCAGATGCCCAGAAGTTTGGGAATTAACACATCAAAATGACTAGCATACCAGTAGTAACTTTTCCTTTGTCAAGGGAGGAACACTGAAGAATTAAAGAAATAGAACACCCAGGTGATATTGGTGAGGACAGTAGAGGGGGGACGGGCTCAGAGTAGACAGTGCTCTTGGAGGGCGGAGACTGGGACCTGCCCAAGTCCTCTTTGTCTTCCCTGTGTCCAGCATTATACCTAGCACACAAGAGTGGCTCAATACAATCTGAATATTGAACAGACTAATGAATAAATGATAAAACACAGTTCATCCTCGTGAAAAGTGCATTTGACACGGTGTACAAGGTCTAATTAGGGCCAGGCCTGCCATCTGCAATTGAGATGAGCTTTTATTCAATTTTCAATTTATCCATTTATTCAATGGTTATTTATTGAGCATCTATTATGTGCCAACTGCTATGTCTAAGTCATATTACGTCTTCAATTTTCTCTTGTCTGAAAAGGAAGCTCAAATAATCTACGAAAACCCTTCTAGCAATGTCTTCCTCTGGCTAATACAAGAACTCTCTCTTTGTCTCTCTTAGATAAGCTAACACAAAAAAGAAGATAACTTTCCTCAGGCAAAAAGCATTGTCTGCTTTAAGTGCTACTGCAGAAACTTAAGAGGCAGATGGTCCACAACTGCCTTGGCGTTTTACAGATGGAAATGGTCAAGTTTGGAAATGAAAAGAATTTAAAGCATGAAATCAGCTAGCTCAATCTTATTTTCTGTATTTACTCAATATTAAACTCCAACTGAATAATTTCAATTCAGGGAATTTGGAAACCCTACCAGTGTCTCCTCGTTAGCAGAAAGATGATGATCAGAAGTCTTTTGTGAGAGATTTTGTGCAGTGAATGCAAGCCAGGAAACTGTGTCATTGGTCTACATGGGCCATGATTTTGGAAAGAATGAATGCCCCCTTTCCTTTAATCACTTGTCCACAAGTTCCATTGTGGCTGGCAAAGTCTTAAGTGTTCAAGCTCCACATGCCTGTTTCTTGGAGACTTGTATGAACAGATTCCCACCTGTATTTGTCAGTTTTCATTAGGTTATGTTACAGTAACAAGAAACCCCTACATCTCAGTGGCTTACAACAAAAATATATTTCTTGATTACATTTCGTATTGGCTGTGGGTTGGAATAGCACTGCTCCTGCTCCAAATATCTTCTTCCTTTAAGAATCTAGGTTGAAGAAACAGCCACCATTTGGGATAACTGTTACTATGGAAAATGAAAAAGAGATATGGACGAATCACACAATAGTATGTAGAATGTGGCATTCGGTTCACATTCAGTTGGCCAAAGCAATTCTCATGTAGCTTGCAGTCATTGGGGGCAGGGGAGTTACTCCTCTCACAGGGAGTTTCTGAAATCGCTTGGCAGTGGGCAGGGATGTATATCTCTCTTACAAAAGGGAGAGTGAACAATTGAGAACAATAATACAATCTAGCACATCATTCTTTGCAAGATATTTTATAAATGAATTGCTTTCTCTATCCAGTTTATTTTATTTTATGATATCTAAGAAGGAACGAGGATCTTCCTGGAGCTCATGAACTTCCAAGATATGCTTATGGGCCTATTAGAGCACAGTTTCTTAGCATCAGAGGTGAGTCTTGGTTTTTCTGCCATGGACTTGGAAAAATACAGGAAAATGAAAGAACACAGCCCTTCACCAAATAGAAGCAAAATAAACACATCCTCACTGAGAGCAGTGCCCCCCTTGTCCTTGGCATTCTATGATTGACAGAAGCAGTGAAGAAGAGATCTGGCTACTATGCATTTTCTCCTTCATCTCTGTTCCTACCTTGTAGAAACCCCACATGTCTAACCTCTGACCTGAGAGTATAAGCAGAGGCAATGCCCTGTCTTTGAACTCCACAAATGAAAATTCAAGAAAAACGCCTGGAAATGCAAAATGTACTCCTTATTCCCCCTTCCCCCCACCAATTCTCTAATCTCTCCTCTGCTGCTTTAATTTGGGCCATTAACACTTTGCACCTGGGCTATTATAATAGTTTCCTAATTGGTTTCTCTGCCTTCACATTTACACTCTGGTAATCTCTTCTCCACTTGAGTGATCGCTCTAAAGTATACACTAAACCATGTTACCACCCTGTAAAATTATTCCCCAGTGCCTACTTCCTTGAGCCACAATTTCATTACCTGAAAAATGGGAAAATAATATCTACTTTGTAGGGATGAGTGTGAGGGTAAAAGGAAATAATACATGCAAAGTGCCTGACATGCTATCTTAATAAATGGCAGCTAATGACGACTATTATGATAAAAATCAGAATCCTTTTACAAGCCCTACTAAGCCTTCCAGATTGGGCTGCTAGCAACCAAAGCAACTGTATTTGGCTCCACATTCCCACCCCACCATCCCTACCCACAGCCTCTGCTCTCGCTTTGCCGGACGACACTCAGTTCCTTAATCGGCCACCCTGTTCTTCAGCTTCATGCCACTGCGCTGTGCCATGTCTGGAATGCTTTTCCTCACTCAGTTCACTCAGGTCCCACTGCTTAGGATGCAGATGCAAAAGTGCCTCACAGCCTGTGTTGCGCCTGTCCCTCCAGGAGAATGAACCGTTCCATGCACTGGGGCCCCTGAATCGCTGTATTGTCCTCTTCTGTGTTCCTGTTTGTCTCTTCTGCTAGACTGTGATTCCTCTGAGGGCAAAGACTCTGTCTTAGTTATCTCTCCAAATAGGCCCCATTGCCTGGCATGTACCAGGTACTCAAAGAAATGACAGACTGCAGGAGGGGTTTGAATGAAAGATAGGTTATAATCAAGCAAAGACCATGCTAAAATATTAAGCTTGGAGTGGGAAACCAGAGAATAGGTCTATAGCTTCTACTGTGAAGGGGCTCAACACAGCCTTGGGTAAAAGTGGATTTGGTACGTATGCCTTTAGGAAGATAAATTTATCATGAAAAAAATATCCTGAGTTAAAAAAGACCTCCAGATGGGCTTTTTCTTGATATAGTAAGTAAGTCCTTTATAGATCCACTCCTCAGCATCCTAAATCTTGAGATGTCACGCTGCTCCTGGGGTTAGCCAGTTGCCTCAGGCTGAGTAGGCGTGCAAGGATAAGATTAAACAAGTAATTCTGTTGGGCTGCTGCACACACCATTGTTTAGCTAGAAAGATTACATTCCGATTCAAGCCTCTCAACGAGTTTAATAAATGCTTCCGGTGCATAGAACCCTGTGTGAGGCAGGAAGGAACAAAGCCATTCCCTGGGAGTGACACATTTATTAACCTCACTGAGCAATGCAAGCCTGACACCTAGGATGCTGGTCAGGCAGTGGGTGGACCTGGCAAACACAGATGAATAAGACCTCCCTGCAGCGCACCTGTTCTTCTGTGACACAGTGTAGCTTGGAGGACAGGGCTCCCGTTTCAGCATTGGGCAGACCTGGGTTCAAATACCAGCTCTGTTGCTTTGAAACTCCTTACCTCCGATATGCCACTTGTTACTCTCTGCATCCCAGTCTTCTCAGCAGGTGCCATTTATGGGGAGCCTTTTATGTGCTGGCAATGTCATTTGTCTGCTTTAAGCTTGTTATTTTAAAACACACATAACATGAAATTTGCCCTTTTAGCCATTTTTAAGTGTGCAGGTCAGTGGCATTAAGTATATTCACAATGCATCTGCTTTAATCTGATGTAACTCTGTGAGGAAGGTATCATTACCCCCTTCGTTTCACAGATAAGGAAACTGAGGCTCTGAGAAGTTAAGTAATGATGATTCTTATAAGATTCTTGGAGCTAAATATAAGGAAGCTACTATTATGATTTTCCTTTCAGGACACAGGCCAGAAGGCACTATTTAGACCATTAGAGAGGGAAAGAAGAGTGGAAGTTCTAGATTCCTTAATTTTTCTTTTTAATTTAGAGAATACCTTATTAGTTTCTGTAATCAAACCCATGTAGATAAGACCTTTCATATTTAATACAGTGCCTTACCCCAGTACAAATGGAAAAAAATGTTTAACATTTCTAAACCAATATGGCTGTTAATTTCTGCACAATGCCAACGCAACACGGTACAACTGGAATAATTTTCCAAAGTTGACAGCACAGCTAAAATTTCCAAAGATTCAAATTACATATATGTGTATATGTGTATTTATTTATTTATATAAAAGGACCAATAGCAGAGTATGTCATGCATCAAGAGCAGTAACAGCTTTTCCAGGTTCTGCAGGCATCTGAACAAAATTAGAGAGACATCCAGCGCACTCCATTAAAAGAAAAAAAGGTAAAAAACAAAACGTCAGAAAACAGCAAAGTTCCGTTACTGGTAGGGTACCTGGTACCATTTTTTTTATTAGCTTCTCAATCATCATATGGAAAGAAAACCTTCCAGAATAACATCATTATAAACAGATCTGATAAAGCACAGTCACTACTACGTTTCATAAAGCAGGTACAAGATATTTTACATTCAAGGAGGTATGATACAGTCCTGTTAGATTCCTTAATTTTTCTGACGCATTAGCAAAAGTACCAGCCTCAGCCAATGGAGGGAGTGAAAACAGGCAGCACCTGGGCAGATGGGCGTCCAGGCCCCAGCTTTGGTGCCGACCTCGAGGGCTGACCCACTCCAGCCATAGCCCGGGGAAGGGGTGGGTGAGGAAGGAAATGAGTTAAGTCTGTCTTCAGACGCATCTGTATTGATTCTGTCAGTTGCTTGCTGCTTGCTGACAGGAGATAGATGGCTCATAACCCAGCTGGGCACAGCACATTATGTCCTCGTCTGGGGCTCCTAAATCATTTCGAAATTTTAAATTCCCCAATCAATATTTTATGGCGAGCACGAGACAGTGATCAGGCCCACTTCTCTCCAGGGCGTGTGCTCGCGCACGGGGACCTGGTGGAGGTGAATGGCTGGAGGGGTTGGCCCTGCTTGGGGAGGACTGTGGGCTTGGTTCTCACGAGGGTGGTCATCTAGGCAGGCCAGGACCAGGGGGCCCTTGCAAGTCAGGTGTCCCCAGGGTCCACCTTTAAAGGAGAAGAAGCCTGAGGACAAGAGATGGGGAGGTTGATCAGCTCTTAGGAAAACTGAGACCAGAACTCAGGTCTTCTGACTTCCAGCCCAAAGCTCTTTCTGAAAGCATGCCTAGCAGAGTGCCTATTACATAGCAGATACTCAACAAATATTTGTCCAGTGTTGAACAAACGTTAAAACTCACAAAGAGCCAAAGTTTGGGCCAAATAAGGTTTTGTACTTATTAAGCACTGACTAAGTGTCAGCCTCTGTTCTAAGTTCTATACTCGTAAAATATCAGTGTGTACTCACCATCCCATGAAGCAGGGACTGTCACTTTCCTCATTTTACATACAGCAAAACTGAGGCTCTGAGAGCTAAGTGGCTTGCCCAAGGTCACACGGCTGGTAAGTAAGAAGGAACCTGCATTGAAAGCCAGGCATTCGGGCTCTAGGCCCTGTGCCTTAGCCACTGTGCTATGTTGGTGCCCCACATAGATAGGGTTTGCTGTTCCCCAGTTGTGTTTAGACCCATATCCAATACACATCTGTGTTTCATCACACGGAAAAGACAGAAAAAAAAAAGGACTTTGGTTTTGTAACCAGCTAGTGGCTCAGAAGGTAAGCAATCATCTCTCAAATATGAGACCTTCAGAGATGCTGAAAGTGAGGGCCAGACTTGAGAATGTTTAGAGGAAGCAGCAGCTGGATGGGAGGACAGGACCTGGCTCCCCGAGGCTTATAGCGGGAAGTAGGTGCTTGACAAAGAAACTTTTGATGAGTCTGGCAATGAGCAGGCCTGTTTAAGTGCTGCAAAGAAGAAAGAAAGGAAAAAAAAATCCTCACCTGTTACACTGGCTCACAAAGCCTTCCCCACTGCATCTGATCCCTTCCTGACTTTTTCTCCTTCCCTTCCTCTTGTCACTCACCCCAACTCACTGTGTTGCAGGTTCCTGCACAGGCCCTGCCTCACCATCAGTTGTCCCCTTGGCCTGAAATACTTGTCCAAATGGTTGTCCCATGGCTGGCTCCTTCCTGTGTTGTAGATTTCAGTCGAAAACACCACCTGTGCAGAGAGGCCTTCCCCTGCTCACCCAGTCGAAACTGCCCATTAGGCCAGAAGCTCCATGAGGGCAGGATCCTTCATGCTGATGTCTAGGACAGTGCCTGACACGTGGCAGGTGATGAGTAAATATCAACTAAATGAAAGAAAGGTAAATCCTTAGAAGGAGGCCCCTCAGATGTCAGGCAGAGCACACTGAAAGTAGGAGAGTGGAGTAGGACGGGAAATCATAAAATAGTTTCATGTCTGTGAATGCCCATCTCCTGGGTCGGGGATCTCACCCTCCACCTCCCAGGGAAGTTCATGCTACTTTCTGATGGTTGCAAAGTTCTTCCTTATTTGGGCATGAAACCTGACTCTGTCGCTTCTACCCATTCACTGGTCTTGATTCACATCCTGGGGCCCCTGAAAGCTGTGCTCCATCCGCGGAAAGCTCCTGAGACACAGAGAGCCCCGCCGTGCTGGGCAGTCTGTGCAGGTCAGGAAACAGAGGGAATAATTGTCAGGTCTGAGCTGCAGGGATTTTATGATACACTGTGTACAGTTTTAGCTGTCAGAAGTAGCTTGCTTTTCCAAGAGAACACGCAGGGAATTCTGGGTCAACATTCTTGAGTCCTCCGAGAGCAGTAGGAGGTTTTGTCAAGAGCCAGGAAGGAAAGCCAAGAACTTGGCTGTCTTCCTTTTAAAGGGTCCTGTTACAAATGCAGGGAATAATCATGCTCTCGTCCACTTCCATGTTGTTTGATACATTGCAAAGCCCTTTTGGGCATATTATAGAATGTTCTCATCAATCTTATAAGATATCTCAGACAGGTATCACTGCATCTGGAGAAGGAAGGACTTGCCTAAGACACTCTGCCTCTGACTTCAGGTCTATCTGTGATTACGGTGCTGGGCTTCTCAAAACTAAGCGTGTGTAAAAGTCACTTGGAAAGTTTGCTAAAACACAGATTCCCAGAGATTCTGATCCCACAGGCCTGGGGTGGGGCCTGGGTCTAACAAGCACCCAGGTGTTCCTGATGCTGGGCAGCATTGGTCCAGATAACTTCACCCTCCCCGGGTGGCTGTGAGTGGCTTCACACCACTGTCTCTCTGGTAAATAACAGGTAACTGTGGAAAGTGTGTTGCATACAGTATCTCATGTGATCTCACAATGACCCATGAGATAGCTATGTTTATCAGTCCCATTTTGTAGATGAGAAACTGAACGTTCAGAGCGGTCAAGTAACTTGCCCAAAGTCCCTCATTTGGTAAGTGGCTGAGTTTGAGTTTTGTTGGACTTCAGAGCAATGGATTTAACCACAACGCCATGCTCCTTCTTGGAAGTGGGAGGGGTTTCTGGCTAACTAGGTCTTCTGTCCTCATTGGGAAAAGGGTCCTGCTTCCCACTGGGCACTAAGATGAAAGCTGAGGTCCCTTGAGTTGAGAAAAGAGCCCAACTTCTTTCCAGGGGTCAGAGCTATCATGACAGCTAGGTGCTCTCTACACTACCCTAGTTTATAAGGCATCAGATCCTACCCACAGGATCACTTTATACTTCTGCTAAGATCCAAATGCCATTGTCCAGGGCGAAGCAACCCTGGGCAATATTGCCAAACAGGTCTGTTGTGGGAACCTCCAACCCTGCGTGTTCCTGCTTGATGCTCCTCCCTGCTCTCCCCAGTAGCATTTGGGAGCTTTCCTGCTTTTTGATCTTTAAATAGAATAAGAGCTATTAAAGTCTCAAAATGGAAAGGTTAGCAACTTCATGAATAACCCCTCCCACAGGTCTTTGCACTTTGAAGAGGATTGAGAGAGAAAAGCAGTGATTAACGAACAGAATTCATTTCTAAATGTTGCATTTCCGACATCACAGTGGGTAGGCAGGACTGATGATTTGGGACAGGGGGCTTCCTCTCTTTCCTCCCTGTACGCGGACTTCATGGCACCAAGCACAGCTGCTGTCCCATAATTATAGTGGGGTTGCCTGTTTCATGACTGCTTTCCCACTGGACTATAAGCTCCATAAGGAATAGAGATTTCCTCTGCTTTGCTCTCATCGTTGCTCAAAACCAAGACCTGTAGTGGGTTTGAAGTTCAGTCACACCTCAGACATGCGAACTGTGATATTGTTTTTCTGTACCTGTCAATAGCCATCATTTTTTTGCTATTGTGGAAAGTCTTATTCTTTTTTCTTTATTTTTTTTATTTACAGTTTTTTTTTACATCTTTATTGGAGTATAATTGCTTTACAATAGTGTGTTAGTTTCTGCTTTATAACAAAGTGAATCAGTTATACATATGTCCCCATATCTCGTCCCTCTTGTGTCTCCCTCCCTACCACCCTCCCTATCCCACCCCTCCAGGCGGTCACAAAGCACCGAGCTGATCCACCTGTGCTATGCGGCTTCTTCCCACTAGCTATCTACCATACGTTTGGTAGTGTATATATGTCCATGCCTGTCTCTTGCTTTGTCACTACTTCCCCTTCCCCCTCCCCATATCCTCAAGTCCATTCTCTAGTAGGTCTGTGTCTTTATTACTGTCTTACCCCTAGGTTCTTCATGACATTTTTTTCCCTTAAATTCCATATATATGTGTTAGCATACGGTATTTGTCTTTCTCTTTCTGACTTACTTCACTCTGTATGACAGGCTCTAGGTCTATTCACCTTATTACAAATAGCTCAATTTCATTTCTTTTTATGGCTGAATAATATTCCATTGTACATATCTGCCACATCTTCTTTATCTATTTATCCGATGATGGACACTTCGGTTGTTTCCATCTCCGGGCTATTGTAAATAGAGCTGCAATTAACATTTTGGTACATGACTCTTTTTGAATTTTGGTTTTCTCAGGGTATATGCCCAGCAGTGGGATTGCTGGGTCATATGGTAGTTCTATTTGTAGTTTTTTAAGGAACCTCTATACTGTTCTCCATAGTGGTTGTACCAATTCACATTCCCACCAGCAGTGCAAGAGGGTTCCCTTTTCTCCACACCCTCTCCAGCATCTATTGTTTCTAGATATTTTGATGATGGCCATTCTGACTGGTGTGAGATGATATCTCATTGTAGTTTTGATTTGCATTTCTCTAAGGATTAATGATGTTGAGCATTCTTTCATGTGTTTGTTGGCAGTCTGTATATCTTCTTTGGAGAAATGTCTATTTAGGTCTTCTGCCCATTTTTGGATTGGGTTGTTTGCTTTTTTGTTATTGAGCTGCATGAGCTGCTTATAAATTTTGGAGATTAAGCCTTTGTCAGTTGCTTCATTTGCAAATATTTTCTCACATTCTGAGGGTTGTCTTTTGGTCTTGTTTATGGTTTCCTTTGCTGTGCAAAAGCTTTGAAGTTTCATTAGGTCCCATTTGTTTTTTGTTTTTCTTTCCATTTCTCTAGGAGGTGGGTCAAAAAGGATCTTGCTGTGATTTATGTCATAGAGTGTTCTGCCTATGTTTTCCTCTAAGAGTTTGATAGTATCTGGCCTTAATTTAGGTCTTTATTCCATTTTCATCTTATTTTTGTGTATGGTGTTAGGGAGTGATCTAATCTCATACTTTTACATGTACCTGTCCAGTTTTCCCAGCACCACTTATTGAAGAGGCTGTCCTTTCTCCACTGTACATTCCTGCCTCCTTTATCAAAGATAAGGTGACCGTATGTGCAGGGGTTTATCTCTGGGCTTTCTATCCTGTTCCATTGATCTATATTTCTGTTTTTGTGCCAGTACCATACTGTCTTGATTACTGTAGCTTTGTAGTATAGTCTGAAGTCAGGGAGCCTGATTCCTCCAGCTCCGTTCTTCGTTCTCAACATTGCTTTGGCTATTCGGGGTCTTTTGTGTTTCTATACAAATTGTGAAATTTTTTGTTCTACTTCTGTGAAAAATGCCAGTGATAGTTTGATAGGGATTGCATTGAATCTGTAGATTGCTTTGGGTAGTAGAGTCATTTTCACACTGTTGATTCTTCCAATCCAAGAACATGGTATATCTCTCCATCTATTTGTATCATCTTTAATTTCTTTCATCAGTGTCTTATAATTTTCTGCATACAGGTCTTTTGTCTCCTTAGGTAGGTTTATTCCTAGATATTTTATTCTTTTTGTTGCAGTGGTAAATGGGAGTGTTTTCTTGATTTCACTTTCAGATTTTTCATCATTAGTGTATAGGAATGCCAGAGATTTCTGTGCATTAATTTTGTATCCTGCAACTTTACCAAATTCATTGATTAGCTCTAGTAGTTTTCTGGCAGCATCTTTTGGGTTCCCTATGTATAGTATCATGTCATCTGCAAACAGTGACAGCTTTACTTCTTCTTTTCCGATTTGGATTCCTTTTATTTCCTTTTCTTCTCTGATTGCTGTGGCTAAAACGTCCAAAACTATGTTGAATAAGAGTGGTGAGAGTGGGTAACCTTGTCTTGTTCCTGATCTTAGTGGAAATGCTTTCAGTTTTTCACCATTGAGGATGATGTTGGCTGTGGGTTTGTCATATATGGCCTTTATTATGTTGAGGAAAGTTCCCTCTATGCCTACTTTCTGCAGGCTTTTTATCATAAATGGGTGTTGCATTTTGTCAAAAGTTTTCTCTGCATCTATTGAGATGATCATATGGTTTTTCTCCTTCAATTTGTTAATATGGTTTATCACATTGATTGATTTGCATATATTGAAGAATCCTTGCATTCCTGGAATAAACCCCACTTGATCATGGTGTATGATCCTTTTAATGTGCTGTTGGATTCTGTTTGCTAGTATTTTGTTGAGGACTTTTGCAAGTATGTTCATCACTGATATTGGCCTGTAATTTTCTTTCTTTGTGACATCCTTGTCTGGTTTTGGTATCAAGGTGATGGTGGCCTCGTAGAATGAGTTTGGGAATGTTCCTTCCTCTGCTATATTTTGGAAGAGTTTGAGAAGGATAGGTGTTAGCTCTTCTCTAAATGTTTGATAGAATTCGCCTGTGAAGCCATCTGGTCCTGGGCTTTTGTTTGTTGGAAGACTTTTAATCACAGTTTCAATTTCAGTGCTTGTGATTGGTCTGTTCATATTTTCTGTTTCTTCCTGATTCAGTCTTGGCAGATTGTGCATTTCTAAGAATTTATCCATTTCTTCCAGGTTGTCCATTTTATTGGCATAGAGTTGCTTGTATTAATCTCTCATGATCTTTTGTATTTCTGCAGTGTCAGTTGTTACTTCTCCTTTTTCATTTCTAATTCTATTGATTTGAGTCTTCTCCCTTTTTTTCTTGATGAGGCTGGCTAACGGTTTATCAATTTTATTTATCTTCTCAAAGAACCAGCTTTTAGTTTTATTGTTCTTTGCTATCATTTCCTTCATTTCTTTTTCATTTATTTCTAATCTGATCTTTATTATTTCTCTCCTTCTGCTAAACGTGGGGTTTTTTTGTTCTTCTTTCTCTAATTGCTTTAGGTGCAAGGTTAGGTTGTTTATTCAACATGTTTCCTGTTTCTTAAGGTAGGATTGTATTGCTATAAACTTCCCTCTCAGAACTGCTTTTGCTGCATCCCATAGGTTTTGGGTCGTCATGTCTCCATTGTCATTTGTTTCTAGGTATTTTTTGATTTCCTCTTTGATTTCTTTAGTGATCACTTCGTTATTAAGTAGTGTATTGTTTAGCCTCCATGTGTTTGTATTTTCTACAGATCTTTTCCTGTAATTGATATCTAGTCTCATAGCGTTGTGGGCAGAAAAGATACTTCATACAATTTCAATTTTCTTAAATTTACCAAGCCTTGATTTGTGACCCAAGATATTATCTATCCTGGAGAATGTTCCATGAGCACTTGAGAAAAATGTGTATTCTGTTGTTTTTGGATGGAATGTCCTATAAATGTCAATTAAGTCCATCTTGTTTAATGTATCATTTAAAGCTTGTGTTTCCTTATTTATTTTCATTTTGGATGATCTGTCCATTGGTGAAAGTGGGGTGTTAAAGTCCCCTACTATGAGTGTGTTACAGTCGATTTCCTCTTTTATGGCTGTTGGTATTTGCCTTATGTATTGAGATGCTCCTATGTTGGGTGCATACATATATACAATTGTTATATCTTCTTCTTGGATCGATCCCTTGATCATTATGTAGTGTCCTTCTTTGTCTCTTCTAATAGTCTTTATTTTAAAGTCTATTTTGTCTGATATGAGAATTGCTACTCCAGCTTTCTTTTGGTTTCCATTTGCATGGAATATCTTTATCCATCCACTCACTTTCAGTCTGTATGTGTCTCTATGTCTGAAGTGGGTCTCTTGTAGACAGCATATATATGCGTCTTGTTGTTGTATCCATTCAGCCAATCTGTGTCTTTTGGTGGGAGCATTTAGTCCATTTACATTTAAGGTAATTATCGATATGTATGTTCCTATTCCCATTTTCTTAATTGTTTTTGGTTCATTATTGTAGGTCTTTTCCTTCTCTTGTGTTTCTTGCCTAGAGAAGATCCTTTAGCATTTGTTGTAAAGCTGGTTTGGTGGTGCTGAACTCTCTCAGCTTTTGCTTGTCTGTAAAGGTTTTAATTTCTCCATCAAATCTGAATGAGATCCTTGCTGGGTAGAGTAATCTTGGTTGCAGATTGTTCTCCTTCATCACTTTAAATATGTCCTGCCACTCCCTTCTGGCTTGCAGAGTTTCTGCTGAAAGATCAGCTGTTAACCTTATGGGGATTCCCTTCTGTGTTATTTGTTGTTTTTCCCTTGCTGCTTTTAATGTTTTCTTTGTATTTAATTTTTGACAGTTTGATTAATATGTGTCTTGGCATATTTCTCCTTGGATTTATCCTGTATGGGACTCTCTGTGCTTCCTGGACTTGATTAACTATTTCCTTTCCCATATTAGGGAAGTTTTCAACTATAATCTGTTCAAATAGTTTTTCAGTCCCTTTCTTTTTCTCTTCTTCTTCTGGAACCCCTATAATTCGAATGTTGGTGCATTTAATGTTGTCCCAGAGGTCTCTGTGACTGTCCTCAGTTCTTTTCATTCTTTTTTCTTTATTCTGCTCTGCAGTAGTTATTTCCACTATTTTATCTTCCAGGTAACTTATCCGTTCTTCTGCCTCAGTTATTCTGCTATTGATCCCTTCTAGAGTATTTTTCATTTCTTTTATTGTGTTGTTCATCATTGCTTGTTTCCTCTTTAGTTCTTCTAGGTCCTTGTTAACTGTTTCTTGCATTTTGTCTATTCTGTTTCCAAGATTTTGGATCATCTTTATTATCATTATTCTGAATTCTTTTTCAGGTAGACTGCCTATTTCCTCTTCATGTGTTAGGTCTTGTGGGTTTTTACCTTGCTCCTTCATCTGCTGTGTGTTTTTCTGTCTTCTCATTTTGGTTATCTTACTGTGTTTGGGGTCTCTTTTGCAGGCTGCAAGTTCGTAGTTCCCATTGTTTTTGGTGTCTGTCCCCAGTGGCTAAGGTTGGTTCAGTGGGTTGTGTAGGCTTCCTGGTGGAGGGGACTAGTGCCTGTGTTCTGGTGGATGAGGCCGAATCTTGTCTTTCTGGTGGGCAGGTCCACATCTGGTGGTGTGTTTTGGGGTGTCTGTAGACTTATTATGATTTTAGGCAGCCTCTCTGCTAATGGGTGGTGTTGTGTTCCTGTCTTGCTAGTTGTTTGGCATAGGGTGTCCAGCAC
This sequence comes from Orcinus orca, assembly GCF_937001465.1. Lineage (NCBI taxonomy): Eukaryota > Metazoa > Chordata > Mammalia > Artiodactyla > Delphinidae > Orcinus > Orcinus orca. The sequence goes on from NC_064559.1 coordinate 53,187,843, forward strand.
TGTAGCTTGCTGGTCATTGTGTGAAGCTGGCTGCTGGTGTTAAGATGGAGATCTCTGGGAGATTTTCGCTGTATGATATTACGTGGAGCTGGGAGGTCTTTTGTGGACCAGTGTCCTGAAGTTGGCTCTCCCACCTCAGAGGCACAGCACTGACTCCTGGCTGTAGCACCAAGAGCCTTTCATCCACACAGCTCAGAATAAAAGGGAGAAAAAGTAGAAAGAAAGAATTAGTAGAAGTAGAAAGAAAGAAAGATAGAAAGAAAGAAAGAAAGGTGGGAGGGAGGGAGGAAGGAAGGATGGAAGGAGTGAAGGAAGGAAAAAAAGAAAGAAAGAAGATAAAGTAAAGTATAATAAAGTAAGATAAAATATAATAAAGTTATTAAAATAAAAATTAAGAAAAAAATTTAAAAAACAAACAAAAAAACCAAATAAAACGGACGGAAAGAACCCTAGCACAAATGGTGGAAGCAAAGCTATACAGACAAAATCTCACACAGAAGCATACACATACACACTCACAAAAAGAGGAAAAGGGGAAAAAATCATGAATCTTGCTTTCAAAGTCTGCCTCCTCAATTTGGGATGATTTGTTGTCTAAAAGAGGGAAGGAAGGAAAGAAAGAGAGAAGATAAAGTAAAATAAAATAAAGTTATTAAAATAAAAAATAATTATTAAGAAGAAAATAAAATTTAAAAAAAAAAGGACGGATAGAACCCTGGGACAACTGGTGGAAGCAAGGCTAGATAGACAAAATCTTACACAGAAGCATACACATACATACTGACAAAAAGAGGAAAAGGGGGAAAAATCATAAATCTTGCTCTCGAAGTCCACCTCCTTAATTTGGGATGATTCGTTGTCTATTCAGGTATTCCACAGATGCAGGGTACATCAAGTTGATTGTGGAGCTTTAATCCGCTGCTCCTGAGGCTGCTGGGAGAGATTTCCCTTTCTCTTTGTTCTCACAGCTCCCGGGGGCTCAGCTTTGGATTTGGCCCCACCTCTGCGTGTAGGTCGCCTGAGGGCATCTGTTCTTCGCTCAGACAGGAGGGGGTTAAAGGAGCAGCTGATTCGGGGGCTCTGGCTCACTCAGGCCGGGGGGAGGGAGGGGTACGGAGTGCGGGGCGGGCCTGCGGCGGCAGAGGCCGGCGTGACGTTGCACCAGCCTGAAGCGCACCGTGCGTTCTCCCGGGGAAGTTGTCCCTGGATCCCGGGACCCTGGCAGTGGCGGGCTGCACAGGCTCCCCGGAAGGGGCGTGTGGATAGTGACCTGTGCTCGCACACAGGCTTCTTGGTGGCGGCAGCAGCAGCCTTAGCGTCTCATGCCCGTCTCTGGGGTCCGCGCTTTTAGCCGCGCCTCGTGCCCGTCTCTGGGGCTCCTTTAAGCAGCGCTCTTAATCCCCTCTCCTCGTGCACCAGGATACAAAGAGGGAAGAAAAAGTCTCTTGCCTCTTCGGCAGGTCCAGACTTTTTCCCGGACTCCCTCTCGGCTAGCCGTGGTGCACTAACCCCCTTCAGGCTGTGTTCACGCAGCCAACCCCAGTCCTCTCCCTGCGCTCTGACCGAAGCCTCAGCTCCCAGCCCTGCCCACCCCGTTGGGTGAACAGACAAGCCTCTCGGGCTGGTGAGTGCGGGTTGGCACCGATCCTCTGTGCGGGAATCTCTCCGCTTTGGCCTCCGCACCCCAGTTGCTGTGCTGTCCTCCGTAGCCCCGAAGCTTTCCCCCTCCGCCACCCGCAGTCTCCTCCCGCAAAGGGGCTTCCTAGTGTGTGGAAAACTTCCTCCTTTACAGCTCCCTCCCACTGGTGCAGGTCCCCTCCCTATCCTTTTGTCTCTGTTTATTCTTTTTTCTTTTGCCCTACCCAGGTACGTGGGGAGTTTCTTGCCTTTTGGGAGGTCTGAGGTCTTCTGCCAGCGTTCAGTAGGTGTTCTGTAGGAGTTGTTCCACGTGTAGATGTATTTCTGGTGTATCTGTGGGGAGGAAGGTGATCTCCGCATCTTACTGTTCCACCATCTTCCCCTCGTCCCAGAAAGACTTATTCTTGACAATTAAATGTAGCTTAGTCAAATTCTGGCTCAATATGTAGCCTCTTTTCACTAATTACTCAGACAGTGAAAACTCAGGTATTTTAAAATTCAAAATTTATACCAGGACCGTTGTTCCTTATCAAGTGTTCTTGTCTCATCTCTTACCTAGGATGGTGCAGGAATCATGGAATCAGGACAGCACGAGGTGGGAAGGTTCCCATGTGATTTGTGTTCTGGCGTCTGGTCCTGGCTGGCCTGTGGGGTGGTGGTTGGTCCCACCTGGTTTGGGGATATCGTTCTCACTCAACTGGTTGCCTCAGTGTCTGTAGCTGCTGTAATGTGTGGTTTGTCTTCCTGGTTCAGTCCAAGTGACCCTGCTCACTGCCCAACCAGTTCGTGTCTTGACTCAGTTCTCCCTAACCACAACGATCTGAAATTTCCAGGGTTGAAATGTCTGTGTGTGTGTGTGTGTGTGTGTGTGTGTGTGCGTGTGTGTGTGTGCGCGCTGCGGGATGATACATCCTCTCTGATGGGGCCCCTTCTTCCCACTTGGGATTCTGGAAGCAACCCCCTGGAGGGGTACCCTGGAAGGGACAGGCTGGGTCCTCTCAGGACACTCACTTACATGTTAATTTAATTTTCTTGATTTCTTTCTCTGTGTTATTCCTAGAGCTTCTCCTATCCAGTAGAGGAAAACTGTTTCATTTCATCTTTTCTATCCTGCCTACTCTAAGGAGTCCAGAAAGACTTTTTCATTTTCTCAAGTGCCTGGTTCTTGCCCTGGAAAACCAGGGCTTTCAAGATTATTGTCTTTTCTGTGAATTTTAAAAAGTTAAAATAGAATGTCAAAGCCTTTTTCTTCTTGGAAAACTTAATTCCTTGTTTTCTCTTCCACCCCACCCCACCCCACCCCACCCCAAAGCCACGGATAACTCAGATTCTGAGGGTAGAGGGCTGGTGGGCAACACAAGCTACCAAATTACCAGGAATGAGAAATACATAGAATAATATTTAAAAATACTATTCTGTTTAACTCTTTTTTTAAAATTTATTTATTTAATTTATTTATATTTGGCTGTGTTGGGCCTTCATTATGGTGCACGTGTTTCTCATTGTGGTGGCTTCTCTTGTTGCAGAGCATAGGCTCTAGAGCGCAGGCTCAGTAGTTGTGGCACACGGGCTTAGTTGCTCTGCGGCATGTGGGATCTTCTTGGACCAGGGATCAAACCCATGTCCCCTACATTGGCAGGCAGATTCTTAATCACTGTGCCACCAGGGAAGTCCTAAAAATTCTGTTCTGCTTGATGGTAGACACAAGTGTTTATGGAATAGACAATGGTAGCATTGACTCAGAATAAATTCTGGACTAACATTAAGGCTCATTTTGAGGTTCCTAGAGCCTTGGAATGTTGCATAAATGAGGGCCGATTGGAGACTCTAAGATACCACACACTAGGGACAGCTCAGAGTAATGTGGTGATGATTATGACAATAGCACTTCATTTACAAGTATTTTTCCTACAGACTATTTTATAATTCATCCTTTATTTTATTAAGCAATATATTGTGTGAGGCATAGTGCTAGGACATGTTCCTCTGCAAGGAGACAAAATTTATTAAATTGGCAGTGTTTATGAATTTCCCTCTTTCTCCAGCCATTATTTGTTGAGAAAGAGTTTAGGTTAATCTGTATCACAAAGTGCTGAGAAGGAGGGCGTGAAGATTTGGAGGAAAAAAGTTTCTCTCCCTTCCTCCTCTCCTTCCTCTCCCCTCCCCTCCTCCCCCCTTCTCTCCCCTCCTCTTTCCTTCCATTCCTTCCCCCTCCTCTCTCTTCTCCCTCCTCTGCTTCTCTTCCCCTCCCTTCCGTTTCCTTCCCTTCCCTGTCCTTACATCCTCTCCCCTTCCCAGGCACTCTCATTAGGGTTCTGGGTTTCTTTCCTTTGTGACTAGCCAGAGGTGATGACTCCCAAGCTCTGGATTCAGGCTTGGGAGAACCAAGAGCCTATACTTGGATTCCAAGTCTGAGTTTCATGCTCACTTAGCTCCATCTGAGTTATGAGACAGGCTAGGACCTGGGACCCTTTGCTGCAGTGCTTGCACCTGAACAAACGTCTCCTTGAGCAACAAAATACAAAGAAACTACAGGGGACTAAAAGTAACTGCATGCATATTCAGTTGGGGCAAATTATGGACAACAAGGTAGAAGAAGACCAAAAAAGCCCAACTGCCACTTCTGAAGAGCTGAGAGCAAAAACAGGGTCCAGGAGCAAAAGCAGGGTACTGTGCATGCCCCCTGCACTCAACACCACCGAAGAGGTGGGCAAACCTCCTAAGCCACCCCTCCTGCCCGACCCCTGGGCACACCCCTACCCTCACCCCATATAAGGAACCAACGCATCCCCCGCTTGGGGAGTGAGCAAGGGAACCTGTTACTTGTTCTCCTGCTGCAGCAGGGGCCCCATTAAACCGTTGCCTGAATTTCTTGTTGGGCCTCTTATCAACTTCTATTGACTGGGGAAGGCCAAGAACCTAGGTCAGTATCAGCTCTACTGTGGTGGGATTGAGCACTGGCCTGGCTAACAGTAGTGGTTCCTCACGTCCCAGTGCATCATTATTTCTCGCATGCCCAGCTTCCTCAGAATGTCCTGGATAAAGAGGGATTATTGTCAGGTTGGAATTTAGGCCTTTATTTGTCAAGCACTGGGGATCACAGGTGATCAAGACCAGGGATCCCACCCTCAAGGAGGTCCCTGTGCAATGGTGGAGAGGGACAAATGCACAGGCAAGGACAGCATGGGAGGGTGAGTGCTACACTAGACATGTGTGCCAGGTGCTGTTGGAGCACATGGAGGTCATCTCATCCTGCCTGGCTGGGGAAGGCTGCCTGGAGAGGGACACCTAAGCTAAGAAAGTGAGAACGCTGACAGAGGCAGGGGAGTGAGCAGCTGTGCTGGTTTGTGGAGTAATCTGATGAGGATGTTGGATCTAGGCAAGGTGACCAGAATGGACAGTGGGATTCCAGGTAGAGACAGAGGATAACTAGGGCCCACGATCAGGAAGGAGAATCAGGGATAGGTGGAATTGTGGGCATCTCCTCTCTCCTCGGGGATGAGAACTGGAGCTGGGAATGGGAGTGAGGCCAGGGTTGGGGAGGAGAGATGGGGGCAGAGGGCCAAATACCAAGCCTGGGAATACCCCAGTTTCAGGGCTGAAAAGACAGAGGAGTTAGAGAAGAAGATAGCCAGCAGGTAAATCCTAGCAACAAGATCAAAACATCACCAAGCCCTGGGTCCTCTTGGGGTCCAGCAAAATATTACGCAGTCCTCACGCCTTTGTGTTGCTGGCATTATAGGTGGTGTTCATCACAGCTTCATCTTTCAAGAGATTACCAAGTAGCAGGCACTATGCTACGTTCTAATGTGTATTATCTTCTGAATTTCCTAGAATTCTGTGTGGTAGGCATGAGTTTTCCCATTTTATAGATGAGGAAACAGGGTCAGAGAGGTTAAGTGACTTTCTCAAGGCCCCTGTGTCACACAAGCTGGGTCAGAACCAGAATTGGAATCTAGACTTTTAAACTCTATGGTAAACACTGTTATTATCATCCAAAAGGGCTATTAGAAGTGCAACACCAGCATTTCCTGGGAGCTTGTAGAAATGCAGAGTCTCAGGCACCATCCCAGATTTGCTGAATCCGAGTCTGCATTTTTTTTTTTTTTTTTTTTTTTGCGGTACGCGGGCCTCTCACTGCTGTGGCCCCTCCCGTTGAGGAGCACAGGCTCCGGACGCGCAGGCTCAGCGGCCATGGCTCACGGGCCCAGCCGCTCCGTGGCATGTGGGATCTTCCCGGACCGGGGCACAAACCCGTGTGCCCTGCATCGGCAGGCGGACTCTCAACCACTGCGCCACCAGGGAAGCCCCCGAGTCTGCATTTTAATGAGTGAATTATCCACGCATTAAAGTTGAGAAGCTCTGCTATAAATTATGTTCACTCATCCCCTAGCTTCTGACCTTGTGTCAGGGGTCCGCTCTGCCCTTGATTCTTTGCCTCTTGTCCTCTTCTCCATCCCTTCTGTCCCAGGAAGACGTGAGCTTGGTGTTGTTTGGTTTACCTGGTGGACCTGCTTTGCTCTGGGATGGCAAGAGTTTTGCATTGCACTTCAGTGCGTCACTGCATGTTTCTCAATGGGATGGTTTCTTAAGGGAGTGTACGCATGAAGGAGAGGCAGCTTTTCCTTGATGACGTTCTGTCCCTGAAGATCTGGCTCTGGGCCTCGAATGTATTGCTCCCCAACTGTGCTGATCAGATCACTGTGATCCTGTTATTCTCTCTGAGCACACACAGAGCCGTTGAAGTTTGAACCTCTCCCCACCTGGCTCTTCAGTCTGCCCATCCCTCCAGGGAGGTCATCCCTCCCCTTGTGTGGATGTTTCCCATCATCTGCTTACAGAAGAGAAAGGAACTCAATAGCTGTTGGCTGCTGTGCTCAGTTGCTGATTGACATGAAGCAACATTATAACAGTTACTTTCAATTTGGCACCTTCTATATGCCAGGCATTATGCTAGGTTTTATGATTTCCATTTTACAGATGGTGAAATGAATTCTTAGAAACATTAAGTGACGTGCTGAAAGTCACATGGTTAGTAAGTGGCTGAGATGGGATATAATCCCATGTTCATCTGACTCTGAAGTTCATGCTTTTTCCACATCATCTCCTTTTTAGACCTGCTTCTCTTGAGAGGCTGATGGTTCCCAATTTCTCTTAGTCAAAGGGACAGATGCACATAATTTTGAATCTTTGCAGACCTCTGGTGCAGTGGCTCTTAATTTTTAGTGCACATCAGAATCAGCAGGTGGGCTGGTTAAAACACTGATTCAGCCGTTATGGGGTGGGGCTAGAGCATTTGCGCTTCTCACAAGTTTCCAGATGCTGCTGCTGCTGCTTTGAGTGGTTCTCAAAGTTTCCAGGTGACACTTTGAGAACTACTGCCCTAGCGGACTGGGGAAGCAGAGAAGTGTGGGAAACGAAGGACCCATTGTTCCCATCTTCTCTGCCCTGTGGCTGCCGGCTGGGCAATGCTGCTGTAACGTCTGTGGCTTGCTAATTTCTTCCTGAACATTATTTCACAGGAGAGCAGGAGCCTGGTTATTTGCATCTGTTTCAGTTCAGTGTCTCCTCTTATCTGGGTAGTGTGTGGGCTGGCGCACTGCCCTAAACTCATGAGGGTCACCTGCTAACAAGGTGAGGATTTAAAAAGCATACAGTAACATAATTAAAGGCCTGGAAACTGAAAGCATGGGCATTTCCCAGGAACAGGTAATCCAGTTCAGAGAATAAAAAAGCCCTGGCTCGTCCACCCAACTAGATGGTTCCTCTAAAGTTTGTGAGATTTGCAAAAATGGAATTCATCGTTTGCCTCTCCCTAGTGTTCTTTCCTTATTGTGCGTAGCCAAGCTTCCAAACAGGGTCAGCTTTGGATTTCCATCATGGGACCTCAAGCATGTTTGGGAGAACACTAGGGGTCTATCTACGCGGAAACCCTATGGGCATCCTGGCAGTGAGAGGCATGGTGTACAGAGCCTCGGGGCTGAGAGCGTGAGGCGGTGCAGTTAGGTAGAGCTGGTTGTGAATGCTGGCTCTGCGTTTAACAGCTGAGGGTCCATGAGCATATTACTTAACCTGTCTGAGTCTCATTGTCTCCAGAATCAAGGCTGATATAAAAAATATTTAGCCAACAGATAAGGCACGGGCATCAGCCGGTCAGAATGGATGGAGGCCAAATCAGAAGCAACGCCGTCTGTAAACAAGCCAGAACCAGGGTGGGTGACGGGCTTGCATCTTCACATATGATGTGGGTTCCATCTGTGGTTTATCTCTGTGCAGTAAGGAGGGTGTGTGTGTGTGTGTGTGTGTGTGTGTGTGTACACTCAGAGAACAGCAGGAGGCTTTCCTGAGAGTGAGGCTACCTATACTCTCTGGCTGTTTCAGGGTCAGGAGGGATACCTCTTTTGGAGGCCTTGGACCATAGTCAATTTGGCCTGTCCTACCCCCTTCCCACAATCTGGTTGGTAGCCTGTGATGTGAATCCAAGAATGAGAGAGGGTCCCATTGGTTGATTCTTCTTCTTCTGCTATCTTCGGGGAGAGGCAAGACCAGAAGCCTATTATTGCCTGAGATGTGGAAAAGTACAAAAGACTGCATAAAGGCCTCTCCACCCAGACACAGTGGAGAGGACCGGAACAGTCTCTGCCCTGCCATACACCCATTGGCTGCTCTGGTTTACCTTTTCTGGGAAATAGGACAACGTACCTCATTGGCTTGAACTGAGAAGGAAGCAAGATAACAGGTATTAAACACTGGGCACACGGAAGAGCTCAATAAAAGGAAGCTCTGTGTTGGACCATTGCTCTCCCAGGCTGTACATCTAATGCAGCAGGAGCTCTGAGGCTCAGGAGGGCACAGTCCACTGCCTGAGAGCCAGTGGAGCCAGGGGGCTTTACTGTGATGCTGTATGGACTGTGCTCATTGATATCTGAGTGAGTCCTTATGGGAAACTTGTACCAAGTACTAAGAGAGATGAGCTATTTATTACGCAGGGCAAGTAAGTAAAAGGAAAGTACTGTTAAGTTCTAACAAGCAGGGTGGAGGAGGACTTCCTGTTTGGGGCCTTATGAGAGTTTCAGGTTGGTAGCAGTACTGTAACCCCAGTGAAAAGAGTTTGGCCAGCTGCAGAGGCCAGGACTTGTCTGGCAATGGGGTGTATGACTGGTTCAATGTCTGTGAGGATGAGAGAGGGTGACCATGGGGTAGATGCACACCCCAATGTCATCCTCAAGGTCAGATGTGGCCCTTGACAGCTTCTGCAGGGGCACATGTCAGCCACGAGGGAGCAAGTGGGAGGAGATGCTTCTCTGCTCCAGCTCTAGGGAAAACCAGGCTGCTGCAGCCCTTGAAGGACCTGGGATGGGGCAGTGGACTGGCCACGGGGCAGCCGGAGATGCAGATCCAGAGCCTTCCATCATCCGCATGCTCTTCTAGACTGCCGTTGCCCTGGAAACGACCACTGACTACGTCCCCATCTTTGGACATTACACCCTGTGTCTCTTCCCTCAGTTTTCTTGGCCACTATAGTCCTTACCTTACTCTTGGATTATTTTTCAAGTTGGCCACTCCCTCCTCCCTGAAACTCTTTTGTCTCTTGAATAATGTGATTTGCTCTGTTGATTATCCTTGTACCTCCAACACCTCTCCTTTGAAGTCTCTTTCCTCCACCTGCATCTTTGTTTTGGGGGCCCACTTTTATTCTCTCTCCAGGTAACTGCATCCGCACTTAGGAATTCCATAGCCCCTGTGCATGAGTCCGAAATCTCTATCCCCAGCTAGGAACTCTTTGTTTCTGCCTCTTTCTGCCTCTTTCAGACTTTCTTTCTGCCTCTTTCAGACTCTTTCTGCCTCCCAACTTGGGGGCAGCTCCAGGCTTACTCTCCTCCAATCCACACTCCTCCTGCTGCCCAAGTGTTCTTTTTTTCCCTAAATTACCCATTAGAGCATATTCCTGGGCATCTTCAATGACTCACCAATACCCACAAGAAAACTGCCGAGTAGGTTTAAAAGAACCGTGACGTTTGGGGTCTGCTCCCTTGCCAGCCTCCTTGCTTGTTACTACCCCAGTTCTCATACTCTGGCCTACTGGAACTTGTGGCGATCTCTCAAATACAGTGTGTGCTTCTACGTCTCTGTGCCTTTAGACCTGCTGTTATCATTTTCTGGAATGTTCTAGAAAATGTTCCAGTCTATCTGCCGGTGACTTCTTTGTCTTTTCAGACTTGGCTTCCTCTGTGAAGTGGTACCTGACACCCAGGGCTGGCTTCATGGACGTGTCACCTGTGCAGTCACACAGGGCCCCATGCTCAGAAGGCCCCTGCATTTGGTTTAATGCTCTGCTGTCACCATCTTAGAATTCTAAAGAGTTTTAAAGTAAGGGACCCTGCATTTTTATTTTGCATTGAGGTCCATAAATTGGGGATCTGGTCCTGATGCCACCTCCACAGCAACATCCACACAGCACAGTCATGACACCTACTAGGTTGTGTTGCAGTTGTTATGATCTGCCTGCCTCACCCACTGGCCTGTGTGTGGGGTCCTTGAGGGCAGGGGCTGTGTCCCGTTCATCTCTATTCCCCAGCACCCAGGGCAAAGAATGACACACAGTAGGGGCTCAGTAAATGCTTGCTGACAGAACTGATTCAGGGCTGTGAGTCTCTTTTCCTTAGTCTGGGAGAACTGCCTTTCCCTTTTAAAAAAATTCCCCATGTGAAAAGCAGGCATCAGAAACATTGAGTTTCAGTTTTCATTAATATTATCACTTTTTAACTTGGCTTTACTATCTAACCTAAAACTCCATTTACTCTCGGGGCCTCAGCTGACTTATCTAGGTAATGAATGGCACGACCAAACTTCAACACACGAGGGGCTTTAGGGCTGTAACTCTCCAAGTCCCTCCACCTCCATCTCCCTCTCTCTGTCCTGGGTCTCTTCTTCAGGACACTTAAGAATCCTCCTCCTTTACACTCTCTCTTTTTGTTTTTTAAACTCATCTTCTCTCTCACTTCACGTCTTTTGTTTTTCATCAGGAAAGGCAAGGCCAGGCTCTTCACTCAGCAAAAGCAGTATTTGTTGACATATGGAGAAAAAAAAAAATGAAGAGAAAAGTCAAAGACCCTTCAAAATCTTGCTGTTTGAATGTTTAAAGACTATGAATGCTAGAAATGTTGACAGGTCCTGTGTCAGCCTTCATTCTGATCCCTAGGCCCATTATTTACTCTCTATAAACAAAAGTAGCTCACTTCAAGGGTCCTTGTGCAGAACGGATTCGCTGTTCAACTTTTCTGCCTGTCCCTCACCCCCTGCCTCCACAGCTGCCTGACTGCTTTGCTGCCATGGTTCTCAGACTGTTCCTCCCTAGGGTGCCCCGGGGGCGGGGTAGGTGGGGGGAGATTGAGTTGGGAAAAGGACAAAGGCAGAGAACCAGGTAGTTGGGGCTCTGGGACCCCTCTCTCACTTCTACCACTTTTACTGCTTTTCTATTTGGTGGTTCTGTGTAAGATTTCACTGGAAAAAGGGGTTGCAGTGCTGAAAAAAAAATGCATGAAAGCCTCTGTCTACGGACCTGGGATCAGATCTCAGTCTGGCCAGTTGGACTGATTCTGTGTAAAAAGAATATAAATTGTTAATGCTTCCTGTTCTTACTCTCGGCCAAATTATAATGAGGGAGTAGGGTTCCTGGACTGGCCTCCTCACCTTCTCTCCCTGGCCACAGGCTGGGTTTTGTCTGGGGGTCAAACTCCTTGGCAAAGGCTAGGAAAGGGTGGTTGATAACATTGCCACAGATGTTAAATGACTGTGGAACCCACCTCTGCACCTGAGGGTCTGGACTCTTGCTAAGAGACCATGCACAGCAGGACTGGGGTCAGGGGAGCTCCGCTGGCTCTGAACACACCTGCCCTCTGACCCCCAGACCCAATAGTATTTTAATTTTTTCCTAGAGGACCCTCTGGTCAGCCCAGCCGTGGAACACTGTGGAACAGAGGAAGGCGCTGGGTTGGAGTCCCAGCTCTGCTGCTTAGCTCACTCTGAAGCAACTCAATGCGCCTGGTGCTATGCTAGATCCTGTGGGGCAAAAAGGAATTTGCATTCTAATTGGGGAGAAAAAAATCCAACTTCTTTGGGTGGTAGGAGAGTTTTCTTAGTCTCTTCACCTTGACCCACACTCCACCCCCAAAACAAGCCAGAGAGAAGCCCAGAAATTGAAGAGGAGAAACTGGGCACAGTATCTTTCACTGTGCAGGAAGTTTGGGAGGGGACTAAGGCATTTGGAAGAGTAATTAGTTCAAAATTACATTAACAGGAAAAATATGTGTCTCTTCAATAGCCCTGGTGATGGGTTTTGGCAGGAAACGAAACCTTGCAGTTTGGGATGTGTCTGGTATGTTTAGATACATATTTGGGGAAAGAGCAAACTGCAAACTGGAATGGTGGACCCTGAAGACCTTCCTCCCCCACATGGACCCAGAGCCCCCAAACACATGCTCAGCAGCAGAAACTGGGGGCAGAGTAGACCCATCTTTGACTCATGACAGAGAACAGAGCCAGAGCAATTGATGAGCTGCCCAGGAGGACTTGGGGCTACATGAGCATGGGGAGGGGGGTGGGTTCTGATTGGGTGGGGGAGAGTAAGGAAAGAGTGGGACTTCAGGAAGGAGTTAAAAGAGACAAGGACTGAGGGAAAAGGAAGGAAAAGCAGCTTAGGGAAAGAGGGCTTGGTCCCATGGAAGACCCCTCTGGGTTCCAGGGAGTGTCCACGTGCAGGTTTATGGAAGTTCAACCTCAGAGAAGGGAGGGTATCTCAAGGTGGCTAGGATGCCTCAGGGAACAGGCAGGATTTGAGCTGAAGGACCAGATTTTCATAGACACGTTGGGGGATCCGTGAGGACACTTCAGGTGCAAGACTGTATGGCTAATAAGGCCTGTTTTGGTCCTAGCCTCCCCTGCATCCTCCTGTCTCCTATACACTCCCACCACCAAAAAACAAAACAAAAAAGGACTGCTGAGCCCATGCTTGTTATAGGGACTTGGCAGGTGTCGTGGCCCCCTCTCCTCGCCAACAAGGCTGGAGCATTTACTCGGGTCTGAGACTGGCCCTTCCTGGGGTCTGGAGGAAACGCAGACAGGCCTCTCCCTGCCTTAGAAGTCTACACAGAGGAAGGCGAATTTCACATTTCCAATTATGACACAATCTGCTCAGTGTGGAAGTGGGAGCCTGTTGACTTTAACAGCCCAGCTGTTCCCACCTCCCGGTAGGCAGTGAAAATATCTTCTGAGCAGAGGGGCGAACAGTCTGAAGTTCTGATGGGAGTCCTCCCAGATGCCACAGAAGAGCAATTTTGTACCTTAACGTGGCCCTGGGGGACTCTGTGTTTCTGTCCCGCGCGATGCAGATGGGACTACTAGGTCTGGCTGCGCTGGGAGCTATTTCCTAAATGTCACTATTCTGATATGAGTAAGTCCCATATTTCTTACGATTTCTTGAGGCCTGTATTACAGAGGTGTCATTTCTTTGGGCTTCCCACTGCCTTTCTTCCCTTACCCCTTCTCCCTGTCTTACACTCCCTATGAGGAGGTGGAAGGAAGCCCCCTTATTTCTTTCTGATCATCTCAGACTGTGCCCTGCCCGCTTCCCCAACACTCATTCCTTTCCCTGTCTTCCTCTGATCCCCTGGAAGGGGCAAGCTCTCTCACCGCCAGGGTTTTTCAGATGGGTCTCTTGGGTTTCTAACTTCTAATTGCCTTTTAATGCCTCACCTTCTTCTATCCACCTTTTGAAACCCATTACTGTTTCCAGCCTTGTAGAAGAGGCTATCTCACAAAATTAATTGCAAAGCAATGGAAAATGTAAATGTGATAGAAAACATGATTAATCCCTCTTCTAAGACTAAAGTACAGTTAAAAATGGTTTATTCATTTTCCAGCTCAATCCTCTCTCTAATTAACAGCTGAGCTGGTTCAGCTGCTTGGGCTTCCTGGTAAGGGTCAGTATGAACCCTTCCACCATTGTTCACATTTGAGGTTTTACTGTAAAGCAGTGAGTGTGATTTTTTACATAAATATAGCAGAATTTTGTGAAATGAAGACTATCCTCTTCAAAGTTATCAACTTGTAAGTACTTTACACCTACCATTCGTGTGCTTAGAATTGGTGATGCAAAGGTTTTCATCAAAATTTCATCTGAGTCTGTTCATAAAAAATTGACATATGTCAGAAAGTACAATATTTTGGCATCTAAGTTATATTTGCAAGATAGCTTCTTATACATGGAAGTGGCTTAAAAAGTCTTTGTCAGATCATGGGATCCAATTTTTAGTTTCAGAAAGTATCACCCCAGGAACCATAACCTCATACCCAGGGTGCTGCCGTTGTGTAAAAACATTGATCAAACTTCAGGATCAGTTTATATGTCACACAAGAAAACCACATTCATCTCTCCACTGTGTCACCCTCATATTGACCCAAAAGGTTTCTACCTGCTTTACTCCAATGACTTTTGACTGTCTAACCTTCGGATATGAAACTTGCCTATAACTGAAGGTATTGAAAGAATAGCTACAGGCTCTGAATAGGATTCTTAGAGAGGAACTTAAAAATGTTCTCACAATTGTAGCATCGATAAAAAGACTCTGTCCCAGGGGTCCACTTTGAAGGAGATGGCTATTGGGTTGGGGCATAGGAGGTGTCTCTGCCTCATGTGCCTGTGCTACTCTATCCTCTAGAGTAGCACTACTGGCTGATCCCCGCCTCCCCTACTCCTCCCAGGGAGCAAAGGATAACTGAGTCTGATGGTGACTTAGGAAGAAGGACCAGTGAGTTAGGGGGCAGTACTGGACATGGGGGGCTCAGCCCCTTCTGGGCTCTACTTTCAAGACCTGCCAGCCTGCAGATCTCTTGGCCCTGAAGTGAGAAGAATGCCCTGGAGGGGTCTGCATGGGGTGGATCTGATTAACTTGGAGATAAAGTATTAGCAAGCCCTCTTGGCCACAGATCTAAAACTTCATGGTTAATAACATTGGCAATATTTTGAATTCTATCTATAGGACTCTCATTTGGTTTTAATCTCCAGGTGATGGAGAAAGAGGTGTTATTTATTAGCCCTTTAAAACACCATCAGCTATGTTCATTTGGCTCCATAAATTTCTGTTGTCTTTATGAGAGCAGCTCCTTTGCATCATTAAGTCTGACGTAGTAAAAAATTAAGAACCGCAAGAGAGGAAGTCTTCCTTGGCCCTATCCCTTTATTTTATTAACTTAAAAAATTTCTTCAGGAAATATGGAAGAAGAGGGAAATGCCCATTTCCTGATTGTAGAAGGGGTTGTAAGCTACTCTACTTGCTCTTTATGAAACAGGGCGATTTTTCACGATAGGTTATCTTTGGAATTGATGGAAATGAACAACTTTTGCTGTGATTCTTATTTCCTCCAAGAGTATAAGCTCCTACAGGGCAGGACTGTGCTGCTCAACGTGATCACACCTTCTTTGGCTGCCTTATGTATTACTAGTTCTCTTTGCCTCTTCCTGAGGCTCAGGCGTGGTTGTTGGAGAACTTTAGGTGGAAGTATTCTGGAGAGAGGCCCAAGGGTCTTCACCCCTGTGGACCAGTGTCACAGCTGAACTCTAGGAGGATACTCTTTTCTTCCTGGTCTCCTTGGGCCCTTCAGACCCAAGAGCAGGGAGGACTTACTTAGCTCCCCTGTCCTTGGGGGCAAGGAGGACAGAAGCCTCACCCGGGACAGACGTAGACCTTCCCCAGCTGGGTTGTGTGTGTGTGTGTGTGTGTGTGTGTGTGTGTGTGTGTGTGTGTGTGGCATCCATGCACATCAAGCTCTACTAGCATCTGCAGTTCTGGCCTGGATGCTCTGAAGCTGGGCCTCCAGGCTTTCAGCAGGCCCCACGGTGGAGAAAGTCTCACCATTTCTCCTACAGAGTCCCTGAGGCTTCCCCCGTATTCATCCTGGTGTCTCCAGGCTCCAGTAGCTCCTTTGCTCAGGAAATAGACATAAGATGGAGATGGAAGTGTGTGTGTGTTGGGGGGGGGGGACATAGTGTAATCAAACCACCGTCTTTCCAGAATCTTCTTGAGTCCATCCTTGTCTGTCCCCAAGGAGCAAATACCATCACGGTTTGCAGCAATCACCTTGGAATCCCCAGGCAATTGACAGCTTGTTTGTCCCCAATAGAAAAAAAAAAATATATATATATATATATATCAGGCTCTCCAGCAAGGGTTAATCTGACTGATGTGCAATACAATCTGACCCCTTCCTAGCCTGGGCCTGGTAACTTGGCCAGGTTTCCCTCTTGTTCTGGTGGTCGTGGGAATCCCTTCATACATAGTCCAATCTAATTTCTCTCTGGGCATTCTCTACCCGGTTCTGAACTTCTGGTTTCCTTGCCTCTCATCCCCGTGGTCTCTGAACTTGGGTTTGAATGCCATCTCTTCTGGGGCTTTGTTCTGGCTGCCCCTCTAGATCTTGTCTTTAGTAGGATGTGCCCTCTCTAGAACCCGACTCCAGCCCTGGACGCTTGGCGGGGGACCTGGCTGGGGCTAGCTGTGGCCTCTCTGGGTGGTGGAAATCAAATAGGTGCCTGATGTCAAATGTGACAGAACTCGGGGGCTGACTTGGGGGAGTTTTGCTCTGAATAATAAGTGGCCCCTTCTTATTAGCAGGCCTGGAGTTGCATGGTCACATCGTATGACATTTCCAGAATGGGTTTGGCAATAATGGTTTTTGGATACCCCAAAGCATCTCCAGTGTTTTTACAGCTTTCATGAAGTTCACATATACTTCTCAAAACAAAGTTGCTTTAACTCTTATTTTATTGAGAAGAGAACAATAAGCCGGAAAACAGGGTGAACAGGAAAAGAAGTGGGAGTGTTAAACAAATCAGAGACAACTTCTGTAAGATTCCTTTCTGTCCTACTGTCCTTATATCTGTGCATGTGAAAATTAGTCCAAAAGAGGCTTATGTAGGGAAAAAGAATTTTAACAGTAGAGAAGACTTGCCTCTAGATGTTTTATTTTCTCCCTCCTCAAATACCAACACCAGACCCATAAGTCAGGATGTTTAATTTCTGTTTCTAGGACACAGAAGGGAATCTAGGGTTTTTTAGAGCTGTAAGAAAATGAGAAGTAATTTGAGTCAAACCTCTTGTTCTCTACGGGAGGTAACTGAAGACCAAATCAGTGAGCTGAGCCAGCCGAGGCTGCACAGTCCGTTGGCGGCAGGTGTGGAACTCAACGCTAATCTCCTGACCACCCAGCTAGTTCTCTGTCCACTTATGTCCCTTCGTGTCCAGAGGAGGGAAAGGAGGTCAGAGAAGTGGGAGAAATGGGGTCCCAACATCCTTGCTCTCAGCTGACACAAGGATGCTGAGTGGAAGACAAGAGAGAGGGCACACAAGGAATTAAAGTGTGGCATGGTGATTTTAAATGTCAAGCTTAGGTCAGCTGGTTGAGAAAAATGCAGAGCTCATATCTAGGTGTTCACTCGATTCCTCTAAATTTTGCAATAGAAGGTATGTAAGTCATGTGTTTAAAAGAGTATCCAAAAACCTCACAGAAGCAGTTATGAAATATTTTGTTTTACTGGCAATGGGACAAAAAAATAATTGGGCATTAACTCAAGGAAATGGGGAAAAGGGAGCTGCAAATCAAGGGAAATGGTGGAAAATTAGGTCTTAGTGGAGAGAAATGTGTACATATGAACTGCCTGATGTTTCAGAGAAAGAAAGGTAGTCTTGTAAATCTCCCCTTTAACCCTTTAAACTTGAGGACTGAGTCGTGCTTGCCTGTCAGGGTCTGGGGAGAAAACCACTCCTTGGGGGCGGGGTGGGGATTGGCTTCTGCCTGTCCCATATTGTCAGAAGTGGGGTGTGGCGATTTAGATGTGGCTCTTGTCTTTAACAGGAATTTGAGATCCATGCTGTGATCAAATTCCTGGGACTATCACAAGCACTGCATTTCTCTTGCCTCTGACTGGGCGGAGGGTGACCTCAGCCTGTTGGCAGCTTAGAACCCGGGAGATGAGCTTCCAAAGCCCTTTGCTGGAGGGCACTAGGACCCTGCTGACGTGCCACCTGGTTTCATTAAATCCCGCTGAAAGCATGCCTTATTATCTGTCTCCTATATACATAATTTCTATAAATTATAAATTAAAAAATAAATAATAAACACCTTTTTAATTACATATCCTCTTTTTTTTTTCCCTCTTGTCAATTAAAGCAACCTTGCAAAGCTGCTTAACACAAAAAGGCTATGCAGCCAGAAACTCTTGTTAGATGTGGTACAAGCCGTTACACTGATTTTCCCATAGCTGAGAGGATTAATCACAGATAATCATCACAAAAGGATCACACCCATATAAATAATATAAAAATAGCAAAATGCCCAAAGTGGAATCACTGACAAAAGAAGAAAATCACTTAAACATGGATAGCTCTGACTTACCACTTGGGGGATGAAGGAGAGGCATCAGAGAGAAATTAACGCTTGCTTTCGAAAGAACCCAGCTCTGCTCCGTTTGATGAGGGATGTGGGACCAGGAAAGTGGTCGAGTGACTGGCCCTGGGGTAGAAGTAGCCTTTAGATCCCTGTCCTTGATGATTACTTATTTGTCGGAGAGCAGCCTTTAACGCATATTGGCTAAATGTGAATGAGGTCATTGAATCTTAGCAGAGACAGGTGTGCACAGCTGGGAGAAACGACTCAAAGCTTCAGCAGAGATGAGGGAGGACTTTTTTAGAGAAGGCCAATGCTGACTTGATGACTGAAGAAAGAATGAGGTTCTTGGCCTAGAAACTGGTAACATAAAGATCAGTTCTCTCAGGTGACACGCTGGGTCTGGGGTGGTCAGATGGACAAGATGGCGTCTGGAACTTCCCCTCATCCTGGGTTCTGTTATGTCTTGTGTCATCCCAGGGATGTGGTGGCACTTAACCCAAGACCACAACCAAGGTCACAACCAAAGAAACAGCTGTGAAATCCTGTCCTTGACCGGTGTTCTGTGGGCAGGATGTGGCAAGTGGAAACCCAGGTGGTGGTCTGCGATGGGGTAGTCTCAGTGTGAGGAGGGTCAGCACGATGGGCCTGCAGGAGGGAGAGAAGGCAGCATAGGACAGACCCTGCTTATTGCCCACAGGGGCCACC